>NC_083683.1:35327500-35952500 GCF_033118175.1 Dama dama | reverse complement strand
TGTGCTTCATCTAGCCTCATGATGTAGTCTGCATATAAGTTAAATAAGCAGGGTGACAATATACAGCCTTGACGTACTCCTTTTCCTATTTGGAACCCAGTCTGTTATTCCATGTCCAGTTCTAACTGTTGCTTCCTGATCTGCATACAGATTTCTCAAGAGGCAGGTCAGGTGGTCTGGTATTCCCATCTCTTTCAGAATTTTCCACAGTTTATTGTGTCCACACAATCAAAGGCTTTGGCATAGTCAATAAAACAGAAATAGATGTTTTTCTGGAACTCTCGTGCTTTTTTGGTGATCCAGCAGATGCTTGCAATTTGATCTCTGGTTCCTCTGCCTTTTCTGAAACCAGCTTAAACATCTGAAAGTTCTCAGTTCATGTATTGTTGAGGCCTGTCTTGGAGAATTTTGAGCATTACCTTGCTAGCATGTGAGATGAGTGCAATTGTGCAGTAGTTTGAACATTCTTTGGCATTGCCTTTCTTTGGGATTGGAATGAAAACTGACCTTTTCCAGTCCTGTGGCCACTGCTGAGTTTTCCAAATTTGCTGGCATATTGAGTGCAGCACTTTCACAGCATCATCTTTCAGGATTTGAAATAGCTCAACTAGAATTCCATCACCTCCACTAGCTTTGTTCATAGTGATGCTTCCTAAGGCCCACCTGACTTCACACTCCAGGATGTCTGACTCTAGGTGAGTGATCACACCATCATGATTATCTGGGTCATGAAGATCTTCTTTGTATTCTTGCCACCTCTTCTTAATATCTTCTGCTTCTGTTAGGTCCATACCATTTCTGTCCTTTATTGAGCCCATCTTACATGAAATGTTCCCTTGGTATCTATAATTTTCTTGAAGGGATCTCTAGTCTTTCTCATTCTACTGTTTTCCTCTATTATTTTGCACTGATCACTGAGGAAGGCTCTCTTATCTCTCCTTGCTATTCTTTGGAACTCTGCATTCAAATGGGAATATCTTTCCTTTTCTTCTTTGCTTTTCGCTTTTCTTCTTTTCACAGCTATTTGTAAGGCCTCCTCAGACAGCCATTTTGCTTATTTGCATTTCTTTTTCTTTGGGATGGTCTTGGTCCCTGTCTCCTGTACAATGTCATGTACCTCCATCCATAGTTCATCAGGCACTCTGTCTATTAGATCTAGTCCTTTAAATCTATTTCTTACTTCCCCTGTATAATTGTAAGGGATTTGATTTAGGTCATACCTGAATGGTCTAGTGGTTTTCCCCTCTTTCTTTAATTTCAGTCTGAATTTGGCAATAAGAAGTTCATGATCTGAGCCATAATCAGCTCCCAGTCTTTTTTTTTGCTGACTGTATAGAGCTTCTCCATCTTTGGCTGCAAAGAATATAATCAATCTGATTTCGGTGGTGACCATCTGGTGATGTCCATGTGTAGAGTCTTCACTTGTGTTGTTGGAAGAGGGTGTTTGCTATGACCAGTGCATTCTCTTGGCAAAACTCTATTAGCTTTTGCCCTGCTTCATTCCGTACTCCAAGGCAAGATTTGCCTGTTACTTCAGGTGTTTCTTGACTTCCTAGTTTTGTATTCCAGTCCCCTATGATGAGAAGGACGTCTTTTTTGTGTGTTAGTTCTAAAAGGTCTTGTAGGTCTTCATAGAACCATTCAACTTCAGCTTCTTCAGCCTTACTGGTTGGGGCATAGACTTGGATTACCATGATACTGAATGGTTTGCCTTGGAAATGACAGAGATCATTCTGTCATTTTTGAGATTGCACCCAAATACTCCATTTTGGACTCTTTTGTTGACTATGATGGCTACTCCATTTCTTCTAAGGGATTCTTGCCCACAGTAGTGGATATAATGGTCATCTGAGTTAAATTCACCCATTCCAGTCCATTTTAGTTTGCTGATTCCTAAAATGTCGATGTTCACTCTTGCCATCTCCTGTTTGACCACTTCCAATTTGCCTTGATTCATGGACCTAACATTCCAGGTTCCTATGCAATATTGCTCTTTAAAGCATCAGACCTTGCTTCCATCACCAGTCACTACCATAACTGGGCATTGTTTTTGCTTTGGCTCAGCCTCTTTATTCTTTCTGGAGCTGTTTCTCCACTCTTCCCCAGTAGCATATTTGGCACCTACTGACATGGGGAATTAATCTTTCAGTGTCCTATCATTTTGCCTTTTCATACTGTTCATGGGGTTCTCAAGGCAAGAATACTGAAGTGGTTTGCCATTCCCTTCTCCAGTGGACCACATTTTGTCAGAACTCTCCACCATGACCCATCCATCTTGGGTTGCCCTACAGGGCATGACTCATAGTTTCATTGAGTTAAACAAAGCTGTGGTCCATGTGATCAGTTTGGTTAATTTTCTGTGATTGTGGTTTTCAGTCTGTCTTCCCTCTGATGGAGAAGCATAAGAGGCGTATGGAAGCTTCCTGATGGGAGAGACTGACTGAGGGGGAATCTGGGTCTTGTCCTAATGGGTGGGGCCATGCTCAGTAAATCTTTCATCCAATGTTCTGTTGATGGATGGAGCTGTGTTCCCTCACTGCTATTTACCTGGGGCCAAACTATGGTGGAGGTAATGGAACAATGGTGACCTCCTTCAAAGGATCCCATGCATGTACTGCTACACTCAGTGCCCCCAACCCTCTAGCAGGCTGCCGCTGACCCCCGCCTCCACTGGAGACTCCTGGACACTCATGGCAAATCTGGGTCAAGTCTCTTGTGGGGTCACTGCTCCTTTCTCCTGGGTCCTGGTGCACAAGGGTCTGTTGTGCCCTACCAGAGTCTATTTCCCAGTCCTGTGTAAGTTCTGGCAGCTCTATGGTGGGTTAATGGCAACCTCCTCCAAGAGGGCTTATGCCATCCCATGTCTGCCGCACCCAGAGCCCTGTCCCTGCGGCAGACCACTGCTGACCCGTACCTCCACAGGAGACCCTCAAACACAGAGAACCATAAACCATCAACCTTCCTTAATCTGAGAGCTTCAAATGCTCTCTCAGTTTCTATGCAGGAAAGACTTAGTTGCCCTAAATATTTTGGGACTTTTTCAAATATCTAGTTGAAATCTGTATCTCTTTAGTAGAAATCCCCATTTTCTCTTCTAAGAGCTTAGAGACTGATAGCAATTTTTCTTTTCTCCTTTTTGATAAGGAAGCCAGGAAGCCTCTTTTTTGTTTTTGTTTTTTTAAAGAGGGCTATAACTTGAAAAATAATGTCTGTGTCTCTAAATATTCAAGCAGATTCCTCCCATTTAGATATTTTTCCCCACTTTTGAAAATAGGGAATTATCTGCTCTGGCTACTGAATTGGAGAAGGCCATCTCTACATCTCTTTTTAATTTTCTAACATTGAGTATCAAGGAAACATACAGTATTACTTAAATAAACCAACATCCAACCTTTGTAATTGCAAACATGAGGACAATACGTTAATTACTGTTTTCTTTTGCCATGATACCTATCTCTGTGTATCTGACTCAGAAGGCAGAGATCACAACAGTCCTGGTTTCACACAGTGAATTTCCAGCTAATTAAAAAAAAAAAAAATCCTAATAGTTGATTTATAAAAATAAGTTCCATTCCAGAATTTCAAGTATCTAACCTTTGCAAAAAGCTAGATGCAAGTAACAACTATGGATATTAAGCTGTCTATTCAGAATTTCCCAGACTTTAATAGATGGCCCAGTGCTTTCTGCACATCTGCTCTTTCTGTGTGGTCTAGAGAAGGCAGGCAGGATCCTAGAATTACAAATAATGAGTCAGATCAAAATATGGCAGGTGTGTCAGAGACACGTAGAGCTCACCAAGTTTAATATACTCCTGTCCTTTCCCCAGCCTTTGTTGCAATTAAGGTTAAAGACACATGACTAGTTTTGGCCAATGAAATGTGAGCAGAAGTTCCTTGTGTCACGTTCGTGCTAAGAAATTGAGATGGTTTGCTTCCTTCATTTCTTTTTACCACCCCCCACCCTTCCCCACCACTCACATACACAGTTCCAGATGGCATAACTATAAGATAGAGGAGAGTGACTGTGAGACAGAAATAAATTTTTACTGGGTAAAGAGTCTGAGATTTGGAATTTGCTATCATAGTAGCTAACATTGGTTTGGAGAAGGCAGTGGCAACCCACTCCAGTACTATGCCTGGAAAATCCCATGGACGGAGGAGCCTGGTAGGCTGCAGTCCATGGGGTCGCTAAGAGTCGGACACGACTGAGCAACTTCACTTTCACTTTTCACTTCCACGCATTGGAGAAGGAAACGGCAACCCACTCCAGTGTTCTTGCCTGGAGAATCCCAGGGATGGGGGAGCCTGGTGGGCTGCCGTCTATGGGGTCGCACAGAGTCGGACACGACTGAAGCGACTTAGCAGCAGCACCAGCAGCAGCAGCATTGGTTTAGTTGCTAAGTCATGTCCAACTGCTAAGTCATGTCCAACTCTTGCAACCTGATGGACTCTAGTCTGCCAGGCTCCTCTGTCCATGCGATTCTCCAGGCAAGAATACTGGAGTGGGTTGCCATGTCCTTTTCCAGATGATCTTCCCTACGCAGGAATTGAACACTGGTCTCCTGCACTGCAGGCAGATTCTTTACCAACTGAGCTACAAGGGAAGCATTAATTACCCTAATAGAATATGTGATACTCCTTACATTAGAAGTTATTGGAAAAGCTGGGAATATTATCTAGATTCAGTTCAGTTCAGTTCAGTTCAGTCGCTCAGTCATGTCCGACTCTTTGCGACCCCATGAATCGCAGCATACCAGGCCTCCCTGTCCATCACAAACTCTCAGAGTTTATTCAAACTCGTGTCCATCGAGTCAGTGATGCCATCCAGCCATCTTATCCTCTGTTGTCCCCTTCTCCTCCTGCCCCCAATCCCTTCCAGCACCAGGGTCTTTTCCAGTGAGTCAACTCTTCTCATGAGGTGGCCAAAGTATTGGAGTTTCAGTTTCAGCATCAGTCCTTCCAATGAACACCCAGGATTTATCTCCTTCAGGATGGATTGGTTGGATCTCCTTGCAGTCCAAGGGACTCTCAAGAGTCTTCTCCAACACCACAGTTCAAAAGCATCAATTCTTTCACACTCAGCTTTCTTCACAGTCCAACTATCACATCCATACATGACCACTGGAAAAACCATAACTTTTACTAGACAGACCTTTGTTGGCAAAGTAATGTCTCTGCTTTTTAATATGCTGTCTAGGTTGGTCATAACTTTCCTTCCAAGGAGTAAGCGTCTTTTAATTTCATGGCTGCAGTCACCATCTGCAGTGATTTTGGAGCCCAGAAAAATAAAGTCTGACACTGTTTCCACTGTCTCCCCATCTATTTCCCATGAAGTGATGGGACCAGATGCCATGATCTTAGTTTTCTGAATGTTGAGCTTTAAAAAGCCAACTTTTTCACTCTCCTCTTTCACTTTCATCGAGAGGCTTTTTAGTTCCTCTTCACTTTCTGCCATAAGGGTGGTGTCATCTGCATATCTGAGGTTATTGATATTTCTCCCAGCAATCTTGACTCCAGCTTGTGCTTCTTCCAGCCCAGCGTTTCTCATGATGTACTCTGCATATAAGTTAAATAAGCAGGGTGACAATATACAGCCTTGACGTACTCCTTTTCCTATTTGGAACCAGTCTGTTGTTCCATGTCCAGATCTAATTGTTGCTTCCTGGCCTGCATACAGGTTTCTCAAGAGGCAGGTCAGGTGGTCTGGTATGCCCATCTCTTTCAGAATTTTCCACAGTGATCCACACAGTCGAAGGCTTTGGTGTAGTCACTAAAGCAGAAATAGATGTTTTTCTGGAACTCTTTTGCTTTTTCGATGATCCAGCGGATATTGGCAATTTGATCTCTGGTTCCTCTGCCTAGAAATCACAAATCTGACTTTGAATGAAAATCAACTTGGGGAGTTTTAGGAAATTCACACTTCTGGGACCCATGTAAGATTTTCTAAGTTAAAGTTTATGGGGAGAGCATGTGAATCAACCTTTTTTTTTTTTTAAATCAAGCTCCCCAATAATTCTAGACACTTCTTTCAAATCTGAATTCCTGCTCTATGACATGAAAGTCCCTCTGATTACTTTCTGGGGAGATGAAATGGAAAATTAAAAATGATCAGAGACAATCAGAGGATTTAGATCTAAAACAGAATCAACAAACTGTAGACCCCAAGGGCTGAATCTTGTCTTCAGTCTGCTTTTGTCAATATTAGTGAAGTTTTATTGGAACACAGCCACACTCTGGTTTATATATTATCTATGGCTGCTTCCACTATACAGGCAGAGTTGGATGGTTGCAAGAGTGATGTTATGTTCACTCTCTGGCCCTTACTGAAAAAGCCTTGGACTGCTGGTCTACATGCCTGTCTCTGTGCTTGAAAAAGTTAGAAACTCTTGGTTTGGCCTCTCCCATAAGTGGAAGACTGAAATTCTCAGCATTCCTGGTAAGTGTAAGAAAGGTCAGTCATGGAGACTTATTTCACTTTTAGATCAACTGCACCTTAGGACATCTCCATGCTCCATGGGTTACTTGAGAGTCATGCAAATTCTCCTGCTGTCTCATAATCTGTGGAACAACCAGAAAGACAGCCACAGGAAGACGGTTAATTTAATCGAATCTAGAATGAGCTGGATGATATTTGTAGGGGAAAAAGTTACAGTTTCCAAATGTATCTGGATTCTTGTAGTTCTTTCTTACTACAAATGAAGATATGACACAGGATTAATATTTAATGGGACCCATTCTCTTTATATCTTTCATTCATGCTTAAATTATATCAAGGGCTTGGTACAACCCCCTCATCTAAAATGATCTATATTTAAATATGTAGGTATATTTAAATATAAATTTTAAAGCTGTCAAGTCCAGGAAATTCTAATTTAAAATGCAATTCTAGGGAAATTACTATTTTAACCAGCTCCAAATGCAGATTTAAGTTGAAGATCTCTTCAGCTCAATGCATCATCACTGTGGCTTTTGTTTCTTTCCCTTCCATTTTTTCAATAAAACACTATCAATCAGAAACCTAGTGAATCACAGTAGAGAAACTGAATATTCTTGCTTTTTAGTGAACGGGAGGGGAATTTTGTCTTTTGGCTCGATGATCTGTGGTATTGCTCAGTGAAGAAAAGAAGAATGATCCTTATATATGAATCACAAAAGAGCTTCATTGGGTCATTTTGGTGGTCCCCAGGAGTCCTGATCAGTTCCACTACAGAGAAAATGCTGGAATATAGCTGAAGAATTGCAGGAGCTTTGATGCACGTGGTTTTCTTACACTTAGAAGAAAAAAGTTATGTTTGAGCTCTGTTCCCTCACAACTTTAATTTGTGTAACTTCTTGGAGCTAGAGAAGAAAGAAAAAGCAAAGCAAAATATGCAATTTCATTACACGCCCTAGGACATAATTGGTAACATGTGCACCTAATTTTGATTACTCACTCTTCTATTCACTTGTCGCTGGTTAATTGAGAGTGGCAGTGCCAATTAAACAGCCCCTAGTAGCATGTAATAGCTAATTGTGAGCAGGTTAGAAGCCTTCTTTGTCTTTGAAAAGGTCTCTTAACTCTCTAGGGCATGTCTGTTTTGGATTGAAGTCATAACTTGGTATCGGATGATTTAAATTCAAGAATGTCTTTTAATATTAAGATTCAAATAAATGAATTTACACTCCATGTCATATGTTTAGCAGGTGACTGAGACCATGCGCTCTTCATCCCACTTAGCAGAGAATTATAATGTGTAAGGGATTTAAATTAGGCTGTAACCAGCCTTGCTGCTAGGGGCAAAAAGTAATGTGGTTAATATAGCAGGCTAGAACAAGAAGTGGGTTCATTTGGGTCACTGCAGTGACTTCTAAGTGAATTCAGGTAATTTCTTCGAAAAAGAGTTCATGCTTCTCTTCTGTCTACTTCCAACTCCAAAACTCCAGACCCAAACAGTTACTGATTTATGTAGTTACTATTTCCAAATTGCTGGGTTAAACAATATGTCTCTCAAAATGTCTTGGCTACTGGAGTCTGAAAATGATCATGCAGTTTTGTTGCAGATGAGGACACATTTTATTTGTGGTAACCGTAGCTGTGGTATCCTCAGGATGGTTTCTAAACATTGTGCAGGCTAGTGGACTCACTAAGAGACGGGATCTGATGGCTAAGGTTTTATCAGGACAGTTCTCATCAGTACCCGTGGGAATCGCGTGGGCGAGAGCCATAGCCCTCTTGGGTGAGCATGTGTGCATCAAGGAACGCTTTGCTGACAAAGTGACATTTCCCTTTCCTTTATCTCAGAACCAAATTTAAAATTTAGGAAAGTCATCGTTTCACTTTGAGATGAAAACAGACCTGGATAACTGGGCAAACTGGCATAGCCCATTTCAGGAAGCATCTCTGAATTTCTTTTCCATCTTTCTCAAGCCTCTTTCCTTTGACTTCCTATGAGGATGGTGTTCAGGGAGGTGAGTCACACTGGTCTGCTTCCGAACAAATCACCCAGCCTCTGTAACATCTCTTCCATTTTTGATTCAACTTCCTACTCTGTCTCCTTTGCTTTTCTCAGACTCATTTGCGATACACATAGGCAGAGCGTAAGTGACACATTTCCTCAAGGGGTCAGGGGAATTGAAGTTAAGAATCATATAATAGTTTTCTGCCTGAGTTCTTATTCTTTTCTTATTTTTTTTCAGGTCTACAGCTAAAAGGAAACCCATAAGGTCAGTGTATTAGTTGAGCTGTAGGTTCTGTCATGAATAATAGGGACCCCAAAATATCAGTGGCTTAAAGAAGATATATATTACTTTTTCTCTGATATAAAAGTATAGATACAGAGGCCAAAATGATGGCTTCTCAGTCATCTGGGACACAGATTGCTTCCGGCTGTCCATCTCACCCAAGTCGCTGAGCTGGGTATGTGACCCTCATCCTCATGGGTGAAGCATAGCCCTTACTTTCAGGTTCCATGAAATAGGAAAGAGAAACAGGAAAGGACATGCTCACTATCATTAAGAACTCACCTCCAAAGTTACACACATCATGTCTGCTGATACTCCATAACTGGGACTTAATCACGTAGCCATGCTTATTTGCAGGGGAAGCCAAGAGATGTTTGGGCAGCCATGCACCTAGCTAAAATTTCGGGCTTCTAATAATAAAGAAGTGGAGGGCACATTAAGAGACTTCTTCTACTGTGGTCAGTCCAGGTGGAAATCTAAAAAGCTACATGCATCTTTTTCACACACAGAGTATACTCACCCCTCCCCCAGCCAAGCGATTCAATTGAGAAGTGCCACGCAGTTATTGTAACAGAAGTCCAGGTTCAGAATCTCTGGGTGATGCTTGATCCCTTCTATGAGATCAGAATAGGTTTTCTTCCAGGTTCCTGCTTTTCTGGTCCCATCTCCTCAGTCATAGTTACATTATAACTGTAGCAAAAACTCCGATTTGGAAAAGGAGAGAGTGCAAATTCTGCTCAGTCATCAGGCTCTAGCAGTTATCAGATCCTGCTGGACTAGAGGGAAGGGGGAGTGAGGAGGAGTAAGTCCCCCACTCGGCGCATCTGGTGGCTCTTGGTTCTGACTTTCTGGGAGGAGCTGTCTTCCGTGATCCTCCCTGACCACATCTGAAGCGAACTCGTAGTGTGCCCTCTTTCTCAGACTCCTTCCTGCTGGCGGAGGATTGGGGTTTCAAGGGTTGCTTTAGGGCTCAAATGATCACAAGCTTTGTCAGGCCAGCCTCGTGGTTTCTTTGGCAATACAATTCCCTGTCCAAACAAGTAAGCGTCTGGTCTATTTGTTTCTGGTGAATATCCCTTTGAGGAAGCAGAACTGAAGGACTCATGTCCTCATGGTTTTTGAAACTTAAGATTGTCTTTTACTTATGTACTGCTGTGTTCTGTTTATCACTCTGCCTGCCTATATTAATTTGCCGGGGCTACCATCAGGAAGCACCCCAGAGAGGGTGGCTTAAACAATAGAAATTTGTTTCCCTGAAATTCCGGAGCCGAGAAGTCTAAGATCAAGGTGTCTGTGGCCTCTCCCTTTGGCTCCTAGATGACCATCTCCTCCCTGTCCTCACGTGGTCTTCCCGATGGTCATGTGTGTGCCTGGCCATGTCTGACTCTTTTGCGACCCTATGGGCTGTCACCCACCAGACTCCTCTGTCCATGAGATTTCTCAGGCAAGAGTACTGGAGTGGGTTGCCATGTCCTCTTCCAGGGAATCTTCCCCACCCAGGGATCGAACTTGCATCTCTTGCGCCTCCTGCATTGGCAGGTGGATTCTTTACCACTGTGCCACCTGGGAAGCCTCCCTTCTGCACCGTGGTCATATCTATATCCTAATCTTCTCATCTTATAAAGACACCAGCCATACTGAATTGTGACCATCCCAATGACTTCATTTTACCTTAATTACCTCTTTAAATATCCTATCTCCAAATTTAGTCACATTCTGACATACTTGGGTTTAGAACTTCAGCGTATAAATGTAGGGGAGAAAATTCAGCCTCTTGGCTAACCATCCCTCTTACTTACCGAGAAAATGGGCTTGTTGGGAAGGCAACAACTAGGATGTGATCTTTGTTACTAGGCTTATTTCCCGTGTCAGAAAACTTTCATATGAGGGAAACTGAAAGCAGACTTATCTCCTGCTATGTCTACAATTCCTTTTAAAAAGGGTTCAGTTAGGGCGCAGAAGCAGTTGGCCTTTACATTCTTAAAAGGTTTCAGATTTAATAGACTTTCAAAAAACTTAGATTGCAAACTTTAGGTGAAACTGTGTTCACTCCCACTTCTGCAACTGGTTTGTTCTGAAAGTGAAAGTGTTAATTGCTCAGTCCTGTTTGACTCTTTGCGACCCCGTGGACTACAGCCCACCAGGTTCCTCTATCCATAACTGTAGCCCACCAGGCTCATTCTCCATGGAATTCTCCAGGCAAGGATACTGGAGTGGGTAGCCGTTCCCTTCTCCAGGGGATCTTCCTGACCCAAGGATTGAATCTGGGTCTCTTTCATTGCAGGCAGATTTTTTACCATCTAAGCCACCGGAGAAGGCCCTGGTTAGTTCTAGTTGGAGCTAATTTCATCCAAAACTCTTTACTAAAAGGGTCATGGGCCAGCATTTTGAATTTTCCGTCATGTGGCCAAGGGCTACAAGTTGGATTGGCTGGATGTAAGAAGAAGAATTTCATCAAGCATCAGGCTGTGGAGTAACTTGCTCACTGCTTGGTATCATGCTTTTAATTCAGTGCTAAACATTAGATCTGTTTGGCTATGACTCATAACAATTCAAAAATAATAGTGGCTTAAATAAGATTGAAGTTTTCTTTCTCTCTTTAAAGTCAAAGTGTAGTTAGCTTAGAGTTGATAGAGGGCTTCCCTGGTGGCTCAGTGGTAAAGGGTCTGCCTGCAGTGCAGGAGACACAGGTTCCATCCATGGGTTGGAAAGATCCCCTGGAGGGAGGGCATGGCCACCCACTCCAGTATTCTTCCAGGAAAATCCCATGGACAGAGGAGCCTCGTGCTACGGTCAATGGAGTCACAGAGTTGGACACAGCTAAAGCGACTGAGCACACATCCATGGCTGGACCATATTGCAGATATCTGGGACCCAGGCTGTGTCCAATTTTCCACTTGATCATCTGTAGGGAGTGGTTCTTGCTAACATGGTCCTCCTGCTGTTGCATCAGTCTTCCAAGCAGCAGGATGGATAAAGAAGGAGCAGATCCTCTTCCTTTAAAGACACATCTCAGAAGTTGTTCCTACAAGTTCTGCTTATATTCCATTCACCAGGACTTTGTCACATGGCTTGCTCCTACTTGGGAAGGAGTCTGGGAAACATGACTATATTGGAAGTTGTTAACTTTTTTAAATTGTTAGCACTGGGGAAGTGGGGGAGCATAGATATTGGAGGACAACTGGATTCTCTTCTAGAACTAGAAAAGTTTTCTCTCTCTCTAATCCTACTTTCTGATGCTGCTCTGTGCTTTCTTCAACTGTATAGCAGTAACTTGTGACGTTCACAGTGAGGCCATGAAGGAATAGTAAGAGCTTGAATCTGTTTTGAACTCTTTAAAAATCAAATGTGTTTGGGGTTACATTTGTATTAGGGTACATTTGTCTTAGGGTACATTTGTGTGTGTGTTAGCCACTCAGTCGTGTACAACTCTCTACGACCCCATGAACTGTAGACTGCCAGGCTACTTTGTCCATGGAATTCCCCAGGCAAGAATACTGAGGTGGGTTGCCATTCTCTTCTCCAGGGGATCTTCCCAACCCAGGGATCGAACCTGGGTCTCCTCATTGCAGGCAGTTTCCTTACCACACGAGCCGCTAGGAAAGCCTTATTATTGCTAATCTTGCTAAAAACTTAGTCAAAAAAAACATGGTCCTCTACTAAAAACAAGCAAAACAAGACAAAAAAACTGTTACAATTGACACAATCTAAGGGTGCATTTAGTGATATTTTAATTCCATCAACATTGATACTTTTTGTAAGTAATAACTAGCAATAATAAATATTATCTATTAAGAATTTGCCACATACCAGGTACTATGTTAAGCATTTCATGTACATTTTTCCATTTAGTCATCCAAGAGCTGGGAAAATGGGTTTTGCTGGCACCATTGTTTACGTGAAGAGACTAAAGCTGGAAGGGGCTAAGTGACTTGGCTCTCAAGTGATGGAGTTGGGATTTGTTACTTGGATGAGTGGCTTTAAAGCCTGATATAGCTATCTTCTGAGTATACTAAGGGCAGTGGTTCTCAACAAGAGGCAATTTTTCCCACCAGGGCTGTTTTGGCAATGTCTAGAGGTATTTTTGATTGTTACAACTGGGAGACTGCTGCTGGCATTGAGAAGGACCATACCAAAACAGCCCACAAGGCACAAGATGACCCTTTAAGTAATGAATTATCTGGCCCAAAGCATCTTTGGTGTTGCAGTGAGAAACCCTGAATTAAGTCCCATTACCTCACATTTGGTAGATGCCTTTGTCCTTACTAATGGGTAGCAGATGATTTATATCCATTTAGATTGTTAATCTCTGGAAACAGGGAATTTCCATTCCCGTGTATTATAAATTATAAAATTTTCTTAGTCAACAGGGATCAGTTCTTCATTTTAGAGTGTAGCTGGTTTGGGGGAAAAGATTGAGTTTTGGGCAATGTGGGAGCAGGGAAATTTACAGAAAGAGAATGCAAAAAAAAAAAATCTAGAAAGTAATTATTTTGTATGTTGTACTTCTGAACTTTTTAACAGAAAATAAAACTTCCATCCTAATTCAAAAGGAAATAAGTTATTAATCTGCTGTCTTTCTTTGAAAAGGCTATGCATAATAGGTATGTTTGGAACATAAGTCAATGTTTGATGCTACTTCTAAGCGGTTTGGTGCATGGATGTTAAATGTTGTAACCACTTTAACTTCAACAAGACAAACTTTCCTTTAAATAGGCATTTACTAAGTACTTAAAGGGACCAGAACTTGTCCTAGGCATCCCAGGGAGAGATGAACTATGACTTTTTTTACCCATAAGAGAACTACAGTTTACTGGAGAGAAACAGTCAGCAAAGCACTAGTCCTAATAGGAGGGCCTTAAGGGATACACTGGGGATCAGTGACAACAGAAGGGGCTATCGTAGAGCTAGGTGTGGGGTAAAACATCTGTCACTGTGGAGCAGGTAGAAAAGACAGTGACGGCTTTCCAGAGAAGGTGAGATTTTATCAATTCTTTCTTTTTTAAAAACTTCATTGGAGTGTAGTTAATTTGCAATGTTGTGTGAGTTTCAAGTACACAGCTCACATATGTGAATGCTGCGGCTGCTGCTTAGTCACTCGGTCGTGTCCAACTCTGCGCGACCCCACGGACTGCAGCCCACCAGGCTCCCCTGTCCCTGGGACTCTCCAGGCAAGAGTACTGGAGTGGGTTGCCATGCCCTCCTCCAGGGCATCTTCCCGACCCAGGGACTGAACCCGGGTCTCCTGCACTGCAGGCAGATTCTTTACTGCTAAACCAGCATGGAAGCCCGTATATGTGAATACATATATATTCATTCCTTTTGAGATTCTTTTCTCAAATAGGTTATCACAGAACATTGAGTAGAGTTCCATGTGCTATGCAGTAGGTCCTTGTTGGTTATCTGTATTATATACAGTAGTGTGTGAATGTTCACCCCAAGCTCATGATTTACCCCTCCCCCACCACTTTGATAGCCATGAGTTTGTTTCTGTTTTGTAAACACATTCATCTGTATCATTTTTAAAAATTAGATTCCGCATATGAATAATATGGTGTGACACTTAACGTTTCTCTGCCTGACTTACTTTACTAAGTAGGATAATCTCTAGGTCAGTATGATGATCTCTAGGTCCATTCATGTTGCTGCAAATGGCATAATTTCATTCCTCTTTATGGCTGAGTAGCGCTCCATTGTGTATGTGTACCACGTCTTCTTTATCCTTTATCAGGAACTGTGAGGAAGGCAATAAGAAGGTGGGGGAGGGGAATTAGGGGATGAGAAAGACTAGACCATGTGGCAAAACTGTTTAGTTTCTGCCTTGAAACGCAGCACACACTCTAAGGTACATCTGCTTCCCCCCTGACAAGATGGCATCTTTTTCTTTGCATATAATTTTCTTCTATTATACTTTTTGTATCTGAGGGCTTCCCAGGTGGCGCTAGTGGTAAACAACCCACCTGCCAATGCAGGAGACATAAGAGACCTGGGTTCGATCCCTGGGTTGAGAAGATCCCCTGGAGGAGGGCATGGCAACCCACTCCAGTATTTTGACTGGAGAATCCCATGGACAGGGGAGCCTGATGGGCTACAATCTATGAGGTTGCAAAGAATCACACATGATGAAAGCGACTTACACAACATACATACATCTGTCTTCTGGGGCTGTGTCTGCCTAGAGGGAAGGTCCTATTGAGAATTAGCACTAATGTTTCCTTACAGCCATGAAAAGGATGACACTTGAGGTGTTGAATGCAACACTTGTAAAGCCATGGTGGAGTGAAATGTCATGGCATAGCTTACAGGGCACAGAGTGGGACTTCAAGAGTTGTGAAAGCACTGTCACTTTAGGCAGAGTAGGTAGTTACATGGAAGATAGATGGACTGATGCTTCAGGAGATGAGGCTGAAGTCAGGGCTTCACTATAATGTCATTGGGGCAAATTTAACGTGTGATCCAATGTCATAATTAGCTTTAATCCTTTGAAACTAATGTTAATGAGGAGATCACCTGCTATAAACATTTTACTGGCAGCAGGATATGAATCATTAATAGGCCAGATTTGGAGGGAACAGCCATATTATTCAAATACCCTTTTGGCACAAATAATCAATAAAATGATTGATTTTATTAAACTCTAAGGTTTAGAAAGCTCCTGAGAAGACAGTTTAATTCTCCCCTTACAAATTTTAACTTTACAAGATGTCTTCAGAATCTGGATTTCCCCCTAACTGTTAGGGGGAATTTATCATTTGCTAATTTGGGTGTGAAGTAGAAAAAAAAATAATGTGATTCTGGGACATTTTTTGTGATTTGGGGATTTTTTAAAAATTCAGTAACTGTTTCATAAACTTATGGATGATTAAAATTAGAAAAAATCTTAGAAATATTTTTCAACCTCTTGATTTTACAAATGAGAAATTGGAAGTCCAAAGACAGTGTGGGATTTGTCCAAGTTCAACATTAGGTACTGGGTTATCTGGTACCTTAACTGAATTTTCTGGCTTTAGTCCAGGATTTTCTCCTGGAAACTAAAAAAAATTTTTTTTAAATCTAAAAATTTAAAACAACTGATAGAGATTATTTCAATCTCATAGCAAATTTCCCCAGTTCCTCTGTCGAGTATTTCAAGGATGTACTTCCTCTTAGTTTTGTCTATTTTAAACATTGGTTTGTTTGTGTTTTGGTGGTTTTCTTCTTATTCTTGAAAGATCTAAAAATTCCTGTGGATTCTCTTGTACTTGTTAGAAAAAATGGGGAAATCTTTCTATAGTCAGAGAGGAGACCCGATTGTAAATGAGAACATTTGTGAGATCAGACAAACTCTTAAATTCATGAATAAGGGTTTAATAATAAAATATTCTGCATTTCTTGCAGGAGAGAGATAAATAAGAAGCACAGACAATGAAATAAAATAGCATATTAAAGTCTCCTAAATATTTTGGAAAGGATTTCCATAAGACTTTGCAAAACCGTGAGGTAAACCCATTCTTGACTACAAATAGGAATTACTATTCTTTGGCCCAAGAGGTATTTTCTCACAGTCAAATAGGGGGGTGTTGCCACTTCATCTAACCTCATGTTTCATAAATCATAAACTCTGCATCAGAGTGGGGCTCTTTCTTCTTTTAGAATTCTTCAGGCTAGCCCAGGCTTGCTCCAGGGGTCATCCCCATAATTTTTGAATTTTTAAAAGATTGAGGCTAAGCGCTGTCATTGTTCCAATACGGCTCTTTTCTCCAAGTCTTTTCTGGGTCAGCATATTCAGCTTTTCCCAGACATCGCTTGGCCTCAGTAAGATTCAATGACTCAAGTTTCTGTTGTATAAACAACAAGGTTTATACTTACTGCCTCAATTTGTGTTGCTAGGGTCTTTATTCATGTGTGACATTTTGATCCATATCGTGATCCATATCACATTGTTGTATGTTAAAAGGTATGTTGTTTGAACTTTCAAAAATTTAGTTGGCCTTTGAATAAAGAGGCAAACTATCTAGACAACTTTCCCTCCTCATGTGGAGCACATGTTGCTCATGGGCCTGCCTTATATTCACTATTCCTCTCTTCCTGAGCTTTTATTGGACACGTGGCTTCCAGCACGAGGCTGCATTTCCCAGTCTCCCTTCTAGCTGGTCTGATCATGTGACTAAATTTGGCTAATGAGCTGTGATCTGAAGTCTGTATGACTGATGAGTTTTGCAACTCAAAGGAGTCTGGTGTGTTTCCTGCCCTGCCCTTCTGACTGCATGGATATTGCTCAGAACTCAGAGGCGGAAGCTATGTCTTGATGATGAAGGCAGAGCTGTCCTGTCAGCCCTGCCCCATCTCCCTCCAAACTATTATGTGAGAAAGAAATGATTCTGTCTTATTTAAGTCACTGTATTCTGGGTACTTTTCTTGTGCCAACTAAGCTGACATTGTCCTAATTAATGTACCTTTTCATATTGTTCCTGGGGTTCACTAAGAACATGGCTTCCAGTCCCATCATGGCAAACAGATGGGTAAACAATGGAAGCAGTGACAGACTTTATTTTCTTGGGCTCCCAAATCACTGCAGATGGTGACTGCAGCCATGAAATTAAAAGTTGTTTGTTCCTTGGAAGAAGAGCTATGACAAACCTAGACAGCGTACTAAAAAGCACAGACATTACTTTACCAACAAAGGTCCATCTAGTCAAAGCTATGGTTTTTCCATTAGTCATATATGGATGTGAGAGTTGGACTATAAAGAAAGCTGAGTGCTGGAGAATTGATGCTTTTGAACTGTGCTGTTGGAGAAGACTCTTGAGAGTCCCTTGGACTGCAAGGAGATCAAACCAGTCAATCATAAAAGAGATCAGTCCTGAATATCTACTGGAAGGACTGATGCTGAAGCTGAAACTCCAATACTTTGGCCACCTGATGCAAAAAACTGACTCACTGGAAAAGACCCTGATGCTTGGAATGATTGAAGGTGGGAGGAGAAGGGGATGACAGAGAATGAGATGGTTGGGTCTTGTCAGCGACTCAATGGACGTGAGTTTGAGCAAGTTCCGGGAGTCGGTGACGGACAGGGAGGCCTGGTGTGCTGCAGTCCTTGGGGTCAAAGAGTTGGACAAGACTGAGCGACTGAACTGAACTGAATTAATAAACCTTGTTAGAGTGTTTAAAATCATTCCAAACCATTTATGCCTGGATGAATAGGAGGCTGTGGCAACATCTGTAGCAACAATAAGGAAAAATAAAGTACCCTTCAAGAAGATATCTACAAGACAGTGTTGTTTCCAGCACTACTGCTGAATGGGAAACTCGATAACAACTCCACAGCCTCCCAGAAGTTCACCTCTCTCCAGTTTTGTCTTTGAGGAATTTCTTGTTGCTGTTTAGTCACTAAGTCGAGGAATTTGTTACCTAAAAGTAAACTAGGCCCTAAGTATTTCCTCAGGCTGTAAGACTCTCAGCTGATGATACTGTAATAGCTTCTGAAACTGGAATATGTTTAGAAGCACAATTTGGGGGAGAGGAAAATCAACATCTAAAGTTGCCATGGCAGAGAATGGAGTGGGAGTTTGGGAGAGAATGGATACATGTATATACATGGCCAAGTCCCTTCACTGCTCACCTGTGAACAGTTCAACCATCACAACATTTTTTGTTAATTGGCTACACCCCAGTACAAAATAAAAAGTTTAAAAAAAATAAAGTGGCCAATAGAGAAATTTCTCTGGTGGTCCAGTAGTTAAGAATTTGCCTTACAATCTGGGTTTGATCCCTGATCAGGGAACTAAGAGCCCACATGCTGTGGAGCAACTAAGCCCACAGCTAGAGCATCTGTGTGCCACGATGAGTAAATAAATATTTAAAAAACAAAGTAGCCAGGGGGTACCAGATGCCGATCTTAGCCGTTTCATAAAGGTTTCACTGAATCCCTGGTAACATCCTGTAACACTGATGTTTTCATTCATTGTTTGCAGAGGATGAAACATACTGTCCAAAACATTGAGAAGCTCATTCAAAGTTACACAGTAAGAAGAAAAGCTGAGATTTGAACTCAAGGCTCTAGAGGTCCAAGGTTATGCTTTTCCTAATAGTAGTGGCAGTCTATGGAAGGAAAGAAAGCCCCTGATTAGAGATATTAAAAGATAAGTTTGCATATCTCCAGGAACTCAGCAAAAAATGTTATTTCTTTGGTCTCCACTGCTGCCTGGCTTACACGCTCTCCTACCGGTGTTCCACTCTTATGCTTTCTTTTTTTTGGCCACACTGTGTGGCATGTGGGATCTTAGTTCCCCAATCAGGGACTGAACTCATGGCCCCTTGCAATGGACGTGTGGAGTTTTAACTGCTGAACTGCCAGGGAAGTACCACTATACTTAATTTTCATAGATTAGCTCATCTTGATTTTTAGAAACATGGTGCTATTTAGGCTGTTGCAATATCATTCCTTTAATAACACTGCCTTTAGACAGTACTATACCAAAATGATTCTGGGTTTTTAAAGTCCTTCACAGTCCTTAGCAGAGTGATTCAATTCTTTCACCGACTTCACTAAATAGAAATTCTTCCTTCGATGTGACATGTGTTCTTTATGCTGTAATTTGGATGCATCCTGTGAGCAACTTACAGAGCAAGAAAGAGCAGAAATAGTTATTACTCTTTGAGAGTCCTTCCTGTCTTAGAAATTTATTTGTTACATTACCCCTTTCCTCCCCTTTGGAATAATAATCCAAGTTCCTTTACACCTGTCCTCATTTTCTTCATCTTGGATCTTTATGGGTTTGTTTGGACATAACTCTTCAAATTTTGCATTTTTTATTTGTGAAAACCAAGACTGGGGCAGTAGCAACTGATAATGCCTGTTACTTTCTAGGTGTTTACTACGGTGCCAAGTGTTGTGGTAGCATGCCATCTTATTTAACCCTCCCCACCATTCTGTGAACAAAGTATATTATTAGCTCTATTCTATAATGGAGGAAACAGACACTTATAGATATCAGTACTGTATCTGCTAAAATATGAGAGATCATCTCCAAATGTACCCCCTCAGAAAGGAGGGGACCACCTTTAGTTCAATCTTCAAAAGGTTTCTTGAATTATGTGGTTTTTCTTCAGCTTCTAAAGTCACATAGACCTGGGACTTCCCTGGTGGTCCCGTGATTAAGAATCCACCTTCCAATGCAGGAGATGTGGGTTCGATCCCTGGTCAGTGAACTGATCTCACGTGCCCATGGGAACAACTAAACCGACATGCTGCAACAAAGACCTGACTCAGCCAAACAAATTTAAAAAAATGAATAAAGTAACATAGGCCTGAGCAAAGACAGTCTCCTCAATAAGTGGTGCTGGGAAAACTGGACAGCTACATGTAAAAGAAAGAAATCAGAACAATACCTAATACCATACACAAAAATAAACTCAAAATAGAATAAAGACTTAAATGCAAGGCTGGACAGTATAAAATTCTTAGAGGAAAATATTGCCTGACATAAATCAGAGCAAGTTCATTTTCAAGCTACTGCCTAGAGTAATGAAAATTAATTAGGTTCCATTTGTGTATTTTTACAAAAATTAAAAAATTAATAAACAAATGAGACCTAATTAAACTTAAAAGATTTTACATGGCAAAGGAAATCATAAACAAAATGAAAAGACAACACTTAGAATGGGAGACAATATTTGCAAATGAAGCAAGTGACAAGGAACTAATCTCTAAAGCATACAAACAGCTCTTGAAGCTAAAAAAAAAAACAATAAAAAACCCCACAAACAACCCAGTCAGAAAATGGACAGAAGACCTAAATAGACATTTCTCTAAAGAAGATATATGGATGGGCAACAAACACATGAAAAGATGCTCAAAATCACTCATTATTAGAGAAATGCAAATAAGAACTACAATGAGGTATCACCTCACACTGGTCAGTTGGTCATCACCGAAAACTCTGCAAACAATAAATGATGGAAAGAGTGTGAAGGAAAGGGAACACTTCTTCACTGTTGGTGGGAATGTAAATTACCACACCCACTATGGAGAACAGTATAGAGGTTCCTAAAAAAACAAAATAGAACTACCATATGACCCAGCAACCCCACTCCAAGGCATATATCCAGAGAAAAATAATAATTTGAAAGGATGCATGTGCGCTGATGCTGCAGCACTATTTACAATAGCCAGGACATGGAAGCAGCCTAACTGTCCATCAACAGAGAAATGGATACAGAAGATGTGGTACATATATACAAAGGAATATTACTCAGCCATATAAAGGAATGAAAAAGTAACATTTGCAAAGACCTGATAGACCTAGAGACTGTCATACAGAGTGAAATAAGTCAGAAAGAGAAGAACAAATATCACTTCTGTATGGAATCTGGAAAAATTTTATAGTAGAAATGAAGTTAATTGCAAAACAAAAATATTGTCACAAATGTACAGAACAAATTTATGGTTAAACAAATTTAAGGGGGAACGGCAGGATGTGGGATGAATTGAGAGGTTGGGTCTGCCATATGTACACTACTATGTACAAAATAGATAACCAATGAGAACCTACTGTATAGCACAGGGAACTTGACGCAATGTTCTGTGTGACCTAAATGGAAAGGCAATTGCCAAAAGAATGGATATATGTATGCATATGACTGATTCACTTTGCTATATAGCAAGGAATTAATACAACATTATAAAGCAATTATACTTCAAAAAAATTTAATACAAAATAATAAAAATGAAAATAATAGAATAAATGAGAAAAAAATTAAGTCACATAGGCCTAAGATGACTTCAGAAAATTTTGGTCTCAAAACTTATAGGTATTACCTGCAGAACACTTAGAAAAGGAGGCAAAGAAATTCAACAGAGATTTATTCATTTTTTTGTGATGGGTGTGGGTGGAGTGGTGACCTCATAATTGCAAGGATTGAATGTCATCATAAACAGCCTTTAAACAGAGGCCTTTCAAAAACAAAAAAAAAAAAGAGGCATTTCAAAAGCAAGAAATCAGTTATTATACTACATTAAGTGAACACAACAGCACACATGTTCACCTACAGGATGAATGAACAAAGCAACTGTCTTAATATTGTGCAAACGGGTAATTGTGTTTTGGGATAAGATTTCTGATGACATGTGTGCATGTTCAGCCACTCAGCTATCCGACTGTTTGTGACCCCATGGACTGTAGCCCATCAAACTCCTCTGCTCGTGGGCTTCTCCAGGCAAGAATACTGGAATGGGTTGCCATTTCCTTTTCCAGGACAGCATCCAACAACCTATCAGAAAATAAAAATGGTGGTGACACAGATGATGATACTGCACATCAAGAAGTTGAAGGAAACTTTTGTAAAATGAGAATGGAAAAAAAAAAAATCCTAAATTGAGGTTTCTATGATTTTAAGTATTTACAGGACTAAGTTAATACATTAAATATTATAAGCAGACATTTGACTATTTCATCTATATTTCTAAAAGTTTACACACTCCTGAGAGGGAGAAAACTTTTTCCCCTTTATATATATATATATATATATATATATATATATATATATACACTTTATTGAAATATAGTTGACTTATAGTTTCAGGCACACAGCAAGGTGATTCAGTTATACATATACACATAAATTATTTTTGAAATTATTTTCCATTATACATTATTATACTATATTGACTATAGTTTGCTGTACTATACAGTAAACCTTTGTTGCGTGGTGCATATCTTTTTTCTTTTATTGGAAATCTATTATTCTATTCATACTAAGTCAAGCAAATGGACTCAAAATGTCATAAATTTTTAGTTAGGCAAAAATTCATAAGTTTTCTAAAATATATGTGTTATACATATTATTTATATATGTACACAAAAGTTTTTCTACTATGTTTGATCAAAGCTTGAGAAAGAATACCAAAAAAAATAAAGAAGAACTGGAGAAACTGGAAAACATAAACTAAATGAAATGGGAGCATTTGAATATGAAATAGAAAAAGTGAAACAAACTAGGTAAAAGCAAAAGATCATCATATCTTAAGCTTCTTCTCAGAAAAATGGAGGATGCCTAATAATCAGGAATGTGAAGTACATTATCCTAGTTCTTGTAACTAAAGGTAGAGTGGCTAAAGTTTGTGCTTGAATCTGATTCATGGACTCAGAGTGATTACATGGTATAATGGATTTCCTGAATCCTATTCTGAGGATTGATCTCTTAGGAAGGCTTTCTTTTCTCTCCTTGCTATTCTTTGGAACTCTGCATTCAGATGGCTATATCTTTCCTTTTCTCCTTGCCTTTTGCCTCTCTTCTTTTCTCAACTATTTGTAAGGCTTCCTTAGACAACCGTTTTGCCTTTTTGAAATTCTTTTTCTTGGGCAGGGTTTTGATCACGGCCTCCTGTACAATGTATGAACCTTTGTCTATCCATAGTTCTTCAGATACTCTATCAGATTTAATCCCTTGAATCTATTTGTCACTTCCACTGTATAATTGTAAGGGATTTGATTTAGGTCATACCTGAATGGTCGAGTGGTTTTACCTACTTTCTTCAATTTAAGTCTGCATTTGGCAATAAGGAGTTCATGATCTGAGCCATAATCAGCTCCCAGTCATGTTTTTGATGAATGTATAGCGCTACTCCATCTTTGGCTGCAAATATATTCAATCTGATTTGGGTGTTGACCATCTGGTGATGTCCATGTGTAAGGTCTTCTCTTGTGTTGTTGGAAGAGGGTGTTTGCTAAGACCAGTGTGTTCTCTTAGCAAAACTCTGTTAGCCTTTGCCCTGCTTCATTTTGTACTCCAAGGCCAAATCTGCCTGTTATTCCAGGTATCTCTTGACTTCCTACTTTTGCATTCCAGCCCTCTATGATGAAAAGGACATCTTTTTTTGTGTTAGTCCTAGAAGGTCTTGTAGGTCCTCATAGAACCAGTCAACTTCAGCTTCTTCAGCATTAGTGGTTGGGGCATAGACTTGAATTACTGTAATTATTGAATGGTTTGCCTTGGAAGTGAACAGAGATCATTCTGTCATCTTTGAAGTGAAAGTGAAAGTGAAGTCACTCAGTCGTGTCCAATTCTTTGTGACCCCATGGACTGTAGCCTACCATGCTCTTCCGTCCATGGGATTTTCCAGGCAAGAGTACTGGTGTGGGTTGCCATTTCCTTCTCCAGAGGATCTTCCCAACCCAGGGATCAAACCTGGGCCTCCCAGACTGTAGGCAGATGCTTTACCATCTGAGCCACCAGGAAAGTCAGTTTTTGAGATCGCACCCAAATACTGCATTTTGGACTCTTTTGTTGACTATGAGGGCTACTCCATTTCTTCTAAGTGACTCTTGCCCACAGTAGTAGATGTACAGTCATCTGAATTAAATTCGCCCATACCAGTCCATTTTAGTTCCGTGATTCTTAAAATATTGACATTCACTCTTGCCATCACCTGTTTGACCACTTCTAATTTATCTTGAGTCATGGGCCTAACATTCCAGGTTCCTACGCAATATTGTTCTTTACAGCATCAGATCTTACTTCCATCACCAGTCACATCCACAACTGGGCATTGTTTTTGCTTTGGCTCAGCCTCTTCATTCTTTCAGGAACTATTTCTCGATTCTTCCCAAGTAGCATATTGGGCACCTACTGACATGGGGAATTAATCTTTTAGTGTCCTATCTTTTTGCTTTTTCATACTGTTCATGGGATTCTCAAGGCAAGAATACTGAAGTGGTTTGCCATTTCCTTTTGCAGTGGACCACATTTTGTCAGAACTCTCCAGCATGACCCATTCATCTTGGGTGGTCCCACTTGGCATGGCTCATCATTTCATGCAGTTACACAAGTTTGTGATCCATGTGATCAGTTTGGTTAGTTTTCTGAGATTGTGGCTTTCAATCTGTCTGCCCTCTGATGACGGTATGGACCTAACAGAAGCAGAAGATATTAAGAAGAGGTGGCAAGAATACACAGAAGAACTGTACAAAAAAGATCCTAATGACTCAGATAACTGTGAGGGTGTGATAACTCAACTAGAGTCAGACATCCGGGAGTGTGAAGTCAAGTGTGCCTTAGGAAGCATCAGTACAAACAAAGCTAGTGGAGGTGATGGAATTCCACTTGAGCTATTTCAAATCCTAAAAGATGATGCTGTGAATGTGCTACACTCAATATGCCAGCAAATTCGGAAAACTCAGCAGTGGCCACAGGACTGGAAAAGGTCAATTTTCATTCCAATCCCAAAGAAAGGCTATGCCAAAAAAATGTCTGAAATATCACACAATTGTACTCATCTCATGTGTTAGCAAAATAATGCTCAAAATTCCCCAAGCCAGGCTTCAACAGTACTTGAACTGAGAACTTCCAGATGTTCAAATTGGATTTAGAAAAGGCAGAGAAACCTGAGATCAAATTGCCAACATCCACTGGATCATAGAAAAAGAAAGAGAATCCCAGAAAAACATCTACTTCTGCTTCACTGACTACGCGAAAGCCTTTGCTGTGTGTATCACAACAAACTGTGGAAAAGTCAAGAGATGGGAATACCAGACCACCTTATCTGCCTCCTGAGAAATCTGTATGCAGGTCAAGAAGCAACAGGTAGAACTGGACATGGAACAATGGACTGGTTCCAAATTGGGAAAGGAGTATGTCAAGGCTGTATATTGCCACCCTGCTTATTTAACTCCCATGCAGAGTATGTCATGTGAATTGCCAGGCTGGATGAAGCACAAGCTGGAATCAAGATTGCTGGGAGAAATATCAATAACCTCAGATATGCAGATGACACCACCATTATGGCAGAAAGCAGAGACGGACGAAAGACCTTCTTGATGAAAGTGAAAGAGGAGAGTGAAAAAGCTGGCTTAAAACTCAACATTCAAAAAACTAACATCAAGGCATCTGGTCCTATCACTTCATGGCAAATAGATGGGGAAACAATGGAAACAGTGACAGACTTAATTTTTTGGGGCTCCAAAATCACTGCAGATGGTGAGTGCAGCCATGAAATTAAAAGATACTTGCTCCTTGAAAGAAAAGCTATGACAAACCTAGACAGCATATTAAAAAACAGAGACCTTACTTTACTGACAAATGTCTGTCTAGTCAAAGCTATGGTTTTACCAGTAGTCATGTATGGATGTGAGAGCTGGACTATAAAGAAAGCTGAGCACTGAAGAATTGGTGCTTTTGAACTGTGGTGTTGGAGAGTGGTGTTGCAACCCCTTGGACTGCAAGGTCAAACCAGTCCATCCTAAAGGAAATCAGTCCTGAATATTCACTGGAAGGACTGATGCTGTAGTTGAAACTCCAATATTGCAGCCACCTAATGCGAAGAGCCAACTCATTGGAAAAGACCCTGATGCTGTAAAGATTGAAGGTAGGAGGAGAAGGGGATGACAGAGGACAGGATGAGATAGACTCAATGGACATGAGTTTGAGCAGGCTCTGGCAGTTGGCGATGGACAGGGAAGCCTGGCATGCTGCAGTCCATGGGGTTGAAAAGAGTCAGAGATGACCGAGCAACTGAACTGGACTGAACTGATTCTGAGGATTGTTGTCTGTCTATTTGTGCTTCTGAATTTTCTTTGTTAGTTGTATTTTTACCAAAGTTGGTAGATGGAATGTATCAGGACTCTAAGAAATTAAATGCCCCATGGGTCTATAAGTGTTTATTAGGTACAGTAGAATAAGGGAGAGTTCCAGTGTGTCCTCAATAATGAATGTTAAGATTATTGTTCCCTCTTTTGTCCTCTGTTCAGTAGCCAGTTTTTAATACTTAAAGGGTAAAGGCTTTTTCTGGAATGATATTTTTTTCCCACAGCCTCAGCCTACAGTGGAGAAGATCAATCTACCTTCAGGAATTCCACTTCCAAGAGTAAGTATTTCTGACCCATTATGATGTAAATGTTACATAGACCTGTAGCTCATATAACCTCTCTGCCCTGTCTCTTCATTTGGAGAACAGGGACATAGATACTTTATACTTGCTTCTCCTTTTTGTGCAACTCTGTACCCCTCCCCCATCCTGACCAAAAAAAAAAAGACTCTGGAAGATATTTGAAGTGATGCTTAAGCAATATCCTTCTTGCCTTAGGATGAATTAATTATACATGATGGAAAACTCATGAAAGTATCATAAGGTTATTAGCTCCCTCCTCTCCCATCCACATACCCCTACCATCCATTCCCATGCCTTTTGTTCATAGTTAAAAGCAAATGATATAAATTATGCGATACAACTTCTTGGTCTAAAGCACCAAATACTTTTTTTTCCATCCCTTGCTACAGGCTACAAGGATTACCTTTATTCTTTCTATAGGAAAGAATAGAGGAAAAACTGACTTTTCCTCTTCCTCTTGGTTGAACTCTACATGAAGGAAGCCAATTTACTAGGCCAGTGGCAGTTACTTGGATGTTCAGACATATGGTCCACAAACTGCTTCATTCTGTTTTAAATCAGTTCCTCCTGATGGGCTCCATTCTTTCTGCCCTTTATGCCACAGGTGAAGTAATGAAGATGCTTATTGTGGCTTCCTGTTAATATTCCAAGGCCTGAGGCTCCAAACAGCAGGATGTCTGTTCTCCAGCTGTTTTTCCAACAGGAAGGAGGGATAAAATAAACAAAGGGTACACAGTAGTCCACTGAAACCACAGGTAATCCACAGCTGCACTAGAAACAATTCAGGATTGCTATACTGGTCCACCATCAGAGATTCCCATCAGCAAAGGCAGCTTCAAAATACTTTGGGGGTAGTTTGTAGTTTCTTTCAATCCTTCATATCCAGAGGGCAGCTAACCTGTAAAATCCAGATCTGGACCGATGAGTACTAACTCTCCTGCCGTTCAGTGATTTTTAAGCAGAATTCTGTGGAGTGGGATGGGGGCAGTCATGGTTATAGAGAGGCACAACATTGTACACATATACCAATTTTGTCTTAAACTTGAATTTAAAATACATCTGAATTGACAAGCTCTTCAAAATGGGAATTGGTGTAATATTTTTGCTAATTTTTTTTTTTTTTTTATTAGTTGGAGGCTAATTACTTTACAATATTGTAGTGGCTTTTGCCACACAATGACATGAATCAGCCATGGATTTACATGTGTTTCCCATCCCGATTCCCCCTCCTGCCTCCCTCCCCATCCCATTCCTCTGGGTCTTCCCAGTGCATCAGCCCTGAGCACTTGTCTCATGCATCCAACCTGGGCTGGTAATATTTTTGCTAATGTCTTAAGGCTTAATATTAGAAGATATTGTTTCTCCAGACACCTAAATGTAATCCAGCCAACTGAATTAAGCAGAATTCTTATTACTTGCCTCTTTAAGTGGTGTGGAAAATGTGAATAATATGCCAGCTTCATGTGAAAGCTTTATTGAAGAAGGACCTATGCCTGATTCCTGAGCCAATTCTGTATAGATATATAAGTTTGGTGTCCAAAACTAGTTTCTTTCTTTGATATGATCTTGATGACTTGGAACCTAAAGCAATAGATACCACATAAGGCCAAAGCGTATTGTTAATTCATAGCCAAGCATCTGACTATTATTCTCAATGTTTGTAACAATGTATCTTCAAGGGAAGATAAATTTACCTCTTGGTCATCTATAAGATCTTAATCCTAAACTTTTGAAATCCTGCAAATGAATTCCCAGAGGCTATTTTCTTCTTAGCAAGGTATACATTTATTCTTCTCAATGAAAGCAACACTCAGTACAGGGCCAAATATGGTTCAAAATGAAACTGAAATTGGATTAAACAAGCCATGCAAAGTCACAGGCTTGAATGGCCATAGACACTGTCAATGGTGTTGAAATGAATTTACCAGGCCAGTCATGCTTACCTGCCTGATGGTAACCATAAAGATACTCAAATGCTGTTTCATGATAGTTATTTATTATACTTAGAACTTGTTTCCAACTGTATGGTACTACTTTTCTTGTTATTTTATTCTCCTATAGCCATCATTAAATCGGGAAAAATCAAAGTCTATCAGTGACATTGTCTGAGAAGCTTGACGGATGATAAAGTTTGACTCAAAGATAAATGAATGCTTAAAAACTTGCATTTGCACATCATGGACTTTAATTCTGTAATTATTTTGAGAAAACTTTTTTGGTTGAGAAACCTTTTTTTGCCAGTCATAACCAAGACTTCCATTAGCAACCTCAATTTATTAAGAAAACCAACAACATGCTCCTTAGGTTAAGAAACAGGTATCATTCATCCTACCATTATGATGTAGCAGAAAAAGCGTTGAACTTGGAGCTGGCAGTTACAGGGATGAATACTGTCTTGGCCTTCATGTATCATCCATAGATATGGATCAATGTGTCTGGTTCCCTGGTAGCTCAGACGGTAAAGCATCTGCCTACAATGTGGGAGACCCGAGTTCAATCCCCTGGTCGGGAAGATCCCCTGGAGAAGGAAATGGCAACCCACTCCAGTATTCATGCCAGGAAAATCCTATGGACCAAGGAGGCTGGGGGGCTACAGTCCATGGGGTCGCAAAGAGTCGGACACGACTGAGCGACTTCAGCTCAGCTCAGCTCTACCCAACGGTATATGAGATAGGGATGAAAGATCCAATTCCTGCTCTCAGGGAACACACAGGTTGGCCAAGAACAGAAACAGGAGAACTAAGGATCGCATTACAAAGGGATGAGTGTTGAGAGAGTTGCTGAGCAAGCATTCCCTCTTCTATTGTATTTGTTTCTTTTGGGGGAGGGGGTGGGGATTTCCTCCCTTGTCTGGGAAAAGTGGAAGGGATATTTCTAGTGACCAATTCCCATCAGGGAAAATGGAAAAGAACAACCCACTGCTCCCACTCTGGGGCAGCTATAGGCTGGTCAGGCTAATCTTGGGACTCAGGCTTGGCCAATCAGACCCTCTTCTAGGACTTTGACTCTAGGATGGAAAGACTGTTCTTTGACTCTCTTGGAATAAGAATCAAATGTACTCTCTGCTTCTTGCTGTTCACTTCCTTGGATTCTGGGCATTTCCAAGCCTGTTCCTCCAGCTACTATTGAGCTCCTGATAGACTTCCAGTAAATTCTGCTTTATTGGCATTAATTTGAGCCAGTTTCTAGTACATGCAGTCAGGAATGATGAAATAGTGTCATAATCTAACATGGTAGTGAAAGGAACAGTGGCTTTGACAAAATGATGTCTTGGAGAAAATTAACAGCTGAGCTGTGCCTTAAGAATAAGAAGGGGTTTCCGTTGGAAGGGAGTAAGACGGGAGGTACAGAGGAAATGGCATAATCGAGGCTGGAGCTGAGAGCACCTGCTGGCACCTGCTATTTGGAGAACTGCAGGCAGCTTTGGTGGTTGCCGAGTAGCGTGTAGGTGAGAGCTGAGGCCGGGACATCCTACAAAAGAAGTATCACAACCTAGAAGTTGAGGGTTATGTTTTATGTAGTGGGGATTTTTAGGTCTTCAAGCTTGGGAGACATCTGATCTCATCCTTGAGCCCTGAGAGAGCTGTTCTGAGAAGGTGTGGGGTGGGAGGGGGAGAGTCAGGTTATACAGAAGCTTGCAACAAAGGGCAGGTAGTCTGAACATCATTGTTAACTAAGGAAAACCAGATATTTCAAGTAATAGAATTTAGTACTATTCTGTGTATGGGAAGGTGCAAGAGTTTGGGCATACTGAAATCATTCCTTTCACATGCATCTCTTCTACCTGGGGCCAGCATCCTGCGATTTGATTATTCACATCCTTAGTTCTCTGCTCACCATAGGGGTGGTGGCAGCTCATGTAGCAGGTACTGATCTTCCTGGGCTCAGAAATTCCCATTTGGAGGGTTGGAATCCCCGATGGCTGTGACATCCTTGTTTATTGATATGGCATCCTTGTTTATTGATACTCCACTTCACAGCTCTTTTGTCCATCAGATTAAAAACATGCCTTTTGTCACTGGATGGTACCTAACACAAGGGCTGGCCTTGTGGTAGGTGAAGAGAAGGGGTTAGTACATGTTCAGTGGAAAAAAGCGACAGTTGAGTTCAGTTCCTTTGAGATACTTCCTCCAAAATTTTAGAGCAGGATAAACTCTGTCAGGCTACGTGAACCTGAAGTGCCAGAAATCTATATGTCATCTGGAGGCAGCTCCTTAAAACTGTGTCATTTCATCCCTGCATGTAGTTAATAGTGTATGTGGAATATTCCAGACAGTTGGGAACATTTCCTATGTCTCTCTACCTCTGAGGAAAAAAAGACTAAGAAGTATCATTCCTGTTGGATCCTTCGGTGTTTAGCAATGTCTTCCGTCAGGAATGTTCCTCTCTGTCTCACTCATGATTTCTCTGCTGCAGGTCACCTCACTTCCTGTTGCTCTCCCTCAAGAGGATACGGACATGATGGGCTTGTCAGCCTCCGCAGTAATAACAGGCCTTCGCGTGCTTGACGTTGACTCCTAAATTGCCTTTAGCTTTTCCTTCTAGGTCTCTTAGTCTGTTTTCCAGCCTTTAATCATCTCTGTGGGTCTCTTCTCAACCCTGTCCAAGCGCACAAAGTACCTCTTAAGGCACTTTTCAGGTTTAAAACAAATACCAAAGTTTCCAGGCTTGTTCAAACTGGAAAAATAAGATGACTTTCTAAGAAAAACTATTTGAATCAAAAGAAAATATGGTTAAGGTGTTCCTGGAATATGAAATGATATGCCAACCAATTAGGGTAGGAAGAAATCTTTCAGTATTGCCCTTTTCTAGCTGATGTCATTTTAGGATAGATTTTGTCCAAAGATTCGCTAAAGGAATGAGAAAAGGTCAGTGTAATCGATGTTTATAGAACACCTACTATGTGCTGGGCATTTCATGGCACTAAGGAGCCAAACGCAAATGAGATGCAGTTCATACTGTTAAAGAGCTTGTAGGCTAGTAGTTGAGGCACAAACGAAAAAGCTCACTCAGAGTGAGAGATGCTGTGTGCGTGCTCAGTTGTGTCTGACTTTTTGAGACCCCATGGAGTGTGGCCCGACAGGCTTCTCTTTCCATGAATTCTCCAGGCAAGAATACTGGAGTGGGTTGCCATTTCCTACTCCTGTGGATCTTCCCAATCCAGAGATTAAACCCGTGTCTTTTGCAACTACTGCATTGCAGGCTGATTCTTTACCACTGTGCCACCGGGAAGCCCCAGAGTGAGAGATACAATAGCACAAATAAGAGGATGAGGGAGAGTGAGGATGAAAAGGAGGAAGATAGCATCTCTAACTGATGAGGTCTGGTTTGAGCAGATTCTTGAAAGAGGACTCAGAGCTTTCCAGGTTTGGAAGGTAGGTGGGAAAGGATGTTCCTTTCCCTGGCAGAGAGGACTGCCTAGTAGGAGGTATGGAGATGGGAAACAGTGCGATGTGTTTGGTAGTTAGCACAGGACAGAACAAGCCTGTGGCGAAAGATAAGATGGCGGGGATGAGATCATAAAGAGCTTCACTAGCCACTCATAGGAGTTTGGATTGTTTGTGGCAGTGGGAACCTTTAAGTGTTTGAGGAGAGTAATGTAGTAATTTAGGAAGACCTGCTGTCCAGAATGATTGCTCTGCTGTGAAGATATAGGAGGAGAATAGGGCTAAAGTGAGTGGGCCTGGAGGCAGATACAAGAGTTCATGGATGATTGCAACAGATAGATGAGAAATGATGTGGGCTGAGGCTAGGAGAAGAAGAGATGATTGAATGAAGCTAGGCAACTTTGAAGACCTCCCATGAAAGCTGAGAATAAGCAAATAAGGTGGGTGCTATAGAATATGGGATAGGCTACCCACTCCAGGACTCCCGGGCTTCCCTCGTGGCTCAGTTGGTAAAGAATCTGCCTGCAGTGTAGGAGACCTGGGTTTGATCCCTGGGTTGGGAAGATCCCCTGGAGGAGGGCATGGCAACCCACTCCAGTGTTCTTGCCTGGAGAATCCCCACAGAGAGGAGCCAAGCAGGCTACAGTCCATGGGGTCACAAAGAGTTGGACACGACTGAGCGATAGAACATGGTGCCTGAGGTAATTCTCAAATGACTCCTCCATTTTGGTTTTAGATACAGGAGCCAGCTCCACAATTGAAAAGTAAAGATACTGTCTTCCTTAGCCAGTGGGGAGAAAGTTCCAGAATTAGTGTCAGTTTGGGTATCACAGAATCAGATAAGGAGCTCAGCAGAAAATCCTACAGTGCGGCACATGATGACTCCATCACCCAGGATGGCTCATAAGAAGGGACATATAACATTTGCAGTCTGTGTGATTTATGTACTATGATCTGTATAAGACGTAGCATACAAGATAAACCTTAGAAAGGATGTATTTCAAATGCTATCAGACTAGGGACTTTACTTACCTAACGAGTAAGAACAAGAAGTGACAGTTGAGTAAGTTTCCCTGATTGCCAAACGTGTTGGTAGTTTCTCAGATTGTGGCTGCTGTGGAAAAAAGTCCCTTCTTCTGCACTTCCCCTCTCTGGAGCCTCGAAGTCCTGGGAATGAAGGTGAGGAGGGTGAGTTTGAGTGAGTTCTGAGGATGGGTCAGGATGACTCAGGAGGTCTGGCGTGTGCGTGTTGGTTGAGAGGAGAGGGTGATCACAGGATGGGAGCAGAGCAGGCAAACTGCTGAGAAGTGGGCCGTCTTTGTTGGTGGCAGGACTTCGAGGCAGCGGGGCACTGTTCGTTGAGTTTTGAGGTTTGGGGCTGAGGGAAAATGAGGTCAAGCCCGTGAACTTTCTGCCAGGGGTAAGTTCCAAAATTCCGTCTGCAAGTTTTTGTCAGCTGGATTCAGAATGCTTAGGATTAACACTTGCTTATTTTTCTTAGAAATCTGTCATTATCCTTCCAAGGGACAAAATGGGCCATATTCTAGTGAATTAGTAAAGGTGAACTTCTGGGATTGTGTTAGAAATGCTGGCTTCATCTCCTGTGGTTAGTTTCTCTGATGCTCTAATCTATTAATAGCAATATGCCACCAGCAATCCTAGTGCCTGGTGCTTTACATAGATCCCCATTCATTTCTGCAACAGCGCTGTCAGGTAGGTATTATTTCAGAGATAAGAAATCTGCAGCCCGGGAGGCTGATAAAATGCCCCCCGCTGTGCGGCCAGTTAGTGGGGGAGCCAGCATTCAGAACCTGGTCTGTCTGACTTGAAAGGTTTTGGTCTCCTCGCTCCCTCTCTCCTCCCACCTTCCACAGCAGGGAGCGAACAGGCTGACTCGGCAGGCACAGCTGAAAGCTTTGTCAGTTAGCAAGATGGTGTCCACAGCCTGTGCGTGTGGGAGCTTGGCCAGCAGCTCAGCGCTGTTTTTCTGACACTGGCTGGGCTGGCAAGTGACTTCTCTCAGGATTCTGACGGAAGCAGAGGGTGGCGACGTTCAGTGCCCGAATCACACTGCTGGCTGGCCTTGACTTCAGAGGCCAGCGTTCCTGTGATTGTTCTCTCAGGCGTTAATTTATGGGCCCTGCTAACCGGCAGGCCGGGTGTCTTGGCCAGAGAGAAAGGTGCGTGTGGAGAATGGCAGGCCACCAGGCAGCTGTCGAGAGGCCTGTTTGGTGAAGGGTACCTGAGGGCATGGGGACCAGGCTCTCTTCCTCCGAGGGTTCTCCCTGGGTGGACAGCAGGCACCCATTTCATGTCAATTACACGTGACAGGATGTTCTCAGTGGGAGATGAGGAGACTGTGCAGAACTTAGGTGTTACTATTAATCATTGGCATGATTTTAAAAATTGGATTATATGGGATTTTGGGGGGCTCAAAAACTAATCTGGGATTTTAAAGTCATTCAGGAGATAGTTTGGGAGCACTGACTCTGTTTTAAGCACTCTTCTAGGCATCGGAATATACCATTGGTTAAAATAGACAAAAATGATTGCCTGCATCAAATTTGAAAAGGCAACTTTTCTAGGGATGTGTATACTTACAATCAATTCTGCTCATTTCCTGAGTCTCAAATAAGTGAAAAGTAGTAGGCTTTGGAGGTGAATAAGAAGTTACTTCACAGTTCCAAACATAGAATGAAACAGGATGCTTGAGATCATAGTATGAAGCAGAATATGATAAATCCCATAGTGTAGATATTAAGAAAGTAAAGTGGGCACTCAAAGGTAGAACACATATATATTTTTTTAATATCTATTTATTTGTTTTTGGCTGTGTGAGGTTTTGGCATATAGGACCTTTGTGGAGTCACGTGGGAATTTTTGTTGTGGCACGAAGACTCTCTAGTTAATGGCTTGCAGTCTCAGTAGTTGAGGTGCATGGGCTTAGTTGCTCCAAGGCATGTGGGATCTTTGTTCTCCAACCAGGGATCAAATTCATGTCTCCTGCATTGCAGGGAAGATTCTTAATCCCTGGACCACCAGGGAAGTCCCCCAGAACACCTATTTGAATATCAGAATTAGACCTTTTGGAGGAGGTGGCATTTATGTTGTTTCTTAAAGGATAGGTAGGTTTTGACGGTGGGGAGTAATGGGAAAGTCATATACAGTGGGAAGATAAGCATCGTGAAAGTGTGGGCATGTTTGAGGATGATGGAGAGGCTGACTTTGGGAAATGGAAGCTGGGAAAGTAGCTTGGGTGATACTGTGGAGGGCAAATAAGTAGCTGGATCTTGGTTTTGTAGAAAAAGGGAAATCATTTGAAGTTTACGAGTGTGGAAAAGACATGACAAGAACACTTTGGGAGTGGGGAAAAGAGTCATTGATCTTTGAGCAATGATGTGCCAGGCACTTTAACATACATTGTTTATGTTCTCATGAAATAAGCCATCATTTAAGGGAGCAAACTGAAGGTTAGAGGGCTTGGGAAAATCCTGAAAATCACACAACTAGAAAGAGATGAAACCAGGATTTGAATACAAATCTGTCTGGTGGTAAAATTTTCTTTCCCCAGTAATAGTGCTTGCTAAGTCCAGGTGAGAAGAAAAAGAGTTTGAACTAGGTTGGAGGCAGTGAGAATAAAAGGAGTTAAATGTTAAGGAGGATGGGTTGGAATAATATGTTGGAAATGGGTATTAGAAAATCTCTTAACAGAAATGAAGAACGGGAGAGAAGGGAAGGTGAATAGAGGGAAGGTTTTCATTTAGTGGAAGAGTGGCATGATTAATGGAAGCTGGGAAGTTGGGTGGAAGAACTAGTTTGCAGAGGAAGAGAATGAGTTTGGTTTTAAAGATGTTTGCTTTGCGGTATTGGAGAGACATCCAGATATCCGGCTAGAAGATTACAACGGAAGTCTTAGCCCTTGGTTTAAGAATTGGGAGCAATCCACGGGGAAGTGATTGTTCAATTGGATGATATCATTGGGCAAATAGGGGAAAGGGTCAACCGTGACTAGAAACTGGTTTTCAGAATAGAAAGAGTCAATGAAGGATATTAATCTTATTTTTGAAAATATGGCCACATTAAGAGGACATGAGTGTTTGATTAACACCGATAGCCGAGGACCTTGAGGCTGTGGATTCTTAAATGTTCTGCAGTGACTGCCATGTTCCCTTATGTTTGTTTGGATAACTTTTGCATCATTTGCATAAGTGACCTAGAATGGCTTGTTGGCATCACAGTAGTGTTGTTGCATGTTGATGCCTCAATCCCTCCTATCTGTGAGGCTCAGGGTGTTCCTAACAGTGCAGTAATGACTCAAACATAGGCACTCCCATTTGGGAATGTTTGAGTAACATCTCCTAAAGAGCCCTGTTTTTTGTTTTCCTTTCTCATCTTTTCCATTTAATTCCTGTAGAAGAACATAATGATGACTGTGGTCCTGAATGAGAAGGTACTTTGGAAGAAGGCATGGTGAAGGCTTTAACCCACGGTACTCTGTGATCTTGGATCTTGGTCTTTCTCTTAGTAAAGAGTTGGAAAACCAGTTCAATCCACTTTTGAGAGATTATGGAGAAAGGCAAATTCAGGCAAGTGATTCATAGATTAAAAGTATCATGAAAAACAGGAAATGAAGAAGCAAGACTATAATCAATCCTAATAAATGGTAAGTAAATCCTCCCCTCACATGTGGAAAAAATTGGCTGTGAAGAGGCATGAGGTCCCTTCTAAAGTATCAACATTATTGAATATATGAAGTGCTGGTTCATGATGTTTCATTTACCTCAAGTCTGCTTTTATTTCTCCCTCCACATTTTTGTGTTTTTCCCTCAGTTCACTTGCTCGTGGGCTTTGCTTTATTCCTGCTCAGTGACCAGAGCCCACAGTGGAGGCTGGAGCAGAGTGAGCATTCAACATATACTGTTGAGTCCATCAGGTCAGAAGTCTACTCCATCAACCCCTTTGTTCATTTTCTCATTGGATACCTTATTGAGTATTTGTTATGTACCAGATTCTGCGCCAGTTCATGAGGATAAAGAGATGAGTCAGAAGTTGTCCCTTCCCTAATGAAGCTCATAAAATAGTGACCCAACAGTGACATAAGCAGAGTTACAGTTTCACTGGATAAGCTTAATAACAGACACAGGCTGTTATTAATAACAGCACAGTTGACACAGGCTATAGCAGGGAGGGGGAGGGAGAGGTCAGAGGAGGGTTCCAGAAGAAGGAAGCCTCACTTCCTGTGCTGCAGAGATCTCCAGGTATTGATTATTATTATTATTATTATTTTGCTCTCTCTTATCTTAAACCTCTTCCTCTTTGCTGTCTCTTTCCCACCAACCTTTAATCTTATTTAAGCCTCTACCATCATAAGAAAAGCAACTCTCCTTGGCATCTCTCCAGCATCCCTCAACTACTTTTATCCTTTCTTACCTTTTACTTCCAAGCTGACTGAATTCTGGCCCTCATCTTCACCTTTCTCTCAAATTGTTCTCAATAAGGGCCACAAATGGCATTTGGGTTGCAAAACCCAATGTAGACTTTCTAGAACTCTTATTTGTCTTCTTGGTTGCATTTGCCACACTTTTGACACCTCTTTCATGATCTTCCGCCTCCTTGGCGTCTCTTCCTCCCCAAATCCTGGTTTTTCTTTGGCTTCCCTGGCTGCCTCTTCTCCTTACAGGTTATGGTTTAAAGGTTGGTAAATGTTGGAATTTCTCAGAGATCTTTCCTAACTCTGTATTCTCTTCTTGAGAAAATTTATCTACTCATGTGGTTCTAGTACTGTTTCTATTCTGAAGATTCCCATGTGATTTTCTCCAGCCAAGGTTAGTCTTCTGAACAACCGACTTTCATTCCTACATTTATTCATCTACCCAATAATTATTTACTGGTGCCTACTATGGGCTAACACTGTTCTAGAGAGAGAGATTCAACAGCGAACAAATGGACCAACGTCTTTGCCTTTGTGGAACTTGTATTCTACTAAAAGAGACAATTCACTTATACACAAACACACACATTCTGTCAAAAGTGACATAGAGTAAAAGCAAGCTAGCAAGTGCTGGAGTGTGAATAGGAGGTTTTGCTCTTTATGAAGGGCAATCGGCAAGTCCCCTCTAATCAGATGACAGTTAAGTAGAGATTCAGATAAAGAGAGGGCAAGGGTGAGCCATGCAGATATTTGGGGAAGAGTTCTACATCAGAGGGAAGGATCATTACGATCATTCTCCATCATCCTTACCTAGAATGAGTAAGAAATCCCAGATGATGATACTCTTCTACCCTGGGACTAGAGGGGGATAATTGGGGGGAACAAGTGACTTAATGTCACTTCTATATTTTCCCTTCTTCCCCTTATACTCAACAAATGACCTTTTCTTGCTTAATGTAGCTGAATCATACAGGTGGGCTAGGAAGAATTAAAATAGTCTCTGTAAATTGCTGGCTATCCCAGAAACCATTTGGTAACAATTATCTTCCCCCACAAAACCACTCCTCCACCCATGTTCCTGCTGACCATGACAGGCTCTCACATCCACCCTGTTTCCCAGGCCAGAGACAAGGGCATCACCCTCCCTCATCCCCAGTAGCAGACTCATCACCAAGTTCCTGTAGGTGGCATCATCTCTCAGGTCTCTCCATTCCCCCCAATCTCTTTCGCCTCTACATGAAATCACTTCCGGTCACGTTTGGTCTGGATGGCTGCTCTGAACTCCCTGCTCGTTTCCTCTCTCTTGTTAGCCCGTCCTCCAGTCTATTATCTGTAGGCCAGCTAGGGAGATGTCACTAAACAGAAATCTAGTCTAAAGCTTCAGTGTTTCCTCATTACCCTAGTATAACTCCTGTATTGGCCCCAGAACTCCATGTGAAATAGAGATATTTTGGTCTCTCAAAGGAACCATGTTCTTTCTAACATGTATATATCTGTATGTTTTCATGCTATTGCCTTTGGAGATTTCTCCCCTCCACACTCCCATTGCCTACTCCCATTTAACTCCTGCTCATACTTAGAGTCTTGACTTGGATGTCACTTCCTCCAGAAAACTTCTGACTTTGGTCAAGTGTCTTTGTTGGGTGCATCCTCCCTCCTCCAGTCACTGGGCTGTACTTGTTAAAGTGCTTTTCCCCCAAAGACAATGTCTGTTCTGTGACAGTAGAGACTGCATGAGTCTATTTTATCACTATAGCCTTATCTCTGTCATAGAGTGGATATTTGGTAGTTATTTATTGGATGAATGAATGAGTAAGTGAAATGATAAGTAAAATTAAAGGATGAATAAGAGCTTTCATCCTTTAGTTTTGCCACCACAAAGGGTTGGTGAAAACAGAGAGATTGTTCTGGGCTGAGAGGACAGCTTGAATAAAGACGCAAGTGAGCAACATCACGGTGGATGAAGGAAACTAAGCAGTTTGGTATTTCATTACATGATTATGGAATTAGCATGGAGCTTCAGAGGTAGTTTTGAGATACCAGCCAAATAATGGAGGGTTTGTGGGTCAAGTTAAGAGGTTTAGATTTGCTCTTGTAGGCAATGAGGAGCTTACAAGTTTTGCTTTTGGGTATTTAGTCCAGGCAGCTCTATGAAGATTGAATTTGAAGGTAGCAAGAATGGAGACCAGAGACTTCCCTGGTGGTCCCATGGCTAGGGCTCTGTGATTCTAATACAGGGGCCCCAAGTTCAATCCCTGGTCAGGGAACCAGGTTTCCCACATGTTGCTAAGACCTGGTGCAGCCAAATAAATAAATATATTTTTTAAAAAATGGAGAGCAGAAAAAGTGGTTAGGAGGCTGTACATTGCTTTCTGGTTCTGCCTTAAAATATAACACATGGTTTTTCATCCCAACTGCTAATCTTAAATTTTTACGGTAGTCAGAATCCTTCCATGGCCCCCAGGTCCTCAGCTCCCCAGTATTATAGTACTTTATGATTATGTAACAATGCATGGCAAAAAGGGATTTTTGTTGGTGAAATTAAGCTTATCAGTTTCCCTTAAGATAAATAGGGAAATATGTGGACTGGACTAACTCAATTGCATGACCTCTTTATCAGCAGACTTTTCCCTGGCTGGTTGCAGAAGTCAGAGTGAATTGAAGCATTTAGAGGGATTCAGTGTGAAGGAAACCCTCTGCTGTTGGCTTTGAAGATGGAGGAACTGAGTGCATGCTCTAAATGCTAAGAGAGGTCCCTTGCTGAGAGCCAGTAAAGAAACAGGATCCCAGAACTACAAGAAAAGAACTCAGTCAGTGCCCATGCGAGCATGAATGTGGTTGTTCCTTAGAATCTCTAAATAAGAACTCAACCTGGTCCACCCTTGGATTTCAGCCTGTGATACAGAAGTGGACCCAAACTTCTGATTGCATGTGTGCTAAGTGGCTTCAGTTCTCTCCAACACTGTGTGACTCCGTGGACTGTAGCCCCCGGGCTCCTCTGTCCATGGGATTCTCCAGGCAAGAACACTGAAATGGATTGCCATTCCCTCCTCCAGGGAATCTTCCCTACCCAGGCATCAAACCCACATCTCTAGGGTCTCCTGCATTGGCAGGTGGGTTCTTTACCACTAGTGCCTCCTGGGAAGCCCCTCGGATGGCACAGCTGTGAGTTAATAAAGGGATATTTTAAAACAGTTAAGTTTGTGAAAATTTGTTATGTAACAGTAGATAACCAATACAAATCTCAGCAAGATACTCTTGTACTACTGTCAGTTGTTCATGGAAGAGTGTTAGCCATATCTTCTTTTGTTTTAGAAACAATTCTCTTTAGAATGAATTATAATAAATAACAATGGACATCTCATGTGATGCCCACAAACACCTCAAGTAAATGGCACTATTGATCATCCTTATTTTACAGATGAGCCAACTGAAACTCAGAGGAGATACCAACCTGTTCAAAGTCATTCAACCAGCAGTTGGCCGAGTTGGAACTTGACCTCTGGTTGCCTTAGTCCATCATATAGATAGACTTGTCAAAAGTTTAGTGATCCCATTTGTACTCACACATTCAGATCCCATTTTCTCTGAGATGGGTTCAAGGGTTTTGATTACAAAGTGTAGGACTGGACAATCAGAAAGATGTTCAGGTTCAATTTGTGCTCAGTTTCTCTTTGAGATGGATTAGGGAATCATCTTGGACATGATACCAATTTATTCTCCTCTGTGTTTTGTTGTAATTAGACAAGGAGAAGGAAGAAGAAAATGAAAAGTAGTTGGAAGGAAATGGTTAGAACTAGCAAAAAAAAAAAAAAAAAGGTGGGCTTGATGTGGGTTTAAAGGCGGTTTGGTCACAGATGTGTTCAATTTCGCAATCCCGTTTCATGTCCATTCAAGCATGGACAGGTGTCCTTTTCTTCATGTGTTAGAGAACGCTTGAGGCTATCTGCCTTGTGCCAAGGGGGAAAAAAAGCAATTAAACATTTTAATATTTCCTGTCTATAAACTGCTCCCTGTTTTATTACTTCAAATGCACTGGATTTAAAAGGAGGTGTGAAAGCCTCCTGAGCCATTAATAAAAGGCTGCAGCTGCTCGAGGAGAATGATGCTGTGTTTTCAAAGGCATGATTTCTGGTCTGAGGACCTCCATCCGCCAACTGTTGATTTATGATGGTCCTGAAACTGATACAGAAGCATGAGGCAAACACTTACAGTGCTTCCAGAATGTATTTGGGCAGGATCCTTAGGATGAGTTCTTTTCCTTGGGGAAAATATAAAGGAATAAAGTGAAGAAATGTGAAAGCAGCTGTTCATGAATGGTACCAAGGAGAGTCAGCACAAAAAGAGTGAATCTTTTCCTACAGTTGGTGGTGAATTTCATGTGGTTTGGGTTGTGAGATTTCTGTCCTTGGATGCACAGAATAAACAGTGGGGATTCAGTGATTGATTTGAGTCTTTGAGAGCTTCCAGTAGAGACACATCCTAAAGTTAAAAGGTACAAACCAAGATGCGGTTCTATCAATTCTTCCAATCAACCAAAAGGAACCAAAGCACTATTTCCCAAAGGCCTTAAACTTTATTAAAGAAAAAAAAAAAAAAAAAAAACGCATTTAGTTTTTCTTTTCAGGGATGGTGGATAACAGAAATCAAAGGATGAGGAATGCTGGAGATTCGGTTCAATCTAACAAGCTTTTGTTGAGGGATAGCGCATGTAAGTTCCTGCTGGGTGCTGGCTGGGGAAGATGCAAAGAAAGCCTCCCCTCCCCACACTTTGTCTTATGTAGGCAACTTGGTGTTCTGTATGGACGTGTTATTGACTATGCCAAAGCCTTTGACTGTGTGGATCACAATAAACTGTGGAAAATTCTGAAAGAGATGGGCATACCAGACCACCTGACCTGCCTCTTGAGAAACCTGTTTGCAGGTCAGGAAGCAACAGTTAGAACTGGACATGGAACAACAGACTGGTTCCAAATAGGAAAAGGAGTACGTCAAGGCTATATATTGTCACCTTGCTTATTTAACTTATATGCAGAGTATATCATGAGAAACGCTGGGCTGGAGGAAGCACAAGCTGGAATCAAGATCAGTTCAGTTCAGTTCAGTTGCTCGGTCATGTCTGACTTTTTGTGACCCCATGAATCACAGCACGCCAGGCCTCCCTGTCCATCACCAACTCCCGGAGTCTACCCAAACCCGTGTCCATCGAGTCAGTGATGCCATCCAGCCATCTCATCCTCTGTCATCCCCTTCTCCTCCTGCCCCAAATCCTTCCCAGCATTAGGGTCTTCTCCAATGAATCAATTCTTCTCATGAGGTGGCCAAAGTATTAGAGTTTCAGCTTTCAGCATCAGTCCTTCCAATGAACACCCAGGACTGATCTCCTTTAGGATGGACTGGTTGGATCTCCTTGCAGTCCAAGGGACTCTCAAGAGTCTTGAATCAAGATAGCTGGGAGAAATATCAATAACCTCAGATATGCAGATGACACCATCCTTATGGCAGAAAGTGAAGAAGAACTAAAGAGCCTCTTGAGGAAAGTGAAAGAGGAGAGTGAAAAAGTTGGCTTAAAGCTCAACATTCAGAAAACTAAGATCATGGCATCTGGTCCCATCACTTCATGGCAAACAGATGGGGAAACAGTGGAAACAGTGGCTGACTTTATTTTGGGGGGCTCCAAAATCACTGTAGATGGTGAGTGCAGCCATGAAATTAAAAGATGCTTACTCCTTGGAAGGAAAGTTATGACCAACCTAGACAGCATATTAAAAAGCAGAGATATTACTTTGCCAACAAAGGTTCGTCTAGTCAAGGCTATGGTTTTTCCAGTGGTCATGTATGGATGTGAGAGTTGGACTATAAAGAAAGTTGAGTGCCGAAGAATTGATGCTTTTGAACTGTGGTGTTAGAGGAGACTCTTGAGAGTCCCTTGGACTGCAAGGAGATCCAACCAGTCCATTCAAAAGGAGATCAGTCCTGGGTGTTCATTGGAAGGACTGATGATGAAGCTGAAACTCCAATACTTTGGCCACCTGATGTGAAGAGCTGACTCATTTGAAAAGACCCTGATGCTGGGAAAGATTGGGGGCAGGAGGAGAAGGGGATGACAGAGGATGAGATGGTTGAATGGCATCACCGACTTGATGGACATGGGTTTGGGTGGACTCTGGGAGTTGGTGATGGACAGGAAGGCCTGGCGTGCTTCGGTTCATAGGGTCGCAAAGAGTCGGACACGACTGAGCGACTGAACTGAACTGAACTGATGGACATATTAACATCTTTCTGAGCATGCTGGAAAGATGTTTCTTAAGCTTAAGTCATTTCCATGCCACTTTTACAATTTTGGTTGTGAGTCACCTTATTATTTATCTTATATTTACTTAAATAATTCAGCCCACAGTTTACTTAAATAAATTCAGCCTCATCTTAAATGGGTTTTCCAGGTGGCTCAGATGGTAAAAAATCTGCCTGCAGTGTGGGAGACCCGGGTTTGATCCCTAGGTTGGGAAGGTGCCCTGGAGAAGGGAATGGCTACCCACTCCAGTATTCTTGCCTGAAGAATCCCATGGACAGAGGAGCCTGGTGGGCTACCATCCATGGGGTTGCAAAGAGTCGGACACGACTGAGTGACTAACACTTTCATCTTAAGCAATGAAGTATCTCTGACATCACAGGTCTGGGGTGCTGGTTAAAACTCTTCAAATGTATCCTCAAATAAATAAAGCTTAACTATATCTTTGGAGAAGGAAATGGCAACCCACTCCAGTATCCTTGCCTGGAGAATCCCATGGATGGAGGAGCCTGGTGGGCTACAGTCCACGGGGTCGCAAAAAGTTGAACATGACTGAATGACTTCACTTTCACTTTAACAATATCTTACCTGAAACCACTGGGTCCAGCAGTGTTTAGAAATTTCGAACATTTGCAGATTTCACAAAGGTCATAAGGTGCATGTGGAACTGTATGTTCTCTAACCATCACAGTGGGGGGTGTGGGTGACATCCTTTAATCAAAAAACACATCCACAGAAAAGCAGGTGAATATTTTTACACTAGGAAGAAGGTGGAATGAATAAAGGTGTAAATTGCTTCACTTCAGTTCAAGTCAGTTGAAAAACTTCAGTTTTCATAGTTTTTTTTGCATTTCATCGCTGCAGATAAGGAATTGTGTGGTGTAAGTAGCATTTAAAAATGTTTGTGTACTATAGAAACAGAATTATCAGTAATATTCAAGGCATGAATTATATAACCTTTCTCTCATCTATACAACTGGGCTAAACTTTAAAAATTTTTTAATTGAAGAATAAATTTAACATACATTGAGGAAGAGCTTGACAAACACTGATTTTAAGCACATAGCCCAGTGATTTTTCACAGGTACATATGTACCTGCATGACCACCACCCAGACTGAACACTGAACACTTTTGGCACCCAGAAGTTTTTTTCTGTCTTTTCCTAGTTAATCCTCCTCCCAGATAATCATTGTCTTGAGTTCCATGTGTGAATATGTATACATGGAATCTTGTAACATATACTTCATTGTCTCTGGTTTCTTTCCCTTAGCAAAATGATTGTGTGATTCTTACATGTTATTGCTTTATCAACAGTTTGTTCCTTTTATTGTTGCATACTATTCTAGTGTCAACTTCTGTTAATATAACCTCTTAGAATGTTGTATGCAAATGTTTTAATGCTTTCTTGGGATTGAATTGTTCCCTTTCTTTCTCTTTAAAAGACACTCACATACAAAAAACTTTTATTGGGAAATTTGAAAGCAGCTGACACTTGTAAATGCTTTATCAAGATTGCACCCTTTTCAGTTGACCTAGAAGACATAACTCATGTTGAGATGCTATGTATCCATAGTCATTAGAATAATTTCCTGTCTTGTTTTGGCCACTTTGGTGAGTGGACACAAGCTGCTAGCTTCATCAAATAAAAAAAGAGACCAGGGAGATTCTGGAGAAACATTTTGATTCAAGTTTTGGATAGTGTCAAACTTCAGAAAAGGAAATTAGAGCCTGTATTGTAATACAGCTAGATTAGAAGTCATGGAAGGCTCTTTAAAATGAATTTTATACTGAGCTTGAGATAGCGTTTCATGTTCAGGCTAGCTCTTTGTGAGATGGAGTGACAGGGATGAGCTGGGAGCGATTATGGGCAGGTTTTGTTTTTGTTTTTAACTTCCTCTTGAGTTCCTTCACAGCCTGGCTTCATTGAAAACATTTGAGATGGTGTGAATTACTGGAACATGAGAAGTACTTGTTCCCAAAATACAAAAACACATTCCAGAAGCAAAGAGAAAAAACTTCAGACTTCTGCCACTTTAGCTTGTTATGGAGAATTGAGAGTTGAATGACCCAACAGGACAAGTTAGGAACTCATTTGCTTGGGTCCTTCTAAAGCATTGCCCTGTGATCTTGATTTAAATCTGGAGCACTGGGTGTGGAAATACTCATTAATCTTTTTAAAAAAATGTATCAGAGGGGCAAAAAATATTTAAGAAAACTTATATATGCATTTCATCCACATTTTCTCTTGAGATATAAGACAGCAAAATAATGTGGGTTTAAAATCCAATCTCTGTCATTGCTAACTGTGCAATCTTAGGAACACTAACATCTCTGATTCTCAGTTTTGATCTTGCTTGTTTTTTCTTTACAAGCAGAAGCATCAAAAGTGAACCATCTCAGGCAGAACTGTGCCAGTGAATTTTAAAGTAAGAGCTAACGATGATTAAAGAGCTTCTCATTTCACAGGCAAGAAAACCCAACCCTCAGCAAACTCACTGACATAGCATGTTTCTACAGTGTCTTTATTTGGGGTCTCAGGTTATGATGTGAACCATAAAATTTCTCTGGATCTTTCTTTGGCTGTTTCCAGGGCAATTTCAATAAAAAGATCTGTCATAGTTTGTAGGAATCATTTTCCAGGAACTCAGCAGAAGACCAACAGAAGTGGCCCTATGATTGTGTTTCCTGGTCGTTATTCTTTTGGTGGAATGCTGGAGTAGTTCATAGAGAGTTAATTGTCTGAGAGGTTGAGTATGTTCTTCCCCAAAGAGACAAAGGGGTAGGGGCAAAGAAACCCAAGAGAATATTCATTACATGTAATTGAAAGCTAATCATCTTTTCATGGATAACTACTCCCCAGAAAAAACCAGCCAAACCACTTAAAACCATCCACGAAGCTCACTGGCCAGTTAGGATAATAGTGCTAAAAAATATTGCTATCCTGAATTTATTTGATTACACCTTGTTTTATAGGCTGCCTGTGGTTAGTTCAGGTTCAAATGCAGGGCCAGGGTTTATTTTTTCCCAACAAATTCTTTTCCTTTTCTCTCTTGCTCAAATCTAAGGGTATTTAGCACAAGAGGAATGTACCAAGGCTTCGAGAAAGAACATTGTTGAGTTGGAAAGAAAATGACCTTGGTCTTCATTGAGAATTGCTTGATTTTATCAGCTCTGGTCCGGAGAGGCAGGTAGTAAAACACCAATTTGATTTTGGGAATACTGCTTGGAGACAAGGGAGAAAGGCTCCTCTATAAAATATTTTCTGTTTGTCCTGACACCTAAGACAAAATCTTTTTCTTTGTTTCTGCAAAGGTGATTAAAAATACAAGTTTTCAGAAGAAATTCTGAAAAACTTCAAATCTGGCAAATTGTTTTCTGATTTGGACAATGGTGACTCCTTACTCTCAAAATACTTGATAACTCAAATTTATTTCTGATTCTTACTTCAAATCACTTGAAGATAAATTCTATAAATATCTGTTGAAAAATTAAAAGATTCAGGCACTGTTCTTGGTGCTTCTTGTATAAAAATGAATGTGATCAAGTCACATGCAAGTCCTCTATTAAGGAGACTTTTCTGGATTTTGCTTCCTTAAGTCATTTTGCATCTTAGTCAAAAAAGTATGTTCAATGTGGTTTTGATTTGCATTTCTCTGATAATGAGTGATGTTGAGCATCTTTTCATGTGTTTGTTAGCCATCTGTATGTCTTCTTTGGAGAAATGTCTGTTTAGTTCTTTGGCCCATTTTTTGATTGGGTCATTTATTTTTCTGGAATTGAGCTGCAGGAGTTGCTTGTATATTTTTGAGATTAATCCTTTGTCTGTTTCTTCATTTGCTATTATTTTCTCCCAATCTGAGGGCTGTCTTTTCACCTTACTTATAGTTTCCTTTGTAGTGCAAAAGCTTTTAAGTTTCATTAGGTCCCATTTATTTAGTTTTGCTTTTATTTCCAATATTCTGGGAGGTGGGTCATAGAGGATCTTGCTGTGATTTATGTCAGAGAGTGTTTTGCCTATGTTCTCCTCTAGGAGTTTTATAGTTTCTGGTCTTACATTGAGATCTTTAATCCATTTTGAGTTTATTTTTGTGTATGGTGTTAGAAAGTGTTCTAGTTTCATTCTTTTACAAGTGGTTGACCACTTGTGGGTTGACCCAGCACCACTTGTTAAAGAGGTTGTCTTTTTTCCATTGTATATCCTTGCCTCCTTTGTCAAAGATAAGGTGTCCATAGGTTCGTGGATTTATCTCTGGGCTTTCTATTCTGTTCCATTGATCTATATTTCTGTCTTTGTGCCAGTACCATACTGTCTTGATGACTGTGGCTTTGTAGTAGAGTCTGAAGTCAGGCAGGTTGATTCCTCCAGTTCCATTCTTCTTTCTCAAGATTACTTTGGCTATTCGAGGTTTTTTGTATTTCCATACAAATTGTGAAATTCTTTGGTCTAGTTCTGTGAAAAATACCGTTGGTAGCTTGATAGGGATTGCAGTGAATCTATAGATTGCTTTGGGTAGAATAGCCATTTTGACAATATTGATTCTTCCAATCCATGAGCATGGTATGTTTCTCCATCTGTTTGTGTCCTCTTTGATTTCTTTCATCAGTGTTTTATAGTTTTCTATGTATAGGTCTTTAATCAAAACCACAATGAGGTACCATTACACGCCAGTCAGGATGGCTGCTATCCAAAAGTCTACAAGCAATAAATGCTGGAGAGGGTGTGGAGAAAAGGGAACCCTCTTACACTGTTGGTGGGAATGCAAACTAGTACAACCACTATGGAAAACAGTGTGGAGATTTCTTAAAAAACTGGAAATAGAACTGCCATATGACCCAGCAATCCCACTTCTGGGCATACACACTGAGGAAACCAGATCTGAAAGAGACACATGCACCCCAATGTTCATCGCGGCACTGTTTATAATAGCCAGGACATGGAAGCAACCTAGATGCCCATTAGCAGATGAATGGATAAGGAAGCTGTGGTACATATACACCATGGAATATTACTCAGCCGTTAAAAAGAATTCATTAGAATCAGTCCTAATTAGATGGATGAAACTGGAGCCCCTTATACAGAGCGAAGTAAGCCAGAAAGATAAAGAACATTACAGCATACTAACACATATATATGGAATTTAGAAAGAACAATAACCCTATATGCAAAACAGAAAAAGAGACACAGAAATACAGAACAGACTTTTGAACTCTGTGGGAGAAGGTGAGGGTGGGATATTTCAAAAGAACAGCATGTATACTATCTATGGTGAAACAGATCACCAGCCCAGGTGGGATGCATGAGACAAGTGCTCGGGCCTGGTGCACTGGGAAGACCCAGGGCAATCGGGTGGAGAGGGAGGTGGGAGGGGGGATCGGGATGGGGAATACATGTAACTCCATGGCTGATTCATATCAATGTATGACAAAACCCACTGAAATGTTGTGAAGTAATTAGCCTCCAACTAAAAAAAAAAAAAAAAAAAAAAACTATGTTCAAAAACAGGGATCAAGATAAAGGGATCACCTCTTTTTCAATTTAAACTCCATGGATGATGTCTCTTTTGAGATGTTAAAATGACAGACATTTTGTTTATTACAGGTGTATTTTCTTTTCCTTTAAAAAACATGGAACACGATTGTTTTTGCTGGTGAAGAATGAGTGGGGTTCTGGGTTTTTCATGACCAAGTGAAGTAACTTGAAGCCTTAGTGCTAACAATGAAAGTGAGATTCCCTTTCATGGAAGGGCTGGCCCTTGCAGAGTTCTAGTCTGGCTGATCCAACAGGTTTTTATTTCTTAATGCTTTGAGCACTGTGAGTCAGAGGGAGAGGAGGTGGAGAGGCGGGGATGTGAGCTCACTATAGAGAGGCTGGTATTAGAGGAGAAGGGAGGGATGTTTTTTGGACCCAAACCAAAGAAAGGAATGGCTGTTATGGAAGCATGAAAACCTGAGCACTGTTGGGAGTGGCTAAGCTGTTTGTGGAGCTGGCTTTGGGGCCTCAAGGCTCATCTTCCTTCCACAGGGAGGAAGATCACTGGCTACCAGCTTAAAGAGTGAGCTGGTTTTGGAATTCTTGTGCTCTTTGCCTTTCTCTGCCTGGAAACTTGACTTGGCAGGAGGGAGTCTCCCCTCTTGACTCACCTACACCACACTTCCTTTCATCTGAATGCTCTCCACAGTGAGATCACACTGGTGACCTCATCTGGATTCAGGAGCCAGAAGAGCAGGGAAGAGCTTTAACATGTGAGGATCTGCCCATGATCACAACGATGGGCACAGGATGCCATGATGTCATTGCAATGGCACCACAGAAGTGCATGGATGCTTTCCCTGGCCCCCTCTTGGCCCTCAATTTCAATTAGTTGATGGTTCAGATTCTTCCAGAAGTAAACTTTTTGTTTTTTTAAAACCAGATTTGCCAGTCTCATGATAAATGGACAAGATTCTTCTACCTTTATTAATGGGGGAATTATGAGAGGGTGCATATGAAGTAAGACCTTTGCAAACAAGTAACAGAAATGTTTCCCAGGTGGCACTAGTGGTAAAGAACCTGTTGGCAGTGCAGGAGATGTAAGAGACATAGTTTCCATCCCTACATTGGGAAGATCCCCCGGCGAAGGAAATGGCAGCCCAGTCCAGTATTCTTGCCTGGAGAATCCCATGGACAGAGGAGCCTGGCAGGCTACAGTCCATGGGGTTGCAGAGTCAGATATGACTGAAGCAACTTAGAACACAAACAACAGAAATGTGACCTGAATTAACTTAGGCAAAAGGGAAGGGCAGGGATATAACTGGGTTTCCAGGATCACTGGAAACAAGTACTCAGGTTTCTTCAAGTCTCTCTTCTAGCTTTCATTTTTACTCCTTTTCACATGTTTTCCTACAGGCCTCCTCTACAAGGTCATCATACTCTCAGTCTCAGCCCCTAAGCCTTGATACCAGAGAGAGCTTCTCCCTTTTGGTTAATTCCCAATTTGTAGAAGTTTGGGGAAGGTCCATGTCAGTCTCTGACCAGTGGATGAGGTGCTGTAACTGGCATTTGTCATCTGGACCATGTAGGGGATCAGGGGAGGAATATTTCCTGAAAGAAACTGGAGACAGGAGCGAGGGTGGAGCTCACCAAAAGAAAAGGTGCTGGGGAGATAAAAGAATATATTCTCATTGCTGTTGTTGTTCAGTTGCTAAGTCGTGTCTGACTCTTGGTGACCCCATGGACTGTAGCACGCCAGGCTTCTTATCCTTTACCATCTCCCAGAGTTTGCTCAGACTCATGTCCATTTAGTCAGTGATGCCATCCAACCATCTCATCCTCTGTCATCGTCTTCTCCTCCTGCTCTCAATCTTTCCCAGGATCAGGGTCTTTTCCAATGAATTGGCTCTTTCCATCAGGTGACCAAAATATTGGAGCTTCAGCTTTAGCATCAGTCCTTCCAGTGATCCTCATTACAGAACAAAAAATGGAATATAAGATATAAAAAAGAGAAATTTTAGTCGAGGCTGGATCTGAAAGATTTGTCAACTTATATAATTAAAATTGATTAACTTATAGTTGATGGTATAAATTTATAACTAGATCTTTGGTTAAAATTTTAGCCTTTATTGTGGGAGGCAATACATTTCATGATGAGATGAAAAACAAAAAGGAAAGACTTATTCCCCTTATATTCAGGCCCCACACCAGAGTTTCAAAGTAGAAATAATGTGACTAGTTTCTTTTGAAAGTGCACATCACTTATGACTCAGTGCCAACTTTGGGTTAAATCCAGAGGTATTTGGTGTCCAGAAAAAGAGAATTTCTCAGTTTCGTGGTTCTGGATTCTCTGAAGATAGCTTTACTCCTGGAGGTGTCAATCACTCAGGGTTTTTATAAAACTTTACCAAATTTAGTTTCTTTGTGGGCTGCCTAAAACTACACCTACAAATGGGTAACACAGAATTTCATTTCATTGTTTTCTTTAAATGTTTATAGCTTGCATCTATAGAATCTTTATATGTTTTAGTGGATTTTTTAAAATGGAAATTTAGTTGATTTACAAGATTATATTAGTTTCAAGTATTCAAGCATAGTGATTCAGTATTTTTGTGGGTCATATGCCATCAAATCTATTTGAAAGATAATGGTACAATAACCTGTGCCATACAATATATTCTTACTGCTTATCTCTTTTACACTGGACATATTTTGTCTAAAGTGTTAGTCAGTCAGTTGTGACTGACTCTGTGCGACCCCATGGACTGTAGCCCACCAGGCTGCTCTGTTCATGGGATTCTCCAGGCAAGTATACTGGGGTGGGCTACCATTTCCTTCTCCATTTTGTCAAAAAATATTCCCTAATTAGTTCCACTAAGAAAAAATGGTGTTGTCCCGTCCAGGTTTTTTTTTTTTTTTTTTTTTTTTCAGTGATCGGCACTTACTTTATTTATTTTTTTTTTTTTCACATTTATTTTTATTAGTTGGAGGCTAATTACTTTACAATATTGTAGTGGGAAGTCCAGGTTTTGAAGAGGGAGTAGAAGGCTAAGTCAAAGGACAGAGGAAGATCATTTGAAGCACTAAACTGATTATTGAAGATGTCCACGTCCAAGAATGAGAGCAATCTTGATGCTGTTTGGAAGAGATTTCTGGCCTTTGATTTAAAAAGTGGAATGCAAAGCATGTTGATATTCAAAATGTACCAGTAACGCAGCAACCCCAGGGAACATGGCAGAGTCCAGGCAGTGAGTGTTTAGGCTGCTTGGAGTGGGGGGGCTAAATGCCCCTGAACCTTCCCTCAGGCCTCCGTGGTCCTGCCAATGGCTCCACATGAGATGCACCACTGAGAAACACGCGATCTTCTATTGTGTGGTTTATCTTTGTTTGTTCTTTAAATCTTCTCTTCGTTAAACCTTTCTTGTATCTTCTAGGTCTGTGCCTCCATTTTCTTCTGAGATTTTGGATCATATTTGCTATCATTATTCTGAATTCTTTTTCAGGTAGATATCGCTTATATGTGGAATCTAAAAAAATGCTAAAAATGAACTTATTTACAAAACAAAAGGAGAGTCACAAAGGTAGAAAGCAAACTTATGATTACTGAGTTGGGGGGGAAGAGGGAGAGGGATAAATTGGGAGATTGAGATAAACACACTGCTACATATAAAATAGATAATTAATAAGGAGCTATTGCATGGCACAAACAACTGTACTCAGTACTCTGTAATGACCTACACAGGAAAATCTAAAAAACAGTGGATATATGTGTATGTATAACTGATTCACTCTGCTGTACGTTAGAAATGAACACAACATTGTAAGTCAACTATACTCCAATAAAAATTTTTTATAAAAGCATGTCAACACAAAAGGGCAAATGAATCCTAATCCTGTTTTCATAACCGAAGGGAAAATGAGTCTGATTGTCTGAGCCTTTTTGCCTTTAGTACACAGTAAATAGTTGACAAGCTGGGAGGTATCACTTAGAGTTATAGGAACTGAGGACTTAAAGGGCTGCATGCTCAGTCGCTTCAGTCATATCTGACTCTTTGTGACCTCATGGCCTGTACCTGCCAGGCTCCTCTTTCCAAGGGATCCCAGACAAGAATACTGGAGTGGGTTGCAAATCCCCACTCCAGGGGATCTTACCAACCCAGGGATCAAACCCACATCTCTTTTGTCTCTTGCATTGCGGGTGGATTCTTTACCACTGAGTCACCAGAGAAGCCTAATTAAAGGGAAATATCTATGCTGCTACTGCTAAGTCACTTCAGTCGTGTCCGACCTTGTGCGACCCCATAGACGGCAGCCCACCAGGCTCCCCCGTCCCTGGGACTCTCAAGGCAAGAACACTGGAGTGGGTTGCCATTTCCTTCTCCAATGTGTGAAAGTGAAAAGTGAAAGTGAAGTCGCTCAGTCATGTCGAACTCATAGCAACCCGATGGACTGCAGCCCACCAGGCTCCTCCGTCCATGGGATTTTCCAGGCAAGAGGACTGGAGTGGGGTGCTATGCCCCGTGCTATTGCCAGTGCCTTCTCCAGAGATATCTATAAAGTTGTGCATATCTTAGATGTGCTTTATCTCTTTACTAGGAGCTTGTTTAATTGCCATTCAACAGTTTACTTTGAATGAAGCTACCAGTTGAGTTTTTATGGTTCAAGCACATTCAATGATAACCAAAGGGTTTTTTATGCAATGTGTGTATGTGTGCATGCTTAGTCATGTCCAACTCTTTGTGACCGCTGTGGATAGCCTGCCAGGCAATACTATTGATTAAAAAAGGATTAGTTGAGAAGAACTAAAAGCACACTAAGAAAATTAAGATTAGTAATTTCTTATCAGTTAATTTAAGCATAGACATGTAGAGTGAATACAAAGAATTATAGGTAGGACTAAATCATGATCTTGGGTAATCTCTCTGTTCTTCCCTTGAACAAGAATTAAATCATTAGTCAGGTTTGCTTAGAATAATGTCTCTTTTCTGTCCTGGGCATACTTTTTCTTTGGTATCACTAGATCTGACCGCTCAATTTAAAAAACTATTTATTTATTTTTAATTAATTAATTAATTTTTGGCTGTGCTGGGTCTTCGTTGCTGGTTGAGGGCTTTCTGTAGTTGCGGCGAGTAGGGCCATTCTCTAGTTGTGTGTGTGGGCTTCTCATTGCGGTGGCTTCTCTTGTTGTGGAGCACAGGCTCTAGGGAAGTCACGCTTCAGCAGCTGTGGCTCGCTGGCTGTAGACAGCAGGCTCAACAGTTGTGTTGCTTAGTTGTCTCAAGGCATGTGAAATCTTCCTAGACCATGGATGGATCCTATGTCCCCTACATTGGTAGGCAGATTCTTAAACCACTGGACCACCAGGGAAGTAGTAAATATGTAATACATTTCAGTAACTCCTTAGTCTGTCTGCAATTACTCAGGCTTTAAAGCATAGAATCATTCTCTTCCACCTGCTCAAATCTCAACAACTACATTTCCATGATCATGGCTTTACCTTTGGTGTTTATTCCGCTCTCAATTGCTATTACACAAATTTATGCAAAATAAGTTGAATTTCTTAGCACACCTTACAAGGGTCTTCCAAAGCTGACCCGGCCTGCTCTCCCAGTTTCATTTGTCATCATTCTATTCCACCTACAAAAGGTTCTGGCTACCTACCAGAACCTTCTGTAGGTTACCTACTCTGGGTTACCTACCATTACACATCAAAGTTTCACATTACATTCCTGCTCTTCTTCTTAGGTTCTGAACTCAGGTATATCCATCTAAGCCCAGTTTGAATGCCATTTTAATTGGTGAAATCTCCCTGACAGCTCCCAATATCCCCCTGGCTAAATTCTATACAAACCTTGGAATATCACATTTTATGTTGCTGATTATAATGTGGTGGAATTTATTTTCAGTCCAAAGATTTTGACCCCAAAATCCATTATGTGAAAAGCATATTTATTCCTTCCTCCCTCTCTCTCTCCTTAGCTCCTTCTCCCTCTTTTCCCCTCCTACCTGCCTTCCTTTTCAAAGTTAACTTAAACCACACAATCCTGTCTTTTATGTCCAATGTCTATCCAATATCTCTGTTACTGTTCAGTCATTAAGTCATGTCTGAATCTTTGTGACTCCATGGACTGCAGTACACCAGGCTTCCCTGTCTTTCACTATCTCCTGGAGCTTTCTCAAACTCATGTCCATTGAGTCAGTGATGTTATCCAACCATCTCATCCTCTGTCACCCCCTTCATCTTTTGCCTTCAATCTTTCCCATCTTCTGAGTCCTTCCCAATGAGCAGGCTCTTCTCATCAGATGGCCAAAGGATTGGAGTTACAGCTTCAGCAACAGTCCTTCCAATGAATATTCAGGGTTGATTTCCTTTAGGATTGACTGGTTTAATCTCCTTGCAGTCCAAGGGACTCTCAAGAGTCTTCTCCAGTACCATAGTTCAAAAGCATCAATTCTTTGGTGCTCAATTTTCTCTGTGGTCCAACTCTCACATCCATACATGACTACTGGAAAAACCATAGCTTTGACTATATGGACTTTTGTTGACAGAGTGACATCTCTGCTTTTTAATATACTGTCTAGGTTTGTCATAGCTTTTCTTCCAAGGAGCAAACATCTTTTAATTTCATGGCTGTAATCACCATCTGCAGTGATTTTGAAGCCCAAGAAATAAAATCAGTCATTGTTCCCCCTTTCCCCCCATCTATTTGCCATGAAGTGATGGGACCAGATGCCATGATGGTAGTTTTTTTTTTAAACAATTTATTATTTTATTTATTTCTGATTGTGCTGGGTCTTCACTGTTGCCTGTCAGCTTCCTGTAGTTTCAGTAAACGGGCTTTTCAATGCAGTGGCTTCTCTTGTTGTGGAGCCCGGACTCTAGGGTACTCAGGACTCAGTAGCTGTAGCATGTGGGCTCAGTGGTCGTGGCACATGGGCTTAGTTGCTCCTCAGCATGTGGAATCTTCCTTGACCGAGAATCGAACCTGTATCCCCTGCATTGGCAGATGGGTTCTTATCAACTGTGCCATGAGGGAAGTCTGATCTTAGCTTTTGAATGTTGAGTTTTAAGTCAGTGTGTTCCTCTCCTCTTTCACCCTCATCAAGAGGCTCTTTAGTTCCTCTTCACTTTCTGCTGTTAGAGTGGCATCATCTGCATATCTGAGGTTGTTGATATTTCTCCCAACATCTCTATTTGAATGTTAAAAAGAAAACTGAAATACGGTTTGTTAAGAAAAAGAAGATCTGGGTTTCCTCACCTCTTCCTCTCTGTCTGCTCTAACAAGGGTAGTCTTTTCCAGAACAGTTGATGGTAATTCCATCCTTGTAATTGTTCCAGTGGGAAAATCTGGAGTCATTCTTAACTACTCTCTTTGTCTCACACCCTACATCCAGTCTATCAGGAAGTCATGTTGGCTTGATCTTCAAAATGTATCTGGGGTCTGACCACTTCTCATCTCTGTCTGCTACCACCATGTTTTCTTGACTAGATTACAATAGCCTCTAAGCCATCTTCTTTATTCTTTATTCTACAGCATTTTACAGCTTCTAACATACTCCCTAACTGGCTTTATTATATTACTTGTTTATTGTTATCTTCTCAATCTAGAATGCAAGCTCCTGAGGGCTAGATATGTCTCTTTGTCCCTGCTGCGTCTCTAGCACAAAGCGCATAATACATATTTGTAAGTAAATTAACGATTTTGACTCACTGGAATGAACATGTCTCTTGTGGATCTTGCTTTCCCACTACACATCTCGGGAAAGGTTTGCAGCAGCTCTTTAGGCTGTGATGGTGCATCAGAGAATAGTCCTCTTTTGTCCTCTCTCTACCTTTAGAGTGTCCCAGCTAGCATGGCTTTTTCATGACTCTGCCGATTTTGTTTCAGTTTTCTTCCTTTTTAAAAAAATTATTTTAAATTGGAGGATAATTGCTTTACAGTGTTGTACTGATTTCTGCTGTGTAACAGTGAATCAGCCATAAGTGTATATATGTCCCTTCCTTCTTGAGCCTCCCTCCTCCTTCCTATCCCACCTCTCTAGGTCAGCACCAAGCCAAGTTCCTGGGCTAAATAGCTGCTTCCTGCAGCTAGCTATTTTACCTACGGCAGCATATATATGTATATATGTATACATGTCAGTGCTACACTCTCAGTTTTCATGTGCAGGAGTCCCGGATGTGGCTAGAGCCCCTTGCAGATGGCCCAGCTCCCTTCATGTTGCCTACAACCCCAATCTGCTGTCTTGCCAGGGAACCACACTGAGGGGTCCACCAGTCCCCCACTGCCTCTGACTTATTGACACTTGCCTCTTTCCATTGTAAAGCAATCAAGGTTCTCCTATCTCTGTCCTTAAGGATACTTCTCTCTCTCTGAGAAGTCTATAGTCTTCACTTGAGTGAATTTGGGCTTTCCCCTACACAAGGAAACAGCTTTGTCTTCAAGGAGCTTCTGTCTTCTCTGAAGAAAACTTTGGAAATGAGTCACAAGGCCCTAAGTACTTTGAAACAGGGCAGGAAGGGGACTTTTGATCTCACTCTTCACACACGGTACTAGAGTTCTAATTTTACTGCTCTTTGCCAATCGCCGGATATTAGTATTACAACAGTCCTTGTGTGCCTGGAGTAAATCCCATTTTTGCATGCCGGATTATTATTTTAATACATAGGTATGTGAATTTCATTTAGGAGTTTTTCGTTCAAGCTTATTCTGATAATTGTCAGTAACTATGTCAGTAGCAGTGGTTGTGTGTGTGTGTGTGGTTTGTGTGGTTCAGTGTCAGATTATATCAGCTTTGTAAAGGATCAATAAATGAGGAGGATTTGTGTCTTTTATGCATCCTGGAATTGTTTATAGAGTGTGGCAAGTATCTATTTCTTAAAAGAATGCACCATACAATAGGTTAACTCTGGAGAATTATTTTTAATGACTAGTTTTTAAAATAAAATTTTCTTTTTATTTCTGGTGGATTAAGTCTATTTAGGCTTGTTTGTAAGTTTCACATTGCCATTTGATTGAAACTGTGATTTCACTGATATTTTAAAAGTGAAACATTGAGTGAAACATAGAATTATTTCTAGAGAATGATCTCTTTTGAAGTCTTCCTGGTGATGTTCCTTTTTCCTATTTCTGCACTAATTTATAGCCTTAATTTTTTCTTTATTCATCCTGAAATAGAGAGAAATCTCTTTTTCAACTCAGTGTTTGTGATCATTCAGGGTTTGTAGACTGTCTTTCTTCACTGACACTTCTGGGGCTATATGAATTCTCTCCTAGGATCAAAATCAGTGAAAATTTGATTATACTAGGTATCGATGGGCAGGTCTTCTTGTCCACTTTTTCGGATCAGCCAGACATTCATCCAAGGCATCTCTGTGTACAGAAAAGGGATCTGGTTTTAATTTCTACTTTCTGCCCCTCCTATTTGAACAAGCTTTCCTCGGTGGTTTCTGCAAAATACTCATTAGAATATCAAGAGTAATGTTAGTAAATTTTTATCCAGGCAAAATAATTTAGCCAACGATGGATACAAATTTAAACATGATGATTTCCTGCAGGGTATCTCTAAACTGTTAGATGTACTGTGAATATCCAGGGAGTGGTTATGCCTTCTTGCCTCAAATTCTTTATTCACAAAAGCTTCTTCAAGGAAAACCATTTCATGGAGCTACTCTTCTGTGAACCTTGTTTTGAGAACTTTTGGTGATAGAATAGAGTACTTGGAAATCTATAGTGCCAAGAACAATGGCTAGACTATTCTGTACCTATTTTTAGGGTCTTCACCTATTTTTCTCTTGGAATTAGTCTCCAAATGGGTTTCAGATGATGCTGAGTGAAGAGCTGATAGATTTTGGCTGCCTCTAAATGCCATGCAGTAGCAGGATTATAGCCTCTGTATCTCTAAGTCAGAGTGAAGAGGTTGGAAAAGGAACAAAGAGGATTTCTAAGGACTCCTATTATATCTTCTTTATGTTTTTAGGTGGCTGAGATGTTCTCTTGCAACAGATGAAATATGAGTAGGCTTTTTAATTTCTTAGAATTCAGCTCCATAGTTAGACCTGATAGAAATCCCCAGTATATTCTTACGATAGGCTCCCAGATTTAGTTTTTGGAAATACAATAACTTTTGCCTTTGGTCATTTTCTGTATCATCGTAGGTATTTAGCAGGGAGTTAGGATAGGCTGAAAAAGCCATGTTAAAACTATTTCCTCCATAGTATTCCTTCAAATCTTGGGAATCAGTAATTACTAATATCATGTTTAGCATTTGAATTCAGGAGCCTGAAGGCTCAGAGCAGGAGGAGGGTAAACAATGGAGAAAGAGGCAAACGTCCTGTTCTCTCTGACATTATCTGTGAAGTTTTCACACATCCTGGTAAAGATGCATTCTCAACTGGATTTGTGTACTTTTTTCTTGTCCTCTTTAATATGTTTCTATCTAGATAACATGCTTTAAAAGGGATTCAAACAGACAGGTTTGCTTCCCTGCTTATTTGGGGGTTCTAACCAGTTCATTTTAAAAGTCAATCTCCTGTTGAATTACCTTTTGCTTTCAGAATCTATTAGACAAAATTCCGTAAGCTGGTCTTTGCTAGCAAATGACCATCACCACCATTCATCTTCAACTACCTTCCTTGGTCCTTGCAGTGAACCATAAAAAACAAAGAAAACCTCCAAGAGTTTCAGACCAGTGCTGCCAAAAGTGTGGCCTTCGTCTGACATTAGACTAGCATTGGACTATTCATTATTTGTCTGCAATAAAATGAGTGTGGAAACTGAGAGAAAGCATTCAGAAAAGCCATGACATTGTTCTTGATTCCAAGTGTGTGATCAGTGGGCATTGAACATAGATGGGTGTGGTTGGACATTGTTGGCCTCTGGTGGTGAGTGGCATGTTCCATGACCTGTGCCCTGTGTGTGTGTGTTATTCCCTTAGTCGTGTCTGACTCTTTGTGACCCTATGGACTGGAGCCCGCCAGGTTCCCCTATCCATGGATTTTCCAGGCAAGAATGCTGGAGTGGGTTGCCATTTCCTTCTCCAGGGGATCTTCCTGACCCAAGGCTCGAACCCAGGTCTCCCACATTGAAGGCAAATTCTTTACTGTCTGAACCACCAGAGACGCCTGACCTGTGTGTGCTAGTCACGTCCTAATCTTTTGACTAGGTTTTGATTAAGAAGCCTGGGTTTCTTTCTCTACCTGCTAATCTCTGCTGGAGGCTTTGTAATCTCTGGACACTTCTCTGCTCACTTTCAATTGTACAGAGACACGTTCTCAGTCTCCTTTGCCCCTTCCATGATAATGGCCTAAGATCCAAATCCAAAACGCTGGGAGTCTGCAAAGGACCCATTAAGAGGGTGAAGCAGAGTTTTCTTCTCCCAGTTGCTCCACTGAAAGTGGCAGAATGTTGCATGTTTTCTCTAGCTCACTTCTGGTTCAGGTTGTGTAATGGCAACTTGAGCATGAATTAAAGCTTTTCACTCAATGTCACAGAAATGCCAAATATATCCCTGGGTTGCATTTCAATCAGGAGTCCAGGCTGTCTAGCTGTGGCCCAACATGATGTGGTATAAGCCAGATTCCAGAGATGTGATAAGTTATTTAGCACCATCTGCTAAAATTTCACACTTTTGGAACTATAAAAATGGATTTTTTTCCCCCCTGAAATTAATTATCTATTTTTTGATTCCCCAGTAGAACATCTGTTATGTGACATCCTGTCTGTGCTGTGCCCCAACCAGTAAGCTGATGAATTCACCTTGAGGAGAAGATTTGTATTGTGTGTGTGTGTGTACTTACCATGTGTGTTAGACCAATCAGTATCAAAGAATACTGACTGCAGTCACAGACTTTGGTTAAATTGAAGTGCTGAATTGGCAGAGGAAGGCTGTAATATTCTTAAGAGATTCTGCTATTAAACAGAATTCTGTTCCCAATCTTTTAAGATAATGTAAGATGAACAGTCTTTTCTTCCTGTTCACATATGGAAATCCTTTTAATTTTGACTAAAACTATTGTTTTCAATGTCCAAGGTCGATTCCTTTCTTAGCCTATCTGAGACCACTGGTTCTTGGTAGTTCATTTATTTATTCATTTAAGAAACATTTAGGGACTTACATGGTGGTCCAGTGGTTAAGAATCTGCCTTCCAATCCAGGAGACATGGGTTCAATCCTTGGTCAGGGAACTAAGATCTCACACGATGCAGGACTACTATGCCCCTGCACCACCACTAATAAGGCCCAGGTGCACTAGAGCCCATGCTCCACAATTAGAGTGAAGTCTATGTGCTGGGACAAAGATCCTGTGTGCCACAACTATGACCCATAAATAAAAAAGTATTTTTTAAAATTATAAAAAAGAAACATTTACAGGACACCCATTGTGTATCGGGGCTTCCCTGATAGCTCAGTTGGTAAAGAATCCACCTGCAATGGAGGAGACCCCAGTTCGATCCCTGGGTCGGGAAGATCAGCTGGAGAAGGGATAGGCTACCCATTCCAGTATTCTTGGGCTTCCCCGGTGGCTCAGCTGGTAAAGAATCTGCCCGCGATGCGGGAGACCTGGGTTCGATCCCTGGGTTAGGAAGATTCCTCTGGAAAAGAGAAAGACTACCCACTCCAGTATTCTGGCCTGGAGAATTCCATGGTCTGTATAGTCCATGGGGTCACAAAGTCTTGGACATGACTGAGCGACTTTCACTTTCACTTTCATTGTGTGTTAAGTATCATGCTAGATCTAGGCCCTCATCTTTATTGGGGAGACCCACAATAAATCAGCAAAGATAGCAGATTACGTGTTATAGTGAATGCTTTGATAAGCCCATGAACAGGATATATGGGAGCACAGTGAGTAGGACATTTCCATCAAGAAAAAAAGGGAGATTAGGAACACACTTTCCAGTGTAGGTGATATTTGAAGTTTGGGGAGTATGAAATAGCTATACCGAGATGTGTATCTGTGTGGGTGCTCTGACATGTGTGTAGATGTGGTTTGTGTGTTGGGAACATTCTCCTAGAGAAGTGACCACAGAGCAGGACCACATAAGGACCACACACTGAAGCAATTATGTGTAATGGGTCCTCCCTAGACTGTAAATGCCACACAGAGGAACTCTTTTATTAGGCCAGAGTGTGGCACATAATAGGAGCTCAATAAATATTTGTGCAACAGATGAATGGCCTCAAGGATTAAGTTACTGAGTTTGAACTTTTCCTCTCAAAATACGATGGCAAGCTATAAGCAGTTGTAGTTGGCCTTTCTTAATGCGTTTATGATTTTTTTGCATGCTGTCCCTAGAGGGAAAGACTCTGCCATCGAACAGCTGTTCCCATCCATTTTCTGTCATTCCCTTTAGAGTCACTTGTCCTTACCTTACCAGCAAATATCGATTGATTTGACGACTCTGGGCGTGCTGGTGACGCACAACCTTTGTGTCAAACATGGTCAGGGCTCTACAACGCTCATGTGCTTTTTTCAGATAATCCGTTGTGACAGTCTCCTAATTAGAGGTGCTGAAATTTTTTTGAGACAAAGCAAAGACTAGAATTTAAAGCAAATAATATAGATATCTTTTGTCAAAGGGTTTTAACACATATGTGAAAACTGATGATCAATATCATGTTAAATTTTTAAGTCATAGCACTAAAACCTGTTGAATATTTAACCTAAGGAAAGTTCTTCTGTTTCATAATTAAGCCAAGAACTAGGAGATTTGTGTAAGTCTCATGAACAGAACTTGAACTTGTAAAGATCCACTGAAAATTGATAAGTTAGCAGCTGACCATAAACTAATGACACATTTGATTTTGGACCTTAAAATAGCAAAACTAATAAAACATCATTTTTATTGAATTGATGTGAGTTTCAAAACAATCTAATAATTTGAAAATGTTCATTAGTTTAAAAGATACTACCCTGGTGGCTCAGATGGTGAAGAATCTGCCTGCAATGCAGGATACCTGGATTTGATCCCTGGGTTGGAAAGATCCCCTGGCGAAGGAAATGGCAACCCACTCCAGTATTCTGGCCTGGAGAATTCCATGAACAGAGGAGCCTGGCAGGCTTCGGTCCATGGGATCGCAGAGTTGGACACGACTAAGTGACTAACACACATATTCAAAGTGAAATTAATTTTTAAAGTATTATTTCTTTGAAAAAGCAAGCTGTTGTATTAGCTTGCTTTTGAACTCACTGTCAGTGGCTTGCTGTTTATGTCTCTTTGCAAGTATTTTCTTAGATAAATGCCTGTCTCACTGCAAACACAGTATCTCACTACTGTGCGAATTTGATTCTGTTCATGTCTTTTGGGAGAGGACTCTTGTTAACCTCACCCAACCCTGATTTCACGTTCACTCTGGTTTTCCCCAGTCCCTGCCTGTGTTGCTCTTAAATTGCTTTTTGGCATTTTCACGTGGATTTGTATTAAATTAATTGGTATTGAATTAATCTCCTCCCTGACAGATGATTGATTGTATTCATGATGTTCAAGACTTTTTGGTTGCAAGAGATGCAAAGCCATTCAGGCTATTTCTAGAGTAAAAAGAGAGTTTATTGAAAGGATACTGGAGAATCTCAGAAATATTTGGAGGCAGGGGAAAATGTTATCACATAATAGGAGGCCCTGGGATTGCGATATTGGTACCCGAGTCCTTTACCTTCTCTCACTGAATGACTGACCTCCTTATTGTACTTTTCTTTCACTTCCTGCTCAGACCTGCTCTCCAGATTTACCACCTGCATCATGGTTGCTCTGCTGCCCCCTTGCTTCTTTCTTTCTTTCGTTTGTTTGACTGCATTGGGTCTTGGTTGCTGCATCTGGGATCCTCCTGGCTGCACTGGGGCTCAGGAGTTGTGATGTGCAGGCTTAGTTGCTTCTTGGCATATGCAGTCTTACTTCCCTGACTAGGGATAGAACCCACATCCCCTGCATTGCAAGGCAGAATCTTAACCACTAGGCCACAAGGGAACCTCCCCCATTCACTTCTGTCTGAACATAGCTTTTGCTTAAATGGGTCCAGATCTGGCTTTGGTTCTATACTGGTCCATGTGTCTCTCCACCCACTCCCCACGCAACTGTTATCTCACTATCTCAACTGTTTAGCTAATGCTTCATTCCCTGGACAGAGAATCTGATTTGCTCGGTTGAATTAAGGGTGGTTTCTCCTTAGGGCCACAGTTCACATATCAGGTAAGGTGGTGAACATCCTTTGGTACAAACAGGAAGGATTCTCTGAAAATAGGTTCTGTGGGTAGCCAGCCATGACTGGGATCTCAAGTACAGCATTCTCTCTTAGCATCCTCATCCGTGTTCTTGATTATTTCAGAAAGGGTACCTGACAGATTATGATCAAAGGCAGTGAACCAGGAGTTTTGGACTTCAGTGGTCTTCATTATTTTGTGCCCTTCCTTAATGAAAAATGCTACTTCTTTCTTCCTAGTCAGTTCAGTTGCTCAGTTGTGTCCGACTCTTGGCGACCCAATGGACTGCAGCACATCAGACTTCCCCATCCATCACCAACTCCCAGAGCTTGCTCAAACTCACGTCCATGAAGTCGGTGGTGCCATCCAACCATCTTATCCTCTTTCTTCCTAATGCCTTTTCCCCCCAGTCTGCTTTGATATTAGGGTGGGAATCAAGTGCTATAGACTGAATGGTTGCTTTGCCCCAAATTAATATGTTGAACCCTTAATCCTCAAAGTGATGGTATTAGAAAGTGAGGTGTCTGAAAGATAAGTAGGTTTAGATAGGGTCATGAGGGTGGGGGTGCTTGGTAAGATTAGCACCTTCATGTGAAGAGATACCAGAGAGTTACTTCCTCCCTCTCTCTGTGCACATGTGCCAAGGAAAGGCCCTGTGAGCACACGGCTGGAAGGTGACCGTCTACAAGCTGGGAGGAGGGTCCTCACCAGGAACCAGCCCTTCTGGCCACTTTGCCTTAGACTTCCCAGCTTCCAGAACAGGAAGGACACAGATGTCTGCTGTTTAGGCCACTCACTCCGTGCTATTCTGTCCTAGCGTAGCCCTACTTGACTAAGCCAACAAATAATAATAATTTTGCTTCCATTTTATAGATAAAGTCCTCATTAGTTAAATAGACTTGTCAGGCCACTCAGCTGGAGCCAGATTTCAAAGCCCAGCTTTCCTGGTCACCAAAACATCACCTTTCACCATAGTTCTCTGCTTCATGCTGTTGTACATTTGTAGAAAGAAAGAAAGAAAGAGACTTCCTTGGTGGTCCAGTTTTGAGACTCTGCCTGCCAGGGCAGGGGACATGGGTTCGATCCCTGGTCCAGGAAGACCCCACACGCTGTGGGATAGCAAAGCTCGGGATCACAGCCACTGAGCCCACGCTCTAGACTCCGTGGTCCGCAGCAAGTGCAGCCACTGTAATGAGGAGCCTGAGCACTAGCTATGGGATAGCCCACGTGCAGCCCCAAATAACAAGTAAATGAATAAAATTTAAAGAAAGAAAGAAGGGAAGAAAGAGAGGGAGAGAGAAAGAAAGGGAGGAAGAAAAAAAGCCAACTCCAGGTACCAGAAGTTAGTTTCAAGTATTTTCACCACCAAATTAGAGTACAATCCATTTAAGACAGAACCTTAGAGAAACTTTTTTAAGTTTGTAAATTAGTCAGGAAAGTTTCCTTTTTCAACTGGCAGAGCTTCTAATATATGCAGTAGTTTCAGCTTTTGATATCATAATTATGAAATTCAGAAATAAACTTTATTTTACTTTTGTTTGACCTTGAAATGTACCTTGGATTCTTGCCACTGTCATACAGAACACACATAAAGCAGTTTGTAACTCTGCTTTCTTCCAAATCTGGCCAATTTTCTTTCTTTCTTTCTTTTTTCTTTTAAAGCAATTGGGTAACCAGTGGCATTTTAGAATTTCTCCAATTAATATCTAAGTAGATATGATAATTTGGAATTATGGCTCCCTACCTTTACAGGCAATAGAGCAAGAGCTCTGAAGTGGGTGTCTGGAGACCAACATGTCAGTTTGGACTCTGCTTCTTAATAACTCTGTGGCCTTGAGGAAATCCTGGCTGCTCACTGAGCCTCAATTTCTTAACCCGTGAAAGAATAATCATGTCTCAATACCTCACAAGAATGTTGTGAAGATAAAATAATGTATGAGAAAGCACTTGGTAAATTGAAAGGTAATAGAGAATTGTAAGTGGATATTATTATTTATTTTATGAGCCAGTAGAAATCAAAGCCCTGGTTTCATTGCCAGGAGGATTTTCCTCACAGATCTAATTCTTACAGCTAGGCTTTGCTGAGTTAATGAGTACTTTCCAAATAAAGATCCATTTTACTGCTTTGATTTTGTGAACTTCCCTTTGCTCTGATTCAAAGTCACATGGGAAGGTGCTCTTGTAAAGCCATTGTTTAATTTAGACTTTTCATAGAGCATGTATGTCCGGCCATTCTCTGGTTTCAGTCTCCAAGGAGCCTCTGAGGGCAGACTGGGCTTCTTTCCCTTACATATAGCTTGGCAGCAAATGAGATGTTTTCAATAGGGATGAAAAAACTTGCAGTACGTAACCTGTCACCTCAAGGAAGAAGCACATCCTGTTCTAGAGAAATTGCCTAAGAGACTGAAGACCATACTGTATTTTGACTTATGACTCAGCCAGTAGCCTGGGACAAGGTTTTAAGGAAAGCGTTGTTAGACGAAGTTGTTGTAATAATGTGAGACTCTACCATACAAAGCTCTTTATTTTCATACCTTCGACTTCTAGTCAGGACTCAGTTGAGTTCAGTATGCCTGAAACATTTCATGCGAATACACAGGGAAAGTGTTAAACTGAATTTTTAAAAAACATTTTTTGTATGTTAAAAAATATTGCCTTTAATTGTAGTACAATTGCTTTACAATGTTGTGTTAGTTTCTGCTATCCAGTGTGAATCAGGCATAGGGATATATATATCCTTCTTCTTGAACCTCCCTCCCACCCCCCCAATTGATTTTTAAAAAGATCTTTATGTGTAAACAGATATGTTTTATGTTTTAATTCCTGCACCTCATATGTGTAGGAATTAGGGCAATGAATAGTTGACTTGCTTTTTCTAAATTCACCTATGTGGCTTAGATGGAGACAATAGTTCTAAGCTTTTGTGTTAAATATTACCTGTTAATTATGCTCTAATCCTTTTCTTCCTGTTTTCAAGCATTCAGGCATTGGCATTGTAGCCTCTGAATGGTACAGATGAACTTTTCAAGAAACGAGGGGGTTTTTACAACTGTTTAAGTCCACTGTCCCTGTCTGAAGAACTATAAAATGTGGAAGAGCTGAAAACAGTCTCTTCATATCTCCTGACTCTTGCCTCTTGTGTTGTGTTTTTACCAGACTCTGAGATAATAGTTTTAATAGCTGAGGGTTTCTTTATCTCTACCCAGGGAAGAGACCCACAGTGCCACGTCAATAAGCAGAGTTCTCAAAATGTCCTATCTACTATGATTTTCTTTTCTCCTCCAGCCTCGTCCATTGCCTGGGCTTGAATGTAAAGTGTCAGGCCATAGAATAGACAAGTTGTCCACTGCGGCAATACAGGTCTCTGCCACTTCCTGAAACCCACATCCGAGTGGTAGTAAATGCAGGACTGAGACTCTTATAGTATAACTCATGGTTCTATTTTCTGTCCCTCAAACAGTGACTTCCTTTATGAATTTTAGACAAAAGTGAAAATTGACCACAATTATATATCAAATTTGGGATCTCAAGCCAACAAAGCTTAGCATACTAATATCAAAAGAAGCAAGATTTTTGTTTCTTTTTTACCCAGAGTCCCAGTTTTCATTAGCACCACTTTTTTTTTTTTTTAATAATAAGAGACCTGACTGAGGAGAAAAATTCTATAGTATGAATGATATTGTCCTATAACCAAACTTCTTAATGTGCCCAGCTCTTTACGAGATCAACTACAAGAACTCTGGGATTCCCCAGGTGCTGTCTGACACAAATACACCAGCAGATACAACCAGCAATAAATACCTTGTCTGTCACATGGAAATATTCAGAGGCTAATGACCTAATGTCAGACTTGCCATAGACATGGCTTCTGTTGTGAGTGTCAGGTTGGCTAACTTTTCTCTAAATACTAAATTTTTAAGATTGGGAGAATTCAAGAAATATGTGGGAGATGATAAATCAGCTGGTTTGGCTGGCATAGGGGGTTTACTGCACAGAGAAATTGAGGGCAGAGCTGAAAGGATGCGTCAGTTTCTTATTAATGCCACCTCATCCCTAAACTGGGTACTCTAAAAATCTCTAGGTGTACTGATTCTATTTATTACAAAACATTTGAAGAAAATATATGAAAACAGCGTGACACTGCAGTGGGGTCATTAGATTATGTTTGAATCCTACATCTTCCACCTGCTCCCTGAGTGACTTTGGGTGAATCAAACATTGCTAGCCTCAGTTTCCTGATCCAGAAAATGGCAAAATAATAATTCACCTCAGAAGTTTGTGGGGATTAAGTAATAGAATATGTAAATATTAAATCCATAAATCCAGTTCTCACACAGCCTGTCACATAATGAGCAATAAATTCAAGCATCATCATCTCGCCAGACCTAGCCTACTCCCTGGTCTCAATGTGTCCTCAAGGCAGCTGCCAGACTGATCCTGTTGTCATAGAAGTTGGATGGTTTCACTTCTCTGCTCAAAGCTCGCCAATGGCTCCCCATCTCATTCAAAAGTAAAAGCCTCCCATTGGGGGTCATTTTTCTTGTACCTCCTTCTCCTTCCCCCTTTGATTCTCTCTGCTACAGCCTCCCAGGCCTCCCGGGCCTCCCCTGGTTGTGCCTTAAACATTCCAGAAAGTTCTCCCCACTACCTGATACACTTATCTGTCTTCCCTGTTTGGCTTTCTACTAAATATGCATCACCAACTAACCCTCCTTGTATTTTCCTTGGCTATAGCATTGATTCATAGTCTCCTCCTCCTAGAAGGTAGGCACCAAGGGAAAAAAAGAGTTCTTTTTATTTGCTCTGTTCATAGCTGGATCCCTAATGCCTAGAGCAGACCCTGGTACATAGAAGCGCTCCACAAATATTTGTTCAGTTCATTCTGAATGACTGCACAAATGGGAGTCATTATCAGTGGATTAATGGGATCCCCTTGTATTAGTGGGACTTCCCATGTGTATGAGCGATAAAGAACCTGCCTGCCAATGCAGGAGATGCAGGTTTGATCTCTGGGTGGCGAAGATCCCCTGGAGGAAGAAATGGCAACCAACCCATTCCAGTATTCTTGCTTGGGAAATCCCACGGACAGAGGAGTTTTGCAGGGTACTGGGTTGCAGGTATGGGACTGTAGAGAGCCAGACACAGCTGAGCACCCACGCACGCTTTGTGTAAGTACACGTACATGATTAGTCTTCCATTCAGCAAATATTGATAAAGCACATAGTATGAGTCAGCATTACATTTGTTGTTGGCGATGGAGCCAGAAACAAAACAAGACATGGCCTTGTCCTCCTGGAGCTTATACGGTCTTAGGGTTACAAGAATTATACTGAGTAGATATTTCTAATTGTGGGAAAGTCAAAGCTTTTTTTTCATAATAACTTAAGTATGAACTTTAATTAAAGTTTACATAATCCCCACACATGTATCATAAAATTTTCTAAAAATATTTTATTTATCATTGTTATTTTCAGAAAGTACTTAAGGTAAAATTACTACCTAACTTTTCCTAAACCTGTGAAAGAAAAGAGTTCTAAACATCCCCCAGTTAATTGGACTCATGTTTTAAATATTTCTCTTGATCCTAATTATAACTTTTAGATATACTGCAATGCACGAAAACTTAGCAAAATGTTACTCAAGCTTCTACTAATTTTAATTTCATGATAGTTTGATGTAAGTCTCTTCACAAAGCAACATTATCTTAGAGTCTACAATTGTGTTCACCTCTCATGATTAGAAAAGATATTTCAAACTTTCCATTTCATCACTCTAAGCTCTAGCTCAGATTTTGAAAGTTATTTCCAGATTTAATTTTAATATTTTTTCATTTTTTGATTATAAGGAAGTAAGCTATTAAGGTTTAGTCAATCAGATAAGTCAGTATCATGTAGGTTTTTAGATGATTCCTGATTAATTCATTCTTTAATTTGAATTTAGTTAAAATAGTCTCTCAGTTATTTAGTAGTTTTGATTTTAAAAACTGCCATTCTGCCAGTCTGCTGCAGAGTATGATTTCAATAAAACTCTTCCACGGTATTTTTTTTCTGTGAAGGCAGTGCATCAGGTTGGTTTGGTCACACTGAATTTGCCATGTTAAATGAGAGTAAGACAAGCTTAACCCATGCAAAGGAAACCGTCACAGCTCAGAGTAATTAAGTGGGAGTTTTGAAATACTTCCTTTTCTAATCACAAGCGGTTAACAAAATTGTAAACTCAAAGATAATGTTACTTTGTGAAGAGACCTGGGTCAAATTATCATGGGTAATTCTCAAATGGAATTAAAATTAGGTGGAAGGAAGTTTCAGTTGATTGCAATCTGGCCAATCTCAAAGCTATAATGATCAGATGTTTCACATTTACTAGGGTTATATTTTGTCCTTGCATGGGGATAATTGAAATTAAGGCTTATGTTTGGGAAACATATGATAGTTCAATAGCATCTTCTGCCCATTTCTTAACAAGTGGGAAGCCAGATGCAAAGGATAATAAATAAGAAAAGAATAAAAGGTCTAATTTGTTGAAAAAACAAATAATAAAAAACAAACAAAAACCCCAAATAATAATGTTGAAAATGTGTAAGATAAACTTTGGAGTATAGATATGAAAACTTTTTTTTTTCCCCTATAAGTATATTGCAAAGGTGAATGACTAAATTAGAAAAATTTTATTTAATTCCAAGACCTAGTCTGCATTTAAATTTGATTTTATTCTATTCCTATAGAAATGCAAAACAGATCATTCTCTCTCAAGGGATATAGAAAGTGCCACTACTAAATAAAATTGCCATAAGGAGCAGTAACTTTTACTTAAAAAGCTGTCAGATAGAAAATAAAATGGAAAAGCTCAAGAAAAGAAAAATATTACTCTGCGATACCTTCTTGAAAAAGTTCCAGACAGTCTTAAAATGAGGTTTCTACAGTGACTTTAGATGTAATGGGAAAGAAATCAGGAAACTCTTCAAAATCTGTTAGTGACTAGTACTTTGGTTGTTAATAGCCCTCAACATATTTCTACTGTATTCAAAAGATACTTACTGAGGACTTAGTATGTGACAGGTACTGAAAATAGAAATAAATGTACCCTAATCCTGGATTCAAGGAATTAACAGTTTAGTAACAGAGTTATAAGAATATGCAAGGAGGAAATTAAAATTCGTTGACCACCAAACTATCTGCTAACCCTTTTGCTAGGGCATTTATTTACTTTATTACTTTTAATCCTTATGGAAAAATTACTAGATAGACATTATATGGGGCTTCTCTGATGGCTCAGTGGTTAAAAATCTACCTGCTAATACAAGAGGCACGGGTTTCATTCCCAGGTCAGTAAGATCCCCTGCAGAAGGGAATGGCTTTCCACTACGGTATTCTTGACTGGAGAATTCCATGGACAGAGGAGAGTCAGACACAACATCACACAACAGTCACAAAGAGTCAGACACAACATCAGATATTACATTGAATAGCCATTTTATCACTTAAGAACTGGGGTGTCAGCCAGGAAGTGAGAAAGCTGGAATTCAGTGCTGGGTTGGTTTGCCTCCATGGCACTGATTCTCTTCATCCCAGGATGTTGAAAAGAGATGTATATATACATATACCCAAATAAAGACATATGTATTTATATACACATAATTGCACATATATTTATATATACATGTTGTTGTTCAGTCACTCAGTAATGTCCGACTCTATGTGACCCCATGGACTGCAGCACTCCAGGCTTCCCTGTCCTTCACTATCTCCCAGAATTTGCTCAAACTCATGTCCACTGAGTCGATGACTTCATCCTACCATCTCATCCTGTCACTGCCTTCTTCTCTTGCCCTCAATCTTTCCCTGCTTCATAGTCTTTTCCAATGAGTTGGCTTTTTGCATCAGGTGGCCATATGATTGGAGCTTCAGCTTCAACATTAGTCCTTCCAATGAATATTAAGGGTTGATTTTCTTTAGGATGGACTGATTTGATCTTGTAGTCCAAAGGACTCTCAAGAGTCTTCTCCAGCACCACAGTTTGAAAGCATCAATTCTTTGGAGTTCAGCCTTCTTTATGGTCCAACTCTAACAGTCATCCATATATGACTACTAGAAAAGCCATAGCTTTGACTAGATGGACATTTGTTGGTAAAGTGATGTCTCTGCTTTTTAATATGCCATCAAGCTTTATAATTTGGGAATTTGGAAAACTCAGCAGTGGACACAGGACTGGAAAAGGTCAATTTTCATTCCAATCCCTAAGAAGGGCAATGATAAAGAATGTTCAAACTACCAAACAATTGCACTCATTTCACATGCTAGGAAGTTTAAAATCCTCCAAGCTAGGCTTCAACAGTGCATGAACCAAGAACTTCCAGGTGTACAAGCTGGATTTAGAAAAGGCAGAGGAACCAGAGATCAAATTGCCAACATCTATTGGATCATAGAAAAAGCAAGAGAATTCCAGAAAATTACCTACTTCTGCTTTGTTGACTAAGCTAAAGCCTTTGACTTTGTGGATTACAACAAACTGGAAATTTCTTAAAAAGCTGGGAATACCAGACCACCTTACCTGCCTCCTGAGAAATCTGTATGCAGGTCAAGAAGCAACAGTTAGAACTGGACATGAACAAAGGACTGGTTCCAAATTGGGAAAGGAGTATGTCAAGACTATATATTGTCACCCTGCTTATTTAACTTACATGCAGAGTACATCATGCAAAGTGCCAGGCTAGATGAATCCCAAGCTGGAATGAAGATTGCCAGGAGAAATATCAATAACCTCAGATATGCAGATGACATTACTCTTATGGCAGAAAGTGAAGCAGAACTAAAGAGCCTCTTGATGAAAGTGAGAGTGAAAAAACTGGCTTAAAACTCAACATTCAAAAAACCAAGATTCCACGGCATCAGGTCCCATCACTTCATGGCAACTAGATGGGGAAAGAATGGAAACAGTGAGAGACTTTATTTTCTTGGGCTCAAATCACTGCAGATGTTGACTGCAGCCATGAAATTAAAAGACGCTTGGAGCTATGGTTTTTCCAGTGATCATGTATGGATGTGAGAGTTGGACCATAAAGAAAGCTGAGCACCAAAGAATTGATGTGTTTGAACTGTGGTGTTGGAGAAGACTCTTGAGAAACCCTTGGACTGCAAGGAGATCCAACCAGTCAATCCTAAAGGAAACCAACCTTGAATATTCATTGGAAGGACTGATGCTGAAGCTGAAGCCATTTTTGCCACCTGAGGCGAAGAGCTGACTCATTGGAAAAGACCCTGATGCTGGGAAAGACAGGGGGCAGGAGAAGAAGGGGATGACAGAGGATGAGATGGTTGGATAAGATCACTGACTCAATGGACATGACTTTGAGCAGGTGCCGGGAGATGGTGAAGGGCAGGGAAGCCTGGCGGGCTGCAGTCCATGGGTCGCAAAGAGTCAGAGACAACTGAGTGACTGAACAACAACGAGATTTGTCGTAACTTTTCTCCCAAGGAGCAAGTGTCTTTTAATTTCATGGCTGCAGTCACCATCTGCAGTGATTTTTGGAGTCTAAGAATATTAAGTAAGTCACTGTTTCCATATCTCTCCCTATCTAGTTGCCATGAAGTGATGGGACTGGATGCCATGATCTTAGTTTTTTAAATGTTGAGTTTTAAGCCAGCTTTTTCACTCTCCTCTTTCACCTTCATCAAGAGGCTCTTTAGTTCCTCTTTGCTTTCTGCTGTTAGAGTACTGTCATCTGCATATCTGAGGTTAATTACTGTTCCTTGTTCTTAGACAATGAAAGCATTGCTACAGGAGACTTTTTAAAAGTTCATATACTCAGAAATGTAAATAAATTAGCTTTTTGAATATTACCGTTCTCTGTGAACTTCAATACTGATAGTCTGTGTGATGGCTTTTGCTGATTTGACTTTGTTTTTCATCTTAAATCCATTTTGATGACAGGCGTGCTAATCAATAGGCAAAATGCTTCTGAAGAATTTCTTCCCAGATGTAACCTGGAAGAGAATGTGTCATACTACTGCCAAATAAATATTTTGGAGTTTGTTTTGGCAATAGAATTTTCCTGACATCATCATATACACCAGAATGGTAATAATTAAAAAAATAGCAAATTCACTTAGTATATTTTTGTTTAGTAGTCTGTTATCTGCTTACTTGTTGGTCCCTATTTGTGTGTTTTTCACCAACTACATTTGAAGTATCCTGATGGTAAGGAGTACAACATTCTTCATCAATGCTGCTAGCAGGAATGTACTTAGTAAGTGGGTGTGGCCCTCACAGAGACAGAAGTGAAGCTGTTAAAAGTCCCTTTGTTCACCAGCGTGTTAAAACTGAGATGTGTTTTAAAATTTCACTTCTCTCAGTGTGTCCCTGTGTCTCACAATAAACCTCACATGGATATTTGTTGAGGGATCATAAGCCAATGCATATTTTTAACTTTGTCTCTGTAATAAAGGGAAGACTGGCTTCACCTCCTCCCTGTATTGCATCCTTTGGAGGAGCTTCTCAAAGGATGAGAAGCTCATCCTTCTCAAAGCTTCTCAAACAGCTTCTCTCTGTTTCTTGTATCCTCAAACCTTTTCCCTTACTGTTCCCAACCAATGGGTCATCACTAAGTTCTGTCTTTCATACCTCTTAATCTCATGGGGCATAACCCCTCTCACGTGACCTGTACCCTCAGTTCATGGTGAAGTCCTCCATGAGGATGGAGCCCTATTCAAGTGGTTCTCTCACTGCCTTGGATGGGGAGTCCCCCCATCTGTCTGTCTCTATAATAGGTTCTGGTGCATTGAAAGTGAGAAGTGAAAATGTTAGTTGCTCAGTCTTGTCTGGCTCCTTGTGACCCTATGGATTGTAGCCTGCCTGGCTCCTCTGTCCATGGAATTCTTCAGGAAAGAATATTGGAGTGGGTAGTCATTCCTTTCTCCAAGACATGTTCCCAACTCAGGGACTGAACCCAGGCTCCTGCATTTCAGGCAGACTCCTTACCATCTGAGCCACCAGGGAAGCCCATGTAATAAGCAACTGAATAATGTTTCCACTTTTATGAAAAGTGAGATACTAGCCTTAAACCATATTGACAAACATGTAACTGAACATTTATGTTGTGTGGAGTTCTGGGCAAGATGTTATGGTTAGGTGTTATAACAAAAGGTGTTACGAGGAGGTCTTAGACACTAGAGAGTCTTAAAATATAAACGATGAAGCAAGTTAACAATGAGAAGGCAATGACACCCCACTCCAGTACTCTTGCTTGGAGAATCCCATGGACGGATAAGCCTGGTGGGCTGCAGTCCATGAGGTCACTAAGAGCCGGACACGACTGAGCGACTTCACTTTCACTTTTCACTTTCATGTGCTGGAGAAGGAAATGGCAACCCACTCCAGTGTTCTTGCCTGGAGAATCCCAGGGACGGGGGAGCCTGGTGAGCTGCCGTCTATGGGGTCGCACAGAGTCGGACACGACTGAAGTGACTTAGCAGCAGCAGAGTTACCTAATAACCAGATACACAAAAGTCCAAGCAATGCCACCAGGGTGATGTATCATTAATTACTAAATTTGTTGCATAGGACATGCGCGCTAACAGTTTAGAGGAGAATTTGGCTTTTAGTGATCTACAAAAACTGCATAGAGGAAGAGAGGTTGGGAGCTGGTACTGAGAGAAAGTTTAACTTTGTGTGAGTGAAATATTGGAGGCAGAAAAGAAGAAGCAGAGAAGGAGCAGAGTGGGAGAGAGTTAGTAGTCCGATTCTAGAGCTGGGTTTTCCTACAGAGAAGTGTTCTTTTAAGAATTTGATAAATAATTGGAATTCTCCCCCATCCCCAAATGACCATATAAAAATACAACATGTTGTATGTGTGTTTGGGGGTTTATGTACAAGCAGCCTACCTATGGATACGAGCAGTGGTTCCAGCGGAGTTCATAAACCCCTCCATTTAAGAACCACATTTCCAAAGAGATGAATGGAAAGACAGCTTTGGAATGTGTAGTTTTTAAAGTCCCTTTGATAACAACCTAAATAGAAGTAAGGGGGAAAAGTGGAAAGACACTCAGTTTAGATTCAGAATTTTTTTTCCCCTTTGGTCTCTTTCCCTACAGAACAGGGACAATGATTAAACTGTCTAGATTGTTGAGATAATTAGTGGGGATAATGATGTAGGAAGTAGACTACACAGCATACATGTATTTATTTCACAAGGAAGGAAAACTGGCTGAAGGGTTTTGATTAATGAATAATACAAGCAAAATGGGATTTTAGAAGAGAAACTTGGCAGCACGAACGACGGAAGGAAAAGGAAAAGAAACTTTAACTGTTGAATGCAGAAGGGGGAGAAATACTGACGTACAGGCCTGAGATGATTAGACCATAAACAGCACACACAGTATGTGTGAGAGCAAGACTTTTTTTTTTTTATAGGGAAGAAGTGTTGCACGAGGAGGAGTTAGCATTTAAAAATATTTCTTCTTTTAAGAGGTCACTTTTCACAGGAACTTACTCCCACTTAGTAATTTGGAAATGTGTGATTGCATTCATCATAAATGTTCACTGAAAATAGTCAAGAAGTAGCTGTGACTGCGGTGGGTAGACAGCATGATAAATCTGTTGAGGTAACAGAAACCTGTTTTGGAGAGTTTCACAGCAGATTATGTAGAAAGGGGAGTTAGGATGACGTTCCCAAGGGTAACGCCATATGTTTGATTTCTATGCAGAGCAACTGGCTTCTTAGTGTTCTTCTCCCTTATGGCTCATAGGGAAGGTGAGTCCCCATTGGACTACAGATCCTATACAACTCAAGGATCTATCTTCTCCCTGTCTCTGTTATACTTATTTCAGACCTTCTATCTTCCTACATGACTTCCATCAGCTTCTTAAAAGGACTCTGCCTCCAGGATGGTCTCTGTTTAATGTATCCTTTGTAGTATAGCCAGAACGCTCTCTGAAATTCAAGAATCATGTTTCTTTCCTGTTAATTCTTCACTAACTCCTTAAGTCCTGCAGGATCTGTTTCAGAGTCTTTAGCATGCCTTATTATCACCTCCAACCTATATCCCCAGATTTATCTCCAATCATTTCCATCCACACCCTCAACCTCTACATACCTGGCTGTCCCAGAGGCTGATATCTCTGCTGAGAGGTCATTGCTCTTTTTCTTTGCATATAAGATTTTCACTCAATATATATTATTATATATATTATAACCTATACATGAACATAGGTTAATCATGCAAACCATACTAGAAGCTCATTTCTGCTTTGCCCCTCATGGCAAACTCCAGGGACCACCAGATTCAACTTCTAGTATCTCTGGTGCTCCTCTTTGTTTATTTATCTATAGCTAGCTAGTAAGGTATCATTTTTCTGATTTAAAAAATTTAGATATTATCTCAAAGTACTACTGTCGAAAGTTCGAATTTCATGCCCTTGGCCTCCCTTTCTCCAATGTTGATTTATCCTCTGTATTGGGTATAGGTCTTACTTGGCTCCTCAGTTCCCCCTGATGCTGTCCACCTCCCAAACTGCAGTGCTGCTCCTGGGAGATAACCAGTCATTTGCTCTGGAAATCTTGGGCCCTTCCTCTTGGCTGCCAGCAGCACAGCTGGGCCAACTAACTAATGCTCAACATTGCTAGCTCTTGTTACCACGTATGGATTTCAATGCAGCTCCAACCTACAGAATATGAGATTCAGTATCTCTACTGGCTGCTGGAGTGGCCAGATGACCAAACTCAGAAATGAAGGAGAGGACTTCCTTGGGGGTTCAGGGGTTTAGAATCTGCCTGCCAATGCAGGGGACATGGGTTTGATCCCTGGTCTGGGAAGATCCCACATGCTGCGGGGAGCAACTAAGCCTGAGTGCTGTAATCTCACATCATGAGAAACGCTGGGCTGGAGAAAGCCCAAGTTGGAATCAAGATTGCTGGGAGAAATTGCCGGGGTCCAGCCTTGGCAGGATCCAGGGGGTACCCTCAGGATGAACGGCGTCAGCGAGAGAGAGAGAAGACTCGTGAGACTAGCCTTGATAGGGCCAAGTCTGTGTTTTACTTTTTGACAATCGGTTTTATACCCTTTCACAGAACGTTTTCAAGGTACAAGATGCTTACTCATGATTACACAGGATTAGCATTACATCATTTTGATTTTTTAGGAAAAGCAGGATTTTTTTGCTTTCTAATTCTATAGTAATTCTTAGCACATGATCTTCTGGCCTTGGGGCTATTAACATTTTATGCAGGTCAGGTGATTGTAAACCTATTTTCTGTTTTTGTGGTGACCTTAACTGGAAGGTAACAGTGTCATAGGGAAATAGTACAGAGTAGAATTATATTCTTGTTAATATAAAAATTAATCTTTCTGCAAAAGTTGTCAGTTGCATTTATCTAAGAAGTTTACCCCATACTGACTCTGCGACTTTGGTGAGGCAGCTTCTGCCTAGCACTCCTGACTGACAATTAACAACCATTTCATTGTTACCACACTAGGGCTAAGTTCTTATTTCTCTGGATCTTTAGCTATATTAACAATGGTTTTTATAACACAACCTTAGCACATTAAAGGCAAAAATACAGCAAGCAAAACACAGCAAGCAAAACACAGCAAGCAAATCACAACCCAATAACCACCTATAGAATAACTTTTCTTATGTTTTCTAATAGGACTTCCTCACCCCCCGAAGGGCTCTATGTCTATTAGGGCCTGTATGTGATCAGGTTCTTTATGTTGTTTTATGATTAGGGTATTATAAGCAGTCATGCATATTAGCACCAAGGGCATAAATGCATTTGCCAAACAAACTAAAATACCAGCAAAGGAGTTTAAATTAAAACACTCCTTTCACCCTGGATAATCTCATAAAATACCACCACCTGGGAAACTTATTGATTAAAGTTCTAAATTGATTCTTATTTGGGAAGAGATCGGGGAAGGCTTTCCTGCCTGTGTCAGAGAAATTAGGGAGCAGTCCATTGAGGCAGGCATCAGAAAGACAGATATCATCTTTAAGGCGAGCGCCGGGGGCAGCTTTTTGAAATCCCTGAAAACCTGATCTGCCTTGCCTGTCAGGCTTTCTCCTTGTGACCTTGTCATGGGTGGGATCTCGTGAGCTGGCCTTTTCGAAACCCCTGAAAACCTGATTCGCCTTGCCCGTCAGGTTTTCTCCCTTATGGCCTTGTTAGGGGTAGGGTCTTGTGAGCTGACTTTTTCGAAACCCCTGAAAACCTGATCCACCTTGCCCATCAGGTTTTCTCCCTTATGGCCTTTTTAGGGGTAGGGTCTCGTGTGTTTGCTCCCGGCAAGAAATATCAATGACCTCAGATATGCAGATGATACCATCCTTATGGCAGAAAGCAATGAAGAACTAAAGAGCCTCTTGATGAAAGTGAAAGAGGAGAGTGAAAAGTTGGCTTAAAGCTCAACATTCAGAAAATGAAGATCATGGCATCTGGTCCCATCACTTCATGGCAAACAGATGGGGAAACAGTGGAAAGAGACTTCATTTTTTTGGGCTCCAAAATCACCACAGATGGTGAGTGCAGCCATGAAATTAAAAGACGCTTACTCCTTGGAAGAAAAGTTATGACCAACCTAGACAGCTTATTAAAAAGCAGAGACACTACTTTGCCAACAAAGGTCCATCTACTCAAGGCTATGGTTTTTCCAGTGGTCATGTATGGATGTGAGAGTTGGACTATAAAGAAAGCTGAGCACTGAAGAATTGCTTTTGAACTGTGGTGTTGGAGAAGACTCTTGAGAGTCCCTTGGACTGCAAGGAGATCCAACCAGTCCATCCTAAAGGAAATCAGTTCGGAATATTCATTGGAAGAACTGATGTTGAAGCTGAAAATCCAATACTTTGGCCACCTGATGTGAAGAGCTGACTCATTAGAAAAGACCCTGATGCTGGGAGGGATTGGGGGCAGGAGGAGAAGGGGACGACAGAGGATGAGATGGTTGGATGGCATCACTGACTCAATGGACATGAGTTTGAGTAAACTCCAGGAGTTGGTGATGGACAGGGAGGCCTGGTGTGCTGCAGTCCATGGGGTCACAGAGTTGGACACAACTGAGCTACTGAACTGAACTGTGTGCCTAGAGACTGCTCCACAACAAAAGAAGCCACCACAATGATAAGCCCATGACCTGCAACGAAGAGTAGCCCCCAGTCGCTGCAACTAGAGAAAGTTTGCTTAGCATGGAAGACCCAGTGCAATCAAAAAGAAAGAAAGAAAAGAGGAAAGAAATGAAGGAGAATAATATTTTTGGGTGACTTTTGATCAGTGATGAGACAGCATGTAACATAATGTTTATTGTTATTCTTACTACTTTCCTTTATGTCTCTCATTGATCTGGATTTATACCTCTGTAATAAAGCCTCAGTATTTTAATCTTTTTTATCAGACCCTATTTTTCTAGAGTGCTTAAGGCTAGATACTTCCCCTCTCTAGTGTATATGTGACAATTTTTGGTTAATTCAATAATCAGAATTTAAATGATCATGATTCTATAAATGCTACATGTCCTAGCAAAATTAGTAAGAATGTTTTTTTCTTCTCCCTCCCTGTGAAAGCTTTTTGTTTTTCCTGGAATTTAAAATTGGATGAATTTGTTGTTGTTCACTTAATTTCTGATGCCAAGATAGAAATCTTCTCAAAGTATGAGAAGTTCTTATAATATGAGAAGAAAATGTTAGGTAATCTAACAATTCTCCTTTTCTTTTGAGATTCCTACAGCAGCCTTGTGTTCTTTTTTTCCAACATGAACTAACTGTCCCTTAGATCTGATATTCAACACTATTCTCTAAATTCTCTCTGTGTGTTTCCTATTTACATTCTCCATTTCCTGGAACCAATTCCTTCCTTTCTCTTGCTGCAAAACCTGATGTTGGTAAAGCACATTCTCCAGTAACTTCCTGAGAAAAAGTACAGGAAGGTACTTTATTTTTAAACCTTAAATGTGTGAGAAGGGTTTTATTTAAACTTCATGTTTAAAGGATAACTTATTTGGTTATGGAATTTTTGGTTGGAAACAATATTTTATCAGAATTTTAAAAGCATTCCACCTTTTTTTTTTTCTAATATATTGCATTGTCATTGAGAAGTTTAACAGCAATCTGATTCCCAGTTCTTTGTACAGAACTTTTTGGATCACAATGGGATCATATAGTGATGTAAATAAAAAATAACTTACATAAAAAAATGCATTTAATAAGCCTAACTTACTGAACATTATAGTTTAGCCTAGCCTACCTTAAACATACTCAGAATAACTTCCATTAGCTTATGGTCAGGCAAAATCATGTAACTCAAAGCTTATTTTATAATAAAGTGTTGAATATCGTATGTAATTGATTGAATACTACACTGACAGTGAAGAACAGACTGTTTGTATGGATAGAGTATGGTTATCAGTCTATTGCTTGTTTACCTTCATGACCACATGGCTGACTGGGAGCTGCGTTTCACTTCTATTGCCCAGCATCACGAGAGAGAATTGTACCACACATCCCTAGCCCAGGAAAAGATCAAAATTCAAAAAGTATGATTTATACTGTGTATATTGCTTTTGCACCATTGTAAAGTCAAAAAGTTGTCAGATGAATCATCATAACATAGACACAGCTATTTCCTCACACAAAGCTTTTATGTCTTTTTCTAAATACCTAACATTTTGGATTTCAAAATGTTGTGTCCTGGTTTGGGTCTTATTTTGTTTATCAACAAGATATCAGATGTCAATTTGTAAATTGAGGTTCTTAAGTTCTAAGAAATTTTCTTGAATTATTTCTTTGACCACTTCATGCTTACTAATTTTTTCATTATTTCATTCATCAATAAGCACCTTTGTTATGGTTATGAGTTTGGGGGCTATAGCGGTATATACAATGACTAAAAATCCTATCTTCATGGATTGTACATTATGATGATGGAGATAGATAAGTTAAATAAGTGACATAAAAATTATGTTAGGTAGTGATAAGTGCTAGAGGAAAAAATTAAGTTTCTTTTTACCTTTTCTTTTTTGGGAGAGAAAGGATAGTGTAAGTTAGAAGTCTGGACTGGGCACTGGAAAAATAAGATGCCTGTTACATATCCAAATTGAGATGTAAAGTGGCAGAGAAGAGAGCTATGATTTCAGGTGTGTGTGAGAGAGAGTGAGAGAGAGAGATGTAATTTTAGATGTAGTGACCAGAAAAGGCTTCATTGAGAGTCAGCCTTGAGTAAAGACTATAGGACTTAAAAAAATTAACCCAGTAGATCTCTAGTAAGACAACATTTCAGGTTTAAAGTTCAGATGCACTTAAAGAACAGTGAGAAAGCCAGAGTGACTATAGAGAAGGAAGCAAATAGAAAAAGCAGGGAAGGGGTTAAAGTTGAAAGCAACTGGGGCTTCAAACCTGGCAGAACCCTGTGGGTAGAAATAGGGTCCTTGAAGGGTTTAGAGCAGAGGGGTAATGTGATCTGACGTAGGTCTTCACAGGTTCACTTTGGCATGCTGAGATAATCCGAAGGAGGGCAAAGGCAGCAGTGAGCATATCATTTAGGAGGCTGACCAACAAATCAGGAGGGAAGAACAAGTGGCTCCTACTGGAGTAGGGGCAGTGAGGATCAAGAGATGTGGCTGATTCTTTCTATGTTTTGAAGGTAGAGGTGTCATGATCTGCTGACAGACCATTTCTGAGGTGTGAGATAAAAAGGAAGGAAGATGACTCAGGGTTTTGGCATGAGCCTAAAAAAAAAGAAGTTGCCAAGAACTGAAAAGGGGAAAAAGTACAGGAGGAGAAGTTTGTTTTTATCTTTGTATTTTGGGAGAGAGAGGAGAGTGTAAGTTAGAAGTCTGGACTGAGCATGGGAACTGTGAGATGCCTAGAACACATCCAAGTCAAGATGTAAACTGGCAACTTGGTACTTAGGTCTTCATGTTGAGGTGAGGTCCATGTGCTGGAAATACAGGTAGATGCCAGCGGCATCTTGATGGTCCCTGTGACTGTTAGACTGGACAGACTAGGGGGTGAGTATAGATTACAAAGAGAAGAGCTCAAAGGATTGAGTCTTGAGACACTGCCCATGTTTAGAGATCAGCAAGATAAGTGAAAAACAGCAGCAGAGATGGAGAAGGGACCAGAAACATTGGAGGAAAAGTAGGTGTACATGGAGTTCCACAAGCCAAGCAAAGACAGTTTTCCAAGGAGAGGATGCTCTCTGGTCACTTGCTGTTGCTAAGGAAATACTATGTGGATTGAGAAATGATCTTCTTTGGGGGTGATCTTGTGAAGAACAGTTTTAGTTAGCAGTTGGAGTGAAATAATTTCAGAGTAGATTAAGACAGAGGAGAGAGAAGGAATTGATAATTGATTCCTCGCTATTTGAAAGATTCACTTTTTTGCTACTTGGCTTCTATGAAAGACAAGCATTAGTACATGTTTTCACCAGCAGAAAGAAATCAGAAGGGAATTTTTGCTTTTACCAGAAAAAAGGTGAAAAGTGGAAAACAGAGCTTGGCATCTGTTTTGCAGTGAGCAGTTTTAGAGGCAATTCACCCCAAGCAGACAGTGGTGTCACCAAATTCCTTCCCAGGAACTGTACTCAGTATCTCAGCATCAAGCTGCAGTAGCTTTGACCTGGGTCTGTGATCATCTGTGCTCTATCTCAGTTTATTTTGTACATTCGTTAGTAAGATGTGTCCTAAGATAATTGCTTCCTCACTTTATATCATTTCAGCTTACTAAAGGTTTCACAGGAACGCTCTGCTTTAAGGAGTTTTGCTTAAAAGGAAAGAAGAAAAATAAGATTCCTGTTGTCTGGTTGCTAAGTCATGTCCAACTTTTTGTGATCCCATGGACTGGAGCAAGCCAGGCTTCTTTGCTTTTCACCATCTCCCAGAATTTGCTCAAACTCATGTCCGTTGAGTCAGTCAGTGATGCCATCCAACCATCTGTCGTCCCCTTCTCCTGTCTTCAATCTTTCCCAGCATCAGGGTCTTTTTCAATGAGTTGGCTGTTTGCATCAGGTGGCTAAAGTATTGGAGTTTCAGCTTCAGTATCAGTCCTTCCAATGAATATTCAGGGTTGGTTTCCTTTAGGATTGATTTGTTTGATCTCCTTGCAGTCCAAGGGACTCTCAAGAGTCTTCTCCAGCACTATAGTTCTAGCTGGAACTTTATTATGTATTTTGGAAACTCATTCAGGTGTTGAATATTGTTGATTCTTTTCTTTTCCATTTTCCAATTCTTCATTTTCTTGTTCTACCTACAGGGAGAGTTTTTAATTTTGTCTTAAAACTCTGCTGTTGACTTTTTTCTATTAACATTTTAATTTGAAGAACTCTTCTGTATTTTCCGATGGTTCATGCTTTTCACTTGAATTGTGAATTCGGCTTATCCTCATTCTTAATTTATCACAAGTTCTGTTGAAGAATATAAAGAATAATATCTGTTTTACTAATAATAAAGTTTTCAAGTTAGTCATTTGCTTTTCTCACTCTCTTTTTTTTTAAATTAAAGGGTATGTAAATATGATAGAAAGTATACTACAACAAAATCCTTGTGCTTAAAGTACAAATTTTTTTAGTTTTTCAATTTTGTTTCACATTATCTTACCATTTTCCTAAAATTAAAGTTTTTTTTCCCCCTGAAGTTTTTTTCCTGCTCACTGCATTGGTCTCCATTTCTCCTAAGTTTAACCCATTCTCCCACATTTTTTTTTTTTTTGTCTTCTTTGGTTTGTTTTTCACGTTAGAAGTCTGCATGAAATACTTGGGAGGCCCTTGACTGCTTGCGTAGTGAAGAGTGGAGGCCATAGAAGCTCCTTAGAAACTTGGTGTGCCAGAGCAAGACTGGCCTTCCTTAGGCTAGAAACTCTTCCTTTGCAGACCTTCCTTTGTAGATAACATCTATATATATCTTCTCTTGGACCACCCTACTTTCCTCAAGAAAAATCTTCCAGTTTCCAGCCTGTGATTGGTAACTCTAGACTTGGGAAAAGGGCTCAAAAGCCTCACCACACAGGCTGTAGATTTTCACTTAACCTCCCATTTCCTTATGGTACCTTGTCACTGCCATTAGCTGTGCTTGGGGCTTGACAGAAGAGCCGATCAGGTTCAACTTTTTCTGGGAGTAAACTTCCTCTCTTTCGCTTCGAGTTGGGAAGGAATAGTTCACTGGCTCTCCAGACTGGTAGGAGGCATCTAAAAGCTCCATATACACTTTTTTTTTTTTTTCCATTTAAAAGCTTGTTTTTTCCTCCATATATATTTTCATAGAATTTTTAAAGGTTTCACTCTATTTATAGTTAATATAAAATATTGGCTATGTTCTCTGTGTTCCACAAATTGATTCTTGTAACTTACCTTACACCAATAGTTTGTACCTCCCACTATAGGTATTTAACCAGTCCTGCTCCCATCTCCAGCCTGTCCATTGGCTCTGAGCGGTGTGTGGTGGTTCCAGTATCTGAAGCTTTCTGGTACTGTCTGGAACAGATCCTCCCAACCCACACTGGTATACCCCTGCCATCGACTTCAGCCTTCTTCCCTCTGCCCATCACCTCTGCAGCTCCCTTTCTGCCTCTCATTTCCTCACCAATTCTCTTTGTACTGTGTGGGTTTCAAATTTGGGAGCTAAATATTTACTTTATGTAATGTTAAAAGGGTTACGCAGTGGTGAATATGTATAGTCAAATATGAATGCTTCATATTTACCTATGATGTCACTTATTAATCACTACATTACTCACCATTCAGATGTGACTTTCCCTGAAAAGATGTCCCCAGACTGAGAGCTAGTTTCTCCTTGGAGCTCTGATACAACTCAGAATAAGTCTGCTATATGTTATCTATTGTTCTCTCCCTTTTTTTATACTATAAGCTCTAAGTTGGCAAGGACAATGATTTACTTATCCTTGAGCTGCCAAAGCCCAGCATAGTGTTGAATGAAGGAATATTTGCAAAATTTACCCAGTTAGTCTTCCTGAAAATATCTGATGTGGATTACAAGGGCAACATGGTACAAGAGTAGATAAGTAAAATTTTATTATAGAAAAATAGCTGTATTTATTAATACTTGTATGAGGCTGAGCAAGCTCTTTACCTTTTTTGGGCTTCATTTCCTCAGACTCGTGAGAGTGGGAATCCCTGGCGGCTCAGTGGTAAAGAATTTACCTGCAATGCAGGTGACGCAGGAAATAAGGGTTTGATCCCTGGGCTGATCCCAGGGATCAAACCCTTTGAGGAGGAAATGGCAACCCACTCCAGCATTCTTGCCTGGAGAATCCCCTGGACAGAGGACCCTGGCAGACTACTGTCTATAGGGTCACAAAGGGCTGGACATGACTGACCAAGCACATGAGAATAATAATGACTACCACTTAGGGCTTATGATGAAGAATTAAATTCTTTCATATATGTTCAGCACTTAGCAAAATGACTAGTTCATTTTATTACTAATGAATTACTAGTCCCTTTATTACTCAATTCATTACTATTATTTTAATTAAAAAATAATATTGGGATACATTTTTAGAGAAGGTACAAGGTTTTTCTTGCTTATTCGTCCCATGGAATTGTTATAACCTGTAGATATTTTGATAAAATATTGAATTAGGCTGGGAGAGGGAAGAGCCTACGTTTGCAGCCTTGGGAATAGGGGCCACTCTGGAGGCCAGACTCAACCTCCGAAGTGGGACGCCTATTCCTAAGACTCCTTGATCGATTAAAAGGGAGGTGTGAAATGCCAGGCTGGAGGAAGCACAAGCTGGAATCAAGACTGATGGGAGAAATATCAATAACCTCAGATATGCAGATAACACCACCCTTATGGAAGAAAGTGAAGAGGAACTAAAGAACCTTTTAATGAAGGTGAAAGAGAAGAATGAAAAAGTTGGCTTAAAACTCAACATTCAAAAAACTAAGATCATGGCATCCAGTCCCATCACTTCATGGCAACTAGATGAGGAAACAATGCAAACAGTGACAGACTTTATTTTTTGGGGCTCCAAAATCACTATGGACAGTGACTGCAGCCATGAAATTAAAACGTGTTTGCCCCTTGGAGGAAAAGCTATGACAAACCTAAGCAGCATATTAAAAATCAGAGACATAACTTTGCTACAAAGGTCTGCATAATCAAAGCTATGGTTTTTCCAGTAGTCATGTATGGATGTGAGAGTTGGACCATAAAGAAGGCTGTGCACCAAAGAATTGATGCTTTCGAACTGTGGTCCTGGAGAAGACTACTGAAAGTCCCTTGGACTGCAAGGAGATCAAACCAGTCAATCCTAAAGGAAATCAACCCTGAATATTCATTGGAAATACTGATGGCTAAAGCTCCAATACTTTGGCCTGATGCAAAGAGCCGACTCATTAGAAAAGACCTTGATGCCAGGAAAGACTGAAGGCAGGAGGAAAAGGGATGACAGAGGATAAGATGATTGAATGGCATCACCAACTCAATGAGTTTGGTGAGTTTGAGCAAACTCTGGGAGATAGTAAAGGACAGGGAAGCCTGGCGTGCTGCAGTCCATGGGGTCACGGAGTTGGACACAACTGGGTGACTGAACAGTGATGATGACAATGGTGAAGGAAGTGATGCAGATGACTTCTAGAGGAACACCGAGAGAGCCAAGATTTGAGAAAAGTATCAAGACAAGGGAAGGACATGGCATTGTATAAATATTAAGAGAGAGTAATATATAATTATTTTTTTCCTGTTAATTAATCCTTCAAGTTCTAGAACATACCTTCTCTTCATTAAAACATCTCTGATCACCTGAGGCTGTCCTCTCTCATTTCTGCAGTACTTGTTACTTATCTGCAGTCTGTACATGCTGCCCAAATTTACTTACCTTGACATAAGATGCTTCTTCTCTCTACACCTAGATTTTCAACTCAGTGGCAGGAGACTTTTTCTTAAACGCCTTTGGAATCCCTATTCATTAAGTACAACTTGGTACTCAGCAAGTTCTCAATAAAGAATTTTTCACTACTTAACTGGAAATATCATTTTGAGAGGAAATTTGAAAAGGAAATGTTATTGGTGGTGATTTCTTCTCCCAAATTCTGTTCATAGAGGCAAAAAAATCCCCCAAAAACCCACATCATGTATGTAATCTAATTTCTGAGATGTCTTCATGAGGACAGCTTATAAAGAACTCCAGAATAATTTATGGTAGTTATAATTTATTGTAGTATTTTTGAACTGTGGTGTTGGAGAAGACTCTTGAGAGTCTCTGACTGCAAGGAGATCGAACCGGTCAATCCTAAAGGAAATCAACCCTAAATATTCATTGGAAGAATTGATGCTGAAGCACCAACACTTTGGCTAACTGATGTGAAGAGCTGACTCATTAGAAAAGACCCTGATGCTGGGTAAGACTGAAGGCAGGAGGAGAAGGGGACGACAGAAGATGAGATGGTTGGATGACATCACCAACTCAACGGACACAAATTTGAGCAAGCTCCAGGAGATGGTGAAGGATGGCGAAGCCTGGTGTGCTGCAGTCCATGGGGTCACAAAGAGTCGGACAGGACTGAGCAACTGAAAAACAGTTTTAATAAGCAAAGATGAAGAACATTCAAAATATTTGTTCCTAAGTCCCTGAATTCACTGCCCCTCACATGAATTAGTGATGCTCATTGCATTTGAAAGAACACGGTGATGGAGGCGGCTGAGAGAGAACTTGTGAAAATACACACACAATGTGGTTCCAGGGAGGATATGGAAAGTGCTGGAACCTCAGGGGCCAAAAAACCTCTCTCAAATGATGTCCATAATAGCACAACCCATAATCTCCACCTTCTAGGCCACATGGTTAATGGCGCAAGTAGGACAGGGCACATTAATCCTGTGTCTCTTTGATGGACTCTCTCTCCAACTGTCCTTTCCTTTTGGATGGTCCTCCAAGTAGCATGTTACATATTCATTTGCCCACCACCCTTTGGAAAGGTTTAAGTGAGGGTAGCAACAAGAGATTTCACTGCTATCACTTATGTGTAAGTTTCTGCTGCTATTATTAATCACACTTAGCTTCTTGCTAATGTGAGCATTTATATAGAAATAAAAGACTTATTTATTGAGCTGCCACACTAATGCCTCAGGGAGCAGAAGATAGCTAGGGCATGGGCACCTGCAGTGTCTGCTGGCACCCAGCAGTCCCTGCACCCTGCCTAGCTGGCAAAGAATCTGCCTGTAATGCAGGAGACCTGGGTTGGGAAGATCCCCTGAAGAAGGGAAAGGCTGCCTACTCCAGTATTCTGGCCTGGAGAATTCCATGGACTGTATAGTCCATAGGGTCACAAAGAATCGGACATGACTGAGTGACTTTTACTTTCACTTAATGTATGGCAGGATTTGGACAAGGCTGCTTGGAAGACATAGATATGAAAACAAACAAACAAAATCTATGTTTCCGAGGAACATGCAGTGTCAAAGTCAGCTGTGTATATAGGCATACAACTTTTCACTATGAAAATAGAGGTTTTTTTCCCTAAGGGAGGCTTGAATACCTGGATTTAAGCCTTTAGAATCAGGAAGATCTGGATTAGCAGTTTGACTTCTCCACATTATAGCTATGTGATCTTGGGCAAGATATTTAATTTCTCCAAGCCTTATTTGCATTAGTCCTAAACTAAATATAATGATCCCTAGTGGCTCAGATGGTAAAGAATCCACCTGCAATGCGGGAGACCTGGGTTCAATCCCTGGGTTGGGAAGACCCCCTGGAGGAAGGCATGGCAACTCACTCCAATATTCTTGCCTGGAAAATCCACATGGACAGAGGAGCCTGGTGGACTACAGTCCATGGGGTCACAAAGAATCGGACACAACTGAACAGCTAAACACAGCACAAAGATAATGATACCTTTATCCTAGGGTTGTTGTAAGAACTAAGTGAGAAAATATATCCAAAGCTCCTGGTATATGTATTATATGAATGCTTCATAAATTATATGCATATATGTAAACCTCAAGATCTGTTCCCTTGTCCAACAAGTGCTTGCATATTCATTTATGGCTCCAACTTTTCCCTTTGCAAAGACAAAGTTGATGATAATGATCTATTTCCTGGGGCTGAATCAGACCAGTTGGCCCAAGGACCCACTGTTTTTTCAGAGTCCATGGAGTGTCCTTCCAGGGTTTAGCCTCCCACCCACTCCACCCTTCCCTCTTCCACCCGCCCTCACAGGACTTTCCCTTTCTCCTACTCCAAAGGATTATGCAAGAGTCAGGTTGCTCTTGAGACGATATACTTATAAAAGCAAACTTGAGAATAAATACTTGGTTATTTCAAAGCGTGAAATGAGGCAACTTGTCTCTCACTTCATTCATGAGTCAAGAAAGGTATGAGCAATGACTTTTGATATCATCTTCTTTACTGGTTTGAAATAAACCTGATGAGTTGTTCACTGTTTCTTGGCTTCAGTTTTCTTGTTTGTAAAACAGATGATTGTGAAATGAGAATGTTGGGTTGCCCTTGATAACTGAAGCTGTGTTATGGTGAAGCATCACTGAGCAAGTGTTTGTTGGAAAGATCGCTGTCAGAGAAATCAAGACATCTGGACTCTTGACCTCTCCAACAGAGTGGTTTTGGATTGGAGATTAAACTGTGAGAAGTGGAAGGACAGATTCTTCCAAAATATCCTGACCCAATTCTAACTTATCCTGGTGATGCTTTCTCTTCTCTCTCATTTGGTCTGAAGATGAGGAAGATTAAATGATGACATGAGAGAAAAGTGGGAAGAAGGAATATAGAATATTGGAGTGTTCGTGTTGGGGATGGAATGGTCAGAGTCACCATTAATTCCACCTAAGGACTGTTCTCATATAGGCACCAAAGGACATTGGTTTCCTAGTTTGTCTCCAAGAGGAACAATTTTCCAAAGGGATAAACATTTATTTAATGATTCACTAGAGCTACTGCGAAAGAGTTTAACTAACCATATTCTCAGACAGACTTAAGTTTTCTACTAATGTATTTTTAGTGATAATTTTCATAAAGTAGGAATTTTATAAATTTCAAGACAGGATAGAGAACATATGTCTCTGAAAGGAGGTAAGTATCACTCTGAAGATGCTCTTCTTCTCAACATGTCCTTCCCACCCAAATGTAATATAAATTACTCAGGATAAGTACCTTAGACTTGAAAATAAGAATGAAGACTCTTCCTTGTACCTTTCTAATCACTGTCTCCAGGAGATAGCACTGCCTTGACACCCAGAAGAAGAAGAGTATATTGTATATAACCTCAGGTCTCCTTAAACTGGCCTCTTTTCTCATAAACAACAAGCCATGGTGATGTAATGCCATCTGCACCGCTCTTCCACTCATTTAAAAATAAGCACTGACTTTTTGTCCATATACTAGGAGAGGTTGAACACAGTTCCTACCTGTAGAAATTAGAAAAAGCATTTTTGAACATTAGAAATAAAGCCATCCACCCCAAGTTTAGATTTTCTACAAAATGGTACTCATTAGGCAATCTCCACGTGCATGGAGGAAAATGAAAGGATGATATGACAGTGAATGGCCATTTGGAGAAGGGAGGCAGAAGAAACTCAGTATTCAGAGGAAGTCTGTCTGTGTCGGGAAGCAAATCCTCGAGCTGAGAACGAAAGGGTAGAGTGACAACCCAAACAATAGTCTCTAATGATTGAGCACTTAATTATATTCTAGTCATTTACATACATGAATTCACTGTGTCCTGGGATTCAGGCTCCCAACTCTCCACTTTAAAAAGTCCCTGCTTTTGTGGTTAAGTCCTATGAAGAGTGGGGGGCGGGGGGGGGAACCATTTCCAAAGAAGGAATGGCAGGTAGAGAGTCTCTAAGCAGGCACAGAGTCAAGTATGTTGAAGATCAAGAGGTCCAGAGTAGCTTGTGTGGAATGAGAGAGGGAGAAAAGATTTTAAGTCTGAGGAAGTGTGTTGGAGGCCACAGGAAAGAGTTTTGATTTTATTCTTGCCTTAGGACTTGTTATCTAGCTTGCTACAACATTTTACATATTTGAGGGGAAACTTGCTTCTAATTTGTGCTCTGTCTATGCAATGAACTTGAGAATACCTGATGAATAGACACAGGACAGTTTTTCTAAAAATATGCAGTGTTTTATCCTCAATACTATACGGATAATTATTGAGTGTGACAGAATTTAGCCACCAAAATATTTCCACTTCTTGAAACATCCAAGTCTAAATAATTCACAAGATTGAATAATATCATCTGCCGTTGTTGAAACCAGGTCTATTGACTACTCTGGCAGATTGTTCTATTAGCTGCATTTTCCTCTTTCGACTTCCAAGAAAGTATAAATATTTAACATCTTTGAGCAATCTGAGTGATTGTAGTTTGCTCTGATATTAAAAATGCAGTAGCAATGGAAAAGATGTCTTTCTAACAGAATGCAGACTTAGATCTAGATAAATAAAACTTTCTTGTCTGTAAACCATGTCTATCTTCTATAGCATTGTTTCAGCTTGGATTTGTCTTTTTAACACATTTAATCTCCCTAGGAAATTGGCTCCAGGGTTTGATCACTGTTAAGAAGTAATGGCTTCTGGGTTAGCAAAGACAAAGTTCTTTCTTGGTACAAAGGAAGTTAACATCTTAAAATACCACAGTGGGTAGAAATGACAGAATGACTTTTCTACTCCTGTGTAGAATTAGAGACTGAGTGCTCTCAGGATGATGGAGTAAATATATCGGAAGTTTCAAATGTTATGAAAATCTTTCCTATCAAATAAAACTAAAGCAAAAATAAAAAAATAGGGAGTAACTTGCAACTATTCATTATCGTACAAAGTGAAGTCAGTCAAAAAGAGACAGACAGATATCATATGATATCATGTATATGTGGAATCTAAAATATGACATGAATGAACCTATTTATGAAACACAAACAGATTCACAGACATAGAGAAAAGACTGGTGGTTGCCACAGTGGAGGGAGTTAGGGGCGAGATTGGGTGGGTGGTTGGGGCTAACAGATGTAAGCGTTTATATATAGAATGAATGAACAACAAGGTCCCACTGTAAGTAGCACAGAGAACTATGTTCCACATCCTATGATAAGCCACAATGGAGAAGAATATTACTAAAAGAGTATGTGTATATCTAAAACAGAATTACTTTGCTCTACAGCAGAAATTAACACAGCACTGTAAATTAACCATGCTTCAATAAAAATGCTGATAATAAAAAAATAGCAAGTAACTTAGTACTTAAGGTATTAAGAACACATGAAAAAAAAATTGACCCATTAGTTTCGTGAGGATTGTTTTATGGGAGTTACTAAGGAAGAGGACAGAAAACGTTTATTTCAGATGTAAGTGCTAAATGTTTATCATTTGAGTCCAGAAATGGATGGGAGTGAGTTAAAGGGGACGTTCCCTCAGAAGGTTGATGTTTTTGGCAACAGTACAACCGATGTTGCAAGAAGGGAAACAGTCTCAAGATGAAAATCTCCTACAGGTTGGCGTTTACCCAAAACTGTAATGTTGACAGGGAAGTGTGGGCACACCCAAAAACATCCTGGCTAAATTGCAGGTGTTGTGCAAAAGAAGCAAGTGGGAAGAGCAAATCATTTATAACTAGTAAGCAGATTCTGGCAGTTGCCTTTTATAGGATGTGTATAGTGTGTGGACACAGAGTTTGCATTTATTTGTTTGTGTTTATTTCTGTTGTAAAACAGAACTAGGCTCTGAGAACCATGCATTATTTGATGTAGAAAAGACTTTTCAGGTCATCTCTTCTAATGGATATTTTTTTCAGCAGAAAGAATTCCTTTTAAATAAAATCGTAAATGAAACTCTGCTATATAAAATCATGATATTTTATTTGTAAAAGTAACTTTATAAGTTCAAACCGAACATATCTACTCTTTATACAGTAAGTAAGTGAAACTCATGGAGTTTTGATTAGTACAAACACGTAGAATCAGAGCTACTATGTGATACTTGTGATCTCATATAATCCTTAGCAGCTCATTTACTTTGGTATTTTTGTATGTTGGCACATTATCAAAAAAATCCTGATTACACCAAAAAGTAGTTGCAAATAAGAGGTCTACAGCAGCTCACCTTGTAATTTCATGATATTCTTATAGTCTTTATTCTGAGGCCCATTTGAAAATGAGTCAAACCAGAAGCAGGAGTTCATGCACCGGTGGTTTCCTATGTGCTAACATCTGGCATATAACTCCTTGGAGCGTTTTAAATATTATGCTATTTTAAATGTTTCCAAAACCCTGAAAATGCAAATTGAGTCCATTATCTGTTAAACCCTATCCACAGAAGCTCTTTCACCAAAATTTAGTTTTCTAGTGGTGGTATAAAAACTATTTCAGGCTTCTCGAGAATTGAAGTATGTGTAATCCAGTAAAATAAACAAACTTAACACTGGTAAATAAAATAATTTACATTCTAGCTGGGAAAGTCACAGTTGGGACAGGATTCCAGGCCTCTTGACTTCTTTCCTGTTTGATTTTCATGGGTAATGACTTCAACACAACATGATAATGGTTCTCTTGCTGTCAGTTTAATTTTTTTAGCATGTCCTAATAAAAGGACATGCTCTGTGGGCTCCCATTCTATCTTTTGAATATGTGTTTCACAGGTTAGATTTAAAGTCTCTTATCTCAAGGAACAGAGCAATATTTTTTCCTATAGCTTTTAGTACAGTGTGCATATGGTAGGGTATTAACAACATACTGATCATACATTTAAAAATGTATGAACTTATTTTCATGTAAACATACATTATTGATAGTTTACTTGGTATAAAGTGTTCTGTTGATGCTTCCAACTACATCATTTTCAGGGTGGAGATGATTCTGTCCACTCTTTGTTTAAAATTTCATAAAAAATTTTAATTAAAAAGATATATTGAACATCCACTATGTCCCTGACACGGGTATAACTCCATGGATACAATGGTAAGCCTTTTGTGTGACCATTTAATGTATTATAAATATTAATACAAGTACTTATTCAGTGGAAACAATCATGTCAACATGGGAAGCCATCATTGCTGAGTTTGTCATTAAGCTGCACTTTTAATTGGGATAGTTCGTATTTTCTCCTTCCTTCACTTAGAATGGTAGCATTCTAAAATAAAATACTGTTAGGTCTGCTTTTATGCTGTGGAGAGATTAAAATTCCTTCTTCAGAAATATCCTGGCTTTGCTTAACAATATTTCATGTCCCACTTCTATATGCAAGAGTTATTACCAGTCCAAGTAAAAGACTTGTATAGCTCTTTCACTTTGATAACAAGATTTTAATCTTACTTTTTTCCTAAAGTGTTAGATTTAACTATATAAAATTGATGTTTTATAGATAAAAATTGAAAATTAAGTTTCATATGGTTCTGCCTAGAGTATGAATCCAATTCAAATCAACAAGGCATTTTTTATCTAACTCTTATTAAATGCTCCATGGATAAAAGTGATAATAATGGAGATATGGTTTAAGGCAAAGGACCACAAACTTTTTATAAAAGGGCTAGATAGTAAATACTTAGGCTCTGTGGGCCTATACTGTCTGTAATAAGTACTCAACACTCTTGTAGCAGAAAAACAGCCACAGACAATAATGAAATGAATGGCCATGCTTGTGTTCCAATAAAACTTTATTAACAAGAATAGCCAATGGACTGAATTTGGCTTGGGGTCCATAGTTTGCTCACCTTTGGCTTGAAGGATAGAGAAATATTTCCTGGAACTACATTGTCTTGGTATGAACTGTTAATTAATTGCCTTTGCAATTACCATGTGAATACCTTGTGGTGTTTAGCTCTGGACTTTCATGGGGCAGAAGTTGAGAAATAACTTCATAAAATTTTTTATTACATTTTCTCTGGGAACATTACACAGGAAAATTATTCATATGATTAATCAGTATCCTATTTAAAGTATTTCTTCCAGAGCTAAGATCTAGGTAAGTATTTGTTTCTTCTCCTGCCTAATTGATTTTTATGATAATAAAAACTATAACTGTGTCCTTTTTTTTTTTTTTTTACTTTTGCTTATGAGAATATCAACACCAAATCTGAGCTTCACAGCAACTATGTAGCCATTTACATTCTCTTGAGGCAAGATTCCCTTCTTTCTTATAATTATCCTTGCTACAAACGTACATTCAAATTAAATTTTCCTTCAATTCAAACATTTTGAATTGGAATTCACTATTCTATTTTGTGATTCTTTTTTGTAAACTAACTGAAAATCTTACGGATCATATTTGAAAGTAAATATACAAAATAAATAGATGATATATTTTTACATCTGAAAATATAGTTTTTTGCAAATGTCAGTCTCTACGACGCTTTAATCTCAGGTATAGACTATTAACTAATTTTAATTCAACAAATAACTTATCCATTCTCCTGCCCTCAAAGAGTTTATAGTCTGATAGGGGATATAGACACATAAACAAGTAATGACAAAACTACAATGTAATTGTTATACTGCAGGTACCTTCCCCATGTAGGTAATTATTATCCTGGGGGCATCTACCCCATTCAGCCTGGACCTTTCTGAGGAATGATGCTGTTGCATCATCATCCTTATTAGCATGATGAGATCAACTATACAGAAACAAATCTTTTGTTAATTGCCATTACCCTCTATGGAAAACCTTGAAGGCATGTAAGCTAGATGATGCTATGGTTCCTCTATGTGAAGGCTCAGAAACTCTCCTAAGAGATCAATTCATACCTTAAGATCTACATTCTGGGGACTGCGTGCAACTGAAGATCCCTCATGCCACAACAAAGGTTGAAGATCCCACATATCACAGTGAACACCCAGCATAGCCAAATAGATAAATAAATCTTTTTAAAAAAAAAATCTACATTTTGGAAAAACATGCTAATTTCAATAGAGATTTATTATCTAATTGTTAAGGTCATCAGTTTAACCTTATATCTAAGTTAGTCTCTGAGCGTTTCAAGAGTTTATGTTAGAGACCATTAGCTTTTTCCACCAGAAAAACCAAGTTGTCCTTTCATGTTATTTAATACATACGAGCAAGATTAGGCTAAATGATTAGAAATTCATAGACACTATTTTAATGATATTAAGATAAATGATAATATAAGGAAAAATGTTAAGCATAATTATTCTTCCTCAGTAAATTAAGCTCTCATAATCATTTAATTAATATGCCAAATATTTTAACAGTAATACTATATTGTTTATGTTTGAGCAATTATAACACAAGATTTTTTTCATCAAGCTATGCATTTTTACATTTATAATTTTTGATATCTGAAATTTATTCACTAAACATTTATTGAGCACCTATTATATGACATATTCTGTCCATATACAAGAGATACTGCAGTGAACAAGATGTATATAGTCCTTGACCTCATAGAAGCCACATTTTGATGGGAGAAGACAGACAATAAACATAGAGACAAATTCTTAACAAGATATATTTAAATGGTGATTCCCTTTCATGATCACAAACTTATTGTGGCAAAGAGGCTTTTGTAACTCAATGAAGCTATGAGCCATGCCATGCATGGCCACTTGAGATGATCACAGTGAAGACTTCTGACAAAACATTGTCTACGAGAGGAGGAAATGGCAACCCACTCCAGTATTCTTGCTGCATGGACCTGGTAAGCAGTATGAAAAAGCAAAAAAATATGACACTGAAAGATGAGCCAATATGTATATAGCTTATAGATGTCCAATATGCTACTGGGGAAGAGTGGAGGGCAATTACTAACCAGAAAGAATGAAGTGGCTGGACCAAAGCAGAAATGATGCTCAGTTATGGATGTGTCTGGTGATGAAAGTCTGATGTTGTAAAGAACACTATTGCATAGGAACCTTACATGTTAGGTCCATGCATCAAGGTAAATTGGATGTGGTCAAGCAAGAGATGGCAAGACTGAACATCCACATCTTAGGAATCAATGAACTAAAATGAACAGGAATTGGTGATTTTAATTCAGATGATCATTATATCTACTAATGTGGGCAAGAATCCCTTAGGAGAAATGAAATAGCCCTCATAGTCAACAAGAGTCCAAAATGCAGTACTTGAGTGCAATCTCAAAATGAACAGAATGATCTCGGTTGGTTTCCAAGGTAAACCATTCAGTATCAGAGTAATCTAAGTCTATGCCCCAACCACTAATGTCAAAGAAGCTGAAGTTGACTGGTTCTATAAAGATCTACCAGGCCTTTTAAAACTAAAACCAAAAAGAGATGTCCTTTTCATCACATGGAATTGGAATGCAAAAGAGATACCTGGAGTAACAGGCAAGATTGGTCTTGGAGTAAAAAATGAAGCAGGGCAAAACTTAGCAGAGTTTTGTCAAGAAAACACACTGGCCATAGCAAACACCCTCTTCCAACAACACAAGAGACAATTCTACACATGGACATCACCAGGTGGTCAATGCCGAAGTCAGATTGGTTATGTTCTTTGCAGCCAAAAATGGAGAAGCTCTATAGAGTTAGCAAAAACAAGACCTGGAGCTGGCTGGGCTCAGATCATCAGCTTCTAATAGCAAAATACCAGCTGAAATTAAGGAAAGTAAAGGAAATCAGTAGGCCATTCAGGTATGACCTAAATCAAATCCCTTATGATTATACAGTAGTGGTGATAAATGGATTGAAGGGATTAGATCTGGTAGACAGAGTGCCTGAGAACCATGGATGGAGGTTCATAACATTGTACAGGAGCCAGTTACCAAAACCATCCCAAAGAAAAAGACATACAAGAATGCAAAGTGGTTGTCTGAGGAGGCTTTACAAATAGCTGAGGAAAGAAGAGAAGCAAAAGGCAAGGAGGAAAGGGAAAGATATATTCAACTGAATGCAGAGTTCCAGAGAAAAACATGAGAGATAAGAAGGCCTTGAACAAACAATGCAAAGAAATAGAGGAAAACAATAGAATGGGAAAGACTAGAGATCTCTTCAAGAAAATTGGAGACAATCAAGGGAACATTTCATGTGAGGATGGGCACAATAAAAGACAGAAAAGGTCAGGACCTAACAGAAGCAGAAGATATTAAGAAGTGTGACAAGAATACACAGGAGAACTATACAAGAAAGTTCTTATTGACCCTGATGAACACGATCATGTTGTCACTAACCTAGAGCCAGACATCCTGGAGTGTGATGTCAAGTAGGCCTTAGGAAGCATCACTACTAACAAAGCTAGTGGAAGTGATAGAATTCCAGTTGAGCTATTTCAAATCCTAAAAGATGATGCTGTGAAAGTGTTGCACTCAATATGTCAGCAAATGTGGAAAAGTCATCAGTGGTCACAGGGCTGGAAAAGGTCAGTTTCATTCCAATCCCAAAGAAGGGCAATGCCAAAGAATGTTCAAACTATTGTACAGTTGCACTCATTTCACGTGCTAGTAAGGTTATGTTAAAAATCCTTCAAGGTAGGCTTTGGCAGTATGTGAATTGAGAACTTCCAGATGTACAAACTGGGTTTAGAAAAGACAGAAGTGCCAGAAATCAAATTGCCAACTTCATTGGATCAAAGAGAAAGCAAGGGGATTCCAGAAAAACATCTGCTTCATTGACTATGCTAAAGCCTTCAACTGTATGGATCACAACAAACTGTGAAAAATTCTTAAACAGATGGGAGTGCCAGACAACTTTACCTGTCTCCTGAGAAACCTTTATGTGGGTCAAAAAGCAACATTTAGAACTGAACATTGAACAACAAATTGGTTCCAAATTTGGAGAAGAGTACAAGGCTGTATATTGTCACCCTGTTTATTTAACTTATATGTAGAGTACATCATATGAAAGGCCAGGCTGGATGAATCACAAGTTGGAATCTAGATTGCCAGACAAATATCAATAACCTCAGATAGGCAGGTGATACCACCTTAATTTATTTGAATTGATACTTTTGAACTGCCGTGTTGGAGAAGACTCTTGAGAGTCCCTTGGACAGCATGGAGATCAAACCAGTCAATCCTAAAGGAAATCAATCCTGAATATTCATTGGAAGGACTGATGTTGAAGCTGAAGATCCAATATTTTGGCCACCTGATTTGAAGAACTGACTCACTGGAAAAGACCATGATGCTGGGAAAGATTGAAGGCGGGAGGAGAAAGGGATGAAAGAGAATGAGATGGTTGGATGGTATCACCGACTCCATGGACATGAGTATGAGCAAGCTCCGGGAGTTGGTGATGGACAGGGAAGCCTGGCGTGCTGCAGTCCATGTGGTTGCAAAGAGTTGGACACGACTGAGTGACTGAACTGAACTGAACCACCCTAATGGCAGAAAGCAAAGAGGAAGTAAAGAGTCTCTTGAATTTGAGACTGATTATTTAACTGGTCATCTGCTAAGTCTGGATGAAAACACATGGTGAGTACCCTCGTGGATGATCCAGTCTAAAACCCACAGTAGAGTGGGAGACTTTCTTCCTTGGGGTAGCCCTCTGCCCATGTGGCTTTTTGGCTAATCTATGGATCCTATATCTATCATGAAGGCTGGGCTCTGGCTCCTAGGTACCATTGACCACTCTCTGGACACCTCCTCTCTAGTATCACTTCCATTGAGCTCTTGATTATTCCCTTGGTGACTGTAGAAAGAAATCTGGAATTAAGAGAGTATCAATTATCCATTGTTATGAGTTACCTAACAACTCAGTGACTTGAAACAACACGCATATATTTAACTCATGAGTTAATAGGGGCAGTCATTTAATATGGATAATTCTTCTGGTCTCTGTAAAATTTGTGTCAGTTGGCTATTAGCTGGGGGTAACTGGGCATCTGGACTAGTTTCATTTTCTAGCAGGCTATCCCAGGTCTGATTGCACTGTATGGAACATGTATAGAAAATAAGTGGACCTTCACAAGAACTTTGGTGGCTGGGATAGTTGTAACCTTGTGTTGAAGACTTTGTATGGTTGATAAAGAAGAAAAAAGTCCCCCCTTTTTAAGGGGACTTTTTAGTGTGCTCATTAAAAGCCAAGAGCTTGACAACAGTCCATGGATTCAAATAGTTCTACTAGTTGCTAACTCTGTGTCCTTGGCCAAGTAACTTAACACCTCTGTGCTTTAGTTTTATAATCTGTAATGTGGGAATAGTAACAGACTCTCCCATTGGGTTGTTAGGGCTTTCCAGGTGGTGCTAGTGGTAAAGAATCTTCCTGCCAATGCTGGAGACATAAGAGATGTGGGTTTGATCCCAGGGTTGGGAAGATTCCCTGAAGGAAGAAATGGCAACCCACTCCAGCATTCTTGCCTGGAGAATCCCATGGGCAGAGAAGACTGATGGACTATAGTCCATAGGGTTGCAAAGAGTCAGACACAACTGAAGTGACTTAGCTCGTCTGCACTGGGTGTTGTGAAGATTAAATTGATGGATGGATGTAATGTGCTCAGTTCAGTGCTTGGCACATAAGAATGCTAAGAAAAATATTATATGAAAAATATCTTAGAGATAGCATTTCTCTTGTGGGTCACTGTGGTTTCTTCAGTGGTCCACTGCTGGGAAAGTCAATTCCATTTGTGTTGATTTAGGCAAGGCCCTTCAACTGGCTGTTTCTGACTTAGCCTCAATCTTCTGCTTCCCTTTCAGACACTTGATCCTGTGCAATATGTTCGTGGAGACCTTTGGTCCATGCCAATAGGGCCTTGATATTTGGTCTGTCCAAAACTATTTGGCATGGACCAAATACATCCATGGATGTTCTAAACAAGACCAGATGTCAAGGACATTTTGGTGTGGACCAAATGCATTATGGACCTAACATCTTATGGACATTTTGAACAGGATTAAATGTCTGCTGACTCTCAGCTTCTTTCAAGTCAGCACTTCCTGTGTATAAGCTGTGTCTGAAATTTGTAAACAGATATTTACATTTTTATAGTTTTAAAAGCTTTTCACAGAGTATCAGACAGTATGCTAATTTCCATTCTTAAATAAAGCTTTTTTTCCCACTCATCTTGGTTTTTTTGTTTTAATTGAAGGATAATTGCTTTGCTGTGCTGTGTTGGTTTCTGCTATACTACAATGTAAATGGGCTATCAGTGTACGTATATTCACTCCCTTTTGAGCTTAGTTTTTAATTTATGTTGTCTCTCTTTATTAAATCTTTAAGGTCTTTCAACTTAATAAGGAAAGTGACAACTTTCAGATGCTCTTATTTTTCCTGGCTGTCTTCCCTATGCTCTATCTGGATTGAAGGTTTTGCAGTTTTTCTCCAGGGACTGATTTTGGGGGTGGGGGTTGATGAGTCCTCCATTTCTGGCTTGAAGTTAACTTTTCTTTTGTTTCCTCCCTTGTTTTCCAGGAAAACATCCTTAAGTAAGTTTCTAAGAGATGATGGTGGTGGTGGTGGGGGGGGGAAGGTGAATAAATATTCTGAGTCTTTGTATATCTGAAATGCTTTTATTCTATGTTAATTTGGCCAGATATAGAACTATACAGGCTTAAAATTATTTTCCCTAATATTAAAGCCATGTTTTTCATTGTGACTACTGTTTTCTCAAGTCTTTTTTTAACTGTTGGCTTTTTAATATATTTACATGTGTAACTTTGTAATGTTTCATCGTTTAAGTAGAAAAATAAAAATTAGCATCTATATTAATGTTAGGAGGAAAATCAAAGACAATCTAAGGAGAACAGAATGAAGGAAATAAAGTTGGAGGTGATCATGTGAAATCTGATGGCAGTCCTACTTCCATTTGCATTTGTCTCTATCTAGAAACTTTTAAGATTTTTCTTTATATTTTGTGTTATAAAATTTTATAATGCTGTCTAAGCTATAATGCATTGTCCAAGGCACTTAGTAGTACTTTTTCATCAAAATATCAATGTTCTTTAGTCTCAGAAAATTCTTTTTGATTCTTTTCTAAGAAATCATTTTATCCTCTGTCTTTTTTATTTTTTTATGGTTTCATCTTATAGTATTAATGGAAGCTGCAATTTTGAATGTCAGCTAGAGTGCTCAACTTTTATAAAATTGAGTCTAGGAAAGCACTTAGATTTACTTTTTCATAATTGTTTTCTTCTTTTAGCTTTTTTTTTTTCATTCTGTGCAAGTTATACATGTAAATTGATTTAAAAGCAAACAGTTAATAAAACTCACTTTTAAAAAGAGCAGAAACCTCCCCAACTCTTCTCTATCCTCAGTTTTTATTTCTGTTTTAAATTCTTCTTGTTTCTGCTAGTGTTGCTTCCACATTTCTAAACAACATGCTTACTCTGACTTTTTTTTCCCACTTTGGATACTATAATATCTATTAATTTCTTACTCTGAAGCCAAGGATTAATTTTGTAATACATGCCTCTCCCTCCTCTTTACCAAAACACTTTTCCTTTCCCATTTCCCAGATATACTCTTTTTTTTTTAATTAATTAATTTATTATTTTATTTATTTATTTTATTATTATTATTATTTTTTTCCAGTGGGTTTTGTCATACATTGATATGAATCAGCCATAGATTTACACCTATTCCCCATCCCGATCCCCCCTCCCACCTCCCTCTCCACCTGATTCCTCTGGGTCTTCCCAGTGCACCAGGCCGGAGCACTTGTCTCATGCATCCCACCTGGGCTGGTGATCTGTTTCACCATAGATAGCATACATGCTGTTCTTTTGAAATATCCCACCCTCACATTCTCCCACAAAGTTCAAAAGTCTGTTCTGTATTTCTGTGTCTCTTTTTCTGTTCTGCATATAGGGTTATCGTTATCACCTTTCTAAATTCCATATACATGTGTCAGTATGCTGTAATGTTCTTTATCTTTCTGGCTTACTTCACTCTGTATAAGGGGCTCCGGCTTCATCCATCTCATTAGGACTGGTTCAAATGAATTCTTTTTAATGGCTGAGTAATATTCCATGGTGTATATGTACCACCCAGATATACTCTTATCATTCTGTTGGATTAATTCAAAATTCAGCATTTATAACTATACAGATTTTATTTGCAGATGAACTATTTAGCATACTCTAATTTCCTCTCCTATATAATTTTTTTTTTCTTGGAGAATCCTTGTCTAGCTCTTTTTCTTTTGTTTAATTTTCTAAATACCTATCACAGCTCAAGGCTAAACTTTTGGCAGGAATCTCCTCCAATGCATTCAAACATATAAAATGATTGATTAAATTATCACTTGGCTGTACACTTGAAACTAATACTGTAAATCAACTATATTTCCATTAAAAATATAGCGTTGGAGTTATCCCTCCTGGATGAGCAGACCTGATGCTCTGTAGTCCAGCTATGCTGTTGTTTACTGGGCTCTCCCTTCATCATCATGATGGAAACTCCCTGTAACTCTGTCCTGTGTTAAAGACTGTTTCCTACTTCCCATCTCCTGGTTCCTCTTTCTGGTTTATCCTTCTCTACTAGTTCCAGAGAAAAGGATCATGGGAAAACATTAAAAAATATTTATTTATTTACTTATTTCCAGCTGCATCAGGTCTTATTTGTGGCACACAGGACCTTCATTGTGGCTCGTGGGATCTTTCGATTTGGTGTGGCAGTTCAGTAGTTGCAATGCATGGGCTTCAGTTCAGTTCAGTCGCTCAGTCGTGTCTGACTCTTTGCGATCCCATGGACTGCAGCACACCAGGCTTCCCTGTCCATCACCAACTTCTGGAGTCTACTCAAACTCATGTCCATTGAGTCGGTGATGCCATCCAACCATCTCATCCTCTGTCATCCCCTTCTCCTCCTGCCCTCAATCTTTCCCAGCATCAGGGTCTTTTCAAATGAGTCAGCTCTTTGCATCAGGTGGCCAAAGTATCAGAGCTTCAGCTTTGGCATCAGTCCTCCCAATGAACATTCAGGACTGATTTCCTTTAGCATGGACTGGTTGGATCTCCTTGCAGGCCAAGTGACTCTCAAGAGTCTTCCCCAACACCATAGTTCAAAAGCATCAATTCTTCAGTGCTCAGCTTTCTTAATAGTCCAACCCTCACATCCATACAGGACTACTTGAAAAACCATAGCTTTGACTAGATGGACCTTTGTTGGCAAAGTAATGTAATATGTTGTCTAGATTGGTCATAATGGGCTAAGTTTCTCTGTAACATGTGAGATCCCAGTTCCCTGTCCAGGGATCCAACACACGTCCCCTGCATTGGAAGGCGATTTTCAACCACTGAACCACCAGGGGAGTCCCAGGAGCACATTTTTTTTGAGACTTTTCGTGTCTGAAATATTTTTAGTCTAATCCCACTCTTGATGGATGGATAATTTGTCTGGATACAGATTGTAATATTGGGTGCCATTTTTCTCAGAATTTTCAAAGCATTACTTTACTACCAGGATTGCCACTGGGAAATTAAGTATGACATAATTTTGATTCTTGGCTTCTGATCTACCTTTTTTTATGATCTGAGAATATCTAAGATATTTTCATTCTTGGTATTTTGAAAGTTCATGGTCTTACACCTTGATGTGTATTTCTCTTCATTCATTATATTAAGAATCTGGTAGGCACTTTCAAGTTCAGTTCTTGGAAACTTTTCTTGGATTATTTCTTAGATAAAATCTTGCTGTTTGTTTTTTCTACTCTTTTTATCTAGAGCTTCTGTTGGTTAAATGTTGGACATTCTAGTTGGTTTTTCCTGTTTTCTAACTCTTTGACGTTTGTTTTACTTGCAGATTGCAATCTCTAGTTTACTCTCCAATCTTTCTATTGCATTTGAATTTCTGATATAACATTTTTAATTTCAAAGACTCTTTCTTGTATTCTTAACGTTCCATTAAAAATAACATCTTGGATTTTGTTCCATAGCTGGATTATCTTCTCCCATCTCTCTGGAGGTAGCAATTTATTTGGAGAAGAATTTTTCTGTTTCTACCCTGTCTCATCCCTCCCAGTTTCTTTTACTGTTGTTTTAGTTATTGTCCCTCTTACTCAAGGTTTTCTTCAAATGTCTTATGTCCTCTGGACATCCACTCATACTTAAATTTGATGCACTAAGTGACTGTCTGGGAGCTCCTAAGAGCTTTATCCAGCATGATTAGATTAGGTTGTTTGACTGAGGCATCCACAGCCATCAGTATCTGTAGGTCTTTTCTCACAGACTGGTGATCTTCAGATTTCCTCCCAGGGGTCTAGGCTGACTTTCGGTGCATTCTGGGAGATGAGTGAGGAAAAAGGGAGGGATCTCATTATATAGTATGTCTATTGTGACTTAAATGTTTTATTTTCAGTGCATCATTTTTGCCTTCGGTGTTCAGGATATGAGATCCCTCTGTTTCGGGAAAAACAAACAAACAAACAAAAAAACTTCTTTTTTTTCCCTGTTGGGTGAGGAAGAGAAAGTTCTCTGGCTGAGTATGTTGGAAGAGGTGAATCTGGGCAAGATGCATGTGTGCTCAGCTGTGTCCAACTCTCTGCAGCCTGATGGACTGTAGCCTGCCAGGCTCCTCTGTCCATGGAATTTTCCAGGCAAGAATACTGGAATGGGTTGCCATTTCCTTCTCCAGGGGATCTTTGCAACCCAAGGATTGAACCCAAGTCTCTGGCATTGTCAGGCAGACGTTTTACCACTGTGACATATGCAAAGTCCTTGAATCTGGGCAAGGAGTGGGTCTAATTGCTTTTGGCTTTTGATCCCAGGATTGCTTTCAAGTATGAACCTGTTTCAACCACATTCTTTTAGATGTAGGGGATGTCACATCTCTTTTAGAGGTAAATGATGCCTTCAATTTCGAAACATTTCAGAGCTCTCTGATATAAATGACTTTATCACTGATCTTACTACATTGTTGGTGTATGCTTACTTCCCCCCTTTTTGATAAGTTAGATCCTCATTTGTTGGCTTTATAGATTCCAAAATTTTGATGCTGTCATTTCTTTCTGTTTTCATTTTCCTTGTAGATTTATATCTTTTTTCTTATCTTCAGTCTTTTTAGTCAAGTGTGGGAAAGGAATGAAAATCAAGATATATGTCCAAATTGCCATGTTTAAACATAAGTCTCTGTTTTATTTTTAATTCATCATTTACTTAATAGGATATTAAAATTTGGGAAGACTGAAATAACAAAATCCCTCAAAATTCCATTACTTTAGTACAACTAACTTGAAAATTGTATATATTTTGTCATAATTTTATCCATATTATACATACTTAAAGTTTCTTTGTGATTTCATTTAATGTTTCATCATATTTTAGATTTTCTTATAGGATAACTAGTTATGGCTTTATAATGTATCATTGTGTTGATGTCACATTATTAACTCAGTCTCTAATGTTGGATTCTAATTTTTTCCTGTCATTCATAATATCAAAATAAACATTTATTTACTTTTTTTGCCTTTCTTGATTTTTTTTCCCTAGAAAACATATTCCTTGCAGCTCAATAATTAAATCCAAGAGGAATGACATCTTTATGGGTCCCGGTACACACTTCCATATTGGTTTTCCAAAAATTTTATGCCAAATTTTAAAACCCTCACAGTGACTGAAGATTGTTTTGCCACAACTATTTTTATTAACAACTTGTCCCCTCAGAGCTCTTTCCTAAAACAGAGATCTTGTCCAAGAGAGGTGTTCTTTAAACATCTTTGCTGTACATATGCTTCTGAGGATCTGATGAAGGCTATGGATCTTTTCCTCATTAAAGTGAATTCCTAAAAAAAAAAAAAAAATAAATAAATAAAGTGAATTCCTTCAGCCAAGTGAAGTGATATGGGCATGCATCACCCCCCTCCTCACCGCTCCCCCCACACACAGAATTTCAGGCACTTGATGAGGGCCTCTGAAGATCATTCTATGAACTCTTGTGCAAGATGCCAATCTCCAGGGAAAGTACTTTTCAGAGATCTGAGCACCAAATTCTTTTGCTGTTGAGAAATTCAAGCAGATAAAATCTGCTTGGAATCACAGAATCACTGAGGACACTAGTTAGGGATTTATGTTGCTCTTTCCCTAACCATCATAATTATGGTGCTAAAATCTAGGGCCATGGAGAGTGATGAGAAGCAGAATTTTCTAATCTTTGCCCCATTCCTGTCCCTGAACTTTGCTCCATTGCTTTGAATTTGTTGGCTAGAAACATGATCACTCTATAGTTGGCTACATAAACTTTATCTAGTCAAAAAATGAGCAAAACAGGAAGCTTAAATGGAGATTGGGTGTGAGAAACTTGGAGAAAAATAACAGACAAAGCATGTGGAACTAAGAGTGGTCTATTCTGAAGCATTGTACAATCTTACATGATAAAATGCATATTGAGGAACTGAAATTAGAACTCTCAGTAACCATGGGAACAGCACTGTTATGGCTCAATTGTTAGAAAAACAGTGCTGGGATTTCTGTGAAATGGAAATGATTGTTTAGATAATGATACATTTCCAGTGTGGAGACAGATACTGAAGTTCCAGCATAATTGGAGATTGTTGGCCAGAATATGAGGAATTTCTAAAATCCAGTTTTCCAAAATATCTCTCCATGAAATAAATACAATTAAGCTTTATAGGAAATCCCGATATTTGGCATTTTGCAAAGTGACATTGAAATTTTATGGCCGTAATTTCCTATATGTCCATAATTTTCCACATCCCTCCTCTCTTTGTGTTTTCTATATTTAGCAGTTTTTCAGCAGCTTGCTCCTGGAAAAATGTCATGTGAGATTTCTATTATTCTAGTCTCCAGATCCCAGAGTTAATTTTAGAAAGAGAATTTAGAAGTTAAATGCAGAGTAATCTTAGAAGAGGAAATTTATCTACATATAAGGAAGTACTTACGTCTTACATCTGTGGTATCTTTGCCATGGAGAAACTTATAATAATAAAATAATTAACATTTCATTTCAAATATGAGATGTTCTCTCAGGAACTAGGCTTCTTGCTTACAAATACAAATAATGCTGCCAACTTGTTTTTCTTGCTTTGAATGTTTATTAAGTGTTAAAGTGAAGCTCCAGAAGGTTAAATGATATCTCTAAGGTAATAAAATTTTAAGTGCCAACCTGGTGACTGGACTTTACTCCTCAATCTCCCTGTCTTTTTATGTCCAAACTTTGTGCTCTTCCTACTGCTCCACGTGTTCATTACAATCTGTCTCTGCTCACTTTGCTACAAGTAAGGGCTGGTGTGTTGTTTCTCATTCCCTGAAAAATTGAGAATTCATATCGCTGATCCTAATGACTAGTATACCCTTCTTCTCAATCATCACAGTCTCCTGACTGGTTATGGCTCAGGTCCAAAGCCACATCCTTGTATTAAATTTTCCTATTTCTATCCAGGTGGACCATGTCTCCTTCCTTGACATTTCCACAACATTTAATTTTACATTTTATATGCTCTTTTATAATCTTCCTTTTATTGTGTCCATGTTTAGTTTAGCTACTTGAAGGTTTTTTATATAGGATAAAAGTCCACATTACCCATTCATTGTAGGTGGCCAGTTTTGTCAAATGATCAGATTGTGTTGTTTTCTCTATGTCTTTAGGTGACCAGACAGAAGAGAAGATGAAAAGTTGTGGACATATAGATGAGAATTAAAACATGTAATGTTTTAGTCTTTTCCCTCCTTCTGAGGGAAGTTTCTATAGAATTAATAGTTTCTGTCCGACTCTGTGTGATCCCATAGACGGCAGCCCACCAGGCTCCCCTGTCCCTGGGATTCTCCAGGCAAGAACACTGGAGTGGGTTGCCATTTCCTTTTACAGTGTGTGAAAGTGAAAAGTGAAAGTGAAGTCGCTCAGTCGTGTCCGACTCTTAGCGACCCCATGGACTGCAGCCTACCAGGCTCCTCCATCCATGGGATTTTCCAGGCAAGAGTACTGGAGTGGGGTGCCATAATAGTTTCTGTAGAATGGATGAAAGGTGGCCTGGAAATAAAGGAGACTCAAAAGTATTCCTTTTAGTGCTCAAAAAGGCATGAAACCTAAGTTGAATATTTTATAAAGTGGACTTATTTTCAGTGACTGTAAGATCTCAAAAAAGTGCAGCTCTATCAATATACATGACAACAGTGATAACCACAACTATCCTAAATGCCAAACATTTAATTTTTCCAAAATAATTCCTAGACATGCTCACTGCCAGATATATTGCTTCTTTCAGTGTATTTGGAACATTGTTTTGTGGTGTGATCTCACTTCTGGGAAACCCTATATTGAAAAACTTATTTGAGATAAGGCAATCATAGGCAACATGGATGTGTTTTCTCTGAATTATAGTTGATCACTGAACACCTTTTCTGAAAAATCTAGTAGTAAGAGATGGCTAAAAAAAATAATAATAGTAATCCTTATTATAAGGATTCAAATTTAGATAATAATCTTCTTGAAAACTAAAACAAACAAACAAAAAACCAACAAAAGCCCCCAATACAAAAAACAAGTACTCTGGCAGAAAAAGCACAAAACTCAAGCAATATGCACACATTGTTTATAATAATGGTACTATTAAGGCATTTAGAGTATGCATAATTTATAGCAAGTGTTATTCTTAATAGTAAATATTATCCTGGTAGACTAGAATCTTTGCATATGTTACCTTACATGGTAGGTGGGTCCAGTTTAATCATATGAATTCATAAAAGTGGAGAACATGTCCAGATTGGATGGAAAGTGATGATGGACACTTGGTCAAGGAAATGCTAGATTGCTGGCTGTGAAGATGGGAAAAGGGAGCCAGGAGCAAAGAATGCAAGCCATTCCTAGAAGCTGGAAAATAAAAGGAAAGAGATCCTTCCTCAGTCTCCAGAAAAGAAATAGCCTCTGACACCTTGATTTTAGCCCAGTGAGAGCCATGATGAATTTGTGACCCACAGAAATGCAAGGTAACAAGCTTGTGTTGTTTCAAGCCACAGCAACATGTTCATTGTAATTTGTTATGGCAGCAATAGAAAAGTCACCTGATAGCTGAGACAAACTTTCTCATGAACAGCTTATCCCTTTGGATGGGGAGAAAACAATGTAACCTTTTTAAGTACAAGTATCTCAACCCCTTCTGATTTAAAAACAGTTGTATGTTGAGGTCACTTACTCTGTTTTGGGTAAATGATTGCTCTCCCAGATTTCCTCTTCTTTACTCTGTTCTTCCCAAGGTGACTCTAGGCCAGTGGAGTAGAAGGGGCTCATGTATCTTCTTGGGAATGGGGGACAGGTGGCTTCCCCAGGAGAAGCCTTTCATTACGGATCAGTCCCCACTAATCTTTGCTTGTTAGCCTCTGCTAAATGTGCTCATGTTGTTGCTGGCCATCCCAAACTTTGGGCATTCCTTAGGAGAATGGTGATTTGGGCGAAAGAAAAATCAGATTCAGAGAGAATCCTTTTCAGAGAGGAAAAAGAAGTAAAAATATAGTTTCTTCCCTTGCTGCCTACCCTAGACACTGCCATTGCCTCCAGTCATTGAGATCTCATCCTTAATCAGCCCTGGACTCTGCTGACCAAGTGATCTTCTTAGCAGTTCTGCAACTTCTGGGGGCCACGTGAGAACTATTGTATCTTCTGTAAACTGTGCTCAATACATGGGAGGCTATAAACCATATTTCAGGCTCCTTTAACCAGTGTTGTGCTATCAATCTTGGACCTTTTTGGTCCAAGTTTGGCTCAAAGTCTCTTTCAGAGGCAGCTGGGTGACCAGAGGCAGCTGGGTGACCAGTTCTGAAGTTCTTGGGATTCTTGTGCTTATCTGGATGTATTTTTCCCCATCTCTATGTACAGTGTTTGGCCAAGGGTTGTGGAATTGGGTTATCTAATCTCACACTGCCTCCCTTTATTCTTCTAAATTTTCCTTGGACAAAAGGATCTGGATTTTTCTTTCTTCTCAACTCTGGAAGGGACTTTCCCTATGTCTTACTTTCCTTTCCCCAAAGCACCAACCTCATTAAAAAAAAAAAGTAATTAAAAAAATAATAATAGGGAAGGGTATTCCCCTCACACCACAGGAGAAACTCTGATCTAGATTGGCCATGCTTGTCTCTTGATAGGGTAGCTACAGGATGATGAGATATTTGAAATCAGAAAGATCGAAACTCCATTGATTTTTTGCAGGGGTTGGCACATTAGAGCTTACTAGCTGGCTGATTGCTTTCTATAGGAGTATAGTGCTGTGTTGGATAGAGTATCAGAGTGGCTCAGTCATGTCTGATTCTTTGCTACCCCATGAATTGTAGCCCATGGGGCTCCTCTATCCATGGGATTTTCCAGACCAGGATACTGGAGTGGGTTGCCATTCCCTTCTCCAGTGCATCTTCCTGACACAGGGATCAAACCCACATCTCTTGTGTCTCCTGCTTTGGTAGGTGGATTCTTTACCGCCTGTGCCCCTGAGGAAGCCAAAGTGCTGTGCATTCATTTATACATTGTTTCTGACTCCTTTTGGGCTACAATGCTGGCATGTGTGGCCTGCACATTCCCAGATGTTTTCTATCTGGCCCTTAAGATAATATTTATTGGTTCTTTGCTGGCAGTCCAGCAGTTAAGACTCCAGGCTTTCATTTCAGGGGTGCAGGTTTGATCCCTGGTCAGGGAACTAGGATCCTACATGCCACATGGTGTGGTCAGAAAACAAAGAAACCAAGAAAGGGTTTACTGACCCACATTCAATGTATTAGTAATCTGTTCTGTGTAACAGATAAGCTCAAAACCTGGGAGCTTAAAACAGTAAACATATACACTGTGGGTCAGAGATCTGGCTGCCATATCTAGGTGATTTCAGCTCAAGGTCTCCTATACGACTGCAGTCAAGCTATTGACCAGGACCACAGTTATCTACAGAATCTACTTCCAAGCTCACCCAAGTGGTTGCTGGCAGACTGAGGGTCTTAGTATTCTTCAGTGGCTTTGGATTCGGAGGCCTTGGTTCTTTGCCACATGGGCTTCTTCATTGAGCTGGTCCTCGTGAAGCTGGCTTCCCACAGAGCAGGTGATTTAATAGTGAGAGAGAGACAGAAATCAGCAGTCTTTTATAACTAAATCAGCAGTCTTTTATAACTAAATCTTGAAAGTGACATATCAATTCTATAGTATTCAACTTGTTAGAAGCATGCTCTAAGGGCAGAGGACACTGGGAGATGTTTGGAGGCATGCTGTGACATTTAGTAACCCTTCACGTTTTCACTCATTTACCTCATTGTGCTATGTATGGATTTCTGTCAATGTAGCTCTGGAATTTAGGACTGCAAGAGCCAAGATAAGCCAGGTAGTGAAGTACTGAAGTCATTGTAATTCTTAATCCAAGACAACTGCAAAGTAACTGGTCTGCTTGCTGCCTGTGGGCCAAATCCAGGCTAAAACTCCAAAGGTTTGAAATACAAGGGAGCTTAAAAGGAAGCAAATGGCAGAGATTCAGAGTACAGAGACTGGTGACTACGACACGACTGATTCCTGGCAAGGTTATAAGTTTCTGTGTGGTGGCTCAGTGGTAAAGACTCCGCCTGCCAAGCAGGAGACACCTGCTAAGCAGGAGATGTGGGTTCGATCCCTGGGTCCAGAAGGTCCCATTAGATAAGGAAATGGCAACCCACTCCAGTATTCTTGCCTGGGAAATCCCATGGACAGAGGAGCCTGGCGGGCTACAGTCCGTGGAGTCGCAAAAAGTAGGACACAACTTAGTGACTAGACCCCAGCGCAGCAGGCTGTGAAAAGGACAGGTTGCCAACAATGAGAGCTTTTGATTCGTTAATTCATTCAATATTCAACAAATAGTTAGTGAATTCCTGCTAAGCTCCAGATGCTAAGGTTGTGGATACAGCAGCAAACTTGGAAGCCAGGATGGCCTCGAGCAGGAAGCATCTTACAGCAGGTGCTTCCTTCATATGTTGGCAGAGACAACAAGTGACTTCCCAGGATTTGACCCTTTGGGGATTTGTGGGCAGAAGATATTTATATTAAAAGATAGTAGGTGGAATAGAGCTTGTACTCAGGGATAGGAGGCAGGCCCTTAGAAACTTTTTCATGCTTCATTTATGGTCCTTCCTAGTTTAACTGAATGCTTTAAAAATGCTTGTTGCCTCCCAACTTTAGGATTTCAGGCACAGGTGTGGAGGGGCAGGATCGGAAGCAGCTATGGACTTGTGAATGCATTAACACACCACCTGCTTTTTCTTACCTGTTTTATTTAGCCACTGTAAGCACAGTCATCTCTTTCATTAGGCTCAGACCGTATGTATTTGTTCAGCAATTAGATCTACAATTCCACTCCAGAAACCTCTGTCAAAACCCAAACCCTTTTTCTTCCCGTCGAGATGGAGGTAGAGGAGAGAAACTGGGACAGGAGGAAACAAAATTTTCTTGGCTCATCCAAGGAAAGTCAGGTTGACTTGGGGATAGATTATAAAGACTCCAGTCCTGTGTTAGCTGGGAGCGAGCCAGGAACCGTGGTGTCCCTACCTCAAGGACGCTTGTATAAGCTTTTGACCTACAAATGAAGTTAATTTACTCCATCTGTGTGACTGAAATTCCATCTTAGGATTCTATTAGACCCAAATATTCCATTGCCTGTACTCCCATCAATGGTTTATTGCCGTGGAATTGTTTTATGGGCCTCAGCAGAAACTGACAGAAGGTGCTCTGTGGCACTCACAAGGCTTCTTCAGTCATGCCCATTTCAGAAGGAAGGGACATGGAGGAAAAGACAGCCACGGAAACTTGTTACTTGGAAACTGACCCTGTCAGAAAAATACAAATGAACTTTTAAAATGAAATAATGGCAAAGCAAAATATTAAGGCATAATAGGTAGCCTTGGCTATCTCTGTGACCATGAATCCTTTTTCTTGGAGACTGTCCTATCTGATGCCAGACACACAAATGTTTTGCACTTACTCAGCAGTTAAAGGTAAGAGGTTGTGAAACTCTAAATGAGCTAGGGAAAAAAAAAAAAAAAGAGGCAAAGGGCTGAGTTTGAGTGAGTGAAGGAAGATAAATCAGTTGAGATTGCATGTTGATGATACTCACCAGAGTTGCTCAACAGTAATATCTGACAAACAGCAAGAGAAAAAGGAAACATTTTGGCAGAGTCAGCCACCCTCAGCATCTCTCTTCAAAACCCTACTAAGAAATCCCCGCCACTGGATGAGTTATTTCCTCTTTCTGCTGTAGGAGTACAATGGGAAAAAATAGACCCTAGAGCTGAAAGATTGAGGTTAGGAAATAGTACCATGAGTAATAACAAAGTAATGAATTGGATCTGGAGGTATGGATCTTCCATCTAGAGGCTTGAATTTAGTCAGGTCCGTTCTGGTGCAGTGGATATTTTGCCTATCTCTTTAGGCTGTTACATATGGTCTTTTGTTTATAGCTATTTTTGGTTTTGTTCATTCCTTTGTCCTGCCTGGAATCCGGTGGAATTGCACCTCCTTCTCCTTCTTCTTTGTCCCTGTCAAATCTGCTCTCAGATTCTTATGCTTTCTTTAAAATCCAACTTAAATCCATCTTTCTTCCAAGAAAACTCAGCTCTCCCAGCCCAACTTTCACTTTTTTCTCCTTTCTCCTCCAAATATCTTTAGCCCTTTATTAAACTGGTCACAGTGTCCTTTTTACACGAGTTACTTATACATTTTCTATTATCTTTATTGAATCGAAGTTTCCAGAGAGCAAAAGGCTTGCCATGAATATCCTTATGTTTCCTATAATATTTTCTCAGTGATATGAGCAATATAAAAAGCCAATATAATATGTCAATGTTTATTACAAGTATAAACTAACTCTTAATAACTTTAACAGAGATACAAGATCCTAGACAAAATTTCTGTAACTTTCTTAAAGTTAAATTTAATTAACTTCTATCATCTTTTTTCTGGCCACACAATTTGTAGGATTTCAGTTCCCCAACTAGAGATCGAACCTGTGTCCTTAGCAGTGAAAACTCATGGAGTCCTAACCAGTAGACCACCAAGGAATTCCCAACCTCTATCTTCTTTTGCTTTGCTGTGTAGAATGCTAATGGAAGAGACAAGGTTATTTATTTTTTGGAAAAAAATTTTGGAAACGCTATCTTATGTTTATTTTAGAATCTTTTGATTAAAAAGGAAAAAAGAAAAAGAAAGTGATTCTACCTGCCTTTGAGTTCCTTGGAGGCACAAGGCCATGAGGTTGTCTTGCTGGCTTCATATTAGGGCTGTGGGAGATTTTAGAATTTTTAAATTTTTTTCCCCTTTCATGGTGAAATCTTTTGAACAGAACTTTGTGCTGTAAAAAAGAAACAGAACGCCTGTCACTAGGTCCTATGGTTTCCTCTCTTCCTTTTCCCACCCAAATCTCTCAAAGGTGTGTTTATGCCTGTTGGCTACACTTTTGAGATATGCCTTCATTTCCTAACTGCTTGCAATTAACTGACTTTGATCTTCATCACACTCCAAAACAGTTCTCTAAAAGGTCAGTTTTGACTTCCTTTTTGTCAGAATGTCTCAGCAGCATTTGCTGTTGATGACCTCCTCTTTGTGACACTCTGTTGCCTTGTCTTTGACATTTTTTCTTTCCTAGATTTTCTTCTAGGGGGAGGGAAAAATTAATTTGTTAAACACACACGTCCCTCCTAGGCGCTTCCTACACATCACTATATTTGAGCTTCACAACAAGTCGCTGGGGCAGGAGGCACTCCTGCATGCTGTCACTTGAGGAGAGAGATTTTTGTTTTGTCCCATTGGCCAGTTATCACTTGGGGGTGGGGTGGGCTGGGAGTAGGTCTCCTGGCCTTAGCTGGTTACAAGTTCCTTGAGAGTGAAATCCACACCCTCCACTTCTCTGTCTCGCGCAGTGCCTGACACAGCAAATATTCTCAGGGTTTAATAAATATTTGTTGACCGATTACAGATCAACAAATATTTATTGAAAGAGCTCAGACGCTGAGGATGAAGAGGAACACAGCACATTGACCAGTTTTTGCTGAATATTTCTGTTTTTCCAAGGGCTAGAAGAGACCTCCTTTCATAAGCCATCTTCAGAAATAAAACAATACCCCCAAAACCTCACTCATGAAATGATCATGTCTGAGAAGAAGATTAGAAAAAGATTAGCAACAGTCACATGTTGGCCAGAGTGGGTTTCCTTCCGACCGCAAGAGAACCTCTCAGCCTGGAGCGATTGAAGCCGGAGGTTTCTGGATTAGATCAGGATGATTATATTTATTATCTGCTCTGGGCAGCTTTGTCCAGCTTCTGAGTCAGATACACTGAATTTGTGCTTTCTGTCTGACACGCTGATAGCTTATCCCTCATTTCCACGTGAGACTGGGCCGGGCCTGGTGAAACGGGCGGGGATGGGGGTGGTGCTGGCGGAGAGGGGCCGCGTCACCCTCGCCATTTCCTCTTGCGCTCCCTCCATTCTTTTCGGTTCCTCATTTCCCACCAGGTGCCCGAGGGCTTATGCTTCCCCGTGATCTTCTTTGTCATGGGGGAAGTGGTGGGAACCAACAGTTTTTTTTGAAAGTGTGCCTACTCCGAAGCTTGCGCATAACTGGGCAGTCAGCGTCCTGGTTTCGTTTGCAGTCTCTTGGCAACTCCACGAAGTCGCTGTTAGGAGTTTTATAGCAGAGAGGAAGCTTGTCCAAATTACACAGCTTGTATATACAAATGTGGAATTTAAAGTTCAGCTTGTTTGACTTCAAAACATCTGGGTTTCTTATATCGTGCAAGGTTACCTCCTATGAAGGAGAGGAGGATATTAACTTGCTTCCCATTGAAGGCTTTGTAGCTTGCGGGAGACAGAGGGCAGTGATTTTCCTACAGCGCCCCAGCAAATTTGCCATGGCCAGAGGACCAGGGCACTTGGAGTGGAGAAGGCTATGCTTTCTCTCTGGGCAGGATCTTCTCATCCTTATCTGTGCTTCCTAGCATTGCTCCTGACCTCTTCCACGAAGCATTCTTAGGTCAATAACCTAGAGTTGAACATTTAGAGACCTTTTTCTTTGATGGATGTTCTTTCATTAGTCCCGGGAAAATGAATTGAGTGTACTAGGCCCTTCTTTTTAATAATAATAAAAAAAAATGCTTAGGTTAGAATAAAGAGCAAAACCCTTCCATCAGCACCAAGTTAATTGACCGTGGCAGTGAGTGTGCAACATTCAGATGAAGCCCTCTGTACAGGTGGATGCCGGAGTGCTCACCTGTGACTTGATGGCTGATGGAGCCTCACAGGATTCTAGAAGCTTCTGCAGGGCAAAGATCATGGCTGGAGCAGTGAATGGGTCTTCATTATCCCAGGAGTGAACATTCAAGGAATGGATATGTATAATGCTCCTTAAAATGAATCCACTTACCCTTCAATTTTTTTGATAATTAAAAAATCCCATGAATTGGGTCTGTGTCTTCAAAGGGAAATTAAATCTCATTGTGATAATTTCTTTATTCTTATGTACAGTTAAATAAATTTAAGTTAAATTATAATTAGCACTTTAAGAAAACAAAGATGAATCAAATACTGATAATTCTTTTTAGCTTAATTTTTCTAATAAAATTGTAGGGTAGCAATATTGAAATCTTCACATAATGTGAAGATATATATATATATATATATACATATATATGTGACTTTTGCAGTGTTATCACAGAGATTTTGCCCTTAAGTGAGGGCTTTACCATTTTTCTTAATGTCCTCTCTGAATTTTTTTTAATCAAATAGTTCTTTTTTTTTTTTTTAACAATGCTTATCATATCTGTATCCTTGTTGATTTCCTCTTCATTAATTTTTAATAGATCCACCTTTGCCAGTTCTTGTGTGTGTGTGTGTTTGTGTGTGTGTAATCTGAGAAGTTTTCTGATCTTATTTTCATCAATCTTATGAAGTCCTACAACTTTTGCAATGTTTGTCATTTGCTTGGCAATCTATTGGATTGCATTTGCCTTGTTTGATTAAATGTCTATAACATCTACACCATCAGTCAGTGTCAGTATTGGTATAATAAGTGGAAGAATAAGCTAGGGGTTAAGTAGAGTGGGATAAGTGGTGACTAGTATTTCAAGAGATCGATCAGTCCCTTTATGAATATTTTTGTGTTATGGTGCCCCTTGGCTTCCCTAAGCAGCTGTATAATTGTGGGATGGGGCATAATGCATGTTCTAATAATTAGGACTCCCTGGGCTCAAATAATTGTTGAATGGAATAGAACTGAACTTGTCTGGATGTTTGAAGCCTTCAGGCTCTGGCTGCCCAGAGATGAACTAAATCTTCTACCAGCTCTTTTGGTGGGCATAGTGGAGCTGAACATATTCCGTAACTACTGGAATGTTCAATCTCAAATCTGGAGACCAGCTTGAAGGCCCAGAATTATCTCTACTGTGATGCTTTTCAAGAAGTCTAAGAAGTTGAGTAGTTTTGATTCAAGGTAGGCTAAAGGGATGGTAGAACAGTGACACAGAGATTCCAGATGTGTGCTGTCCTTGTTATAGTGAGCTCTTTGAGGTGTAGGGGAGTGGGGCGGGCACATCAGCTTCAGTAGACTTCAATACTGCGCTCTTTGCTTCTTTAAGCCTCATTTATAGCTATATTCTATGTTGATACAACAATAAATAAGAATGTTTTCCCCCTTTTAAGTACTAAGATATAATAGATCAGTGGGAGAGGGTAAGCATGCTTGCTATCCACCCTCTTCTAACTCCATATGTATGACTGCATGTTTGAATAGTATTCTTTGCAAAGTATCAGTCAGTTCAGTTGCTCAGTTGTGTCTGACCCTTTGCGACCCCATGGACTGAAACACGCCAGGCTTTCCTGTCCATCACCAACTCCCAGAGCTTACTCAAACTCATGTCTATCATGTCAGTGATATCATCCAACCATCTCATCCTCTGTCATCCCCTTCTTCTGGCTTCAATCTTTCCCAGCATCAGGATCTTTTCCAATGAGTCTCTTCCCATCAGGTGGCCAAAGTATTGGAGTTTCAGCTTCAGCATCAGTCCTTCCAATGAATATTCAGGGCTGATTTCCTTTAGCATGGACTGGTTTGATCTCCTTGCAGTCCAAGGGACTCTCAAGAGTCTTCTCCAACACCACAGTTCAAAAGCATCAAAGTATAAAAAGCAAAGTATAAAAGCACTTAAAGGTAAAAATTAATTTTTTTCATAGGTAGGGAGAGTAATGATGACCCTTCCTTTTTGCTTCTTTAACATACTGCTTAGGTGACTTTTTTTCTTTTTTTTTCCTTTTTGCTCCTATTATAGTTAGATATGGAATTTTTAAAATTAATTCTATATTTTTATTCCTGCTGAATTGCAAACTTCTTGAAGGCAAAATCCATTTCTTATTTTGTTTCACGTGCTCAGGATCTGACATAGGACTCCATAAATGTCTTTTATGTTGTTCTTTAAGTTAGAAATTAATAACCTGACTTAGGGTGGAAATGGTAAAATGTGGTGGTGGAAGTGAAGTGGGTTGTACTAACTTTGCAAGGGCAGGAAATAAAACAAGGTTAACTTGTGGCAAGCAGGGCAGAGGGTAGGTTCTCTGTGGTCTCTTATGAAAGGATTAGAGGCCAAAGTACAATGATTAGTTTACTGAAAAAAAAAAATAAATAAACAAGAGGAACATTTTTGCCTGGGCACTTCTAAACTTGGCCTCAGTGAAGAGTTAGCTGCTCTATGCTAGGGACAAGATATAAAGTTATCTGTGTAGTCTCTTAGCCTTTCTAATTTGCACTCTTTCAAAAGTGCTTCCCTATAGGAAAGGAAATCTTTTAATATTGTGTCTATGAAATTTAGCCAGTGCTTATACAAGGTGATGCAATCTCCTTAAAATGGATATTTTAAGGAGATTCCATTACTTCAAAACTTCCCAGTGAGTGACAGAAAAAGGTCACAAAGGTTTTCTGGAAGCCATATGTCTGCTGAATGTATCCACAGACCTGTGAAGACAGAAGAGCTTAATTAGAAAGATGAGCAATTTCCTGAAAAGGCCTATGCAGGCATTGGATTACATCTCATTTCCTCTAAAAGATGCATGAAAACCATGATGATTAACAGTTCACTGTTTTGGAGCTTAGCCATTTTCCAGTTTATCTTCACTTGGTGAGAAAAAAGGAAGGTGATGCTACTGCAGTGGAGTTGGGTTCTCTTATTGATGAATGTTGGATTTCTTTTATGCAGAATGTATGTTAAATTGAGGCCCAGATTATCAGAGTGGGATTCCACTTTGCAGTTTGCCCTTGGTGAAGCTGTAATCATTTTAGCCAGGAGAATGTTCTAATCAATCTCTCCCCATTTTCAGTGGCTCAGGAAATAGAAACTAATTTTGATTTCAACTAATCCAAACTTGATGAAGAAAGGAAATATAATGCTACACATGAAAGCAGACAGTTCCTGCCAAATCCAACATGTACTTCAAAAAATATTCTACTGATATTTGATTTATTCATATGACCTCAATCTTTCCATTTCAGAGCATATGACTGAGAACTGACTGTACTGGAAATTAATAAATGATTTCATCAGTATCAAAATGCTAACACTGATTTGGATGATTGGAATTGAAAGTCCTCTTTGGACAGTATAGACCTTAGCTTCCATTTCTCAGTGTTTCTGCTTCTTTGAAATAAAGGAAATGTGTAAGTCTTACTTAGTTTCTGTGTGCTCACTTGTCTTTTCATTTCTTCCTTTTGTGTCTTACAAAACTGAGTCATTGAAAGCTCTCCCATTTCACCATCATACAGACGTAGTGTAATCATCAAGAAAAGAAACTTTTTTATTATGTGTCAAGTTTCAGAAATCTTAGTTATTACATCTCATTACAGATCATTGATTTGAGATACTTTGATTTATTTTTTTTTAAACAGTTGGCCAGATATTTAGAATGGCTATTCTTGATAGTGTTGTTTTTATAGTAGTCAAGTTTAGGTAACAATTGAACCAACCACAATGTTAAAAAAAGATAAGCTGAGTGCCTGGTTTCAGTTAAACATATTTGTATGAAAAAAATTATAGGCATACTCCTTTTAAAACATAAATTAAAGATTTAAAAAATATTATGGTGGGAGTGAAACTTTGATGAAGATAAAACTTTGGTATCTACTACATGAGGCAAGCTGGGAGATAGGAAATTAGCAAACTTCCTGGGTTGTTCATACAGAGTTAACTTAATCTGCAACATTTTTACTTTAGTTCAGGAAAGGACCTGTATCAGGGTATTATCAGGGTTCTCCAGAGAAACTGAACCAACTGAATATTTATTTATTTATTTATGGCCTGTGTGATAATGGAGGCTGAGAAACCCCATGATCTGCCTTCTGTAAGCTGGAGACCCAGGATAAATAGTATAAAATTCAGTCTGAATCAGAAGGCCTGAGAACCAGGTGAGCCAATGATAGATATGAGAGTCCAAGGGCAGAAGATGCGATCAGATGTCTCAGCTCAATCAATGAAGCAGGGAAAAAAGGAACATATTCTTGCTTCCTCCTCCTTTTGTTCTGTTCAGGCCCTGAGTGAATTGGATGATGTCCACTCCTATTGGGGAGGGTTATTTACTTAGTCCACCAAATTCTAGTGCTAATCTCATCAAAATACAAAATCTGTGCTAATCTGGGTTTTCCAAAGAAATAGAAGTGATAGGAGGTTTGTTTATTTTGTTGTTTGCTTTAGGAATTGGCTTATGGGGTTGCCTACCCTTATTAGTGAGCGTGATCTTATTTATTCCATCTTTTGATTCAAATTTTAATCTCCTCCAGAGACACCCTCACAGACACAAAAGAGATAATATTTTACCAGCTGTCTGGGCAACCCTTAGCCTGATCAAGTGAATACATTAAAATTTAGCCATCACAGAGCCCCCTTTACCAAGTAAGCAGTTAAACTTGGCACCAGAACTGGAATATACAGAAGTGGTTTTGGAAGGTTCTTCTGGTGATTTTGAGAAGCTTAAAACCATCTTAAATATCACTTAACAAATCAATACAATTCACAGAGCAGATTTTATAAAGAGAAATTACTATAATAATTCCAAGTGAAGTGTTAGTTGCTCAGTCGTGTCTGACTCTTTGCAACTCTGTGGACCATATAGCCCACCTGGCTCGTCTGTCCATGGCCTTCTCCAGGTAAGAATACTGGGACGGGTAGCTATCCCCTTCTCCAGGGGATCTTCCTAATCCAGGGATCAAACCCTGGTCTCCCGCATTACGGGCAGATTCTTTACCATCTGAGCCATGATCTCATTTAATTTGTAATTAAAGGTTCATATAAAGAAGCAAGGAAGAGTGTAAACTCAAACTTTATAGAACTAAATTTTAACATTCTTCTCTTTTCTACTTTTTCTCTTCTCTGCTCCGCGTTACATCACGGCATTCATTTGTTCACCACAACCACCACCCTCCCACGCATAGATGCATACAAAATTACTTCAGCATAGATGTTCAGCCAAGAGTACATAGGATATGTCTGACCATAGGTGTATTTTGTTTACCTCTGCTGAGTGTTTAAAACTTAAAATTTATCTTCAACACTAAGGCATAAATATAAATTTCTGGGTTGTCTTGATAAGTGGAAAGACTTGGTATTGTTGGACATGTAATATCCATGTGGCCCTGAGAAACTGGAGCTAATTTCAAGGGCCATTTTCTTAAAGTCACGAAAAAGTGAAAAAAAAAAAAAAATTCAGTAGTTTTTTAAAAAGCAGGCCAATGACAGGTACATAGAGAAGAGTATGTGTTTCAGAAAAAGGAGGAGGGAGTCAGCATGTTATTTACACATGCAAAGACTATCCTTAAATGTTTAAATTTCTGTCAAAATGAACCTGGCCCCCCATCCACATCAATTACCTGACTGACCTACCTTGGGTTTATGTATTTGTATGTCTCTTTTAGGAACTCAAAAATAACGTAAAGTAATACTTTGCCAAATGAAAAAGATTTATTTCAGGGACCTGCTTTGTGGCACTGAACTTTGTCGTCATGAAGCAATAATGATGCAGGATGCACTAAGCCGGTTCTTTCATTTTTTTCTCTTCCTTGTGAGCCCACCGTAGTATGGGGCTCCTTAGCTCTTTGTGTGCATGTCCATCTTTATCTGGATAATTCTGTTCTTGCTGACACAAAGGACTCCTGCTTCTGGGACTTGGGCTCTGTTTTCCTAATTTGAGGCTGTTTATGTGCATTTCTATGTATGGGTGTTGGGGAGCATTGAGTGGGAAGCAGATAGGGTGAGTGCTGGGGATGGGAGTTGGTCTATTTTTCAGCAGGATTTCAGCTCAGATCGATCTGTCAAAGACATGAAACAAACAGCACCGTGGTTACTTTCTCAGGTACTACTTCTACTCTTGGCATTAAGAAGCCTGAATGAAGTTTTTTCCTCATCCTGTTACTGTTGTTAAAGAATGCTTGGTTCACAGAAGATGTATTAAGCACTGTATAATTGTAGTTTCATATTTGAGATTTTTTTTTTTCTTAACAGATAGATCAAATTTTAGACCTAGAGTCTTATTATTTTAATTAAATCAAGAATTTGGAATTCAGTTAATAAGCCTCACAGGGACTGTCCAGGCTCTTAAAGGACCAAAATCTGAGGTTTTTGACAAGGAATCCACTCCAGTGTTCTTGCCTGGAGAGTCCCATGGACAGAGGAGACTGGCAGGCTACAGTCCATGGGCTCACGAAGAACTGGACATGACTGACCGACTAACACCACACTACTGCTACACGGATGCCCTTACTCCTGTTTCTTTGAAATAGTGATCACACAGACACCTAAATGTATCTTGTGACCGTTTAGATGCTTACAATGTTCATAAGAGGTTTTACTGAGTTAATTCCTGTCTCTGTTCTATGTACTGTGAGACAGCAGAGGACCCCAACCAGATCCTGGGCAGACTAGCAAACATAAAATGGTTTGATAAAACAAAAATTTATGGCACTGAATGACTATGTCAACTTGAGGGGCCATGGCAGGGAATGACAGATTCTATTGCCACTGCAGAGAAGACTATTGGAGATAATTCCTCCCATATCATGTCAACCTGAATTAATTAACACTTTCCTGGGAGAAACCTGAATTTGCATTTCAGCAAATTTAGCCAGTATGGGAAGAACAATAGGGCATGGATTGTACTGACTGTTCATGATCAAAGCAGTCACCAAAAAATGAGAAAAATATGCAACTTAAAATTTTTTATATCGTCCAAATAATTTCTTTCTGCCTAAATCTGATTTTATTTTGAATGGAAATTGTGAACAGACACAGAGAGAATAGAATCCCTTTCTCTTTGTACATTTTATTCTATAATTTAGTTTTTAATCCTTAATATATTTTGCAGCATATTTTCATGTCAGACACATATATCCATATCATTTAAAAGAGGTTCACTTCTTACTAAATTTCATTTTATGTTGTTGTTGTTGTTCAGTCACTAAATCCTTTCTGGCTCTTTGCGACCCCATGAACTGTAGTCTACCAGGCTTCTATGTCCATGGGATTTCATAGGCAAGGATACTGACATGGGTTGCCATTTTCTTCTCCAGGGAATCTTCCTGACCCAGGGATCGAACCCGTGTCTCCTGCGTTGACAGGCAAGTTCTTTACCACTGAGCCACCAGGAAAGCCCAAACTAATGTTACATTAATAAAATTTTTTAAAAGAAACTCTTATAGTCTATATATTGATATTTGCATATGTATATCCATAGAATAAATTCTTAGAAGTGGAAGTGCTTGGCCAGAGTATGCACATTTTCAGTATTTATAACCATTATCAACTTTCATTCCATGACTTTTACGTGAATTTACATTCTCAAGTACACTCTAAGAGAATTTAAAATTTACAAACACTCTTATAAAAGTGTGGGCTTCCCTGATAGCTCAGTTGGTAGAGAATCCGCCTGCAATGCAGGAGACCCTGGTTCAATTCCTGGGTCAGGAAGATCCACTGGAGAAGGGAAAGGTGACCCACTCCAGTATTCTTGGGCTTTCCTTGTGGCTCAGCTGGTAAAGAATCTGCCCAGAATGTGGAAGACCTGGGTTTGATCCCTGGGTTGGGAAGATCCCCTGGAGAAGGGAAAAGCTAACCACTCCAGTATTCTGGCCTAGAGAATTCCACCGACTCTATAGTCTGTGGGATCACAAAGAGTCGGACACAACTGAGTGGCTTTCACTTCACTTTACACAGTGTATATTGTTAATCTGATCCTCATGCTTTAAAATGTATTAATTATTAGTGAGAGTTTAACATCTTTGATCATATATTGTTCTGCTATGAATTGCTTGTACAAGTCCATTCTCTTTTTTTGTTTTCTTTTGCATTGTTTTCCTTTTACTTCTTTAACTCTATTTATTATGAATGTCAATATTTCTACATTTGGCAAATACATTATTTAATTTGTCACTGTGTCACTTGTTAGTACCCTTCACTATTCCCAAAACTCCTGCATATTTTGATCATGTCAGACTGCAGAGATGAAGTTGTTTTCACCAATATTTGTGTCAAATTAACAGTAAAGATAAAAATGCAGTCAAATGAGTGAGGTCAGTTAAAAGAAAAGTTATGAAACCTTGACTTTTATATTGACTCCACTGATTTTTAGATTACCTAAATTCTTTTGTACTGTCAGATAAATAATATGAGGTTGGTACAAGGTAGTGTCGATTTTTGGTCTTCCTCTTATTTCTATTTCAATTCTGCTTTCTCAACCTTTTTTTTTTTTTGGTATTTTTAAAAACTGAAGTATTGTAGATGTATAATATTGAGTAAGTTACAAGTGTACAGTACCATGATTTATAATTTTTAAATGTTATACTTCATTTATAGTCATTATAAAATATTCACTGTATTTCCCATGTTGTACACTATACCTTTGGAGCTTGTTTCATAATGGTTTGCACTTCTTAATCCTACCACTATATTACCTCTCCTCCTCCCCTCTCCCTACTGATAACCTCTGATTTGTTCTCTTTTTCTTTGAGTCTGCTTCTTTTTTGTTATATTTACTAGTTTGTTTTAGTTTTTGGATTCCACATTAAAAAAAATTTTTTTGTGTGATATCATACAGTGTTTGTCTTTCTCTGTCTGACTTACCTCGCTTAGCATAATACACTCCAAGCCCATCCATGTTGTTGCCAATGGCAAAGTTTCATTCATTTTTATGGTTGAGAAGTATTCCACTGTATCTCTACCCATTTATCTATCTATAGTAGGCTTCCCAGGTAGCTTAGCTGGTAAAGAATCCACGTGCAATGCAGGAGAGCCTAATTTGATTCCTAGGTTGGGAAGATCCCCTGGAGAAGGGATAGGATACCCACTCTAGTATTCTTGGGTTTCCCTGGTGGTTCAGATGGTAAGGAATCCACCTGCAATCCAGGAGACCTGGGTTCAATCCCTGGGTTGGGAAGATCCCCTGGAGAAGGGCATGACAACCCACCCCAGTATTCTTGCCTGGAGAATCCTCATGGACAAAGGTTCCTGGCAGGCTACAGTCCATGGGATTGCAAAGAGCCAGACATGACTGAGTGACTAAGCACAATACCCATCTCATCTGTCTACACTACATCTTCTTTAGCTGTTCATCTTTTGATGGACACTTAGGTTGCTTCCATATTCTGTCAAGTGTAAACAATGCTGCTATGAACATTGATGTGCATGTATCTTTTAAAATAATTGTGTGATTTTTTTTGTTTGTTTGTTTTTTTGGATATATACCAAGGGGTGGAATTGCTGGGTCCTATGGTAGTTCAATTTTTAGTTTTTTTGAGAAACTTCCAAACTGTTTTCTAAATGGCTGTACCAATTCACATTACCACTACTACCAACAGTGTATGAGGGTTCCCTTTCTTCCCATCCTTACCAATATTTGTCATTTGTGTTCTTTTTCATGATAGCCACTCTGACAGGTGTGAGGTGACATACACTGTAGTTTTGCTTTGTATTTCCCAGATGATTAGGAATGTTGAGCATCTTTTCTTGTGCCTCTTGGGCATCTGCATGGAAAAATATCTATTAGGGTCTCCTACCCATAAGGAAATCCTAGTCTTAAATAACACATTAGGCCAGATAAATGTAACTGATATATAAAGACCATTTCATTTGAAAGTAACAGAATACTTATTCAAGTGCACATGGAACATTCTCCAGGATAGAACACATGCTGGATCACAAAACAAGGTCCTGTAAATTTAGGAAAACTGAAATCATATCAAGCATCTTTTCCAACTTCAATACTCTGAGGCTATAAGTCAACCACATGAAAAAACTGCAAAAAAAACCATAAACACATGGAAGCTAAACAATATGCTAGCAAACAGCCAAGTGGATCACTAAAGAAATCAAACAGGAAATAGAAAATAAAATACCTAGAGACAAATGAAAACAAAAACTCTATGATCCAAAACCTATGTGATGCAGCAAAAGCAGTTCTAAGAGGAAAGTTTATAGTAATACAAACTTACCACAGGAAACAAGAACAATCTCCAATAACATAAATGTAGTGTTGTTGCTCTGTCATGTCCAACTCTTTGCAACCCCATGGACTGTAGCCCACCAGGCTCCTCTGTCCATGGGGATTCTCCAGGCAAGAATACTAGAGTGGGTTGCCATTCTCTTCTCCAGGGGATCTTCCTGACACAGGTGCTGAACCCAGGTCTCCTGCATTTTGGGCAGATTTACCATCTGAGCCAGCAGGGAAGCCATACACCTAAAAAGACTAGAAAAGGAAAAACAAGCAAAACCCAAAGTTAGTAGAATGAAAGAAATCATAAAGATTAGAGCAGAAATAAGTGAAAATAGAGAATAAAAAAGCAAAAAAAAAAAAAAAAAAAAAAAAAAAACAAACCCCAAAAACTAAAAGGTAGTTCTTTGAAAAGATAAATAAAATTAATAAATGTTTAGCTAGACTCTCAGGAATAAAAAGAGAGAGGGGGCCTAAGTCAATAAAATCAGAAATGAAAAAGGACACCAGAGAAATATAAAGTATTGTAAGAGACTACTATGAACAATAATATACCAATAAAATGGACAACCTAAAAGAAATGGATAAATTCTTAGAAATGTATAATCTGCCAAGACTGAACCAGGAAGAAATAGAAAATATAAATAGACCAATTAGCAGTAATAAAATTAAATCAGTAATTTTAAATTCCCAACAAACAAAAGTCTAAGAGCAGATGGCTTCAAAGGTGAATTCTATCAAACATTTAGAGAAGAGTTAACACCTGTCCTTCTCAAACTATTCTAAGGAATTCCTGAGGAAGGAACACTTTTGAATTCATTCTATGAGGCCAGCATCACCTTGATACCAAATCAGATAAAATATCCTTCCTCAATCTTCTTTCTTTTTTCCTGTGTACTAAAGGACTCTGTGGGAATTTTTGTTTCACTCTCAAGGTGACACTTAGTGGTAAGGAAACTGCTATGAACAGTTTAATAAATAAAACATAGAAGGATAAATCTGAACACATAGGTAATAGATCTGTTATTATAAATTAAGTATCCCAAAAGTGTAGATTATGATACCTGTTCCCTGATTTGGGGGGACCTCAAAATAATTAGTTATGTCATAAATATGTAAATATCTTGACCTTTCTCATGTCTTACTGAGAATCACTTATTGTCTGCAGGAGAAGGGGGAATAGTTGACAAGAGCTAACCTATGCCATGGTCTACCATGGGTTGCTGTTGATTCATTAAGTTGTGTCTGGCTCTTTGTGACCCCATGGTCTGCAGCACACCAGGCTTCCCTGTTCTTCACTATCTCCTGGAATTTGCTCAAACTCACATCCATTGAATCGGTGATCCCCTCCAACCATCTCATGCTCTGTTGCCCCCTTCCCCTCCTGCCCTCAGTCTTTCCCAGCATCAGGGTCTTTTCCAGTGAGTTGGCTCTTCATGTCAGGGGCCAAAGTATTGGAACTTCAGCATCAGCATCAGTCCTTCCAATGAATATTCAGCACTGATTTCCTTTGGGATTGTTACTATATGTTCACTGCCATGTTTCATCCCTCTAGTAACCTGTTAAGAAATGGGCAAACAGTTCCGAACCTTTACAGGTGAGAAAGTTGAGGCTTTGGGATCTTAAATAATTTGTATAAGTGGTAAAAATGAGATTTGAACATAGGACTAGATGTTTTCATCCTTTCCCCCACACCCCCAAACAAGTGTAAGATTGACAGAGAGTTTTTGGGGCTTGGGGGTTTTGTTTTTCTTATTTTTTCTAACTAAAAAAAAAAAATTTTTTTTTTTTTGGACACAGTACCTGACATAGATTCTCAAAACATATTTGTTGAACAACTATGAGTGGAGTTAATGGCCGTGTTCTTTCTTTATAGCCTATTGGAACTAAGTAGGATGCAATATTTACCCTCCTCTGATGTTGTCATAAAGACTTTTTATCCCCTCAAACAAATTCTAAAAAGTGTTTAGTCTCTGTTTTCATCATTTAAGATTTACTGGTTGGATTTTTGAAGCTCATGCTGGCTGCTGGAGAGAAAGAGTTTGAGGGATTCTATTGCTTTGCATTTACAGTCGTTTGACTACAAAGCTTTAACCTGCCTACACTGGAGATGTTATATGCCCATATTTAAAAAGGATAAGCATACCTTATTTTCAAATTAAACCTTCAAAATGAAATCAATTGTAGGCCACACACACACATACACAAGGTAAATTGCAGGCCACATTACTTATTCAACAAACGCTTGAGTGTTGACCCAGTATTCACCCCTGTGCTGGGTATTAGGGATATTATATTGAATACATTATCTCATGTAAACATAAAATGCTTTTCAATAGAAAGAGAATGTTTTAATGTATTGTGACATAAAACTGAGTAAAAGTTTGCTTGTTAGAAATATTTTTTAGAAAACTAGTAACAGTTACCCATTTAGGAAAATTGCCCCATGCAGACACCTCTGATAAAGAGTAAATGTGGTAACACACTTAGGCAATTCTACTTCTCTAATATGCTTTGTGAAGATATTAAGGCAATGGCCAGATAAAGCAGCTGGACTGACTGAATTTGTTATTCATTTCAGCTAAACAATTGATTTTATTTTCATCTGATTGGCAGTTGGTTAGCTGTTTATACATAGCGTTTCACACAAGTTATATTTCCTTTGTATTCTGAATTTAATACTTGCTGGCAAGTTTCATATTTATTCTGAAAAGGAGAGTAAAAAAGCAAAATAAACAAAAAGGCTCAGGAAGATGTATGCCTTGAATGCTTTCTTTGCTGTTTGTGCAGTTATGCATTTTGAATAGTTTTCCATTTATTTGTATTCTCTGTAGTCATACACTGAAGTATACTTATTTTGTGAATAAGTCTTAGAAATTTTTTTTTTTACAAAATAGAAAAGAAGTAGAAACTGGATATACATTAAGGAATTTGAGGAAAAAATGAAGAGTTTCATTTAAGCTTATATCCAACAAAATTAGCAGTTAAAATGTGCTTTATAAAAATATTTTCCAGTTTTTTATGAAAAGATTTTCTTTTTTATTTGCAATAGAAAGACAGCAAAAACATATAGAAGAAGATAGTAAACCAATGATCCAAGAGGATTAAAAGATTAATGCCAGGCAGAGGGAGTTTCTTTGTTCTGCGCAGCAAGGTTATGCAGAGCGGGTTACCTTTCTGCCAAAAAGAGACTCAGTCCGAAAATGCTCTTTATCATTGAGAGTGTAGCTTGCCCTTCATCACTTGGGGTATGTAAGAGGCATAGTTAAAGAATGCCTCTATAAGAAACATAATAGCATATTACTCATATGCTGAAATTCTAGGGCTCTTTCAGTTAGAAGAGAGAATCCTTGTGTTACCCTAAATATCAAAGTCTGTAATTCCACTCAGAAAATAGACCAATTCAATAAACAGTAGCTTATTATAATGCTCTACATTGATGGATCTTAAGTCCTCAATTTCTGTACCAAACAGGCTTCTTTTTGTGGTAGAAAAAACTCAAGTTCCATCTTTTATCTTGCACAACTTCACTATGATTGGCTTAAGGACTAGATATAGGCTGAGATTTTAAATATTGTTTTAAAACACGAAGCAGTAGATTTAACAAAATTCCATCTTTTGTGGGCTGTTTCAATGATGGATGAGAATTAAGGCAGAGTTGATAATGACACTTTCATAATCACATAGATGAAATCGTTCCAAATTGACTAGAAATGGTCAAGCTACTTTCTGTATGTGAATGTGGTAAACAAAGATAATCTCAGTTAGTGAGATATTTATTATTAAATTAAGAAATAGTGGAGGTCAGTGGACATAGAGAAAGGTGCTTAATCTCAACAATGAATAACAAACCTCATTAGCAATTATAAAAATAAAAATTGAAATGGCGATATCTATTGACCAGATTGGCTAAAATTAGGGGGTAAGAATCACATTGAAAGGAAGCTACTAATGTTATTAAGAAAAGTTGAAAATATATATACCATATGGCTCAGAAATTCCAGGAATACTTTAAAGACATGCTTGCACATGTGCCCCAGAATCTATGCATGATGGAAAAATAAACTAGAATACTAAACAGTAATGTAAATAAAGAAAAGACAGTTATAAGCAACACCTAGAAATTATGGAAGTTGTCACAACTGAAAGTTTCAACAAAGAAATTATCACACATTGTTGTTGTTTAGTCACTAAGCCACGTCTGACTCTTTGCAACTCCATGGACTGTAGCCCACCAGTATTCCCAGTAAGAATACTGGAGTGGGTTGTCATTTCCTTCTCCAATGGCATAAAAATGCCTTTATTATGAGTCTATTCCTGTGACATTCAAAAACAGACAAAACCAAATTCTGTTATTTAGGAATGTATACACATAAAGAATAGCTCTAAAAAGAAAAGCAAGACAATGATTAACACAAATAAGATAGCATTTATCAATGGGGGAGAGTGATACATAGAGGTTTTCTGGGATGCTGACAGTATTTTATTTCTTGACCTGGATTGTATTGTTTGTTTAAATAATTGTCAAAGAGTACATGTATATTTTAAGTATTTTTCTATGTGAATGTTATATGTGTAATAAAAAGTAAAACACATACACATAATTCAAGACTACTGTCTGTGGAATGTGACTGTATGATATCTAATATGCTAAAATGGGCCTGATTATAGGGACAGTTCAGGGCTGGCAGCTAAGAGCCAAGTGCACACTGGATTCAAGATGCCTCTCTTTCATGTAACATCACTGACTGACTATGATTCAGGATTGTGTTGTTATCACATAAAATGACTCTTCAATAAAATCCTGTTTGAGTCTATTAACTTCATTCATTCCTGTAACCATCCACTGAGTCTTAACTTGGTTTAGGGATAAAAAAATATTAGACATTATTTTAAATTAAATGAGAATGGTTGGGAATCTGAGAACTGGTCTGGGCTCCTTCATTTCCATTCCAGCTCTGTTGTCTTTCTAAACAACCTGCAAATTTGTTTTTTGTCAATCTCCTTTTGCCTCAAGTGACACAGCCTGTGTTCCATAGATAGCAAAGCAGAAAATACATTCAACATTTTTTTTTTTTATCATCTCCAAACACATGAGCAAAGGAATATCTGAAAGATGTTTTCATCTGGCTAATTAGGTTAGAAATCTCAGGAAAACAGTCTTATTTGCTATATTTCTGATGGAGGTGCTTCTGTCTCTGGTTGAGAATCTTGCAGGAACAGATTTCTCCCTTGACAATTCCTGTTGGAGCTTCACTCGGCAAAAAGGAAAGCAACTTTTTCTTTCTCATCAACTGGGAAAGATAAATTTGGATTGTCCCACCCGCTTCCATCACTTCATGGCAAATAGATGGGGAAACAATGGAAACAGTGAGAGACTATTATTTTCTTGGGCTCCAAAATCACTGCAGATGCTGACTGTAGCCATGAAATTAAAAGACGCTTTCCTCTTGGAAGAAAAGCTATGACCAACCTGGACTGCATATTAAAAAGCAGAGACATTACTTTACTGACAAAGGTCCACCTAGTCAAAGCTATGGTTTTTCCAGTAGTCATGTATGGATGTAAGAGTTGGACCATAAAGAAAGCTGAGTGCTGAAGAATTGATACTTTTGAACTGAGGTGTTGGAGAAGACTCTTGAGAGTCCCTTGGACTGCAAGAAGTTCCAACCAGTCCATCCTAAAGGAAACCAGTCTGGAATATTCACTGGAAAGATTGATGCTGAAGCTGAAACTCCAATACTTTGACCACCTGATGGGAAGAACTGATTCACTGGAAAAGACCCTGATGCTGGGAAAGATTGAAGGCGGAAGGAGAAAGGAGATGACAGAGGATGAGATGGTTGAATGGCATCACTGACTCAATGGACATGAGTTTGAGCAGGCTCTGGGAGTTGGTGATGGACAAGGATGCCTGGTGTGCTGCAGTCCATGGGGTCGCAAACAGTTGGACATGATTGAGCGACTGAACTGAACTGAACTGAAACTTGGATTGTAGATAACTTCTGTACAAAGGCCATGACTTTTTAATTTTTTAAGTACATATTTTATAGCATGGAATTGGGCAGAGTGCCAGGAAACAAATGCTTTTTGGTAAATGTTGTCATATCTTCACCCCCCCCCCCAATTTTTGTATTTCAGTGCAATACTCATAGAGTCCTCAGTTTTTAATATATGCAAGTCAGATGGTGAAATATAAAACACTTCTTTATTTGAAATATTTTTTATGGTTTATGAATGTGAATACTTAGAAATGATTATCCTTTCATTCTTTTTTTGCCTTTCATTCATCAGTTGATAGTGAGTTCTCTAAATGAAGCAGTATAGTTTTTCTTTGTGCTCTCCATGGCATTTAAACATGATGCTGAGAATACATACATGCTTAATATTCTTGCCACCTTTGATTTCATCCCTTAAAAAAAGATACGCGTTTTGTGAAGTGCTTAAAAAATAGATTCAGTGGTGGCTCAGTGGTAAAGAATCCACCTGCCAATGCAGGAGACAGGGTTTGATCTCTGATCTGGGAAAATCCCACATGTCCTGGAGCCACTAAACTCATGCACCACAACTACTGAGACTGGGCTCTACAGCTCAGGAGCTCCAACTACTGAGCCCACGTGCCGCAGCTGCTGAAGCCCATGCACCCTAGAGCCTGTGCTCGACAAAAGGAGATGCCCCTGCAAATGAGAATCCCATGCACCACAGGTAGAGGTTAGCCTCCTCTCGCCATAGCTAGAGAAAAGCCCTAGAACAACCAAAACTAACTAAATAAATAGATGATTTTAAAAAAATACATACAAAACCTTGTCTTGAGATTCTTACTTAACACAGTCCAGAGCAAGTAACATATGTTGTTGGAAATGCAATGTCAAAAATACACAAGGAAAGAATAATATTGTATGTGATAATCAGGGAAAAAAATCCACAGAGAGAAGCCAAAGACAATGAAAACATTAAGTAATTATGACTTCTGTCTACTGAGGTCTTCCTTCCATTGTCCGGTGTCATTTGCTTCCCTTTAGAAGCTGTTGTAGGTTCTAGTCAAGAAATTAAGGACCCCTGTATTTGTGATAGTAAAAGATGAACTCTTTAGACCATCTCTAAAATTCTAGTATTTAGTTTTCAATGTTAAATTTCACTGAAATACTCTAATAGACGGCAAGGCATGCTATACAGAGTATAGGCCAAGGATTCTTAAATGAAGTCCACAGAAGGGATTCCAAGACCCTTGGGGACCTTGATGTTGTATATAAAATTGAGTCTGTGCACACTGACACTCTTCTGAGTTTTCTCACGTTTCATCTGGGATTCTTGACCTTTACTTCCTCCAGGTTAAGAATCACCGCTTCAAAGTAACCCTGCATTTATCCTATGTCCTACAGCCAGCCATCTGAGGCTGACTGGACAAGAGGATCTGAGAAAGATCCTTCCCACAAAGGCTCAGATGGCGTTTTGCAAAGATGACAGTCTTCACCATGCTTCAGTTTAGGGCTGTTCGGGGAATCCCTTTCCAGAATTCAAGTATCATGCTGAAAATACCAGAGGCTATTAATACTGCATGTATATTTATTTTCATGACTTGGCAAGGGTGTGAACTGCGACACACAATCTTTGCACAAGGATACTGTGAAAGTTGGCTAGCAACCAGACAGATGTCTGGGGTTTGGCATGGTGTCCTCCTCCTCCTCCTTGTACGCTGCAGAATGGTCCACAGAGAGCATTTGTATTTCCATTCTCTGTAGCCTAGCCTCTTCTACTAAAAAAAATATTTTGGAGTGTAATAGATATACTATGAATTCAATTTTGAGTGTACAATTCAATCATTTTTTAGTCTACTCACTGAATTATGCAACCATCACCAGTATCTAATTTTAAAACTTTCTATTTTTAAGACTCTCTTCTAAGCATTTTCTTCTAATATCTCTGAAACAACATTATGTTTCATTTATTTTTTTAAAAGAAGATCTGTGTTCTGAAATTGCCCCTGTAGATGATTGGCAGTCACATGGTTGAAGGGGAGAGGAGTCTTGTCTTGATAATATGTGTTGGTGCCACCCCTTCTAGGGTCATGATTAACTCTTTGTTACTCAGTGTTTACAAAGAGAGAGCTCATCAGTTTTTTAAACGTAGGTAATGTCTCCTTGAGCTTTCCTGGTGGCTCAGATGGTAAAGCATCTGTCTGCAATGCGGGAGACCCGGGTTCGATCACCGGGTTGGGAAGATCTCCCATGTCTCCTAGACAAGAAAAAAAGAAAAAAAGGATTATTTGTATATGCCATTTTTTAAAATAATAAGCAGTGAATATTTTTAATTTCAGAAGGCCCAACACAATGAAACTTGCATGAAATTTTCATGCTCATCCCACCGACTTTGCAAAACTTTGAAAGAAAACCCTATAGATTAGGGTTTTTAAAAGTAAAGTAACTTGCGCTTGCTTGACCCAAAAAGTTATAATAGTGTGGGGTTTTTTTGGTGATTATATACAAAGAGTTAAAAATATTCTCAATCTCAAACTTTATTCTTTCATTTAATCTCAAATTTACTAAGTACTTATTATCTGCCAAGAAAGGTAGTGGGGAGGAAGATATAGTCTCAACTGTAAGGAATACATATTTTTGCTGAAACTTTTTCTACCCTCTTTATTAATTTATTACTTTATAGCTTTGCAAAGTGTTTGCATTACCATCTTCAGCAAATTTATTAACTGATTAATTCTTGGTCTCTATATTTTTGGTGGTAGTTTGGTCGCTAAGTCAAGTCTGACTCTTGTGACCCTATGAACTATAGCCCACCAGGCTCCTCTGTCCACGGGATTCTCCAGGCAAGAATACTGGAGTGGGTTGCCATTTTCTTATCCAGGGGATCTTCCCGACCTAGGGATTGAACCTGTGTCTCCTTTATTGGCAGGTGAGTTCTTTACCACTGAGCCACCGGGGAAGCCTCTATTTCTCTACGTGTAGGCCAAGTCCTCCTTTCCTCCTTACAAAAAAACTTCAGTTACACAGAGGACCTTTTTTCCCCTACGGTTCCCAAGTTTACTGAGTAGACACAACCTCCTGTCAATGTTGCAATGTTTCTACATTGCTAACAGATGTCATTTGTGGCTTTCACAAGAGTAATTACTACCTGACTCAATCAAAATCACCAATAATGTAGAAGACACATACAAGTAATCTGTACACACTTCTAGTATATTGGTTATTGCCAGTATACTTTAAATATTGCATTGGCCTTTCAGATATCTAGTGGATTTTATGAGTCCTGAATTAAGCTGAAGTATACTCCTGGACTATTGACTTGGGATGGAGAACTACATGTATCTTTGTTAATTATCCTCCCGGTACTGCTCCTAGGTACAAAAATATGAATAAAATGCTAGGAACTTTCTATCATCAGGTTTATACTGGGAAGGTCATGATGCTCAGGAAGTAATAGGAAGCTAATCAAGGATAACAGTGTTAATTTTGTTCAGAACAGAGAGACGACAGAAGTTGTGAATGTTAGAGAACATTTCATCCCATTATTTCCTTTTACAAATTAGGAAATGGAATTCTAGAAAACTCAAATAAATGACTAGTTCAAAGTTACCTATTAATTAAAAATCCAAAATTCAAGCCCATTGATTCAAATTCCCAGCACAATGCTCTTTCTAGTAGAGCTTTTTCCATTTTATATGGGAAAGGGATTAAATTTATATTCTATTTCTCACATGAACTTCCTTTTAAATCCAAGAGCTACTTATTCAATTGTCTTTTCTCTTTCCTGACCTGCCACTATTTTTCTTAAAGTTAATTTAACCTCAATAAGGGTTGGATGATCTACACGAGTGGTCCTCAGGCTTGAGCATATATTAGAATCTTCTGGTTAAAATAGATTCCTGGGTTCAACCCTGAGTTCTTTTAAAAATTTTTTTATATTTATTTACTTTTGGCTGTGCTGGGGTTTTGCTGCTGTGCATGGGCTTTCTTTAGTTGTAGAGAGTGGGGGCTTCTCTTGCTGCAGAGCCCAGGCTTTAGAGAGCATTGGCTCAGTAGCTGTGCCCCACAAGCTTAGTTTCTGAGACCTCTTCCCCGAGGAGGGATCGAACCTGTGTTCCTTACCTTGGCAGGTATATTCTTAACCCCTGGGCCACTAGAGAAGTCCCAATTTTGAGCTTCTGATTAAGCAAGTCGGTTTGTATGGGTGTGAGAATTTGCATTTCTAAGGAGTTTCCAGGAGACGCTGATGTTGCTGGCTGGGCATCACACTTCAAGAAAAAAACCTACATGAAGCAGGCGTGACAGTTCCTCTAAGGATTGTTAGAGAGTTTCTAACTCTTGTTGATCACTCCTTTGACCTCTAAAGTTATATTTAAATTATTAAAACACTCTGTCCAGAACCTCAGTTGCTCTCTGGTCTCCCAGCATTGGCTTCCACTTCAAGATTGGTGTGAAAATGACTGTGTCTTTGAAGATGGCTAGTGAGTAAGTCTGGAATAAGAAAGTAGCTATTTAGCACTTCTGATTAGCACTCAGAGCTCCCAAGACTAGCTCCTGACTAATGCATCCTTTTCTTTCCCTCAACAAATTAATGTTAACATTGCCGATGATAAAAAGATACCTGTAAAAAATATGTCCCATGAACATCCTTACACCTTCAATCCTTAAAGAAGGAGAGAATTAAAATAGCACTGTAGTAGTCAGGGTTCTTAGTTACAGAAATAGAACTGAGGTTAGCCGGTATAAACAGAAAGAGATTTAATATGCGGTGTCAGGTAGCCTACAGAATGTGAGTTGGCTGAGGAGAACGCGAGTCCCATACGGAATCCTTAGGAGAACGTGGGGTTCAGCCTTCCAGTCTTTCCTCCACAGGAAGACACGCTAGAAGGAGACTGGGGTGGTTTTTGAGTGAACCACACCGCAGCATTTGCTAAAATTACCATGACTAAGCTTTATTCTCAAGTTAGATGCTGATAAAATATCAGATCTTGCTTTTACATGCTCACATAATTATTTATGATTTAGCCTAGTGTTAAAGAAGCGATTGTAGGGAAACTGACAAATAAAGTGAAATTTTCGTAAATAATTCTGCTGGTATACTGGCAGAAAGGATAGGGATTTCTGGTCCTTGGGTTCCAGGGATTTCAGGGTTCACAAAGGTCTTTTATCTGAAGAAACACATTTCGAAAGACAATCTGGTGACTGTTACAACCCAATACTGTTTACTTTGTAGGCTTATATTTTATACAATGTTTATAGTTTATACTAGGTTTCTGGACTGTGAAAGTATTTATTGAAATTGACATTTTTTGAAAGCATATTGGCTATAGTATGTTAAGGATGGGGGATAAGGATTCATTCTACCAATATTTTACAGGATATATTAGATGAAAAACATCATTGTCCTTAGTAATCAGCAGGTGTTATGAACTATGAAATTTGAGATCTCTTAGTTTATAATTAAAATAATTTCTTTGTAAATTAGACCTTAATACTGTGGGCTAGGACACTGCTAAACATGGAACAACTGACTAGTTCAAAATTGGGAAAGGAGTACAACAGGGCTGTAAAGTGTCACCCTGTTTATTTAACTCATATGCAGAGTACATCATGTGAAATGCCAGGCTGGATGAATAAAAAGCTGGAATCAACCTTGCCAGAAGACATATCAACAACCTCAGATATGCAGATACCACCCTAATGGCAGAAAGTGAAGAGGAACCAAAGAGTCTCTTGATGAGGATGAAAGAAGAGACTGAAAAACCTGGCTTTAGGCTCAACATTCAAAAAACTAAGATCATGGCATCCGGTCCCATCACTTCATGGCAAATAGAGGGGGAAAAAGTGGAAGCAGTGACAGATTTTGTTTTGGGGGCCTCAAAAATCACTGTGGATAGTTACTGCAGCCATGAAATTAAAAGACTATTGCTTCTGGGAAGGAAAGTTGTGACCAACACAGAAGTGTTAGTCTCTCAGTCATGTCTGACTCTTTGTGACCCCATGGACTGCAGTCCACCAAGCTCCTCTCTCCGTGGAATTATCCAGGCAAGGATATTAGATTGGGTTGCCATGCCTTTCTCCAGAGGATCTTCCTGACCCAGGGATCAAACCCGAGTCTGTTACATTTCTGGCAGATTCTTTACCATCTAAGCCACCAGGAAGCACCAACCTGGGAAGCGTATTAAAAAGCAGAGACATCACTTTGCTGAAAAGGTCTGTATAGTCAAAGCTACGGTTTTTGCAGTAGTCATGTTCAGATGGCTGTGAGAGTTGGACTATAAAGAAGGCTGAGCGCCAAAGAATTGATGCTTTAGAACTGTGGTGTTGGAGAAGACTCTTGAGAGTCCCTTGGAGTGCAAGAAGATCAAACCAGTCAATCCTAAAGGAAATCAACCCTGAATATTCACTGGAAGGACTGATGTTGAAATTGAAGCTCCATTATCTTGGCCACGTGATGCAAAGAGCCAACTCATTGGAAAAAACCCTGATGCTGGGAAAGATTGGTGGCAAAAGGAGGAGAGTGTGGCAAAGGAAGAGTTGACTAGAAAGCATCACTGACTCAATGGACATGAGTTTGAGCAAACTCCAGGAGATAGAGAAGGACAGGGAAGCCTGGCGTGTTATAGTCCATGGGGTTACAAAGAGTTGGACATGCCTTAGCTACTGAAAAACAAGACTGTATAACTAAAATGATTTCTTTGTAAATGGAAGCTTAATGCTGTGGGCTAGGTCACTGCTAAATATAATTCAAGGCTGAAGCATCCTGCTGGGATTCTGCATTTTATTCAATGGCAGCATTCACTGATGGCTGTACCATTGGATGAACCATCTAAGCTGCTAAAACAAAGACTCATAATGCAGTGAGAGTTAATTTTTTTCTTATGTCCAGAAGCAGGCGATACAGAGCTGGTGTATTAACCCTGTTATGGTTAACATATAGCTTCCATTTCTGTGTCCATGTTGGCTATAACAACTCTCCTCCAGACAGGGGAAGGGAAAAAGAGGAAATGGAAGGCATTTCCTTTCTAGTTAAGAATAAAACCTACAAGTTATATATACCGCTCATGGCCCACATGTCAATAGTGAGAACTTAGGCACAAAGCCACACATAGTTGCAATGGAGGTTAGAAATTGTCATTTGTAGTTGGAGGGTCTTGAACCCATTGAAAATTTGGGTTGGGGGGTTTGCTATCAGAAAAAAGAAGTAAATGGAATGGATTGATGGCTAGCTGTCTTTGCAACAATGGCTTACTTGGGATTGTTGGTTGGTTTTCTGCATATGGGGTTGGATTCTACTGTGGCCATCTGTGCTGGAAATGAAACTCCTTGAAAGGGTCAATAAAAGAGAGTGTATTAAACTGATTTCCTGGTAAACAGATCAGGAAATAATAGAACTTCAGTGTTGAAAACAATCTCAATCACCACATAGTCCAACCGCTCACCTGAGAAGCTCAACAGAAGCACCTCTCTTTTAGACATGCTCAATATTCCATGTAAAAACTAAGGACTTTATCCAAAGCCACAGAATTGTTGATGACAGTCAAGACTAGAATCTAGAGAACCTGGCAAGTTTAATTTTCCTTCTACTGCCCCTGAAAGGACCTTTCTGACCTTGGTTTCTATCATGCCATGGGCAGAGAAGAGATATTTGTGTTTATTATAAGCTGTAACAATCTATGTATTTTCAGAGAACTGTGACATGCTGTCGAATAATTGAGCTAGTATATTGAATTGTAATGCCTCCTTTCAGTTATTGAAACAGTGGAGTCTTGTTAGAGCACAGTTCGTGATTACACATCTTTGGATGACCATACAAGTTAGTGAAAAGGGTATTGAAGTGGAATTCAATGACAGGACCTAGTCTTGGCTATCTACTGTCTATATGACTCTGATGAAATCATTTAACGTCTTTGAGATCTGACTTTTCTTAATATAGGACTACAATTGAACTAGATGGTACATTACTTGACCACTGGCATAACACAGGTTCTGACCAATCAGAACAAATACCAGTCATGAAAAACCCACTTAGGAAACTGGTGCAATCTAGGAAAGCATCAACCAGCTTTTAGCTTTATGAATTTTCTCTTGAAATGGAATGGTACACTGTAAAAGCTGCCACATCAACCTGCATCCTTAGTATTTATTTATACCATTCTTTGGTATTTATGTGATAGAAGAGTATATTGAAATTTCTGCCTAATGACTGGATGTTATTTTTAGGCCTCAAATTTAAAATAAAAATTTAAAAGTAACAAATTTCTGTTAAGATTGTTCTGGAACAATGAGCAAGTATCATCTGATTAAAAGAGTTTCCCAGGTCACCTGTAAAATAAACTATAAAAGGATGTAGTGACTGGGTTCTAAAATGACAAGAAGTCCATTTGGCTATAAAAGGATAGAGTTTACTTCAGAAACCTGTTACATTTCATTACTTTTCTAAAGATTTCAGCTTCAAAGAGAGGACAATCGTGAGCCTTTAGGTAAGCCTGAAAATAATCTTTAGTAAGGTAGAGATAAACGTCGCAATGAGAAGAGAATCCATTTAGGATAAATTACACAGAATAATTCTAAATTATGGCCTTGAAATTCCCACTTTACTTAAAGGAATGAGATAAGGCAAAACACTCCAGTTAATGGAACAGGAGCTACTAATTTCCTGAAAAGGACAAAAGGAGGGGAGTGTATCGCCCTTACATGGAACGAACAATTTTCCTCGGTCTCCACACAGATAATAAGACACTGTGTCCAGGAAGAAAGTGATAGGAGAGGCAACCTCAGATCAAAATAAAGACAAAGCAAAGCCAAACAATGACTCTTCTCAATTCCAAAGGTGAGTTCACCTTCTTGGCTTTCAGCTGTCTTGTTCATTATAAGACCCCATGACCACAAGGTTGAGCCTATTCTCTGCTCCTCTGTTTGCCTGTGTATGTATATGCACACATTTTAATCATTTGTAAATAGCGTTTTCTATAGGGTATTTTCGGGGAAGGCAATGGCAACCCACTGCAGTACTCATGCCTGGAAAATCTCACGGACGGAGGAAACTGGTAGGCTGCAGTCCATGGGGTTGCTAAGGGTCGGACATGACTGAGCGAATTCACTTTCACTTTTCACTTTCATGCATTTGAGAAGGAAATGGCAACCCACTCCAGTGTTCTTGCCTGGAGAATCCCAGGGACGGGGAGCCTGGTGGGCTGCCGTCTATGGGGTCACACAGAGTCGGACATGACTGAAGTGATTTAGCAGCAGCAGCAGCGTACGGTATTTTTCTCCTGACTCCTGAAAAAGCAGTGCCTCTCTTCCATGAACATGGAACTATCATCACCATCTCATCTCATCTTATTTACTCGTGGACTTTGGACAGAAGAAGAGCACTGGCTTTTCCAGAACTGAGAAGAAGCATTCTTCTATGATATGAAAGCATTAAAGATCAGATGATCTGCAGAGCTGGGGAAGGTGCTCAATTCCCAGAATCCCACTGATGAGGGTGGTTTTCCTGGGAGATGGGGCCGTGGTCGCCCCAGCTCACCTTCTGGCCTTCCTAGCAATCCTAGCACCACCCCTACCCCTTTTCCAAGGCTCTACCTGACCTGTGCTTCTGCGGCCTGTGGAAGAAGAGGAATGTTTGTATTGGACAAGGAAGGAGAGATGAAGCTCCACCATGACCTCTGGCAGCACTTTATAGATCTTTCTTTCAGAATATCTATGAAAGAGTCTCTCAGTTCCTCCACTAATAGGCCTGATTTCCTGAGAATTTCCCCCTCTGGCCTGGATAAAGAAAACAGGAGAAAGAAGGGATTTTGGTTACTATGTTTCCAGGGTATCTGGCCTTGTTCATCTAGGCTTCCTGAACCTACCATCTCCTCTCCCCGTATCCTTTGAATGCACATGTAGATAAGTGGGGTCTTGTGTTTCCCTTGCAATTGTTTTGGGATGGAACTCTCTCTCTCTCTCTCTCTCTCTCTCTCGTGCTCTTCCTCTCTCTCTCTCCCTCCCTCCCTCTTTCTTCCTTCTTCTCTTTCTGTGTTTTCTGCAGTTTATTTTTTTCTTCTCACAGATTTTTCTTTGTATTTCTCTTGCAAGTGCCACTGGGAAAAAGTCTTGATTGTCTTGTTGAGTTCCTTCCACATTTCAGAACAATCTTGGGAAGCTCTGTTTTAGTGGGGCAACTCGGGGACTTAAGCTGTCTGCAAGGCCCTCTCTCCTCCTATTGTTGTTTTTGTTCAGTTGCTAAGTTGTGTCTGACTCTTTGAAACCCCATGGACTGCATCACAGCGGGTCTCCCTGTCCCTCACCATCTCCCAGAGTTCAACAAAGTTCATATCCATTGAACTGGTGGTGCCATCCAATCATCTCATTCTCTGTTGCCCTCTTCTCTTTTTGCCTTGAATCTTTCCCAGCATCAGGGTCTTTTCCAATGAGTCAGCTCTTTGCATCAGGTGGCCAAAGTATTGGAGCTTCAGCTTCAGCATCAGTCCTTTCCAATGAATATTCAGGGTTGATTTCCTTTAGGATGGACTGGTTTGATCTCCTTGCAGTCCAAGGGACTCTCAAGAGTCTTCTCTAGCACCACAAACTGAAAGCATCAATTCTTCAGCATTCAACCTTCTTTATGATCCAACTCTCATAGCCATCTGTATACGACTCCTAGAAAGACCATAGCTTTGACTATAAGGATCTCCTCCAGAATGGACCTCAAATTCCACAATCAAGATGGCTTTGGGTCTTTTCTCCAGATTACTCTAAAACTGCGTGGTTTCCTAGTAGACTCAGTCCATATTGTTAGAAATGGGTTGATATTATTAGTCTGACATTTAGGAGGTGGTAGGATAACAGCTGGGCTTCCCTGGAGGTTCAGATGATAAAGAATCTGCGTGCCATGCGGGATACCCGGGTTCCCTCTTGATTGCACCTACTACATGTTAAGGGCAGGCTTTTTGCCCACTGGTCTGAGCATTTTGTCTAATTTAACTCTCATTACAAGTCTATGGATTAGCTATACTTTCAAGTGACTGGTGAAAAACTGCAACTTTTAGGGGTTAAATAACTCACTTGAGGATATCCACCTGGTAAGTTGCCCAGCAGGGAGGTGGACTCTGCTTCCCTGTGGCAGGCTGATTCCAGAACTCTCAGGCTGAAGCATCAGGTGCCCTGCCTCCTCCAGCAGCATATACAGGGCAAGCATTTCCTTTGGTATCTCAAAGCAGAGGGTCAAAGGAGACAGCCATACCTTTCACATAGACACAAGAATTAAAATAGCTGTGCTGTGATCAAAGGGAAGAAGTTAGTGCTTCTTCAAGACCAGCTACTGAGTAGATGAAGTGTTTGTGTGGTGAATTTATTTGCAGTGTGTATGTACGTCTGTGGTGTGTGTTTGCAAGTGTTGCATGCTCAGGTTTATTATGTGAACAGGTGTGTGGAAAGGATGGTGTGTGTAATTTGTATGTATATGCATTTGTCTATAGTATGTGTATACATTATGTGTTTGTGTAGCCTGCGTATGCATGTGCTGTGTATGCCTGTGAGGGGGTATGTGTATATGATGTGTGTGGTATATATGTGGGTATTTGCAGACATGTGAGTGTTTGTATACATATGTGGTATCTCTTGGTGTGTATGTGTATATGATATATTTGTATGTGGCATGTGTGTGTTGTGTGCATGGAGTGTGTGATGTATGTGTATGTGTGTGGTGACATGCACACATTATAGCCGTGCATAGGTGAGAGAGGGGGGTGGTGTGTGGCAACTACAGGTAGCCGCTTATCCTTTAGTTGTCCCAGGTTCACTGACGTGCTATTCAAAACCACTGTCGCAATTAGTGCTGTCTTGAAATGAGGTAAATAAGGTTGTATCCTAGAAATAACAGCTCCTTTTTTTTTTGGCTCTTCCAAAGTCATGAAAGGTTTTGGGCAGAAACATCTAACCAGTTCATTCTAATAGGCCTCCTTGGCCGGGATCCTCCAGGGAGCTGGTCTATGTTGGAAAGAAGTTGAGGGAGGGAAGGCCACTTTAGAAATGTTAAAAAAAAAAATCACAGAGTTACTCACTGGTTTACAGATGCATTTCATTGCCAGTTAGAGACAGCATTAGATTTGTACTGGCAATAGCCCTTCTTCCAAGTGGACTAACACTTTGGGTTGATTTTGTTTGGCTCACACTGGGCCTTCAAAATTGGCCGGGGTCACATTTCTCAATCTGGAAATAAACTTGTCCACCCACAAGAGGCATGACCAAGAACCCCTCACAGCCTCCTTAGAAGCTCCCTCATCTTAATATCTAAAAATAAAAATCAGACCTCTGGCAGTTAAAACTCCACTTTCCATTTCTTAAGATCATTTTTTTGTTAGGCTTCTGAAAAATGAACCTGTCATGGATCCGAGGTGCAGAGAGAGAGAACGTGAACACAAACACCACTCGCTGAACGCTCCTGCTGCTTGTCCCTACATGCACTCTAGTCAAAGAGTTGGCCTCAAACGGAATTTTGAAACTGAAACAACAAACCTTTTCTCAGAATTCTCTGGCAGAGAAGCTGAGGTAGCTCCAGTGAGCAGTGCACCAAACCCTAGTTACTCCCTCAGGAGCCGGTCATCAGGCGAAAACCTGCAGAACGTTCCATCTCCTGCACGAAGCAGATGTGTACATATTTCTCCTTTTGTTGTTTCCTGCCGTTTGGAGAGGTTGCTGTTTGTCACACGCTAAGCAGAGGAGCAGAGGACAGCAAAGTGCATTTCAGTTACTTGGACAGATTTTGTAAACAACCAAAAGATGTGGCTGTTTTGAAAGGCTTCTTCAGTGTTGCTGCATCGAGAGGTTGCCTGACCCTCTTATGACTTGGAGCCATTCATCTGTGGTTGTTCAAAAGGGCTTCAGGGGCCATATCAGGTGTATGGGAGCTGAAAGGTCAGGGCTGGACATCTACCCCTTCAAATTTCCAGTGTTTTCAGTTTCACTCAAAATATACTTTGTTATGCTAGGATTTTATATAACATTTAATTCAAGGAAAAAGGTAGATAAACCAACTTCACTATAACCATCAACGTTTATAGTGAGCATTGCACAGTGAGTAAGACTCTGTGAGTATTGCATGGTGACTTGGGGATTGCCTCAAATGTAAGAAGGACCAGTGGTCAACTCGTAAAGGGAAAGCCTACCCACTCCAGTATTCTGGCCTGGAGAATTCCATGGGCTGTATAGTCCATGGGGTTGCAGAGAGTTGGATATGATAGCGACTTTCACTTTTACTTTTCACTGCCATAATACAGTGAAGAGGTGGTGGTGTGTTGGATCAGAGAAAATGAGAAACCAAAGTAGGATTCTGGATGTATGTTAAAAGTAGAGTTGACAGCATGCACTAAAGGATTGGATTTAGGGTATGAGAGGAAAGAGAAGTCAGTTGCCATTTACTGAGACAAGGAAGATGGAGGGTGGATGGGGTTATATTTCTGTATAAGAAATACAGTTTGAGATATGTTAAGTTTTAGATGCCTATCACACAAGAAGGCATTGGGTTACCTGACGAGTTTACCAAAGAGGTCTGAGCTGGACTTAGAAATTTGTGAAATCTCTGCGTATAGGAGATTTTTAAAGTCACAAACTAGCTGCGGTCACTAGGGAGAGGATGCAGCTTAAAGAAGAGGTGACAGTGAACCTAAGGAATGATCTTCTGTAACTTACATCTAAATCCTTTGATATCTCCCAGAAATCCTTTATCAGGAGTTTCATAAAATTATTTCTTCATGTTTTCATCTGCCTGTAATTAATTCTTATTCCAACACAGCAGTTTTATTTTCTACTGATTCAAAATATAAATTAATATTATTTTCTACATATTTGGTTTAATAGAATTCACAGGTAACCTAGGAACCTAATTCACGCTTTTCAACAATGTTTCTATGGGAACATATATTCTGAACTTCAAATAAGTGTCTTTCAAATTACCTCTGGAACTTATCCAGTTTTAATCTGGAAATTGCCTGTCATTCCAATGCAGAAAAGAATATACATTTTTATCAAGTTTTATATATTTCCATCTGATCAAATATCCTTTATATTCATCAATAATATAGTACAAACAAAATATTTCTTTGAATTTTAATATTATAATTGCTATTAATATTTTTGTTATCAAGTTTTTTCATTTTATTTTCCTTTTTATTACCCTTTGTCTGATGTACATTAAGTACTTTCTACTTTTACCAATAAAATAATTTCTATTTTAAGTGATGACTACTAATTATAACATGCAATGGAAATATATCCACTTCCTTCCCTGATATGCCTCAAATTAATGCCAGATCAGACTTGATTGGTGCAATCTCAGAGGTGATGACTCCATTTCCTCTTCTGTCATTGGTTCCAGATTGCAGTGACTGTGAGGAATAGGAAAAAGATGAGTAGCCACTGAGGTGGTGGAAATTGAATGAAGCAGCAATAGAATCTGTTTCACATTCTTTGTTCAATTTTCTGGAACCCCCCAAGGACACCGCATCACTCCCTGTGGCTGAACCTTTTCACAAAAGGACTAGATTGACTTGTTCCCTGGTTTCCAGAGGGAAGCCACTTTGTTTTTACAGGTTTTCTTCATGGTGCATTTCAGGGATTCCTTTCCTGATTGCTCTTGTGACATTTTGCATGGACTGGCCAAACTAATCAAGAGGATCTCACAGATTAGCTTTTTCTTGTTAATCAGAAGCATATTTTACCCTTATACTATTAAAATTAATCTCTTTGAAAAACACTATGTTTCAGTATTTATGCGGCATGTCTCCAAATCAACACCCTTTCAGTTACACCATTAACTGAGTTAATCTTTGGATAGGGTGAAATGTCATCAATTTCACCAGAGGATTTCACAATCTCTTTCATTTGTTTCAGTCCAACAGTTTTCCTCCTGACTGGGGTAAATGATCACTAGGTCCTGCAGTAAAATTCTTTGGCTTTATTGAACTGGAAAGCTTTGATTTCTATTTGCACTTCTAGTTCACATTTTTTTTTTTTTTTTTTTTTTGCCATTACTCTTTTATATCTTCTGAAGTAATTGGAAAATATTGTACGAAGGTATTATTCTTTTGTAAGAGAAAAAGAACATGACAAAACATTTGGAGATCTGGAATGTAGCCCCATAGGTCAATGAACAAATACCCTCTTTATGTTTCAGTTTAGCAGGGGTTTGCTTTGCCTTCTCTACTCCCATTGCGTTGTAGGTTACACGAGATGATTCAGTCTCAGATTTGGAGAAGGCTTAAGGGGTACTTTATTGTAATTTCTACAGTAAGATCCCCTTTCGGATACCTTTCATTAGTGGTTGTCTGCTTTTGCTTGAACATCTTCAAACATGAAAATTTCCATTCAGTTAATGGAAAGCAATAATTGTCATTATACATTATTTTGAGAGGTAGGGGGAATATTGACCCAAGATTGCTCCTCATAATGCACTTGAATATTTTTGAGATGCCAGCCACCAATGTAGCAAGATATTGTTGCCATTGATTGAAGGTCATCACAGGTGGTGACAACTTGGGGAAGATTTGAATGCCTCTTTTCCCAAAGAAAGTTTCACTCTTTACCATTTGTGGAATCAGCACTTGTCAGCTTCCCTCACCCCATAATTTGGCACATTTATAAGTTTTTGAATCTATGATATCACATGGAGATAGAAATGTCCCATCTAAGGGCAGAAATTGACAGGTGAGTAAAGAAAATTGCTGGTGACATTTTAAAGAAAGAGGAAAGTGAAAGGAGGAAGAAAAGAATAACAACGGAAGAGATAAAGAGGAAAAGATAGGAAAAGATGTTCAAAGGAAAAGGAGGGAAGGAAAGTTTAAAAAAATAGAAAATTAAGAGCAAATTGCCTCTTATATGCCAAGTTGGTCCCTTCCATTGGTATTGCAATGAGAAGTACCTGGAGGTGTGGTTCTGTTTCACCCTCTAGCTTGAGTGACTGTGCCTCTCTGCTCAGATCTTCAAAAAACTTCCTTCCATGTTATTAAACCTTGGTACTTATGAATGTTCATTTCTTCTCCTTTTGGATAACAGGAAGGAAGCTGAGGGACCCTATCCATATTCTTCTCAGTATACCAATTTAAAGATGTTACCTTGCATAAGCATGTAGCGTGAAAAGTAGCTACAGTAAAAACTGGTCACATTTTATGTGATAAAAATGATAAGGCATTTATTTGAAAATCTAATGCCTATGCTCTGGGAAATTCTGTACATTTTAGTGGTTCCACTGTTAGCCAGAATTATTCAATTCTACAGTCACTTTGTTATATGAGGAACTGGCTGTTTTTTGACAGAGTGTTGATAAGCGTGTTACTGGTCATTTCTAAATAACTGACCACTTCTCTTTTCTGTGATTCTTTGAGGTTGGAAGGGCTGCTACACATTTCCCATGGTTTACCTTTCTAGGCAAGTCTCAGGTAGGGAAGTTATCTTTTCTTGAGCAGAATCATTCATTTATACCTTAAGTCATTTGGTACTATATTCATCCATTCACCCATCATCTATGTTTGTTACTCTCTCATTTCTTTTCAAAGGGACTGTTATTTTTTGATGTTCTAAGCTTCTTGAGATCTGGCCCTTACATGTTTTATCTAATGATCTAACAAGAATAGTTTGCTGCTTTATAATGTAATATATATAAATTTAAATTAAATTTAAAAATATATAAAAATAATACATAAAAAATCATCCTCTATTATAAATGATCATTATGTAGATCAAACTCTTGAGCAAGTGTAAAGTTTGTGCAAGCTTAAAAATTGCTAATTCTAATTCATTCATTTACTTCAATATATATTTACTGACTGTACTTTATGTAACAGACACAGGTAAGAAGCAAAGATGCACATGGTAATGTTTGTATGTTTAATGAATTTACAGGTTTGGTGGTATAGTAGTGTGAAAATCATTACTTATGAAATAATATAGTAAAGACTATTTAAAAATGAGCACAAGATTAACACAGCCTTAGAGTAAACATTTTTCAACAGAAATGACAAGGAAACTGAGATTTGAATGATGAAGGATTTCCACTAATGCCTCTGAAGGTAAAGGGCTTTTCTGGAAGAAACACCATGGCCAAAAATTACAGAGGCAAGAGAGAACAGGGTGTATTTGTAGAAAGGCAAGAAGGATGGCATAACTGAAGTGCTGGGAGCACACATAGATAAAACTTGACTTGCTGAAAACCAGAATTCTTCTCTTGTAAGTAGTGAGGAACCATTACAGTAATGAAGATACATTGTTCTACCCAAGACAAGTCGTTATTAGATCTGTGTTTTAGAAAGATGATAATTGACAATTTCAAAGATGAAATGACAAGAGGAGAGGCAAAATAGCTAGTTAATTCAGTTGCTATGAATGAGTGATGTTCAATATTGAATTAAGAAACAATGGAGTAAGAAAGAGACAGGTTGAAGAGATTTAGGAGACGGACTTTTACTCAACTAAATATAGGTAGCAGAAGCGGGGGGATGCCACTTGATTACCAGGAGGGATAATAGGTGGGGAAATGAAAATAGGGAATACAACTGGGCAGAGTTGAGAAAAGACAGAGCTGAATTCTACCTTGATATTTTGAGTTCACAGTTTTGATTGAATATCGAAAAGGAGATGCCTAGGAGTCAGCAGTTTTATTATTGTTTCATTGCCAGCCCAACCTGTCTGTTCACCTTCTCCATTCAGTTCAGTTCAGTTCAGTCGCTCATTCATGTCCGACCCTTTGCGACCCCATGAATTGCAGCACGCCAGGCCTCTCTATCCATAACCAACTCCTAGAGTTACTCAAACTCATGCCCATCGAGTCGGTGATGCCATCCAGCCATCTCATTCTCTGTCATCCCCTTCTCCTCCTGCCACCACTCCCTCCCAGCATCAGGGTCTTTTCCAATGAGTCAACTCTTCGCATGAGGTGGCCAAAGTATTAGAGTTTCAGCTTCAGCGTCAGTCCTTCCAATGAACACCCAGGACTGATCTTTAGGATGGACTGGTTGGATCCCCTTGCAGTCCAACGGACTCTCAAGAGTCTTCTCCAACACCACAGTTCAAAAGCATCAATTCTTCAGCGCTCAGCTTTCTTCATCATCCAACTCTCACATCCATACATGATCACTGGAAAAACCATAGCCTTGAGTAGATGGACCTTTGTTGGCAAAGTAATGTCTGCTTTTTAATATGCTATCCCGGTTGGTCATAACTTTCCTTCCAAGGGGTAAGCGTCTTTTAATTTCATGGCTTCAATCACCATCTGCAGTGATTTTGGACCCCAAAAAAATAAAGTCTGACACTGTTTCCACTGTTTCCCCATCTAATTGCCATGAGATGATGGGACCAGATGCCATGATCTTCATTTTCTGAATGTTAACCTTTAAGCCAACTTTTTCACTCTATCCCCTTTCACTTTCATCAAGAGGCTTTTTAGTTCCTCTTCACTTTCTGCCATAAGGGTGGTGTCATCTGCATATCTGAGGTTATTGAAATTTCTCCTGGCAATCTTGATTCCAGCTTGTGCTTCTTCCAGCCCAGCGTTTCTCATGATGTACTCTGCATATAAATTAAATAAGCAGGGTGACAATATGCAGCCTTGACGTTTCCTATTTGGAACCAGTCTGTTGTTCCATGTCCAGTTCTAAGTGTTGCCTCCTGACCTGCATATAGGTTTCTCAAGAGGCAGGTCAGGTGGTCTGGTATTCCCATCTCTTGAAGAATTTTCCACAGTTTATTGTAATCCACACAATCAAAGGCTTTGGCATAGTCAATAAAGCAGAAATAGATGTTTTTCTGGAACTCTCTTGCTTTTTCGATGACCCAGCAGATGTTGGCAATTTGATCTCTGGTTCCTCTGCCTTTTCTAAAACCAGCTTGAACATCTGAAAGTTCATGGTTCACATATTGCTGGAGCCTGGCTTGGAGAATTTTGAGCATTACTTTGCTAGTGTGTGAGATGAGTGCAGCTGTGCGGTAGTTTGAGCATTCTTTGGCATTACCTTTCTTTGGGATTGGAATGAAAACTGACCTTCTCCATTAGACCACCTCTAATCATTGCAAATAAAAGGAAATCATTTCTTGAAACTTATTTATCCCTATTTCTGGTCCTCTGTGGACACAAATAGGAGGATCCCTTTCTTTGTTCCCATTCTGCTTTCTTGAAGGATATCAGTTAGTTTTCCAAACCTTGTTGGGTATCCCTTTCATCTTCATAAGGGAGTGCTATGGGCCGATTTTGTCCCTCCAAATTTCATAGCCTGAAGTCCTAACCAACCCCCCCACTCCCCAGTACCTCTGAAAGTGACTGTATTGGAGACAAGTCTTTTAAAAAGTAATTAAGGTTAAATAAGGTCATTAGGATGTGCTCTAATCTAATATGACTGGTGCCCTTTCAAGACGAGGTGATTTGGACACAGAAACACCCAGAGGAAGACCATGTGAAGACAGGTAAGGATAGAGACCCTCAGAAGACACACCACCTTGATCTTGGACTTCTAGTCTCCAAAAGCGAAAAGTGTGAGGAAATAAACTACTGTTGCTTGAACCACCTAGTCCAAGACATGTTTTTACGGGAGCCTTAGCAAACTAACAGAGAGGGAGGACTAGGGAAAGGCTGAGGGTGCTTATGTGTTAACGAACTTGATATAAGCAGAAAGAATGAAGTGGTGCTTATGAGAGCTGGCAGAGAGGTGCTCTCTTGAGCCTCTCTGAGAAGATCCTCTTATGCTGTGTGTGGGGCTGGCAATTCTATAGGGGTCACTATAAGGGAATGAAGAGTGAGGTAAAATAAAAGAAAGATGCTATTGAGTCCTCTCAGGAGAAATAAAGACTCTGTGTGTGGATGTAAAGCATTATGGTCACCTTAAGTTACTGTATGTTAAGCACTGTATTTGACTACTTCAGAAAGGCCAGGTTGAAAGAAAAAAAAAATTTAGATACTCTTATGCTTTTATAATTAATAGAAAGAAGTATTTTTGTCTTATTTAGAGTAGAATATAAGATAAGCTTCACAGTTAGTTGACAGAGAAAGCTGAGCAGATGAAAGTATCTTCAGTCCATAGTAAATGACGCCTAGCTCTTTTTTCCCTCCTATGATAAGATACTCATGTATATTCAGAACAAAAATTACCTGTGCAATAGAATATTCCAAGAATAATTAAGAAAGAACAGAATATATAATATATTGTCTTTACCCAAATCCAACTATCTCAAGGTTGTCAGGCTCTTTACAAGTTTTAGTACTCATATCACACACCAATTTGGTTGCAAAGTGGTCCTGCCCTCATCTATCTATCTATCTATCCTCATCAGGTGATGAATCTGAAAGATTGAGGTCAAATGGCTTGGACTAGAGGACAAGATAGAGATTGTCGTAAGGAAGAAAACACAAAGCTACAAACTCCTCCGGTGTACTGTAACCTAACATTTGAGCTGGAAGGTTATTATCTATCTGACTGTGTGCTTGGGGAATGAACTGAAAAGGACAGATTAGTTTCCTCAAGTCAGTGACAGCCAGTAAAAAGGCAGGCTATTCACATTTCACATAGAATGGGATTGCTTGAGCATCTAGATTATTTCCAACATGGTCAGGTGCTTTGATAATAATAAATCTATTTGAAAGAAGGAGAAGGTAAAGATGGGAAGTATTATTTTAAAATTTTGATGGCCCAAAGTCTTAGTCTTAGTCAAAAGTCTTAGTCAATTTGGGTTGGGGGGACTCAAACAACAAACATTTAGAGACTCACAGTTTTAGAGACTGAAAGTCCAAGATTAAGGTGTCAGTGTGATCAGGTTCTGGTGAAGACCCTCTTCCTGGTTCACAGACAGCTATCTTCCCCTTGTATCTTCATACGGCAAAGAAGAGGAAAGATTCTGGCCTCTTACTCTAAAGACACCAACTCCATTTATAAGCATTCCATCTTCATGACCTAGTTATTCCAAAAGGCCTCATCTGTAAATGCCATCATATAGGAGATTTAGGTTTCAACATATGAATTTGGGGAGAACAGAAACATTCAGTCCATAGAAAGTCTTCACTAACTGGGACAACTGATAAACATCTGGTCAACCATTTGCTAAATGAAAATCTATTGATCTATTTCTCTTCTCTGTTCTGTACCCATTCATGTGTATTGACTATTGACTATCGATTCCTCCCCCATGGGAGGGAGCACTATTTAAATATGGATATGACAGAATTCTGATGTTTTAAGCATTTAACTTTAACTCAGAGAGAGGCATATACACTCAAGAAAAGCATTCTGTTCCCTTTCCCATTCCTCTCCTTTTTTCCTCCTCCTCCTCCAACTTCAGCTCCACCTTTTTCCCTTTGAAGCTATCAAAGATTGTAAGGTGTATTTAGCTTAATCATCTGGATTCAGTATTATTCATTTAGTTAACATAGATTTATGAGAAGGTGCTCTCTTTTTCTTTCTAGGCCATTTCCAATAACATAGCCTATTGCACCATATTTCCTGACAAACCCACAGTGACCAAAAAAAAAATCAGCCAAGAGTTTGAATTTTGTGTTTATGGCTTGCTTCATAATTGGTTTTGAGCCCTGTGTTCTTTTCCATCTCTTCCTGGAAGCCAGTGATTTTACAAGAATGTAACTGCAAATAAGTATCTGGAAGGAAAGAAAGTTATGGAAGGGTTAGAAATATACACATACCCGTAAATCGAGCACGAAATGAGAGTCAGTCCAGTTGCTGTGGAGACCCAGAGGTATGTGTGGGCAACATCTAGACATTGTATTACTCTGATTGTTTTAATTATTGGGGAGTGGTAACTCCCTATTTCCTTAGCAGGAATAGGAGCTGGTGGCACATTGTTCATCTAAGAATGCAACTCATTCTGGGGAGTATGGAGGTCAACTGCCTGCTATCGGTCTTCTGTGGGCACTGGAAAGTATATCTGACAATGACTTAGAGCTTGTTTCTGAGAATATAGGCCCTGATCAGTACATTTTAGAACATTAGAAAAAAAAAAGAAACCAATATCTATGAAGCTTTCATATCCAGGCTCTGTGCAAGATTTTTTCACATTAATTGTCTTATCCTCATAATAATATTTAAAAAATATACTGTTAAGATTGAATCATATTTTGCCTTTTATGTAGGTCAAAATGATCGACTACTGGCAATTTTACTTTAATATAATCGTCATTTTTAATCATAAAAACACACCAGCACACCACACACCTGTCCTGTTCCCTGTCTCACCCCCCAGGCCCCCACCCAAGATTCCCACTCCCTGTGTCTGCTGCTAAGTTGCTTCAGCCATGTCCAACTCTGTGCGACCTTATGGACTGTAGCCCTCCAGGCTCCTCTGTCCATGGGGATTCTGCAGGCAAGAGCACTGGAGTGGGTTGCCCGTCCTCCTCCAGGGGACTCTTCCCAAGCCAGGGAAGGAACCCGCATCTCTGACGTCTCTTGGCAGGCAGGTTCTTTATCACTAGTGCCACCTGGGAAGCCCTTCCACTCCAGAGCAGAAAGCAATTGTTCTCAAATGTCAAAGGGCAGTGCTTGTTAGAAAACAGATTGTGGGAGAAGGAAATGGCAACCCACTCCAGTGTTCTTGCCTGGAGAATCCCAGGGATGGGGTAGCCTGGTGGGCTGCCATCTCTGGGGTCGCGCAGAGTTGGATACAACTGAAGTGACTTAGCAGCAGCAGCAGTCCTGTGTAATAGAGACCTCATGTGTAGGCAGGCTGATTGTGGCTTTGACTTCATCCCCAATAGGATACATATGTACATTGAATTCAAGATTTATTTTTATTGATTTCTGTTTGTGTGCAAAACATGTTACAGTTTGAGGTCTACTGAAAATAAATATTTATTTGCATATGTATGTCTATTATGAATAAATATTAATAATTCCTGGCCAAAAAAAAAAAAAAAGAAAACAGATTGTGGGTCTCCAACCTCAGAGACTTTTGTTATGTCTGGGATGGGACCAGAGATGTTGAATTTCTCACAAATAGCCAGGTGATGCTGCTGCTTCTGTCTCATGCAAGATCACAAGTTGGAACTACTGGTATAGAGGAATGACCTCCTTAAAGATGCACCTTTAAGATTTACTTTTTTTTTTTTTTTTTTTGCCCTACTTTGGGCTCCAAAACAATATTAGAAATCTAGATTTCCTTTAAACATATTTTCCAAACCTGATGCTGTCATTTTCACTTACTCTCAACTTAACATTTCCTTGTATATAATGCATAAAACAGAAACTGTATCACCTTAGTTTTTAAAGACCATGAAGTTTTTCCATGTATAAGAACATAATTCCAGAAAAAAATATTTGATAGTTTAAGTGATACCAAAATTCTAAAATTCAACATGTTCAAAGCTGAGGGAAGGGCAAAAGACCAAATAAAATTTGGTGAGTGAGATAATGCAGTGGAGATTCACGCATTCAGTTTGAGCCTATACTAGAAGTTGTCCCTTTGTTTTTTTCTACCACTGAGATGCTGTAAGTCAAAAAACACAGAAAAATCAGCCAGGGATAGATTATCTCTACATTATAGATAAGGAAACAGATTCAGAAGAGTAAAATGATTTTCCCATGGCTGGTTCATGGAAGAACCCAGTTAGGGGATGTTAAAAGATAAACTGAGGCATATTAAACATGTTAAATTTATTTGAGCAAAAATTGATTCCAATTTGGCAGTGCCAATCTACAGGTGGTTAGCAGTGCTCTGCTTACCAGAACCAGAGGAAAGATTTTTACAGATTAAGTACAAAAGCAAGAAAGGAAATTATTTGATTGGCTGCAGCTTAAAGCCTGGTTGGCTGTTTCTGATTGGTTACCCTTAGCATTCTGATTTTATAACCTTGAGGCATCTGCAGGCTTGGATTTGGTTTGCTTACATAAGCCACCATGGCATTAGAGCTACCTCAGTTTATTGACCTCCTTGTTTAATTTAACAGAAGAAAAGAAAGTGAAGTCACTCAGTCATCGTTGTTCAGTTGCCCAGTCATGTCTGACTCTCTGCGATCCCATAGACGGCAGCACACCACACTTCCGTGTCCTTCACCATCTCCCAGAGTTTGCTCACACATATGTGATGCCATCCAATTCAGCAACACCACTACCTTTGTTAGAAGCACCGACAGCATCTTCTCGTGGTACTCTTCTGGACTCTCCCAAGGACTTAAGAAGTTTGTTTTTCTTTGTTTCCCTATGTCCTTGTACTTATCTCTCCTCCTTTCTTCCTTTATCACATCCATTTTGTTTGCTCCTGCTTAATCACACCAACTTTTTTTCCTGCCTAATTTGCTTTAACCCACTCAGCTCCATTCCCTGTGTGTTTTCTATTTCAATGAATGCGAAATGTTTCTTCATTTATCAGGACTTTTCCTAAATGTTTTCGTGCTTTTTGCTCTGAATTGGAGATGGTGGTAATTAGCTTTGTTCATCTTAACTCCCTGGAAATGCCAAAGAGATATTAATAATACTTAGCATTTGCAAAGGACAAAGTGTCTGGAGAAATGTATTAGTAAACAAATACTTACTCTTTAAAATATATAATGATCCCGATATTTCCTCTTCTTGGAAGAATTGCCCTGTACAACCTGGACAAGTCACCTTATCTGTGAATTTTGGCTTCCTCATCTATGAAAGGGGCTTTCCAGGTGGCTCTAGTGGTAAAGAATCTGCCTGCCAATGCCAGTGCAAAGGGATAGGATATGTGGGTTCAGCCCCTGGGTACAGAAGATCCTCTGGAGAAGGAAATAGCAACCCTCTCCAGTATTCTTGCCTGCAAAATCCCATGGACAGAGGAGCTTGGCAGGCTACTGTCCATGGGGTTGGAAAGAGTCGGATACAACTGAAGCAACTTAGCTTGTACCTATGAAAGGGTGATAATAATATCCTCTCACAAAGTTGTTATGAGGATAAAATAAAAAGTATGCTTCAACTGTCTATTATTATTATCCTCCAAACTACCAGAATAGCATTAGCCCAATGATTCATTCATTTGTTCAAGGATGTGTGCTAGTCACCATAAAAAGAACAGTGAACAAGACCTCATGGAATTTACAGTCTATCATAAAAGACAAACCAAAACAAATAATTATAAAAATAAAAAACTATAATAAGCACAACAAAAGAAAATGCACCGTGCAAAATGTACAGTGAAGGAAAAGGACATTGTGCCAAGAAACTGTACAGTGGGTGGACCTGAACTTGGCTGAAAGAGGGGATGGTTTAGGTATGGCTTCTCCACTGAAGAGACATTTAAGCTCAGGTCCAGAACATGAATGTGGGATTAATCAGACAGTAAATGGGGAAGTTAGTCCATCCTAAAGGAGATCAGTCCTGGGTGTTCATTGGAGGGACTGATGTTGAAGCTGAAACTCCAATACTTTGGCCCCCTCATGCGAAGAGTTGACTCATTTGAAAAGACCCAGATGCTGGGAAAGATTGAGGGCAGAAGAAGAAGGGGATGACAGAGGATGAGATGGCTGGGTGGCATCACCGACTCGATGGACATGGGTTTGGGTAGACTCTGGGAGTTGGTGATGGACAGGGAGGCCTGGTGTGCTGCAGTTCATGAGGTCACAAAGAGTCGGACATGACTGAATGACTGAACTGAACTGAAATGGGGAAGAGAGAGTTCCAGACAGAAGGAATAGCATGTGCAGAGGCCTAGATGCTACTGGAAAGAAGTTGGCACATTAAAGGAATTCCTGAAAAGCCCAGAAGTTAGAAAACCAAGGGGGAAAGGGTCATGAGATAAAGTTGCAGAAGTGGGTGGGAGCAAAGCCACCCAGAGTCTCATTGACCACAGGAAGGAATTTTTTCCTTTCTCCCAAAAGCATTTGGTGGACTTTGAAAGGATTTAAGCTGGGAAATAACAGTCAGATTTTTCTCTTGAATCTGCTGGGTTAGAATAGACTGGAGAGATATAAGAATCTGTTATCTGAGGTTTCTAGAATTTTTTAAATGAGAAAACAGTGGCTTGGATCACAGATTTTGGAGGGAGTGGGAATCGAGTTTTAAAATACTTAACAGACTTGTTAGTTTGGGGAAGGTTTATAAGATGTGAAGATCAGACTGATTATTGTGATTTCCAGTTGTCTGTTCAGAGTACTTGGCTGTGGTGGTGCCATTGACTCTAAGAAGGAGCATATTTGATGAAGTGGAAGTTCATTTGTTCTGGCTTGGATATTGACTTTGAGATGTCTGTAGACAAACACATAAAGATGTCTGATGAGCAAGTGGTTCAATATATGGATCTGAACTGGAAAAATAGATGAGCGTTGGTGCTGTTTATAGGAGTAAACAAGATACCCAGGGGGTATCAGCAAACCAGTACACAGCAAACCAGCTAGACCAAAATGATAGCATATCCAGTGCATAGTTGCTAACTGCTAGGTCACTTCAGTCGTGTCTGACTCTGTTCGACCCCATCCCTGGGATTCTCCAGGCAAGAACACTGGAGTGGGTTGCCATTTCCTTCTCCAATGCATAAAAGTGAAAAGTCAAAGTGAAGTCGCTCAGCCATGTCTGACTCTTCATGACCCCATGGACTGCAGCCTACCAGGCTCCTCCATCCATGGGATTTTCCAGGCAAGAGTACTGGAGTGGGGTGCCATTGCCTTCTCCGATCCAGTGCATAGTTACTTGGGTATGAATCCAGCAGTGAAGATGGAGGCTGTGTAAGTGGACAGGGTGGATGGGTGAATGTGTCTTTACTGACAGTAGCCATTTTCTCTTTAAAGCTGTGGTTTCTAAGATCGCCAGAATCCCTCGTGTAGTTTATTTAAGGTGGAGTTAAAAAACAACCTGGAAGGACCCAGACTTCGAGCACACTTAATTCTGAGATAAGTTGGGGAGAGGAAAATACAACCCTTTCATATTCCCCTTCCCCATCACAATGTTTGCGTACCTTCAAAATACATTCCCCAGGGAATTCCCCGGCAGTCCAGTGGTTAGGACTCAGTGCTCTCCCTTCTGGGGCTCCAGGTTTGAACCCTGGTGGAGAAACTGCAAGCCACATAGAGCAGCCAAAAAAATAAACTAAAGACATAAAATACATTTTCATATCAAATTTACCACTCTATTTAAAAGCAGAAAAGTATTCTTAAGTGTAGGCAATAATTGTTTGTTTAGATATAGAAAATTATATATATTTTTTGTTGATTGCAAAGGGAAAAATTGTTGATTAGATAATCACCCAGTTTTTAATCCCACTGAAAACATTTGAATATTAAAATAGAGAAAACCTACACTGATACCTCAAGAAAATTTAATTATGACCTTCATGGTTTTTATATTATTGTCTGTGATTCGAGACAATAAAGGACAGTAACAAACGTAAAAATCCACCTATCTATCCATTCAACCAAGCAATATAATACAATTGTTAACAGCGTATCTGTCTGTGGCTCAGACGATCAGTCGTGTCTGACTCTTTGTGACCCCATGGACTATAGCCTGCCAGGCTCCTCTGTCCATGGGATTCTCCTGGCAAGAATACTGGAGTGGGTTGCCCTTTCCTTCTCCAGGGGATCTTCCTGACCTGGGGATCAAACCTATATCTCAAATGTCTTTTGCATTGACAAGCAGAGTTTTTTATCACTAGCGCCACCTGGGAAGCCCCAGTTAACAGCACAGAGTCTCTCTGGGATCAAATCCCAGTTCCATTACTCACTGGCTGTTTGTGGTTGGGAAGGTCATTGAAGCTGTCCATATTTCAGTTTTCATATTATAAAGTAGATGCAGTAATAATTTCTATCTCACAGGATTTTGTAAGAATGAAATGAATTAGATATATGTAAAACATTTAGGATGAAGCCTGGCTTATACTAAGTGGCTTATATACTATTAGTATAGATAAAGACCCAGGTGTGAGCCACATGATTCTGCCCTTAAGAAGTTTTACAGTCTAGTGGGACATTGGGTTGGGAAGATCCCCTGAGGAGGAAATGGCAATGCTCTCCAGTATTCTTGCCTGGGAAATTCCATGGACAGAAGAGTCTGGTGGGCTACAGTCCATGGGGTTGCAAAAGAATTGGACACAACTGAGCAACCAAACAACAACAATATTAACAATGCATAGCTCAATTTATTTGAATCTTTTATCACCTTTCAGTTCAGTTCAGCTCAGTCGCTCAGTCGTGTCCGACTCTTTGCAACCCCATGAACCGCAGCACGCCAAGCCTCCCTGTCCATCGCAAACTCCCGGAGTCCCCTCAAATACATGTCCATCAAGTCGGTGATGCCATCCAGCCATCTCATCCTCTGTCGTCCCCTTCTCCTCCTGTCCCCACTCCCTCCCAGCATCAGGGTCTTTTCCAATGAGTCAACTCTTCGCATGAGATAGCCAAAGTATTACAGTTTCAGCTTCAGTGTCAGTCCTTCCAATGAACACCCAGGACTGATCTCTTTTAGGATGGACTGGTTGCATCTCCTTGCAGTCCAAGGGATTCTCAAGAGTCTTCTCCAACACCACAGTTCAAAAGCATCAATTTTTCGGCCCTCAGCTTTCCTCACAGTCCAACGCTCACATCCATACATGACCACTGGAAAAACCATAGCCTTGAGTAGATGGACCTTTGTTGGCAAAGTAATGTCTGCTTTTTAATATGCTATCTAGGTTGGTCATAACTTTCCTTCCAAGGGGTAAGTGTCTTTTAATTTCACGGCTGCAGTCACCATCTGCAGTGATTTTGGAGCCCAGAAAAATAAAGTCTGACACTGTTTCCACAGTTTCCCCATCTATTTCCCATGAAGTGATGGGACCAGTTGCCATGATCTTCGTTTTCTGAATGTTGAGCTTTAAGCCAACTTTTTCACTCTCCTCTTTCACTTTCATCAAGAGGCTTTTTAGTTCCTCTTCACTTTCTGCCATAAGGGTGGTGTCATCTGCATATCTGAGGTTATTGAAATTTCTCCTGGCAATCTTGATTCCAGCTTGTGCTTCTTCCAGCCCAGCGTTTCTCATGATGTACTCTGCATGTAAGTTAAATAAGCAGGGTGACAATATACAGCCTTGACGTACTCCTTTTCCTATTTGGAACCAGTCTGTTGTTCCATGTCCAGTTCTAAGTGTTGCCTCCTGACCTGCATATAGGTTTCTCAAGAGGCAGGTCAGGTGGTCTGGTATGCCCATCTCTTTCAGAATTTTCCACAGTTTATTGTGATCTACACAGTCAAAGGCTTTGGCATAGTCAATAAAGCAGAAATAGATGTTTTTCTGGAACTCTCTTGCTTTTTCGATGATCCAGCGGGTGTTGGCAATTTGATCTCTGGTTCCTCTGCCTTTTCTGAAACCAGTTTGAACATCTGGAAGTTCATGGTTCACGTATTGCTGGAGCCTGGCTTGGAGAATTTTGAGCATTACTTTACTAGCGTGTGAGATGAGTGCAATTGTGCAGTAGTTTTATCACCTTTACAGACTCAATATTTTGTAGCTCTTTCTCCAAGTGAGTTGTGGGAGAAGAGTCTCATAAAAATAACACATATTTTATAATCTCAAAGAATAAAATTTAGTGGAATTTTTGGTCCCAGGTTTACATAAATAGGAATTGAATTTTGGAATGAAAGGACTTGCCAATCTCACAACTGGTGCTACAAAAATGACTTGAATTCCAGTCTCTGCTTATGTATGTTTTTTAGTCCTTTCATTACATACATGGTGGCTCTGAAACAAGATGAAATCATCTTGTTTGGGCACAGAATATCTGAGATCTTTTTCCTCAAAATAGTATTAGAAAATTGTATACTTTGGTTTTAGAAACCCCAGCATACCAAGATTATGCAGAAAAAGTATAAATAGGCTCTCTGAATTGTTTTCTCTGGCTTTGCAATGTCAAAACACATCATTCACATTCTGGTAGAGTTAAAACATCTTTCTGAGTCTCTTTATGCAGTGAGCTTCCTCAACTAGGATGCCAAGGCATTTCACCGGGACATCAAGGGAAAAGGCTAGGATGTGTCAGCCCTGGAGCAGGGCAGCTGAAGTTACTACTTAGGATTTACAGCCAAGGACAATTGTCCAAATCCAAAGGCAAGCTCAAGTGGCAGGGAGTGGGGCAGGTTGGGGTTAATCACAGAATAGGCTGGGTGCTGGAAAGTCAGAAATCTACTGCTATGAGAGAAGATCAGTTCAAGGGCGCCCAAGGTCAAAGAGTCAGAGTCTAGATAAGGCCACAGTGAGTGAGACAATAAAAGGTGGGTGAAGGATCGGCAGGGCAATCAGAAGGACAGATCTGTATCAGGGAAACTCGATCCCTGAAAGGGCTTCCTGTTCCTACTTCTGAGGCTTTCTTCAACAATGGTCTGGCCGGGCTCTGTCACAGCAGGGCTGATCTAGACTGCACAGGTGAGAACCAGCTATGGATCACTGGCTGAACTGAGGAGGGTTAGTCCAGCTCTGGTGAGTCATTAACACATAGAGATGGTAGCAAAGCCCCTTCAGTTACACGGGAAGCCAGTCTCAGAAGCATGCACATACTGCTAAAGATCTGTTCTTGGCCAAAGCATCATCATTCTGCTTAAGAGGAAATGCCTTTAAAAAGTGTTCATGGGCCAAAAAAAAGTGTTCATGGGACTTTCCTGGTGGTCAGTGGTTAAGACTCCATAGTCCCTATGCAAGGGGCATGGGTTCAGTACCTGGTCAAGGAACTAAGATCCTGCATGCTGCCTGGCATGGCCCCCAAAAAGTTTATTTTCCAAAAAATTTCATAGTAGTCAAATAGTAAGTGGCTTTCAGTGTGGGGGTTGTGTGAAGTGAAACAAATATCCTCTTCAGGGAATCAGAAATATACACATCACATTGTCCTTGAAAAGGGTATAGATCTGGGTGGGGGTGGGGGAAGGAGCCAAAACCTTCTAAAATCTTTTGAAAAGCCCAAATATTTGGATTTCTATACCACAACCCAACTGTAAACAAATTTAAGATGTTGGAAAAAAAGTAGATTTGAGCTTATTACCCTGAATGATGAAAGAGCTAAGGATGACAAGAACCCTCAGATAGTGATAAAAATGTGCCAGCCACTCCTCTGAGCACCATATATGTGCTCATTTCATCCTTTCAGCAACCCTTTCAGTCCTATTATTAGCATTATTTTACCTTAAAAGTAATTAAAATATAGGAAAATTAAATGACATGCCCAAGATCACACAATTATAGAATTCTGCAGAAGATGGATGTGGTAAAATATTATCCTATCTCTGCTCTTCTTTTTCTGTGGTCCTGCCAGGAGGCCAGGGACATTTTGGAAGACTGTGACTCCACATTTGTGCTTCTGTGTGGCTAGAGGCTCTATTTTCTGTCCTGCAGTTAGCTTAACATTTGGGCTTACTTCATGGCTAATATAGTGATGATTGTGCCATTGTGCTGCGAGCAGTGAAATACCGCAAACCTTTTAAGCATTTTATAAATGCAGATAAGTATGTGTCAGATAGAATGATCACTGCTATTATTTTGCTCCAAACTTTCTTCCTACATTGTTACTGGGTTAGAGAAGGGGTTAAGAACAGGGGCTGGAGTCAGATAGCTGGGCTTAATTCCTTGCCAAACTTACTAGTGATGAAACTTGGAGTTATTTATCCAGAAGGAGCTAGTGCTCCTTTTCTCCAGAGTGGGGTTAATAATAGTCCTAACCTTACAGGCTTGTTGGGGGCCTTAAACATGACACATGCTAAATGCTTTGCACAGTGCCAGGCACTTAGTAAGTGCCCAGTGCACACTAGTTATTGGGGTGAGTGTTTATTAGTCTGAAGATGAAGCCAGAGGAAATCAAGGAGGAAAGGAACTTTCAGCTTCATCATATCTCTGGCTCTCTTCCCTCTTTAAAATTCTACTCGAGATGCAGTTAGCACTTCAACGTTGTTAGGATGGGAAAGGCCACTATAACCTTTCCCTCTTGTTTTCCTGTCTAAAAAAAATGACAGTTTCTTACTGGATTAATGGAATCACTGATCCAGGAGAGAAGAGAGGATGAAAAGAAGATATAGACAGGAGGTGGGAACCATGATTCAAGAAAGAGAAGACTTTTGGGGGGAAGGGAAGCTGACTAGGAAAGACTGGGGAAAGAGTGATGGTTAACACCTTGTCTTAGAAACTTAGAGAAGCTGGCAGTGGTATTGTGTATGGAATGTGATGCTGGATAATTTCATAATTTTATAAAGATGAATCTACTTTATCATTTACATCAGGGAATCAAACTTCCTGAACAGGGTTTACTAGAAATTTATTTTGTACTGACTTCATTATGAAACACATACTTTAAGATGTTTCCATGAATTCTCCACAGGTAATTATTTCTGTGGAATGCTATTAATTGGCATGCTCCCTTCATCTTTCTCACCAATATTGGGAACATCAAGAAAATAGAAAAAGTATATTAAGATACCTACTAGAAAATACTATGTCAAAAGAAGTTATCTATACACTAGTAATATCCTATTGGAAAATATAAAAGGAAAAAAATGTCTCATTCAAGAATTAAAATGACATAAATAGTTTCCATAAGATTTTTGTGGAGAAAACACCAAATCTTTACTGCAAGATATAATAAAAGACCCAAATAAATAGATGGTTTTACCATTGAAGGATTGAGGAATACTCAACGTTTTTAAATGTCAGTTCTCCTCCAAATAATCTACAAATTCAAAATAAGCCTAATCAAAAGATAAGAATGATTTAAAAATGAAATTTAACAGGATGATCCTAATATTTTATAAGGGAAAATGTGCAAGAATAACTAAGGCAATTTTGAAAAGGAATTATAGAGCAAGGGCTCACCAAAAGCACTTGCTAGAAAATAAAGTTGTATTCATTGAAACGATATGTTGTTGGTGCAGAAACAGATAAGTAATTCAATGAAAAAGAATAGAGGTTAGAAACATATATTATCTTATATACAAATTTGGTACATTATGGCTCTGGTATTTAGGTCAGAGTTGAAAGGATAAGTTATTCAATAAATTGGTTCTCCATTTAGAGAAAACTCAGCAATTTACCTCATAACATAAACTCAGTTAGATTAAAGACATCAGTACCAGATTGCTATATTTAAAATGGATAACCAACAAGGATCGACTGCTTAGCACAGGGAACTCTGCTCAATGTCATGTGGCGGCCTGGATGGGAGGGGAGTTTGGAGGAGAACGGATAGTGTGTATGTGTGGCTGACTCTCTTTGCTGTCCAGCTGAAACCATCACAACCCTGTTAATTGACTATGGTTCAGCACAAAATAATAAGTTAAAAAAAAATAAGACATCAGTACTTTAACTATGTAACAAAAGAAAATTCTTAACTGCAGGGGTTTTCCCTACAGCTTTATTCATAAAAGCAAAAACCATAAAGGAAAATACTGAAAATTTTCATTAATCATGAATTATAAAGCCTTGAACCACAAAGTTCAATGAACAGTTAGAAAATAACTAGTAAATTGGAAGAAAATATTTACAACACATGTAACAGACTGAGGGTTCATATTAGAAATATATGTTTGTAAGAAAAATTAATGACAAAAAAAGGGGGAGGGAACTTTGAGAAGACAATTCATAGGAGTAGACATACAGATGCCAATAAAGTCATGTAAAGATGTTTGACCTCAGAGGTAATCGGGAAGTAACAATTAAGATAATGGGCCATTAAAAAAAAAATCAACTTGGGAGCTTCCTTGGTGGCTCAGAGGTAAAGAATTCACCTGCCAATTCAGGAGACAGGGTTTGATTCCTGATCTGGGAAGATTCCACATGCAGTGGGGCAACTAAGTCCATGTGCCAAAACTACTGAGCCTACACTTCAGAGCCCGGAGGTGACAGCTACTAAAACCCACATGCTCCAGATCCCGAGCTCCACAGCAAGAGAAGCCGCCACAGTGGGAAGCCTGTGTGCTGCAACCAGAGAGAAGTGCCTGCTCTTGTTCTGAGCAGCGAAGCTCACGCAGCAACGAAGGCCTCAGCCCAACCAAAAAACAAATAAATAAAAAAATTTTAATTAAAGAAAACAGGGAAAAAATGAAAAAAATTGATGCTATCAAATACTGGTAAGGCAGTAGTTTGACATATTCTTATACGTTATTGTTTATAGTGATAATTATCACAGCTGACAAGAAAGATGATTTGTTGTCATCTGTCAAAGCTAAACAAGTACATTCCCATTGACACCCAATTTCACCCCTCGCTCTCTACCCTGGAGAAACATTTGCAAATGTGCAGAAAGAGGAACATACAAGAATGTTCACTATTGTGTTATTTGTAATAGTGAAAAAAAATCAGAAAAAAAATCTACATTTCTATTGGATTAAGAATATTGAAATGAACAGTAGTGTTTTCATACTATGGAATTTTAAGCAGTTAAAAGTGATGAGTTTACTGTATTTGTAGTAACATGTTTGGATCTCTAAGCCCATTTGTTAAGTGAGTGACCCAATTAGCTAAATAATGAGTGGAGTAGCGTACCATTTATTATAAACAAAATACTTGGCATTGTCAGTCCTTTTGATTTCAGCATTCTTAGAGGTGATGTTGCCATGCTGTGGTTGATTTTGAATTTCTCTGATAACTACTGATGATGAACACCTATTTATAGGCTCTTTGAATATCTTCTTTTTTAAAGAGATGATCAAGTCATCTGCTTATTTTGAACTTCTACAAAAGAATTTCTTTTGTAGAAGTTTTTGATTGTAGAATTGATTCATAGTTCTTCCTCCTGAAAGTCTTTTGTCAATTATATGTAATTACAAAATCTTCTCCCAATCTATGACTTGACATCACTCTCATAATGTTAGCAAGAGTGTAATTAACTGAAACTCTCATACATTGCTAGTGGAGTTGTAAATTGGTATGACACTTTGGAAACTGTTTTGGCAGAATCCATAAAGCTAAACATATGTGCACTTACGATCAAGTGGTTCCTCTCTTGGGTGTATGAATGGAACACAAACGAGATCTAATATCCACTAAAAGACATAAAGATGTGCCAGTTGTTATACATTTATAACGCTTTAAAAGCTCTAAACTGGAATGAACTCAGATGTCCCCCAACAGCAGTAGACTGGAGAATAAACTGTGGTATATTTGTACAACAAAATATTACATAGCAACAATAAAGAACAAATAACTACCATGAGCAAAAATATACATAGTATCATGGATCTATTCAGGGAAAAAGAGTAGGCACAAAGTGTACATTTTTAAAAATTAATTAATTTATTTTAATTGGAGGCTAATTACTTTACAATATTGTGGTGGTTTTTGCCATACATTGACACGAATCAGCCACGGGTGTACATGTGTCCCCGATCCAGAACCCCCCTCCTTCCTCCCTCCCCATCCCATCCCTCAGGGTCGACCCAGTGCCCTTGTTTTGAGTGCCCTGTTTCATGCATCAAGCTTGGACTGGCGATCTATTTCACACATGATAATATACATGTTTCAATGCTATTCTCTTAAATCATCCCACCCTCGCCTTCTCCCACAGAGTCCAAAAATCTGTTCTTTATATCTGTGTCTCTTTTGCTGTCTTGCATATAAGGTCATCGTTACCATCTTCCTAAATTCCATATACATGCGTTAATATACTGTATTGGTGCTTTTCTTTCTGACTTACTTCACTCTGTATAATAGACTCTAGCTTCATCCACCTCATTAGAACTGATTCAAATGCATTCTGATGATTGCATTTACATGAATTTCAAAACCAGGCGACACTATCTATGATGATGGAAATAAGACTAGGGGTTACTTTTGAGGAGTTATTGATCAGGAAGGGACAAGGGACATTTTTGGGGATCTAGAAATATGTCTGCCAAGATGTACACTAAAGATTTGTGTAATATGTTCTGTATAACTCATACTTTATTAAAAAGTTTTTAAAATTTTAGAAAAACTCCATGAGATAGGCATTATTATTATCCACATCATACAGATGGTGTATCTTTTTTGATCTCTGCTGGAGTTCATGGAAGACCTACTGTCAGGCTCTGATAATATATGCCTAATAGTACAGTCCAGATAACCCAAAGAAGCTTTTTTTTTTCAGTTCCTCAGGATACACAGTAATGGAAGGCTCCTTGGCAGTCTGCCCTAGGACCACGTAGGGCAGGCATACCTCTGCCCCTTTCCAGGCCTTTCTCTATGAGGCCGAGCTCTTCTAATCCTCCAGACACCCCACAAAAGCTTTTTCTCTCTTTGGGTTTAGGTCAACCTGGCCTCCCATCTGTGGGTCAGAAAATGAGGGATTAATAATACAGAAATTCTCTGTTGTCTACACATATGTCAGGCTCCTTACCACTTTGAGGCAAAAGAAGCTACTGAAAGTTTTTCTGAACCGTTTAAAACATTCTTTATCATTTTGCAGTAAGTGTGTTTTACTGTTTATATTCTAATTTTTTGAAAATCCATAATTCCAAACAGCAGTGATGAGGGGGTTCTTTAGGCCTAAGAGTTGGATCTGACCAGAAGCACAACTAACCTATGGTAATAGAAGTGAGAACTGTGGCTACATGTGGGGTCAGGGGGTGTTAACTTGGAAAGAACATGAGACAGCCTTCTGGACTGTGGAAAGCTTCAAGATACTCATTGGTATGGTGACTGCACAGATGTCAAAATTCACCCAGCTGAATCCTTACAATTTTATTTTTGTACACCTTGAAAGTGAAAGTGAAGTTGCTCAGTCGTGTCCGACTCTTTGCGACCCCATGGACTGTAGCCTACCAGGCTCCTTCCTCCATGGGATTCTCCAGGCAAGAGTACTGGAGTGGGTTGCCATTTCCTATGCTGCAATTATAAAACAAAGCAAAACAAAACAAAACCCCCAAAAGTGGTAATAAAATAATATATACTATTGTAATAATAACAACATGTCTTGAAAATTATAGAAAGATCTGGAATGATAAAAATCAAATTCTTAACAAGTTACTTATGGAGGGACTAGGGAGAGAGAGAGGTAATGAGGGTGTGGTTAGTAGTTAAGCAGATCTCACTCTCCTCCTAGTATATACTTTTTTTAAGATGAAAGAGAAAATGCTATGTAAATACATCAAACGTGTAGACTGTGCACTGCTGTCAGGCACTGAGGATTTCTGGATCCTTTCTGCTGTTTAATGCTCAATCACTTTAAAAGAACCACTGACACAAAACTTATATCTGGAACAATTCTCAGAGTACAATCTAATTCTTAGGTATTCTATCATAACTTCACCCCTTGTGCTGACTTTGTCTTTGTTTTGCTATAGATACATGTCCCAAGATACAAATTGGGAATATTTTCTTTTTTTTAAACAAACTTTTTATTTTGCATTGAGGTATAGTCGATTAAAAATGTTGTGATAGTTTCAGGTGAAGAGCTAAGGGACTCAGCCATACACATACATGTATCCGTTCTCCCCCAGACTCCCTTCCCACCCAGGCTGCCACATATCACTGAAGCTGGGCATATTCTCACTAAAACATGTGACAATCTGTCATAGGAGGTAATCCCAGTCATAGTTCTCATTCAACCTTGGGGATGAGTAGAAAAAACAGACCTTCTCTGCTCTGGCCTTCTATTTTTGTAGTTGGTAGTCAGCATTGAACTGATTGAATGAAAATACCTGTTTCAATATTTTTAAGTTAAAATTCAAGGAAAAAATATTTTTACATTACCAAACTAAGTATTTGTAAATTTTGCAAAAGGCTGTTTTTTAATAAAAATAACTTTTAGAGTTAATAGGATGCATATTTACAGATTCTGCATTTGTGAAAGTTAATTATGGTTTATATTGGAGAGTTGGGCTGTGAGTTCTTTAAACCACCCTGAGACTGAATTGGAGAATTAGGGTGAGGGTTTAGATCAATATTAGGGTGACTTTTTTATTGTATTGTCTGCAATTTCCATAAAATAGATTTTAAACATATATTTAAAATCTGGAATAGTTCTTGTATCTGATGTCTTTCCTACATCAGGACAGTTATCAGACAATGTGCCTTGAGTTTGGAGTCAGAAAAATCTCATCACAATAGGCATGGAGATAACTACATTAACTAGATGTTTTCCAGATTTCCTCCTCTCTGTGCATAAGAAAATGCTCGTTAGTGCCCAGACTCTCACTCCGTGAGCAATAACATTATCAGAAACACAACTCAGGGCTCTTCCCCTGTGTGTGCACATGGCATTTTCGGGACAGGTTTTCCAGCCTGTGATCTCAGGGCCACCGAGCTGGAATGAGGATTTGTACATCGCCTCTCACATTCTTTCTCCTTCCTCCCTTATGTTTTGTCTCTTCTCTTTACCTTTTCCTACTTGTTTACATCCTCCCCGCCTTAAATAGACTAACTTTTAGAGCAGTTTTAGGTTCATAGCAAAATTCAGCAGAGAGTACAGAGTTCCTATATACTCCCCGCCCTGCACGTGCCTAAGCTCCCCCATTATCAACATTCCCACCAGACTAATCCATTTGTGACAGTCAATGAAGCCACACTGACACAGTGTATTCACTCAGAGTCCACAGTTTACACTGGGGTTCACTCTCACTTGTACATTCTATGGCTTGTTTCCTTCTTAAAAATTCTTCCTGCTTTGTACCTGGTACTAAAAAGTTGGCAGATCTTGGTCCTCATCTATGCCAGGAACACTGGAACCACAGACCTTACAAGGTCATCAGGCCCATTTGTGACCCCATTCTATCCTCTTGGAGGGTCCCCCATGGGGAATGTTTGCCTTTTGCCACTTCTGTCCCCTGAGTGCAGCTTCTTATCACTTTGGATTGTGGAAACTCTAAGAAATATATTCACTCAGTCCTCAAATATCTAATGACACTTTAGGGCTGAGGATAGAATAGAAAAACGAGTCCTTGGCCAAATAGAGATTACATTCTGGTGTTCAGGCAGCCAGGTAGTCATGCAATTATGCTGAAGAATGATCAGTCTTAGAGGGTCTTTAGTGGTCCCTCCTGGCTCACATCATCTGGAACATGATTGCAGAATTAATAAAACACTAGTGCCCCATTGATGAGATGCTCACCCCCAGATTCAAATGTTGCTCGCACATTTCCTATAGAATGGATATTGAAATTTTACTCATGCTTTAGAGTGACTATAGAACTTCACAGTTAAACTGGAGGCCAGTGTGCTAGGAGTGTAAGTCTTCTGCAGACAATAAGGGACCCCTCCTGGAATAAGAAGAATTAAATGATGCATTTTTCGTATAATGGGACTCCTTGGTGCCTGTTTCCTCTCTCTCAGGGTGAAACTAATAATCAAATACAAAAGATATGCAGACTTCTGGTCATTCTCAAAGCACTATTCAATTCAAACTTACTTTCATCAAAATTCTATTTTGGCTGCTTTCAGTGATTTCTCCTGAAGTTTTGAAGGCATGCAATAGTCCTTTCTGCTTTTTGTGTATGTGTGCTCAGGTGCTCAGTCATGTCTGACTTTTTGTGACCCCATGGACTACAGCCTGCCAGGTTCTTCTGTCCATGGAATTTTCCAGGCAAGAATACAGACATGAGTTGCCATTTCCTCCTCCAGGGGATCTTTCCAACCCAGGGATCAAACCTGTGTCTCCTGCATTGGCAGGTGGATTCTTCACCAGTATCACATCTTTTCTCATGGGACCAGTTGAAATTAATTCCTTTAAGCCAAACATTTTTAGGAAGGAATTCCTGACCATTCCTATATACTCTAACTTGAGCACTAGTGTGGCCTCTGCTAGCTTTCTTTGCCATGGTCCACAGTAATGGGCTAGAGAATATCCTTTTTTAATTTATAGTGTCCAGGTGATGGAAGGATCAGAGAATATGAAGGATATTGCAAGATGTGTGCCAGCAGATGGAGATGATTGGTTTTTGCCTTTCCTGGTTTTAGCTGGACAGCCAAGATCAGGATGATTGCATGTGGTTGTTGGAGGGACTTATGTATGTTGAAAGAAATATCTCTCTGTGTGTATATATGTATGTCTGTATGTGTATGTGTCTCTGGGAGAGGATTGGAAAGAGTTTTTAAAGGAAAATATAAAAAGTCTTTTAGAATAGTGACGTTCTATTCTTAAACCACTTTCTTTCATATCAGATAAAAGGCAGATGGAAAGGTTCTTGCAATCATTTGAGGGCCTATCCAAGGAAACATGTACTGAAAGAGGGACCCAGAAAAATAGAGTGGCCAGTGTGAGGCCTATTTCAACAAAGAAGCTAATCTGATAAGTGTGTAGCCAGCCAGGACACCAGCGTAGTATAGAGGACTTGGTCAGCAAGATTAGCAAGAGAGACCAACCGTGAGATGGCCCAGGCTGATGTCAAGGAGTTCTTGAGTGGAGAGACTCCCTCACTTGGGGTCCTTGGCCAATATGATATGGGTCAGGTAACATACTCAGGAAAAATCTAGGTTGTATATTAATCTTTTATCCGGTTTCCTGCTATAAAACTTGGGCGTCCCTGGTAGCTCATGATAAAGAATCTGCCTGCCAATGCAGGAGACATGGGTTCAATCCTTGGATCGGGAGGATCCCCTGGAGAAGGAAATGGCAACCCACTCCAGTATTCTTGCCTGGAGAATTCCATGGACAGAGGAGCCTGTTGGGCTACAGTCCATGGGGTCGCAAAGAGTCGGACATGACTTAGTGACTAAATAGCAACAACAAAAACAATAGAACTTATTTCTAAAAAAATCTCCCAAGTGGTGGCACCTTAAGCTTAGCCAATGCAAAGTAAACTTAGGAAATACTACTTTTTTCCTTCTCATTTTCTTCTCGATTTTGCACTTACATTTTGGAGTCACACGTAACCTCAAAGCACCAAGGAGCAGTTATCACGCGCCCTCAGTCCCCACTGAGGGGTTTTCCGTAGCTCTTTGCAACTGATGCCACATTCGTGTGGCTCTTGGATACTCGCCGTGTGTCTGGAGCCTCTGGGAAGCTGCTGTGGGCCCTTCTCCTTAGAGTCCCCCACAGCCCTGGATAGTCTGCTATACTCATGTTGCTCAAGGGGCTGCCCCTCACTCGGAAAACAAGGACCTAGGGTTTTTACCCTGTTCTCTCACGGCCCTGACTTAGGTGGAGAGAAGGGAAGCCTTTTCTCATACACAGCCTTTCTCAGAGCCCCTAAACAGCATAAGAACGTCATACTTCTTCTTTAAGTCTTCTCACACACCTTCCTCACTTTGTAGTATTTTACCTGTCAGTGAAATGAGGTAGAGATTGGGACGGATGATTTCCTCTTATAACTAGAATAACTCATGCACATCGTTTCATTAAGAGCTAAAAATAATATGCCAGGTGTCCTTCAGCTACTCGGAGAAGCCTGGTGGGCTGCAGTCCATGGGGTTGCTGGGAGTTGGACACGACGGAGTGACTTCACTTTCACTTTTCACTTTCATGCACTGGAGAAGGAAATGGCAACCCACTCCAGTGTTCTTGCCTGGAGAATCCCAGGGACGGGGGAGCCCGATGGGCTGCCGTCCTTGGGGTCGCACAGAATCGAACATGACTGAAGTGACTTAGCAGCAGCAGCATGTCTCTGTTATGAGTGTCAAATGTTTTTGAAATCTAAAAGTCAAGGATTGACTGCTTTGAAGCAACAAAAATTTACTCTATAGCACAAGGAATTATATTCCAAATCTTGTAGTAACCTGTAATGAAGCATAATCAGAAAAAAACACAACTAAATCACTATGTTGTACACTTGAAACTAACACAATATTGTATGTCAACTATCTTTCAACTAAAAAAAAAAAAAGAATTGACAGTTTTGTTGAATCATCATCCACACAAAAGCGTGAAATTCTCCAACTGTTGCCTGGTACACAACAACAGGAACTGCTGACAATTAACAACACATCCATGAATATACCTGGGCTTCCCTGGTAGCTCAGCTGGTAAAGAATCCACCCACAGTGCAGGAGACCCTAGTTCGATCTCTGGGTTGGGAAGATCCCCCGCAGAAGGGAACGGCTACCCACTCCAGTATGTTATCATGCTGCTGAGGCATGCAGGTGGGTACAGGCCCACCTAAATATTAGAACAAATGATTCCAGGTCAATTCTCAAGGGAATTACCTTTTCTGTTTCCCAACCTCTTGAGTTGAAAAACCAAGCCAACTATGACAAATCAGTCATAGATGAATTTGTGGATTTTTTAAATTACCAGGTCACCATCTTGGTGCTTGGTATTCAGTATTGCCCTTATGCCAAAGAGTGACAATTTAAAATAGATCTTAGACGCCAGTGTGACTGCAGTTCCAGTGTGAACCCCCTCTATATCATTCTCAGTTGGCACTGGAAGGTGGATTGGCCGTCTTCGCCAGTGTCATGTGCTAAGTGTCATGTATTGGGTTGGCCCAAAAGTTCGTCCTGGTTCTTCCGTAAGCTGTTTTTGACCAACCCAACACTTGGGAGCAGGACTGGCTAGGCACAGGGTAAGGAGTTGGTCAATCCCAGTGCTATTTGGTTAAAAGAGTTTTGTTATGTTTTCTGGGTATAGAAAAATATTTTCTCATTGCAAAACATAATCAGGAAATGCAGATACATGTTTGGATAAAAAAGAGTATTCAGTGTAATCAAACCATTCGGATATAACCTTCTTGATATTTTGTTGTAGATTTTTTTTCCTGAGCATACCCAAGATGTATGTATGTTCATACATATATAGAAACATAACACATATTTATAGAAAACAAATTTTGATCCTGTTGTATGAATTTTCTGCAACCCTTATTTCCCCTTAAACTATGTATCATGAATACCTTTATGTGTAAATACATGTGGATCTATAACAGATTTTTTAAAATAGGAATAACAAATTACTTAGCCAATCTCCTATTGATGAACCTTTAGGTTGTTTTTGATTTTCATGCTAGAAATAGTGTTATTGCGAAAGTCCTCAAACATTCTAAAAGTGGAATTTCTGGGTCAAAGGGATATGGACAGTTAATAATTTCACCAAACTGTCTCCAAGTAGTTTGTCAGTTTAGACTTAAGCCAACAGTGAGTGCCAATGTCATGGTCCACACAGTGAGATTTGAAGGCCAAGTCCATCTGCTTAAATGTCAGCATGAACACAACCAAGTATAGTCACTTTCTCCATTGGCCAAGCATTGCAAGTTGAATCATAAGGACTTTTTTAGAAATTAGAGTATTTTTTTTTTCCAGGAGAACATGATGGAAAAGCATCAGTGATCAGAAAAAGTGGTTTCAAATTACATAACAAGCCTGTATGTGTCTAAGCATGCGTGTGTGTCTGTGCTGGCAGGCATACGCCCAAAGGGAGCAGCAGGGGCCACAAGTATGGATACAGTATATATATGTTCAAGCTTTTTCTAGGACAGCCTTCATTTGATTATTTTCTAATGAAATCATTTAGTTCTCAAAAATATATTTATATAAGGTGTATTATTTAATTTCTATAAACTGCACTTACCAATTTATAGTCTTTTTCATCAACTTATTTGCCTTTTGACGAAGGAAATACCATCACTCTGCTATGGTTACTGTGCCCAGAGGGCAGATAACGTCCTATTTCTGAAAGCCTGGGCACCCCCCACCCCCACAAAATGAAGTGTCTAGGTCTGAGTCTTCGGCAGTGTCTGGTGGAGGTAGGCTCCTGAAGCTGCGGCTTCACCTCCCACGTCCGTCAGAGTGTGGACCACCCCGTGAGACACAGTCAGGTCTCCCATTCTTCTCTGAGACCGCCTTCCCCGTCCGCTCTCAAGTCTCTCTCCCTTTTTTTCTCCCTTCTCAGGGTAAAGCGTGGGAGTAAGAAGTGAGAAAATGCACCGTTTTTTTCTAGAGATTAAATGGAGCTTGAGGATGTTTTTGTTTAAACCTCACTAATCTCTTCCAAACAGGTGGCCTCAGGCTTTCGCTCCCGCACCCCTGCCCCACCCTATCCTGCTCCAGTTTGGGTTTATGTCACAGATTGCCTGGCTCCTTTCTCTTCTTTCTTCCACTTAACAGATATCCGTGTCCCCCAAAGAAAGGCGCTGACAAAGTCCTAGGGTGGGTGTGGATGGAGCTGTCTTGAAAGCTCTTAATCGAGACAGACCTGAAAACAGTGTACTCATAACATGGGGGAGATGGGCAATGGTGAGAAAAATGAGACAGCCAGAGGGGAAAGAGTGACGGCGACCAGGGGACAGATGCGTCTGAGGGCCTGCCACACGAGCGATGCTCGCCCGTGAGATGGATGTGGAAAGACAGCTGGCTCTTCAGAATCGATTTTTAGGACAGTGCCATGATTCTTCTGCAGAGAATGAGGAGTACAATGAAGAAGCAAAGGTTAAAGTTTTTCCCTAGAGACAGACTGAGAAGAAAACCATCCATCCTCTTTGGCTCTGATCATTTCCAGAAGGTCTGTCTGTTGTGTGTGTGTGTGTGTGTGTGTGCGCGCGTGCTTTTGTTTCTTTTTCTCAACCAACCTACTACACAAACTAACCCACGAAGGCATAATGCCATTGTGTGCCTCCATTTCTAAGTACCAAGGGAAATGGAGTACTAGGGGGAGTGGACGGGGACCCCCTGATGTGGCTTTTCTGCTCCGGCACGGAGCACCTTTCTTGTCGTCCACCAATGAATCGACAAGGGGAAATTTCTGTTGCTTGCTTGGAGGCTGCCTTTAGGGCTTCCCTGGTGGCTGAGATGGTAAAGCGTCTGCCTGCAATGCGGGAGACCTGGGTTCGATCCCTGGGTTGGGAAGATCCCCTGGAGAAGGCAATGGCACCCCACTCCAGTACTCTTGCCTGGAAAATCCCACAGACGGAGGAGCCTGGTGGGCTACAGCCCGTGGGGTCGCAAAGAGTCAGACACGGCTAAGCGACTTCACTTTCTTTCTTTTACTTTTGTCAAGGAAAGGATGGAGGGCGGTCATGATTTAGAGTTGACTTTTGAAGCTGTGGTAACCAGGATGTGCCCCTCCCCTAAAGCTGGGACCTTCCAGCTGGTCCTGGGAAGAGAAGGTGCCTCCCAGGAGGGGCCCAGGAGGAGCGAGAAAAGCTCCTCCGCTTTCCTTCAGCAGCTTTATCTCAGTTCCCTCAGCCCTCTTCCTTCCCCTGGTGACACAGCATTGATAAAAGATAACAGAAGGAAGGGCTACACAGACAGCAAAGAGCACCTGCAGGTATCTTTTGTAATCCTCAAGACAATGCTCGTGGGCTATGATACCTTTCCACCATTATCCCGATAAGGAAGCTAAGCTCGGGAGAGTGAAGGGACATACCTGGGGGGTCACTGAGCTGAGCAGAGGCAGCACTAAAACCCAAAGATCTGACTTCAAGTCCAGAGTTTTCCAGTCTATCACCTGGAACCAGCTCCTGAATGATTTTACCAAGTTTCTTGGCAATCTAGATCATATTGGCTTTTATGCCACTTATATTTCAAGTGAGTGAGTACTAAGTCGCTTCAGTTGGGTCTGACTCTTTGCGACTCTATGGACTCGAGCCCACCAGGCTCCTCTGTCCATGGGATTTTCCAGACAAGAATACTGGAGTGGGTTGCCATGCCCTCCTGCAGGGGATCTTCCTGACCCAGGGGTCAAACCCGTGTCTCTTACATCTCCTGCATTGGCAGGCAGGTTCTTTACCACATCACCTGGGAAGCCCTATATTTCAAACAACTCCAAGAGAATTTAAAAAAACAAGGAAAACTTAAAAGGATAAAAGAACTAAGTTTACGGATTCCCATACATTCACTATTTTTATCACCAAACAGAGCAAATAAAGACATAGGAGTTGTCATTCATGTAGATCAAATCACAAACAGTGGTTGAAATTTAAAAGGAAAAGAAAAGAATCGAACAGAGTACATACAAGTCAAGATGGGGTGGGATGTGGTGGGGAGGATACGGAAATTGGAGAATTCTGGTTCTGGAATCAGATTACCTGAGTTTCCAACCCAGTCTTACTGCTTTCTAACTATGTGGCCTTAGGCAAGTTGGCTCACTTCTGCAGGCCTCAGTGTTCTCACCTATAAAACAGTGATAATCACTGCATAGACCTCACAGGTATTAGAGGAAATATCCTTGTAGACATAGAGCTGATGCTGTGTAAACGATAGCCATTATGATTTTTAGATGAAGCAGTTGGCCGGGTCTGGGCTGGGGTGCACTTGGGGTCGAATGGTGTCCTTTCTGGGAGGAAGTCACAGAAGGAATCTCTTGGCCTTTAAGGGAAATGGTGAAAAAAAAGGGAGGGGGGAGGGGAATTAAACATACCGAGGTCCAATTTGCCTTGCTGCCAAACAGGTGATGCTTTGAATAGAGAAAAGATGGCAGAAAGATAAAAAGAAAGTTCACTTGTCATCTCCCACCTCTCCATCCCCAGCAGATTCACTGACAGAAAGGAGGTTTCTGACTGCCACTGTGACCGCCAGATGCTCTGGCGCTGGGCAGTTGCAGCTAGCCTGCTCATCCCAAACCCTTTGCTTCCAGTTTGGTCTGTTGAGCAAAGTCCCTGCCGCCCGCAATTCACCCATTGCAATTGCGGGTTTGTCTCCTTTGCCCTCTGTCTGGTGAGGGTTAAACCACAAGTCCTGGGAGGCAGCGGGCTGTTCAAGGGTCTGGGAAGGACAGAGGCCCCCAAAAGAGCCCTCCTGTGCCAGCACCAGGCAGGTTTGGGAGGTGGGTCCTAGCCTTCCACTGCCGGCTCGCCTATGGCATTTCTTGCCTTGCTAGGCAGCGGTGCACCTGCATTTGCGAAGAGGAAAAATTGAGAGCGGAGGAGAAAGCAAACACTGAAGAATGATTTCTCCTTGTTCTTAAGATCAGAGGAACTCACCCCAGGAAGCTAATAAATTATTCATTAAGCCTAATGGGGTGGTCACAAGGGAGCATTGCTGAGATGCAATTAAGTGGTGCTTTAATTTGAGAAATATTTATCGAGGTGTAGCGTTCATTCATATCTTTGTGAAAAACAATTTGATGGTAACTAAGGAGAAGAAAAACCAGAGGAGTTTGTAGAAAAGAAGGCTGTTCTGTGAGCAGCTTTCCTGGGGGGCTGCCATTGGCACCTGACTAGCCTTCTGACATATAGGATCGATTCTGAGCAGAGTAACAATAGCTATCTTTTATCAAGGGTTTTCCCTGGCCTAGACCTGTATTAAGGAGCTTTTGCACATGTATTATTCAATATTCACCCCATCATCCCAGTGCAGTCTGAATCTCTTCTATAAGACCTCACCCGGGTTCACTATATGGATGGTATTAAAGCTGACAGGACTTGGAAAGGAGGAAGTAGAAACTATTCTAGAAACTTGGTAATACACTTGTCTGCTAGGAGGTGGGAAATGAATCCCACAAAAATTCAGGGCCTTCCACTTCACTGAAATTTCTAGGCATGCAGTGGTGTGGGCCATGTCAAGTTTATCCCTTCTAAGCTTAAAGTTTCCATTCCTGCAATTTAAAAAGTGACTTATCATGGATCTCTTTGGATTAATGGAAGTAATACATACATCATTTGAGTGTGCTGTGACATCCAAGAAAATTGCTGGCATTGAGTGGGGCAGAAGAAAAAGAAGGGGTTCTCCAACAAGTCCAGACTTCCATGTAAGCTGCTCTGTATTGTCCCCCCAGCTAGGGCATAAATTCCATGTTGGGCTCCACATGGGGAGAGATTTTGTCTACTTTACCACTACTGTATATCTAAGATCTCAAACATCACCCAGCACAAAGCAAGCACTCAGAAATATGTGTTAAGTGAATGAACATCCTTTGAGGTAGCTGCTATGATTCTGCTCATTTTAGTGATAGGGAGATGGAGATTTCTAGAGGTCAAGGTGCTCAAGTTTGCATAGAGCGAATGACAGAACCAGAAAACAAGTGGGTTCAGTAGGACTCCTATTTTCAGCTGGGGAGCAAAAAGAAGCCCACAGATCATTGAATCCCCTAAAGCCACTCATTTGTTCAGCTCAGATTCTGAGTTCATGTTCTCTGGCTCTTGTGTAGCTCCTGAATAAAAGGCATGTGTGTGTGCTCAGTCATGTCCAATTCTTTGTGACCCCACACACTGTAGCCTGCCAGGCTCCTCTGTCCATGGGATTTCGCAGGCAAGAATACTGCAGTGGGTTGCCGTTTCTTTCTCTAGGGGATGTTCCTGATTCAGTGATCAAACCTGGGTCTCCTGCTTGGCAGGTGGATTCTTTACCACTGAGCCACCTGGGGACCCTGGGATAAAAGGCATTAATAGAGCAAAATCTGAGATTCCGCCGCAGCCCATCTTCCCTGCAAAGGGCGCTCTAGTCAAATCTGGAAAAATCAGGGACCACTCAAGAAGCCCCTTTGCATGCCCTTCTCACTCATTTTTTGAACGCTGGGCTCCATTTATTTACCTGTTGCCTGGTTCTTAACACAGGTAAGACTATTCTCTGTTGTATGGTTTTCTTCATAATCCGTTAACTTTGACTGAATATTCTTTCATGTGCCGGGTACAGTTTAGTTCAGCCGCTCAGTCGTGTCCGACTGTTTGCGACCCCATGGACTGCAGCACGCCAGGCTTTTCTGTTCATCACCAACTCCTGGAGCTTACTCAAACTCATGTCCATCACGTCGTTGATGCCATCCAACCATCTCATTCTCTGTCGTCCCCTTCTCTCACCTTCAATCTTTTCCAGCATCAGGGTGTTTTCCAATGAGTCGGTTCTTTGCATCAGGTGGCCAAAGTACTGGAGTTTCAGCTTCAGCATCAGTCCTTCCTATTAATTTTCAGGGCTGATTGCCTTTAGGATTGACTGCTTGGATCTCCTTGCAGTCCAAGGGACTCTCAAGTGTCTTCCCCAACACCACAGTTCAAAAGCATCAATACTTTGGCGTTCAGCCCTCTTTATAGTCCAACTCTCATATCCATACATGGAATGATACTGGAAAAACCATAGCTTTGACTAGACAGACCTTTGTTGGACATTTCCTGTATGTTTTCTTATGTAATCAAGGAGAGCTCAAATAGGCCCCAACATTTGGGGGACCTTGTAGTATTTCCCAAATCATGCTGTAATGAGTAATATTAAACCAGGACTCTGCTGTGCTTGGAGAAATCTGGATATCAAGGTAACTTGTGAATATTCATCCATATGTCACATGGACTCAACTCATAGCCAGATGGATAGTAAAAAATATTGTGGTTAGTTGTCTAAGAGAGAGTTGCCTCCCTTGATTGATCCCCATTATTTTATTTTAAAATGCAGACTTGAGGTACAAATTACCAGCGGTGATCATCTATATAAAGCAGACTTATGAGAGGGTTTCATTTCCTAATCAGTTTCCCCACAAGTCATTGTAATGATTTGGAAACATTTCTAATATATGATAATATATAGTTGATTTATATTTCTCAAAATTTACTTTTCCCCCAAAAGTTTTCTGTTTCTCAACACTAAGCTCTTATTAATATCCCTTCAATAATTTGTTGTTGTTTAGTTGCTAAGTCATGTCTGACTCTTTTGTAATCCCACAGACTGCAGCCCACCAGGTTCCTTTGTCCATGGGATTTTCCAGGCAAGAATACTGGAGTGGGTTGCCATTTCCTTCTCCAGGGGATCTTCCCAACCCAGGGATTGAATCCGTGTCACCTGCATTGCATTTGAATTCTTTACCACTGAGGCACCTGGGAAGCCCCTTTCAATAATTATATACTTAATAGTAATATTAGTAAGAATAAGAAAAATAAAGCAAGCTTTAGTAGTGCCAGGTACCATTTTATTATTATATTACATAAAGTAACTCATTCAATACATCTGACTTCTCTGTGGTTGTAGTTTGTATTATTACCATGCTATAAATGAGGAAACTGAGTCACAGAGAGACTAAGTAGCAAAACCAAGATTTGAACTCAGACAATATGGCTTCAAATGTTGTGTTCTTACCACTTATGCTAATCAGGGGTGATTTCATCATGATAAATAAATTTATAGCAGTGCCTCCAATATGCTCGGCATTGCTAGATAGCTGGGATATTTAATGTCTCTAAAACTTTGCAAATATAGTCAGGAATTTATTGATTTCTTTGGCCGCACTATGCAGCTTGCAGGATCTTGGTTCCCCAAGCTGAGGTTAAACCTATGCTCCCTTCAGTGGAAGATTGGAGTTCTAAACGCTGGATCACCAGGGAATTTCCAGTAAAGTCAGGAATTTAATTGTTATTTATTGAGACTGTCTTAAGAGTTATGATTATAGATACAATTTCTGGAAGTATTGCAGATAATGTCTTTGTCTTTTATTTCTAATAAATATAAATTATTTTGTAAAACACATGTCTGTATGTTAGTGCTAATTCTCAAATAGTTCAAGAACAAGCATAGGGCTTACACTGTTTGATAGATGGATCAGCTGTGACCCAGGAGTCTACATAAAGCATCCAAAATCATTCAGCTATTTAGGGGCAGAGGTAGAACTTGAACTCAGATTAGACTGAATCCAAAGTTCATATCTATTTCACTCTATCTTACTGTCTCAGAGCTTCCCCTTGGTACAAAGACAAGTTCCTGTGCATATGAGAAAAAAGTTGAGTGGGTTATGGGATGGTCTAAGACTAACAATATTTTTCAGACTTTGGGGTGTCCATCACCAGAAGAACCAGTTAAAAATTCAGTTGCTTTGCCCTCATCCCTAGAAATTCTGTTTCAGTATGTCTAGAGTGGGTTCTAGATCTCCTAGGTAATTCTGATGCACCCTTAAGTCTTCAATTTTAGCTCCTAAGAGTTTATTGGCAAATTATTTTTCAAGGACCTGGAATAGCAATTCCCAATCCTGATTTATTTGATGCAGCTGGAACCATTAGTATGCAAACAATACATTTTGTTAATTAAAAATAAACTAGTTTTCCCAATTTGCTACAGGAATGTACTATGGGGGCCATGGTGGGGAGGTTTGGAGGTTTTCTGAGGAGGTAAGACTATATCTTGTGCTCTCCTGCACTGATGGGTTCTTGGTCACCACCTCCCACCACCTCCAAACCCCAGGGTCTTTTTCTGAATATCTGCATCAGTGGTTCTCAAAATGTGGTTACTGGAAGAGAAGAGCAGCCAAAGATTGTCAGTTTTTAGTCTAAAAACATTTCATCTTTTTAAACTAAATTGCAGTCAGATTATAAAATGATTTAAAAGCAAGTATGCTGTCAAACATTGCTGACATCCCTGTTTTAGAATCTGATGTCGATGATAATAATAATAGCTAACATTATTGAGAGCTTACTATGTTCTCAGAAGTATATTAAGTACTTTATGTGCATTATGCCATCTTTTCCCTACAACAACTTTATGACCCTATTATATCAATTTAGGTTTAAAATGCTTAAATATCTTGCACAAAATCCTACAGCTATTAAAGAGTATTCTTGAGATTCCAACTAAGTTGGTTTGTCAACTATTCATCTAATAACTGTATAATAAAACCACTCTGAGTAAGAACATAAAAATGGTCCCTTATTGTGATGTTTTATAGCTTTTACAATTTCGTGTAGATGCGTGATAGCCTGCATTTGAGGTAGGCTGACCCTGCAGTGTTAATTGGAATGTCAAGTGAACATGCTGTGCCTGTCTACTTGAACACATTGCCCCTGGGATTCACCATAACGTCTCAGTGATGCAGAATTAAATTGTTAAAAAAGGCACCCTATTCTCTAGTACTATGCGTTTGACTTTTTAGATTCCATATATAAGTGAGATCATACAGTATTTGTCTTTCTATGTCTGGCTTATTTCACTTCACGTGATGTCCTCAACAAAGCTGGAAAAATATTAAATAAAAAATAAAAAGGCACCCTAACTGTTGGAGATATGATAAGCCATGTGAGATGACCTACATAGACCATGGAAGAGAAGTCAGAGTTCTTTTGTGTCATGGTAAAAAGGTCACAAAATTTTCAAGATAACTAAAGGCAGATAAAAAATAATGAGAGGGACTTAGGTTCCATTACAGATGATGTAAGCATCTACCTTTCTCCCAGCCCTAACTAATCTAAACCTCTCTACCTCATCTCCAGTTGACTATCAGATAAACATAATTTTCTTTTCCCCTTCACTAAAATCAGAAACACTTTTATGCTCCCCAGTGAGATTCCAGCAACACTATTAATACTTAAGACTCCTGTGACATATTAGGGAGACTTATTTGTAAAGTTTTACTCTTTGGGGCTTTCCCTACATATCGTTTTGGTGAATTTCCCCTACAACTGAATAAACAGCTGATGTTAGCATGTTCCTCCAGTTTAGACATTAAGAAAGTCAAAACCTTTGGTTTGACTGTTTGAAATTGAGTAGACAGGATCTGAGAAGGTTCTAGATAGTCCCTGAGAGCAGTACTTCTCAAACTCTCCTTTGCACCTCAATCACCCAGGGTTCTTGTTAAAATGCAGAATCCCAAGTTTTACCTCAATGCTGAGATGCCGCATTTCTAACAAGCTCTCACGTGATGCTTATAGTGCTGGTCCGTGGACCACACTCTGAGTAGCCAGGACTCGGGATGGTGGTTCTTAAACCTACCCACCCATCAGAATCACTAGGACAACTTTTCCTTTCTCTCTCTCTTTTTTAATATAAGAATTCTATTGAGATTTAATTCATATACCATAAATCCGCTCATTTAAATTGCACAATTCAATAGCTTTAGTACATTCACAGAGTTTTGCAACCATTACCACAAGCAATTTTAGAATATTATAATCACTTTCCCCCCAGACTTCGCACCTATTAGAAGTGCATTCCTTTATTCACTCCATCAGCTTCCCTTCCCTCATATTTTAGGCAGCCCTTAACCTGCTTTCTCTCTATACCTATTTGCCTAATCTGGCCATTTTGTATAAATAGAATCATATAGTACATGGTCTTGTGACTGGCTCCTTTCACTTCGCACAATGTTTTCAAGCCTCATCCCTGTGGCAGCATGCATCATAAGTTCTTTATATTATCTGAGCAAATGATATTCCACTGTATGGACTGACCACATTTTATTAATCAATCTGCTGTTGGATGGACATTTGGGTTGTTTCCACTTTGGGGCTATTATGAATAATACTGCTATGAATATTCATATACTGGTTGTTGTCTGGGCGTATTTTTTCACTTTTCTTGTGTATGTACCCAGGAGTAGAATTACCGGGTCATGTAACTCTCTGTTTAAACTTTTGCGGAACAGTAAGCCTGTTTTCCCAAGCTCCTGTACAAGTGGACGTTCCCACAAGCAGTGCATGAGGTTTCCGGTTTCTCCATGTCCTCACTAACATCTGCCTTCTTGATTTTAGTAATCCTAACAGTTATGATGTGGTATTTCTTTGTGACTTTGATTTGCATTTCCCTGATTGCTAATAGTCAGCTTTAAAAAAATGTTTATTCCTAGACTTTGCTCCAGATCTACTGAATCAGAATCTCTGAGAATTTGGGTTTGGAGACATCTATAATTTTTACTAAACTCTTCAGGTGATTTTGATAATCAACCAGCTATCTGAACTGCTTCCCAGCCTAGCAATTTTCTCAAGGAAGTTCTTTTAGCCTTAAGGTGAAGTGATCTCTGTGTTGCAGACTTTAGAATTCTTTATATCTCATGACTTGATAAAGTAGACTAGAAAATATATTTCCTTTAAAACACACAGATTAACTAATTATAGGTCTTCCAAATGAAATGTCTCTTAAGGCCACATTGACACTTTTCCTACAAGCAGTATGTTTTTTCATTATTGTGTATTCTAGGTAGAAACTTGATGGAGGAATGTTTCTGAGAATGATTACATGACTTTGTGCTTTATTTATTTGAATGGCTAATCTGTAGCAGCTATGGTTTGAATGCCTACAGAATCCAAGAGCAATTAATTGGATGGCAGTTTTAAAAATACATGATATCCAAGACACTGGGTGATTTATTGGATATGTTCAGGGAATTTTTGAAAAAGAGAATTCTTGTCCTGGCTTTAATTTACCTTAGCATTAAGCAAGTCACTTTCTCTTTTGTCAGAGTTGCCTCATCTAGTGAGGTAAAAATAAATTACAGATAATAAAATACTGACTTGGATAATTGTTTGTGTCCTGGTACCCACTTTTGAAAGCTACCATTAATATATATATATATCATTTATTTATTGAGGGTTTACTATTTGTCATTTGACCAAGCGACTTCCCTTTCACTGTTTGTCAGATACTGTGTTATATGCTTCCAACAGTCCCATTTAATCCTTATACCACTTCAAGATAAATATTATTACACCCACTTTATAGATAAAGAAATTAACATTCTTAGCAGCCTTTAGAAACTGGTTGAAGGATATACAGCTGTTAAGGGGTAGAGCTGACATTTAAATCTGGCTGTCTTCAGATATGGCTTTATAGTTTTCAACTCGCCTTATAGAAAATATAATTCAAAAAATCAATAATCAATAAAGCAAAAAAAAAAAAAAACAACAGAACAAAACACTTCCCGAAAGCACGTTTAAAAAATCTTAAGTAATCATCCTCTCCAGGAAGTAGTGAAGTTCACTTTGGCCATTCAGCTTAGTCTCTTTTCTATGCCTACAAACTGAAAGGAGGGATTGCAGTGCTAATGCAGGTCTAGCACACAATAGACAAGTGACTGAATGGAGACAGTACAGATTTGAGAGCTATATTGGGCATTGTTTGAAACCTGTTCAAACAAACTGTTTGAAACAGTTCAGTTCAGTCGCTCACTTAGTTCATTTCAAATGTACTTTCAATGCTTTCCTTGATCACCCATCAAAAATTTCACTCCCATCTGTCTTCCTCTATCCATTAAAGTGTTTTTTTTTAATACAACATACAATATTTTTTTATTGTTGATATATTTGTTTACATATAGTTGAGGAAACAATTGCTTGTTATAATACAGTACACTCTATTTAAAGGAAACAATTGCTGGTATAGCGCTGATAACTAGGGAGCAGGATAGTTTGAAAGGTCAACTAATTACATGCAAGAGAGGGTACAACAGAAGTCAGGGAAGGGCAAAATCAAGTGGTCTAAAGTCTCAAATTCACAAGGAGTCAGGAGCCGATTCTTGATTGATGCCGGTTAGAATCACAATGATAAAGGCTGGGAGACAGAGCAAGAGCAAGCCAGTAAGGCAATAAATTCGTGGTGAATAGGAGGCCAGAAGAAGCTTGATATGACTGGAGAAGAGTGCCTGATTTGAAGAAATGAAAGTAATGTCTAGAAAAGGTGATGGAGGTAGGCTGCTGAGAGTCTTAAATCTCAACTACTAGATTGATGAGCATTCCAGGAGCAAAGGGTCTTTATGGTCTCTATTTTTAGTTAGTTTCACTTAAGTCATATTAAGCGTCTAACATACAATCCCATGGGCGAAGTCTTTCATTTAGAACTACTTAAATACCAGCAATTTGCATTGGTGATTTTTGCCTTTAGTTAAATGTGTGTTCTGACAGTACCACCATAGTCCAGCCAGTAAAGACAGAAGCCAAGTTGGGCTCCTCTGAGATAGAAGATAACACAAATAGAAGAAAAACCATCCTTGCTTTGAACAGGCACTGTCATTCTGCATTTTAAGACAGGACCTTTTCATTCATCTAGGAAGACGTAACACAATGCAAGCACACTTCCACTAGTAATGTTATTATTCTAAAGAAAACAAAGAGTTTCCTGTTTTCAGCTGTAGGCACACAGGACTTTGCTGCAGGCTGCACTGATCATGAGAGGATTATTCGTGGTGACAGGAAGATGTGTACGTCTCTAACTCCTTCCCTCTCCTCTTACTTTGGGGAGGGAAATTTATCCTTTCTGTATCTTTTGAAGGATCAAAGTATATGAAAATCAATGTGCCATGGATGAAGTTTTCCAAACTTCAAAAGCCAGGTGCCTTTGGGCACAGAGTGGTCCCAAGCATGTTCCCCCCTACTCTGACCTCCTCCCAGCAGGCAGGTCCTAGGCTTTTCAATGTGTTTTGAGGGCATTTGGGAGCTAAAACAGATGTCTTACCAGAAGTGTTTCTTCCTATTTGGAGGAAGAATCAGGGAACAGTGTGGGTTGTTGAACTTGTGTGTTTGGAGAGGGAAGGATGTTGGAAGCTATTGCCAAATCATTTTTTTTCCTGAGGCATCTGTCTACCATGGGCCGGATCAGCTTTTAAACTTGGACTTGAAAATCAAGTTTTGACAACATCCACCTATTCTGCTAGAGATCTGCTCTGTGGTTTTAATTTGAATTCTCTTGAGTATTTTGGCTATATACTAAAAAGTCAGAGCCCATATATATTGGGTGGGAGGAAGGGCAATATTTTATATGCATATGTAATACATATGTATGTTGCTATTTAGTTGCTAAGACATGTCAGACTCTGCGACCCCTGAACTGTAGCCCACAAGGCTCCTCTGTCCATGGAGTTCTCCAGGCAAGAATACTGGAGTGGGTTGCTATTTCCTTCTCTCTATAAAATGTATGTATGTGTTTGTCTCTCTCTATAAAATATATATATATGTAAAATATACACATCCACATATATACACAGACGTGCATATCCATATATATTTATGATATATACAATATGTATTGGGTATATATATATTTGTATAAATAAGTTATGTAATGTTTATTTAAATTATTTCCTACAATCCTTGGGACTGTTCTGCAGTTTTCTTCTTTCTTCTCCTGTTTTCCATCAGCTCTGGTGAGGCTTTCTAATGAGAACTCTCTGACTCTTCCCCTCGACAGGATGAGGGGCACACATGGCTGAGCTCTGGCCGTTCTCACGGTGGCAGGGCAGGAGACGGTGGGGCCTCCAGGAAGCTTCCTTGCTGGAGAAACAGAACAGAGTCCTGTCTGAGGCACTTGCGAAGGGGTGGGCCGACTGCCCGCGAAGCCAGGGATGGCAGCTTCAGCTTGGCCTCAGTTCCTGGACATTCTCCCCTGGTCACCCAGGGGGGTTCTGTCTCTAGTTCAACTTAGTGAGTGAAGTTTGCCCTCTTCCCCTCAGCTCAGGAGGAGTGGAGAGGTGGAGACATTACCTGCGGTGGCCAGGTCACTTTCATGGGGTGAGAGGTGTCCCTTTTACTTCTCGCGATATTGTGAGGCTCCTCCTGTGACTGGGTCCCCCTCGAGTTTTTAACTCTCAGAGTTGCCCACACGGAGCCTCCAGGCGTTCGTTACGTACAGCTCGGGTTTTCCTGCCGCAGCACTGACTGGGGAACCCCGTTGGTGGTGTTTGCTCCAGAGTCTCTGCTCCTGTGAGCCATGACTCCACGTTCACCCGCCTCTTCAGGCCTGTGCGTGTGTGCTGCGGCGCCCAGTCATGGCTGACTCTTTGTGACCCCACGGACTGAAGCCTGCCAGGTTCCTCTGGCCATGGGATTATCCGGGCAATAATACCAGAATGAGTTACCATTTCTGCTTCTAGAGGATCTTCCTGCCTCAAGGATTGAACTTGAGTCTCCTCTGTCTCCTGTTGGCAGGCAGATCCTTTACCGCTGAGCCGCCAGGGAAGCCCATCTCTCCAATCCTAACAGCAGCCTTTTGCTCTCTCTTCCACTCTCTTCTGGATACAAGAAGAGTTGCTACTTCTTCAGTCTGTTTAGCTTTTTACTTGTTGTTAGGACAGAATGGGGACTTCCAAACTCCTTACATTTGGGACCAGAAAGCGGAAGACTTCTATATGCCTGAATGTTGACTATTTAATTTCATGGTAGCAAGCTGAAGGGTTACAAGGTTAAATTAAAGAAAAGCATTTTCTTCCAGTTAAAGGTGCCAGGGAAGTTATTTCTGGGTAAAGAGGAGGGGGCAGTGGGAGTGGTTAGCTAAGTAACACTTTTGGGTTCATGTGGATTATAAATTGTGAAATATACGGATAGTCGAGAGTTGCTTGAACTTGAAATCTGACTCCAGTTTTGATTTGCTTCTTGGGGGTGATTGAAATAAGCGATGAGAACAATCCATTGAAAGAACTAAGAAAAGTCATTAAACAGAATGTTTTCTCTTCTTTAGCTGAATCCTTGGGAGTTGGGCAATTATTCCTGATAATGAAAGTTTTCCCTACTGCTGGTTACATCCCTATAGCATGTGTTGGTTTGTATTTTCTGGTGATGTAAGAGTCAGAGACCCTGAAGAAGGGAAAGGCTACCCACCCCAGTATTCTGGCCTGGAGAATTCCATGGACTGTGTAGGCCATGGGGTCGCAAAGAATCGGACATGACTGAGCAACTTTCACTTCACTTCACAAGAGTCAGGGAAAGGCCATTAGCTGTGTAATTTACAGACCACAGATGTTCCCCCTTGCCCCTGTCAGTTTTTCAAATGTTTATATCAGTGTTCTGAAAGGCCCAGTAGGAAGTTCTAGGAAATAATTCTGGGATAAAAGAAGTTTTAAACAATGCCCATTACAACCCAGGACACAGTACATAAACCAAGTCTCCCATTTACTTCCCTTTCAGCCATAAGTACATCTTTTCCACTTCTGGATCTTATTGATTCCCTCTTGCCTCAAGCCTGCAGCTATCCTTGGCTGATTAGTTTATCTCCATTCTGCATCTAGTCTTTCCTCAATCATCTGGCCTTCTGACGGCTCTCTTGATGCTGAAAACTCAGCCTCTGCACCAGTGCTGATTCAAATCTCAGAGATGGAGCTTTAGATGAAGTAGAAAAGAATATCTTTATTTCTTTGCCAGACAAATGGGTACACAGCAGGCTCATGCCTCTCAAAACTGTGTGCTCCAACCTGGGATGATTTCGTGAGGAGTTTTATAGCAGTGGTTCAAGGGCAGGTTGCTGATAAGGATTAGGGTGTGTAAAGAGCCTGCACGTGTTTAATTTGGCCTTAGATGGTCCCATGAGTTTCTGTGAGTCCTTTAATCTGGCCTCAGGTGGTCTCTTGAAAAGCTTCATTGGTTCCTTTAATCTAAAATGAAGAGCACTAATATCTTTCATTTGTTGAGGGTTTGCTTCCCTGTGGCTCAGATGGTAAAAAATTGGGCTGCAATGCAGGAGCCCTGGGTTCTGCAGGAGACCCAGGTTCGATCCCTGGGTCAGGAAGATCCCCTGGAGAAGGGAATGGCAACACACTCCAGTATTTTTGCCTGGAGAATCCCATGGAGAGAGGAGCCTGGTGGGGTACAGTCCATGGGGTTGCAAAGAGTTGGACACAACTGAGCAACTAACACTTTCACTTCTTTCTTAGTTCTACAGAAGTGTCCAAAGATATTGTTATGTGTATTCCTGAGGCAGAGCCGGGACTCTGCCCCAAGACTGTTCTATCATTTCTTGGCTGCTCCTTTCTTGTCTCTACACCCCTGCCTCCTCTGATTAGCAACTGTTTCAGCCTGCTCTTTGGAACTCAGGGAAGGCCATGAAGGCTGAAGGCTACTCCCTACAAACAAGAAACAGGGGGCATGGATTGACCCAAGTACCACAAGGTCCTACTTTGTTTCACCCTTAGAATGTACATCATTCAGAAAACTAAGATTATGGCATCTGGTCCCATCACTTCATGGGAAATAGATGGGGAAACAGTGGAAACAGTGTCAGGCTTTATTTTTTTGGGCTCCAAAATCACTGCAGATGATGATTGCAGCCATGAAATTAAAAGACGCTTACTGCTTGTAAGGAAAGTTATGACCAACCTAGATAGCATATTAAAAAGCAGAGACATTACTTTGCCAACAAAGGTCCATCTAGTCAAGGCTATGGTTTTTCCAGTGGTCACGTATGGATGTGAGAGTTGGACTGTGAGGAAAGCTGAGGGCCGAAAAATTGATGCTTTTGAACTGTGGTGTTGGAGAAGACTCTTGAGAGTCCCTTGGACTGCAAGGAGATCCAACCAGTCCATCCTAAAGGAGATCAGTCCTGGGTGTTCATTGGAAGGACTGACGCTGAAGCTGAAACTGTAATACTTTGGCTATCTCATGTGAAGAGTTGACTCATTGGTAAAGACCCTGATGCTGGGATGGATTGGGGGCAGGAGGAGAAGGGGACAACAGAGGATGAGATGGCTGGATGGCATCACCGACTCGATGGACATGAGTTTGAGTAAACTCCGGGAGTTGGTGATGGGCAGGGAGGCCTGGCGTGCTGTGATTCATGGGGTCGCAAAGAGTCAGACACGACTGAGTGAATGAACTGAGCTAAACTGAACTAGAATATACATTCCTTCCTGTGATTGCTTGAGCTACAGACATAGAACTTTCTTTAGCCACTCTTGGGACCAGAATGGACCAGAAATGGAGCCATTCACTGGGGCAGTGGTTCTCAAAGCCAACAATGGGTTGTTCTCAATTGTTTCATGGTTAAGCAGAGTCTTTCAGATGACACCTGTGCTCTATTATACTTCACAGAATACACTGAGGCCATTGGAGAGAGACGTTCCCAAGGTCCTATACCAAACATACCAAACTTCCTATATCTGCAGCTACCCTTCCTAGTTGTTAAAGCAAAGCAGTATTTCTTTAGGTTTTGTCCCTGGAGCACTTGCATTGGGAATTATCTGGATTGAATATTGGAAAAAGACCAGACCTATTGATTCAGAAACTTAGGAGTGGAGAGAGCATGGATATCTGAATTTAAATGGGCACACCTGTTGATTTTCATGTACCCTGGTATTTAAGAACCACTATCTTAACCTATTGATCATACTTTCTCTAATATATTCATCCCCTTTTCTATAAGAGATAGAAGTAGGAGTCTATATTGGTTAAGAACAAGAACCCTGTAGCTCTGACGTGGACTATCTGGGCCAGTTCCTTAAACTCTTTGCTTCTATTTCTTTATCTGTAAAATGAGAATAATAAATACCTCATCTGCAGAGGCTAATAAGGAAAATTAAATGAGTAAATATATGTAAAGAACATTGTCTTGCATACAACCAGCAAGATAAGTGTTGACTATTTATCATTACTCAATCCTTCCTGGGCTTCCCTTGTGGCTCAGACAGTAAAGAATCTCCCTGCAGTGCAGGAGACCGAGGTTCAATCCCTGGGTGGGGAATATTTCCTGGAAAAGGAAATGGCAACCCACTCCAGTATTCTTGCCTGGAGAATCCCATGGACAGAGGAACCTGGTGGGCTACAGTCCATACGAACGCAAAGAGTAAGATATGACTGAGTGACTAACATAACACAATCCTTCCTATCAACACTGAAACCTGTGCAAGACTCTCCTGTTATCCTCTGTAGATACTTTATCTCTCTTTCTGTAGTCAAGATACTATCACCATCCTTTCCAAAAATTATTTCCTCCACTAAGTCCAGTTCCCTTCCCCCCACAGGTCTTTAGTACCAGATAAGATGCTTTTCTCAGCTCCACCCTTTAACCTAGTTATTTTCTACTCATTCTTCCATTGTCAACTCACTGGTGCCTTTTGTAGGGAACCTTCAGATTATGTGAAGACCCATGTTATGTACTTCAAAATCCTGCATAACATTTATCACAGGTGTAATTTTATATTTATGCTTACAACTATTTGACTAATATCTGTCTCCTCCACGAAACTGAAAGCTCCAAAAGATGTGGGACTCTGCTGACATTTCCATAAATGTTTCACCAATGCTGAGCACAGCATTGAGCCTAGCACATAGTAGGTTCTCATAAGTCTTTGTTATATGAATGATGGGCAAATGTGAATGTTCATAAAAACCCTAAGAAGAGCACCAAAGCAGGGCTGCTGTTAGTACTTCACCATTATTTAAAGAGTCTACTTTTGAAATAAGACAGACCTGAGAACCAGTCTTCACTCTCCCATGTGCCAGCTATGTAATCTTGGGCAATATTCTTAACTTTCCAAGTATTTCCCTTTCTTTTTTTTGTAAAATGGCCGCAGCACTCTAGGGAAGTACAGTACCATACGGAGCTGTTATTGGGACTAAGGAGAAAAAGCATGCACAGGGTTTACCACAATGCTTGGGTCAAAGCAACTGTCCAATAAATGCTCATTAAGATGTGATGATAATGATCTTCCTGCTGTTAACAAAACTCCCAAGAGGTCCCCAGTCTTTTCGGTGGCTAATTTCAATCATGAAATCCCTAGGTGATCCTTTAGGCATTTCCCACTTCATCTTTACTCACGGCAAGGAGAGTGCGATTCCTTGGGTATATCGTGCACACACTGCTCAGAGTCTGCTTTACTCCCTTGCATGCCCTTGCTGTCTGCCACTGCTCCAAGCGGCTCAGCTTGCCTGGTTTTTTTTTTTTTTTTCTCTCCTGCTGCTTGCACCAAGGTAGGCACCTCTATGCACATTCAGCAATTGCCAGGGCCTTTGCCAGACCTACTCTGTCATCTTCAGTGGTGCCCCTGCCACTCCCTTCCCTCAGCAGCATTGGGCTCCCTCCCTCTTGTCTTTACTGCTTTTGGCAGAATAGGAAAAGTAATGAAGCCTGACTCTCTCAGGGCAAGGTGAGTGACTTGGGAGGCACAGCTTTTCGAATGTGTCCTTTGTCCTCTGAGGTTTCCTCCCTCAGGGGCATGCATGCGAGGGTCGAGGCAAGCAATGTCACGATCTTCCTGAAGATACTAGATGATGGCCTTCTCCGCCTACATCAGTGATGTTGGGGGCAGTGAGAATGACAGGAAGGAGTGTCAACCCTAGGGAACTTGGAACAACTATTGTGCAAGCTCCCTTTCAACTATAGAGTATGTGGGCTTAAAAAAATATCCACAGTCTGAAAGTTGAGAGTTATGTTTTATGTGGTGAGAAATTTTTATAACTTGATCTCTGAGTTGGGAAGATCCCCTAGAGAAGGCAAAGGCTACCCACTCCAATATTCTGGCCTGGAGAATTCCATGGACTTTATATAGTCCATGGGATCACAAAGAGTTGGAATGATTGAGCGACTTCTACTTCACTCTATGACTTCAGGCCCCGGAGACTGCATTTTAAGTAACCCTGAGAGAACTGCTCCAAGGAGGTGGTGGAGGGCAGGGGTGGGGTGGTGGTGAGGGTCAGGGGAGCTAGGTTATATAGAAGTTTTACAACAAAGGGCAGGTAGTCAAATATCAAAAGATGAAGTTAATTAAAGAAAATTAGGTATCTCAAGTTAAGGAGTTTAGTGCTTTTCTATGTATGCAAAAATGCAAGAGTCTGGGGCTCAGTGAAATCATTCTTGTGATATGTACCTCAGCCATCTGGGGCCAGTTTCCTGAGTTTTCACACCCTGAGTTTCCTCAGGATTCACCATGGGGAGTGACTGTAGCCTGGTGGCTGCCAGATGGCAGATAGTCTTTCCATCTTGAGTTCCCTCAGGGCTCACCAGCTCACCATCCACGGTGGCTGCAACTGCTGTTGATTTGACATCCTTGTTTACTGGTATGGCAGGAAGTATTCCATTTCTCAGATAGGCCCCCTTTTTCCTTTCCCATCCAACTTTCTCTCATGAAGAAAAGCCTCTTTCCTCTTACAAGCTAGCCTTGCCCTGGTCCAAGGGCATTTTCAGATTACCCACTCCAGTTTTCTTGCCTAGAGAATCCCATGGACAGAGGAGCCTGACAGACTAGAGTCCATAGAATCACAGAGTTGGGCATGACTCAAGTGATTGAGCAGAGCATAGGGCCATTCAGAGCAGCCCTGAGCTGTTTTAAAGAGCTGAGATGGCCCTACTTTATGCAGTGATTTTTATGCTGTGTTTTTTTTTTTTTTAATTTTCACACTAAGGAACATTTGCTTCATCTCTTCCCTTGGTACCTTATCTACTATACTCTTCTTTCCATTCATTTGGTGAGATTTTTTTTTTTTTTAATGTGGTGGTGGTGGTGTGTGTGTGTGTGTGTGTGTGTGTGGGTGTGCGCGCACTTGTGTCTGCTTTGCAGAAGCAATGGCAGTGGAGTAGGGCCTCTCTTTTGGCCCCCTGAAGTATCTCTGAAGAAATTTGAAAATCACAATTTGAGAAACACATCAGGGAGGAAAATTCACTCTTGCCATACCTCTTGTGAGGAATAATAGAAATAGAACTAGTCAAATGACCAGTGCTCTCACTAAGCTTTGTTAATCTTTTCCCAAGGTAAAGTACATACAATTATTTTTTTTTTCTACAGGATGCTTTCCTGATTTTTCTTTCAAGGACAAAAGATTTGTAGTCTGAGCAGCTGGATCACTTCCTCCCACTATTCTGTCCTTGGAGACATTTGGCCCATTAAAGGGAGCCCACGGATTCCATTTCAACAGATGCATCTCACATTTACTCAGGATATAAGTGATAGGGTGACTCATTGTGCTGCTAATACAATTACAGTCTTTGTTGTTTAAGAATAATATCTTGATTCCATATAGGCAAAGAGATTTATCACCATACTCTGTTGTAAGGAAAGACTGAAAGGACAATATATGTGTAACAATTCAGAGAAAACTGGAATGTTCCTACTTGGGAATAAAATGGACAGTTTGTCATTTGACTCATAACCTTAGGTGAGTGCATATAGAATGTGGGCTTTCTGAACTTTAGTATAAAGTCATGGATTCCTGTGTTCATGACATTGAAAAACCTATTATGAGGTGCTTTAGGAAGCTGATTGTTGAGAAATGAGAGAAAGAACTCTTATTCACTTTCTTTCATATTTTGTACAAATTCTATCTCTATGTGAGTAAAATACAAGTCCTGGCAAGTACAGTATTTGAATTTTACTTTTGATCACTTTTGGAGCAACATGTACATACGTTTAAATTCTTCAAAGCACATTTCTGAAAAGACTTTATTACTAAGTTGATTCTATTTCTCCTTCAACAATGTCTGTCCCTTCTCTTTCTTTCTTTCTTTCTTTTTTTTTTTTTTTTTTTACTACTTTTGGCTCCTAATTTCTGTAGGGGCTCTTGAGATAGCAGGAAGAGTGAATAATACTGCTTACTCTTCCTCAAACTTGTATCCTGGGGGTCAAAAGTACATTCAGGTACTGAAAAAAAGAAAGTACCTTCCTAACTGGAAGTCTCATCAGGAAGACTGCTTTCATGCTTATCAGGAAAAATATCCATGTGGTTTTTCTCTTCTCTAAGGTCTGTATTTAGTAGTAACTTAATAAGATGTGGGCTTGAATCTCAGCTCTGTTGTTTACCAGTTGGGTGACCCAGAGCAGATTATCCTGACTCTTAGTGAGAGTTTACATAAAATGGAGATACAGTCTTACTCTCCTAATAGGATCATCAAAGAATTCTGAATGATGTCACACTGACTGGTACATACTTAAGACATAGTAAATGTTATCTGTTCTTTTTCTTTATTATACTCTCAGGACTAATTGGTAGCTAAATGCATGAGAGTTATGGATTATTTGAAAGCCAGCCTCAGTTAACTGAGTGGGAAAGGAGAGGGAATATAGTTTTTGACACACGACCTATTCTTTGATCTCTAGTGGGCTAGTTAACTTCAAACCCAAGGAACTACATCCCAATCATAGGATTGGGTTTTGATTAAGCTTATATTGACCATGATTTGATTTGACAATGAACAAACAAGAGGAGCATATTATAGGTTAAAAGAATTAGGAAGATGCAAGAGGATTCTTGACTTAAGATAGGCAAAATGCTATTATTTTGTGCTCATGAAGCAGTACTGTATAACAGAAAGCCATATTCTTTGGAACTAGAGAGAGCTGGGTTGAGATTCCAATTCTAAGGGGTACTAGTATGTACATTTTAGGAAAATCTTTTCTTTTTCTCCCTTGTAATATGTAGATAAGCATACTTACTTTGGAGTATTAAAAAAATTGAATGGATTTTTAAAGTACTTATTAGTACCATGTTAGGCATATAGTAATTTCTCTAAAAATGTTAGGGTTTTAAATATTTTCCCTGTTTTCTCCTCTTTAATGATGCATAATACTTTGATTTAACACTAATTCTAAGTTTAGCTCATGTTCTGTCTTAAAGAGTATTTTCTCTGTTGGCTCATGATTTGATTTGCTCATTTCCTGAGAAGCCCTCTTCCCTCACTATCTTCATCTGCTCAAGCCTGACACAGTCCATCTTAACTAAGTGTTAAAGGAAGGCAAATTTTTGTCTCCGCTGAATTTCCAATTAATGACATATAATTCTACCTAGAACTGCATTAGTTGGAGAAGTCTCTTTGCCTACACCATGCAAATGAATCTTTATGTATGTATTCCCAGTGACAGCCACTTGGGACTTTTTTTTGAAAGTAGGTAAAGCATAAATCATGAATTAATGAAACACTCTGACTGTGAAGCTGCTTCCGCATCTGACTAAGGGGATTAATTCTTCATAGCTATGACTCTTGAGAGAAGTCTTGAGAGTCCCTTGGACTTGCAAAGAGAAGAAACCAGTCCATCCTAAAGGAAATCAACCCTGAATATTCATTGGAAGAACTGATGCTGAAGCTGGAGCTCCAATACTTTGGCCACCTGATGCGAAGAGCCAACTTCCTGGAACTGATGCTGGGAGGGATTGAAGGCGAAGGAGAAGGGGGTAGCGGAGGATGAGATGGTTAGATAGCATCACTGACTCAATGCACATGAATTTGAGCTAACTCCAGCAGACAGTGGAGGAGACAGGACCCTGGTATGCTGCAGTCCGTGGGGTCACAAAGACTGAAAACAGCCAGATTATGGTTTCAGCAAAATAGTAAACTTTGGTTGTTTTTCTTTCCCTCTCAGTTTGACATTAAGGTAACTTTGTATTACAATCCACTGTCCTGGTGCTTGGTTTTAAAATAAAGTTTTATTGGTACGCAGCTGAACCTGCTCATCAGTGTATTGTACATAGCTGCCTTCAGGCTACAAAGCAGAGGTGGGTAGTTGTGCAGAGAATAAACCGTGTTTGACCCCTGAAGCTGAAAGTATTTACTATCTGGACTTTTACAAGAAAAGTTTGCTGACATCTGTTGTAAAGAATTTGAAAGCTATTTATGTGTTGACCTATGCTTAGGCTTTCTTTAGAGCGAACCCAGAGAATAGGGTAGATGGTTTCTATAATAGGACACAGTAAGTAAGTAAGTAAGTAAAGTTGCTCAGTCGCGTCCGACTCTTTGTGACCCCCTGGACTGTAGCCTACCAGGCTCCTCCTTCCATGGGATTTTCCAGGCAAGAGTACTGGAGTGGGCTGCCAGTTCCTTTTCCAGAGGATCTTCCCCACCTAGGGATCGAACCCAGGTCTCCTGCATTGTAGGCAGATGCTTTACTATCTGAGCCACCAGGGAAGTCTATAATAGGACACAGGAGGTCTGTGACAAATGTCAGTTGAATTAAATATCTTTAAAAAAAAATTCTAGAAAAAAATGTTAGTAGAAATTCTTAGCATGACGACATAAAGTTTTACTCTTCCTGCTTGTTTAATTGGTTTGCACTGAATACAAGAATGATCTCTACTGTTAAAGAAAGGCTTGGCATCATTGGAAATGGACACGCTCAAGAATCAGTTGAGGTAAAGGAGGAATGAAAACTTCCTAATTAGTGTTGGCTGAGCTCCACCCAACTCTCTCATGGTGTCAGGGTAATGTGAAGCCTTGCTCATGAATGGAAGGACATCTTAAATTTTTTGCAGCTAGTAAACCTTCAACAGGAAGCCTTCCTGCCTTTTCTCTATCCAAACATCTCATTTTCCACAGGATTAGCATGACTCTGCCCAGCTCCTTTCACAATGTTGTGGCAAAGAAATGGAAAAACTATTAAGCCGAAAAATTATACCAACTGGCATAATTTAGTTAGGTCAGTACCCTTAAAATGTCATGCATTTGTAGCTTCATTGAATGACTTTTTTTTTAACCAGACAGAGCTCCAACCTCTGGTCTAGTGGGGCTTTGGTGGCTAACTCGATCCAGCCAGAGCTTATGTGTGACTCTTTGTGAGCAGTTGACCCTTTCCAGAGCCTAGGAGTGTGGGAACCAGTACCTGGGCAGAGCTGAGCCTAGACCACCCACTCATTTCACACAGCCCATTAAATGGTTGTCATATGATGCTATGTTACTCCTCCCATTGACCTTGCCCTGAACGGCTGTGTGTCGAATTACTAATTATCCCTACAGCTTTGCTACGTAAATGCCATTTAATTTCCACCTCCACTTTTGGAAGCCACACTGCTCAGAGAGAACCACTGCAATAACCTCAGAAGCTAGCTGTTTCTTGTAAGGCAACGGGATGCCATCTACCACCACTGTAACCATTGCCACCAAGAAATGTTCTCTGAGTACAAACGATAGCTAAAAACAGAAAACAAACAAGAGGGAAAAACAAAAGACAGAAGAGAAAAGAAAAGGAAAAGAAAAACCCTGCATTTACTATTCAGCTCTGGACCATTCTCATGCTTCAGGTTCATGCCTAGTTGACCCTGGACACCTGCCGGTGCTATATGAAAATAACAAGCCACCATCTGGGGGTTTCATCATCTCACTCAGAGGCAGAAGTGTCTCTAAGGATTATGCTTTGCCTACTTGGCACGGAAATCCTGCTTTAGCTTCAGTGATTAGCAAATGTAGGGAGTGATTTCCCTCAGTCTAGACCCCAAAGACTAGCCCAGACAGACACAGGAATTCCCATGAAAACCCTCTAGGCTGCAGGCCATAATTTACCTTCTGTTGTTGCAATATTCTTGCTAGGAGATTGCTAGTAAAATTTTGCAAATGTTTCCATTTAAAATGACCCATTCATTTGGGATTACAAAATGCTAAAATCAAGACCATACTTGAAGAAGATAACTTGGGAGCAGAGTAGGTCAGACAGGAGTGGGCAATGGGCGTGGGTTGGAAGAACAGTCAGGAGGCTGATGATCATGTTTTTAATTTAAACATAGGATTCCTTCTATGTTAAAATTATTTGTAGTTACCAAAAAATAATGGACTACACAGGTCTCTCACATATGGCTACATTCAAAGGAATTTGGTTTTAAAATAAGAACCTAGGTTTAATTCATTCTTTTAGCAATCAACACTAAAATCAAAGCAAGGGCCTCAACCTAAGCAGGGTTTGTTGTTTTGTTGGTTGTTTAGATAGAGCTTTTTTTTTTTTTGGTGAATTTCCTAGTTGGCTTTCAAATAACTGACATGTAATTTCCTAAACCTAGAAATAAACCAAAAAAGATGCTTGTTTTTATGAATACGAAGGGCAGTATGACTTTATTCACTTCTTCTTTAAACATTTATTTGACATCTGCTTCATATCAGGCACTGTGTTAGGTGCTGGGAATAAAACAAGGAGAAAAAATAGACTGAGTTCTTACTGCATGACATTATAGTACCTCTTAACTAATTCTCCTAACTAATCCTCTTGAAACAATGATAAATTAGAATAGATGCAAATTCACATATTTAGCAAATAAAAAACATGATAACTTTACAGATGAGTGTTTCATGACATCATTTCCTCTACCTTCAGACTATATTTTTTTTTTTACTTTATTACAATTCAGCATCATTTCTTTTTCTGTCAATGTCTTTTTCAACTAGGAAAATAACTCCACTTTTTGGAGAAAATGGAAAACTTTGAACTGTTTGGAAATGTATTTCTCATTATTAGTCTCTATTTCAAAACTCTTCTACTATGATTTAAGTCCTACTTTCTTCCAGCCTAATCTTTCTGGACTTTGTTGCTATTGCTCAGTCGCTCAGTTGTGTCCGACTCTTCGTGACCCCGTGGACTGCAGCACGCCAGGCTTCCCTGTCCTTCACCAACTCCTGGAGCTTACTCAAACTCATGTCCATTGAATCGCTGATACCATCCAACAATCTTATCCTCTATCGTCCCTTTCCTCCTGTCTTCAATCTTTCCCAGCATCTGGGTCTCTTTCAATGGCTTTTCAATGGCTCTCACATCACGTAGCCAAAATATTGGAGCTTCATCCACAGCATCAGTCCCTCCAATGAATATTCAGGGTTGATTTCCTTTAAGATTGACTGGTGGTTTGATCTCCTTGCAGTATCTTTCTGGCATAGCTTTCATTGTTCCCCCTTCCTGTCAGCCCAAACAGCTTTTCTTCTTCTAACATGCCCACCTTACCCCATCTCTCTGTCTTTGCTCACCATGTCTCCTTTGCCCAAGATGCCCTTCCTCCAACATCTCCTCCTAACTAATCCTACTCAGTTCCAAGGACCAACTTCTATGTCATCTCCTTTATGAAGTTCTGCCTACAAAAGAGAGAGAGTTAAGCTTTCTATTCTCTTCTAAACAACTAGAGCACTTTTTACTTCTCAGCAATAATGCAGGGCCAACAACATGTCTCTTCTTTTCCACTGGTGTGTCAGCTTACAGAAAGCAGGCAAAATACCTTACTTCTATTACATTGCTTATAAAAACCTTTAATTTATTTATTTATTATAATATGTAATTATAATTACATGTAATAGAATCATATTACATGTAATTATAATGATATATACTAATTATAATAATATAATATAATTACTATAATATGTAATTGCAACTGTATATTATATTTTTATTTATAATAAATACATTTTATTACCTTGGTAATCCATGAAGACACAGCACAGTATTTCTTGAGAAGTTTCCATGTGTCAGGTGTTGCACAAAGCTCTAGGGATATATATATATATATACTATATATATATATATATGCTCAATTTCCACCCTGCTGGTGGGCATTAAACACATAGGTGCTATAAATATGGTATTTGTGTAATACCAAAGTAATGCTCAAATATCCTTCCAATCTGGCCCAATGCTTGACTTTTTACATTGGAGTTGAGATCGCAGGGGCCATCATGAGCAAAAAAAAATTTAAAGGTTTATATGCTCTGATAGTACTTGTTTTTGGTGGCATCTGACTTTTTATATACCTTGTTTCGTGAAAAATTGGGTTAGGTCAACCCTGAATCTGTTGTTTAGTCATGAAGTTGTGTCTGATTCTTTGTGACCCCATGAACTGTAGCCTTCCAGGCTCCTCTGTCCATGGGATTTCCCAGGCAAGAATACTGGAGTGGGTTGCCATTTCCTTCTCCAATGGATCTTCCCCACCTAGAGATCAAACCTGCATCTCCTGCTTGGCAGGCTGATTCTTTACTACCAAGGTACTTGGGAAGCACTAGACCACTCAAGTATGACGTAAATCAAATCCCTTCTACAGTAGAGGTGATGGGTAGATAAAGGGATTAGATCTGGTAGAGAGAGTGCCTGAAAACCTATGGATGGAGATTTGTAACACTGTAACAAGAGGTGGTGACCAAAACCATCTCTCCCCCCAAAAAATTGAAGAAGGGAAACTGGTTGTCTGAGGAGGCTGTACACATAACTGAGGAAAGAAGGGAAGCAAAAAGCAAGGGAGAAAGGGAAAAATAGGCCCAACTGGATGCAGAGTTCCAGAGAATAGCAAGAAGAGATAAGAAGGCCTTCTTAAATCAACAGTGCAAAGAAATAAAGGAAAACAATAGAATGGGAAAGACTAGAGATCTCTTCAAGAAAATCTGAGATATCAGGGGACATTTCATGCAAGGATGGGCACAATAAAGGACAGAAAAGGTCAGGACCTAACATAAGCAGAAGATATTAAGAAGCAGTGGCAAGAATACACAAAAGAACTATATAAAAAAGGTCTTATCGATCCAGATAATCATGCTGGTGTGGTCATTCATTTAGAGCCAGACATCTTAGACTATGAAGTCAAGTGGGCCTTAGAAAGCACCACCATGAACAAAGATAGTGGAGGTGATGGAATGAAAGCTGAGCTATTTCAAACCCTAAAAGATGATGCTGTTAAAGCACCGCACTTAGCATGTCAGCAAATATGGAGAACTCAGCAGTGGCCGTAGGACTGGGAAATATCAGTTTTCATTCCAATGCCAAAGAAGAACAATACCAAAGAATGTTCCAGCTACCAAATAATTATGCTCATTTCATATGCTAGCAAAGTTATGCTCAAAATCCTTCAAGCTAGGCTTCAGCAGTATATGAACTAAGAATTTCCAGATATACAAACTGGGTTTAAAAAAGATAGAAAAACCAGAGATCAAATTGCCAACATTCGTTGGATCATAGAGAAAGCAAGGGAACTCCAGAAAAACATCTACTTCTGCTTCATTGACTACACTAAAACCTTTGACTGTGGACCACAATACACTGTGGAAAATTCTTAAAGAGATGGGAATACCAGACCACCTTATGTATCTCCTGAGAAACCTGTATGCAGGTCAAGAAGCAACAGTTAGAACCAAACATGGAACAATGGACTAGTTTCAAAGAGAGAAAGAAGTATGTCAAGGCTGTATATTGTCACCCTGCTTATTTGACTTCTATGCAGAGTACATCATGCAAAATGCTGGGTTGCATGAATCACAAATTGGAATCAAGATTGCTGGGAGAAACTGTTGTTGATAAACAACCTTAGATATGCATATGACACCACTCTAATGGCAGAAAATGAAGAGGAACTAAAGAGCCTCTTGATGAGGGTGAAAGAGGAGAGTGAAAAAGCTGGCTTAAAACTCAACATTCAAAAAACTAAGATCATGGCATCTGGTCCCATCACTTCATGGCAAATAGAAGGTGCAAAAGTGGAAGCAGTGACAGATTTTATTTTCTTGGGCTCCAAAATCACTGTGGATGGTGACTGCAGCCATGAAATTCAAAGATGCTCCTTGGAAGAAAAGCTATGACCAACCTAGACAGCATATTAAACAGCAGAGACATCATTTTGACAACAGAGATGTATATAGTCATGTATGGATGTGAGAGTTGGTCCATAAGGAAGGCTGAGCACCGAAGAATTGATGCTTTCAAATTGTGGTGCTAGAGAAGACTCGAGAGTCCCTTGGACTGTAAGGAGATCAAACCCGTCAATCCTAAAGGAAATCAACCTTGAATATTCATTGGAAGGACTGATGCTGAAGTACTAATACTTTGATTACTTGATGTGAAGAGCGGACTCGTTGGAAAAGATCATGATGCTGGGAAAGCTTGAAGGCAAAAGAAGGGGTCAACAGAGGATGAGATGGGTAGATAGCATCACTGACTCAATGGACATGAATTTAAGCAAACTCTGGGGTATAGTGGAGGACAGGAGCCTGGCACGCTGCAGTCTATGGGGTCACAGAGAGTCAGACACAATGTGGCAACTATACAACATTAACAACAACACTGGATCACCGTGACAGAAGTTGGGCGACTCTTCAAACTTGCAGCTACAATTTGTAATCAGGCCCAGAGGTGCAGTTTCTGCTCTTGCCCAGGCTACCTGACTGCCTTCTTCAGTCAGGCAGGAGAGAGGAAAAATGGGAAAGTATAGGCTGCTTTGATGTTAGATTCACCTGTGGTGTTAGACACAGCTTCACCCATAACTAGAGTGAGAGCTTTTTTGGGGGTGCCAATTTCATCTGTAAAATAAGCAGAGTAATACTCTCCTCAGTGAGAATAAGTAAAATATATAAACTCTACTATCCATAACTATGTCCACAAACTATGGTCCATAGGCCAAATCTGGCTTGCTGTACTGAAGCACATGGACATCCATTTATTATATAACATCTATGTGTCTGCATAACGTAGGCAGAACTGAATATACACAATCAAGATGGTATGGCTCATAAAGCCTCAAATATTTACTATCTGGCCTTTTATAAACAAAGTTTGCTGTTCCCTGTAGTAGAACACAGCCCTGCACACAGAAGAGAATTGTCGTAATTATTCTTTTTCACCATTCTCTCTTTCCAAAGTGGAAGAGAAAGGATGGAGAAGAATTGGCAAAAGAGAGACTAGGGTGGCTAATTGTCTCTTTCCATTTAATGGAAACTCAAATTGGAATTGACCTTGAGTCTGGGACTGAGACCTAACAGTGACTTGAAGAAGTAAAGAAAATGTTTTTGCACATTGAGAACTGTCACTGGTCCAAAAAATGTTTCTTTCCTCTTGGAAAGCACTATATGTCACCATTGAAGTTAATAGTTCATTCTTGATTACAGTTATCATTGGCAGAGACCATGAAAATCTTCCATCAGAGCGTAGCACTGCCATTCCAGGCAGATTTTGCCTGTGTTGGTATTGATTTCAATTAAAACAAGTTATCTCAGTCACTGGACTTCTGTTGGCTGCACTCATTGCCCAGTGATGCAAATGGAAAACCTGTTTCAAACTTATGCTATCTGGTTACTTACAACAAGGCCCGGGCAGCTGGGTATATAAACAAACCTCAAGGACCAATCATTGTAGAAGGAAATGATCTTCATTTGCCCTCCATGATGTCATCCATGTTAGGCCTGACAAAGTTTTAACAGTTATTGACTGTGAGACCAGGCCAGACAAATCTTATGAATTCATCTTATTCCTCTTCAGGGCAGGTAGTCAAGCATATCCCAAAACATTTGATTTGGTTCAGTTCCTTGTGTATATTTCCTTTCTGTCTCTCCTTCCCCCCGCCCCGCCTCCTCCTGTGGGAGGGGTTTGTGTGTTTGCATAAAGCATAGCATGATGGTGTTCTGCATCTGTGTTTTTATTCTGTGGCTTAGCTTTTCTCTTCTACCTGTTAGTTTATAAGTAACCTAATCCAGGGATGAAACTCCTTCATTGCACATAATGATTCAGCAGTTTGTGTCAGAATGGTTCTTTATAATAGCAAAACAGACCATTCTTTCCAAAGATACATGGCACATGAAGTAAAATGTATAGCACATGTCGCAATTTGTGCTTTAGTAAATTCACATATTTCAATTGTTGCCTTTAAGGCTCATGCACTAGATCAAGTCACCTAGCTAAAAAGTGGGCCTAAGTCACTGTGGAACAGATTGACTGTTTTTTGTTTTTTTTCCCCCAAACTCTTCATTGAGACATGTAGCTAGATAATATTCCCTAGCCTTCTTTACAGTTAGATGCAGGCTTTTCCTATCCTTTCCTTTGTGGGTTTAGCACTGTCAATTGAAAGCTAATTCACTCTTCCTTCATACTACCTATAATGTCCCAGCAGAGAGTCCCCTCTAAATAAATATTTTTGCCCTTTCTCTCACCCTTTCTTTTGCATTTGGTGCTAAGAATGGTGTAGGGGGTTATTCAAAGATAAAAAGAGTTTCTATGCAATTTCACAAATGCAATTCTCTTCTGATTTGGTGATATTTAGAATCTGGGAGCATGAGCCTACCTTCCCAGTCTGTGCTCCACGCTGCCTATATCCTCATTCTAGAAAAGCCATCAGCAAACTTAAAACCCATGATTGCTCTACAAGAGTCTAAGCGAGTCCAGTCCCATCTGTCACTAGCAGTTGGAAAGCAGAGGGGAAATGGAGATGAACAAGGGAAGGAAAATGGTGGGAGAGAGGGAATAGGGTAAAGAAGAAAGAGGAAAATCTGAAGAGTGCCTGGACTAAAAGCATGCATTCTGATTTTCAAGATGTCCATCTAATGCCACTTTTTTTTTTTTAATTGTGTGGTAGAAGCTGATGCCACTTTCTGAGGATAAAATAGTATGATATTTTTTAAAAGTAATTTTTATAGGAATGAATAATTTTGTTAAATTTATGACACAGGACTGTATAACCAATATACATTTTTTTTTTTTAAAAAAGGATGGTTTAATGTGGAAAATCTTTTGCTGGTAAGTATTATGCCCTCTCCTAATGGAGTTATCTTTTATTTACTTCTAAAATTTTTATTATTTGAAGGATAAGTGCTTTACAATGTTGTGTCGGCTTCTGCTGTAAAACAACATGAATCAGTCATAATTATATATGTGTCCCCCTCCCTCCGGCGCCTCCCTCCCCCTCCCACCGGACCTCTCTAGGGTTAGTTAAGGCACTGGGGCTGCGCTTGAGCAGTAGCCGCAACATTAGAAAGATGGCAGAGGAAGAGTAAAAGAGAGATCCTTTTGGTTCCAGAAAGTCGCCTAGAAAGAAGCAGGCATATCAGGCCTTCGAAGCTACCCAAGAAGAGCAGGTGCTTTTGCAAAAAAGCAGCAGCAGAGGAAATGAAAAGAGCTCAAGTTTAGGCATCACGGTTCCTAAATGATTCCTGGTAGCAACTGCATAAAAGAGTATGCCTTAGACAGTTAGAAGTGAAACTCCGTGGCTTGGAAGTCCCAGATAAACATTTCTTGACCTTTGTTCTAAGCATCCAAAGGGTTAATCGGGTGAATTAACTAGTGCTAAGGATCGTTGCAAGACTTTGCCTGAATAAGATTTTCAGTGGTTTCTTTGTGAAAGTAACCTTTCCTACCATAAACTCACTTTGGAATAGTGGAACTTCATGTGACCTGGGTATGTGTGTGTGCTCAGTCGTGTCCAGCTCTTTGTGACCCCGTGGACTATAGCCGGCCAGGCTCCGCTGTCCATGAGATTCTCCAGGCAAGAATACTGGAGTGGGTTGCATTCCCTTCTCCTCCAGGGGATCTTCCTGACCCAGGGATCAAACCCAGGTCTTCTGCATTGCAGGAGGCTTCTTTACTGTTTGAGCCACCGGGCAACCCTTATGTGACCCGGGGATTTCCAAATCTAAAGTTTTTTCAGGAACTTAACTTGAAACACAGACAATCCAAGGTCAAGAATAAAGGTGTCCCTCTGACAGACAACAGAATGATTGAGCAGCCCTGGGGGAAGTTTGGTGTCATTTGCTTGGAAGATTTCATTCATAAAGTTGCCTTCCCAGGGAAGAATTTTCAGGTGGTCTCAGGGTTCTTGTGCCATTTCCACCTCTCAGTGGCCCACTGTGCTACCAGGAATAGAGTGGGCTTCCTCAAGGAGGGGGACTCACCTGGTTATGGAGGCAAACACAACACTCAGCTCCCTGGGGAGGTGAACGAAACCCAGAATCTCTGAAAGCACAGGGCATCGGGAGCATGTGTTTTTGTTTCCTGTAATGTTACCCAGTCTCTTCAAATGTTGCATGCATGCTTGGTTGCTCAGTCATGTCCGACTCTTTGTGACCCCATGGACTAAGCCCGCCAGGCTCCTCTGTCTGTGGAATTTTCCAGGCAAGAAATACTGGAGTGGGTTGCCATTTCCTCCCTTAGGGGATCTTCCTGACCCAGGAATCAAAGCTGCATCTTGAGTAACTCCTGCATGATCAGGCAGATTCCTTACCATTGAGCCACTTGGGAAGCCCATCTTCAAAGGTTATGTACTGTTATATTCTCGGAAACTGAAGGGGAAGTGTCAGGGAAAAGATGGTGATATACACAGCAGGCCCTTTTTATCCTACCTCGGTTCCAAGGAAAAGTTGCTGTGTGTTTTCCCCACTGGCCACCATCCACTCTGAAACCAGCCAGTGACTCATGCCATGGAGGAGGGAGCCCTGCTTTGTCACATCTTCTTTCCTGGAGTTTAATGTTTGTGAATGAATACTCAAGTATGAATACAAGATAGCAATAGACCAAGCCCAAAGGTCTATTTCAACTTGGGGATTCCCAGGGCCTTGTTTTGGGAAGACCTTAAAGCACAATTAGAAAGAAATACACACACACACACACACACACACACACACACACACACACACACACAATTACAGTAATTAACCTGGAGCAAATGTTCAGGAAGGCTGAAGTGAAGTCTATGAAATCATGAAGGGTGTAGCTTCAAAATGAACAATAGCTCAGTTTCATAAATGTTTATTGAGTTTATGAATTTCAACCCATGTACTAAGGCCTGAGAATACAAAGAAAATAGACAGTCTTGCAGTGAAGTACAGACACATACAGTAATTTATGCAGAACAGAGGTGGTGGTGGGAGTGCTAGAGGGCTTCCTAGATGATGTGAAGGATGTAGTAAATCTTGAATGAGTAGAGACTGATCCTCAGAAGAAAACATTGCAGGCAGAAGACAGAAAGGACCTCTGAGGAACTATGAGCATTGTTCAGAATTGATAGAGTGTAAAACGTGAAGCAGGCTTCCTTGTGGCTCAGACAGTAAAGAATCTGCCTGCAATGTGGGAGACCTGGGTTTGATCCCTGGGCCAGGAAGATCCCCTGGAGAAGGGAATGGCTACCCACTCCAGTATTCTGGCCTGGGAAATCCCATAGAGAGAGAAGCCTGGCGGACTACCAGTTCACGGGGTCGCAAAGAGTCTGACACGATTGGGCAACTAACATGTACACACGAGACATGAAGCTAAGAGTGATGGGCGATGAAAGCTGGAAAGTAAGAACCCCTTGCTACTTTCAGATGGCATTTAGGATTTTTAAGGATTATATCATTCCATGGAAAGGCCCAAGTTCAAATGGTGTTGAGAAAACTAAATAGCTACATGTAAAAGAAAGAAATTAGAATATTTTCTAATATCATCTAAAAAATGAACTCAAAATGGATTAAAGACCTAAATGTAAGACCAGATACTATAAAACTCCTAGAGGAAAACATAGGCAGGACGCTCTTTGACATAAATTTCAGCAATATATTTTTGGATCTTCTCTTAGATTAATGGAAATAAAAGCAAAAATAAACAAATGGTACCTGATTAAAAGTTTTTACATGGCAAAGGAAACCATAAACAAAACAAAAAGACAGCCTACAGAATGGGAGAAAACATTTGCAAATGATGCAACTAACAAGGAATCAGTTTCCAAAATATTCAAACACCTCGTACAGCTCAAAAGAAAAAAAAATAAATAAAAAAATGGGCAAAAGACTTAAATAGACATTTCTCCAAAGAAGATATAGAGATGGCCAACAGGCACATGAAAAGATGCTCAGCATCACTGACTTTTGGAGAAATGCATATCAAAACCACAATGAGGTATCAATTCACACCAGTCAGAATGGCCAGCATCAAAAAATCTACAAATGATAATCACTGGAGAGGGTGTGGAGGAAAGGGCACCCTCCTACACTATTGATGGGAGTGTAACTTGGTGCAGTCACTAGAGAACAGTATGAAGTTTCCTTAAAAAACGGAAAAAAAAAAAAATAGAGTTACCATATGATCCAGCAATCCCACTCCTTGGTATATATCTGGAGAAAACTCAAACCCCAAAGATCAAAAAGATAGATGCACCCCAGTGTTCATAGCAGCACCATTTACAATAGCCAGTACATGGAAGCAACTGCAATGTCCACAGAGAGATGAATGGATAAGGGTGATGTATATATTCCAATATACAATGAAATATTACTCATAAAAAAGAATGAAATAATGCCATTTGCAGCAACATGGATGGGCCTAGAGATTTTCATACCGAGTGAAACAAGTCAGACAGAGAAAGACAAAATTATATGAGATCACTTGTATGTGGAATCAAAAAAAATAATACAAGTGAACCCATTTATAAAACAGAAATTGACTCACAGACATAGAAAGCAAATTTATCGTTACCCAAAGGGAAAGATGGAGAGGGATAAATTTGTAATTCGGGATTAACAGATATACAATTACTATTTGTAAAACAGATAAACAACAAGAATCTACTGTATAGCACAGGGAACTATGTTTAATATCCTGTAATAACCCATAATGGAAAAGAAACAGAGATATATTCAGATGTGTGTGTAACAGAATCACTTTTCTGTAAGCTTGAAACATTGCAAAGCGACTATACTTCAAAAAACCAGCAATTTAAAAAGTGAAAAAGATCAATAAAAACAATATTTCAGATAAAACCCTAGAAGATTCATGATAAATTATCTACATGTTCAAGGACATTTTTTATGCCATTCTCAGCATATGGCATTTCCTGTATTCTTACATATGAATGGTATGAGTCTTACACATTTAAGTACTTAACTGTGTGTGCAATCTTTGTACATCAGAAAACACAAGAGTTGTGTCAGAATGGCATATATTTAAGTATTAAATACAGGGCAAAGAACCAATTCCCTATGAATTCAAAGAAGGGAGAAAACCTTTGTAGGTTGAGTGGCATCCCTGTTGTTCTTCCTCCCTGTTTTTACTCCTTTTCCCCTCTTCCCTTTCTTTCTCTCCTTTCACAATTATGTAATGGTCTCTGTGTGCCAGGATATATGACAAAAACTGGGAATATAGTGGTTAGCAGAGATAGATGGCTACCAAACAATTCCCCACACCCTCCAAAAAAATATGATTATTAAGTGTTCTCAAGAAAGCATATTCTGTAAAATGGAATTAACAAGGCTGAATGGCATAATGGAAATCTTCCTGGAGAGTTTGTTAAACTGCCACCTGAAGCATAATGAGAAGACAGAATGGATCCATGAAGGAGGAGTAGGTGTGGACAGATGGCGAGGAGCAGGGGAGGACATGTGAGCCTCACTAAATGAAGTGACGAAAGACAGGAAAACTCCCAAAGGATGGCACAGAGGATTCATGTGATGCATAATGAGAACATTAATGGCTGCAATATTCCTTCTTTGATAACTCTATATGAAAACCTTTCTGACACCATTAAAATCCACCCTTTCTTCATATCCTACTTTTTATTTTAGTGATTTCTACAGGATTTATAAATATTATATTTTCCCTTCACATTCCTTTATCAGGTAATTAATTTAGACGACACTCATTTGGAACTTACTTTGACACAATTTAGCTCAAATAGATTGTTGCATATTGTCATGTATGGATATGAGAGTTGTACCATAAAGAAGGCTGAGCACCAAAGAATTAATGCTTTTGAATTCTGGTGCTGGAGAAGACTCTTGAGAGTCCCTAGGACTGCAAGGAGATCAAACCAGTCGATACTTAAGCAAATCAACCCTGAATATTCATTGGGAGGACTGAGGCTGAGGCTGAAATTCAAATACTTTGGCCACCTGATGCGAAGAGCTGATTCACTGGAAAAGACCCTGATGCTGGGAAAGACTGAAGGCAAGAGAAGAGGGCAGCAGAGGATGAGATGGTTAGATATCATCACCCACTCAATGGACATGAATTTGAACAAACTCCAGGAGATATTGGAGGACGGATGAGCCTGGCATGCTGCAGTCCATGGGGTTGTAAAGATTAGCAACTGAACAATAGCAAAACAACATACTTGGAAGAAACACACATACATTTCTTTCCACCTCTTCTGTATTTTATCTTTACATTCAGATCTATCTCACACCAAATTAGGCTGCATTGAAGCTCCTGAGACAACTTTGACCTTTCTAATATGACAATTTCCACGGTAACCCTTTCCGATCATCAGTGAAAGTGCAGCTAAATAGAAGCCTGTTTCTTACTGAATGCCTTGGCTAGCTGGAGACAAGGATTTGGACATAACCTTGTTACTACTGCTGGCAGCTGCCCAGGCACAAAACATCTTGATGCTGAGGTCTGTCCTCTTCTATATTTAACAGATGGGCTCGTTGAACTTCCTTCGATGCTCACTAGCCAATGAGCAGGAAGCAGACACCATAGGCCTGGGGTGATTCATAACAGCTATTCTAAGGTTGCAGGAATCTTCCCTGCTTTTCACTTGCCCAAACCCAAGACACAGCAACTTTGTTGGGTAAAGTCACACAGCCAAGATGACTGATGCAGAACTCAGAAACCTCAAGCCGGCACTCAGAGCTGCTCAGGAATCTTGTTCAGTTTCTCCCTCTCTGTGAGATGACTGTACCATATCATCTCCTTTTCCCTCAAGCCTCCCACACATCCTCCTCTTAAGAATGACCCAGACTCATACTTCATTGAGAAAACAGAAGTCATTGAAAGTGAACTCATCTTCCCACCATAAAACCTGCCAGTGCCGTGCATCTGCATCCCAATTCTCCTTCCTCCACCATGATGGAAGTGCTCCTCCTCTGCCAAGAAGGGATATTTTTCCACTTTTGCACTGGCTTCCACTACCTTTTGTGTTATCAAAGACTTTGCTCCTTGAGTTCTTCATGTTTTTCCTCAGCAGTAACATCTCTCATTTAATCATTACCTTTATCATACAAGCATACCTTAGTATTTTCCTTCTTCAAAGACTGTTTTTTTAATGACCTTACATGCTGTTTCAGTTCCTACCTTATTTCTCTGTTCTCCTTTGTAACTGAATTCTAAATTTATAACTGAAAAAACTGCTTCTACCTCCTCATCTTTCTTCCACCCTTCAACTCAGTCCAGTGTGCTTCTATACCTCTTCTACCTGGAACCCTCTCTGGTAAGGTGAACAACAGCCTTCAGGCTGTCTAATCCAGTGGAGGTCTTCCCTGCTCATCTTCCTTGGCTTCTCAGCAATATTTGTCAAAGGTGACACTTCACTTGCTTGAAGTATGCTTATCCCTTGGTTTCCATGATTATTTTCCTTATTTCCTTCTGCTCAGTCTTTTCTGCTGGGTTCTCAAATGTTGGCATTGCTCAGAGGTGGTCCTAGGTCTTATCTTTTGTCTAAATTTTCTTCTTACTCATATAAAACATTTCCATTGTTTTAATTTTTATGTGTTGAGTTGTGATCATTTATTTCTTGCTTCTTCATTTATATAAACTGGGAACGTCACATACTCAAATACCCCAAGCAGAACACTGAGCTCCTTTGCTGTCAGAACTCTTCATCCAGTTGAAAGAGACCAAACAGAATATACGTTCTGTCGCTTTTTAAAAATTTAAGGTGAAATGAACATAACATAAAATGAACAATTTTAAAGTGAAAAATTTAGTACTTACTATGTCTTAGCCACTGTCCTATCAGTTTCCTATGAAATAATTCATTTAAACGTCAAAACAGTGCAGTAGATACTATGATTATTGCTCTTTGCAGATGAGGAAACAAAGCAATTTGCTCAAGTTCACGCAGCTAATACATGGTGGAGCCAAGCTTAGAGTTTCAGAAATCTGTCTCATTAGCCTGCCCTCCAATTGTTATATTAGATTATCGAAATTGTATTATGTCTTTCTCCTCCTAGAAACTGTTCAGTGGTTTCCTAGTCTGCTAACAATATGCGTCATGACTTACAGGGCCTGCATGAGCTGGCCCTTGACTATTTTTCTACTCTCATCCTGACACTCTCCACATTACTCACTCTTCTTAGTGAATTCTTCCCTCAGGCCTTTTCACACACTGTTGCCTCCTGCCTTCAGGTCTCCTCACATCCTGTTCCCTCAGCTGAAAACATTCATTCCTTGTTCCATCCTTTCTGTCTCAGTTTAAATGACTCCTCCAGGCGCCTGTTTCTGCAATAAGTATCCTTTCCTGTGATTCTTCTCTCTCATCTCTCTCTTTCATGCTCAAAGGTATTATTTTAGTTTGTAATTATGGTGTTTTTTATTTCTTGGTTTGGCTGGTTTCTGCTTGCTAAACCTCTAGAACCGTGGCCCCCCAAACTTATTGGCACCAAGGACCAGTTTCAAGGAAGACAATTTTTCCATAGACCAGGCAAGGCCAGGGATGGTTTCAGGATGCTTCAAGCACCTTACATTTATTGTGCACTTTTGTTTCTATTATTATTATATCAGCTTCACCTCACCTCATCAGGCATTGGATCCCAGAGGGTCTAGAGTGTAAGCCTCTTGAGGTTAAGGGCTGTGTTTTATTTTTATGTTTGCCCTTGTCGTAATTATTATACCCCCTGAATTTTTCAGTTCCTAGTACAAACTGGATTAATGAATGAATAGCCCCAATTCTATTTTATGTAAGGAAGAATGAATTAAATTAACCAGATTTTTATTTTGCTTTTTGGATAGTTCTACATGCCTTCTGTCTACATTCTCACTGCCCCTTCAGTGGAGAAAAGAAAAAGAAACTGCCTTCAGTTCCTGATGTTGCTAAATAATTTCCAACTTCATTGCTCTGGGCCTCCATAGTGACTCAGCAAGCAGTAAAGGATCCACCTGCAATGCAAGAGACCACGTGCAATGCAGGAGATGCTGGTTCAGTCCCTGGGTTGGGAAGATCCCCTGTAGAAGGACATGGCAGCCCACTCCAGTTTTCTTCTCTGGGAAATCCCATAGCAGGAGAACCTGGTGGTCTACAGTCCGTAGGGTCACAAAAGAGCTGGACATGACTTACCAACTGAATCACCACCAAATACTGGTTGAATTCATCATTTGATTCCAGGGAAGATTAAATAGAACTTATCCTAGCAAAATGCGGCCTAGCAACATCTGGTCTCTTTGTGCTGTGGGTTGAAGGGCTTGCTGGTTAGTGGCTCCTTGTTTCCCCTCCACACCTCTGTTATTTTTTTTTTTTTTAAATAATAATACTTGGTGTTTTTACAGCAGACACCTGGCACATGGGTCAGACTGTACAGCTTTACCTTATAATCAGTCCTTCATAGAGATGAAAATAACACCATGCCCCAGTGTGACAACTATAAAACTGCAAGAATCAAAGACAATACCCAGCCTGTGAGGACAACCCACGTTCTGCCAACACGACAGAGAATGAATCCACAAATTGCCTACTCCAAGCTCTCCCACGTGAGTCTGTTCCCAGAGAAATACTGGCCTCTTAATTCTGGGAGAATGCCCTTAGGAAGAGGAAGATGCTGTGAAGCGTCTTGTGTGGCTTTCTGCTATAGGTTGGTCTTCAGCTTACACAGCTGCTGTCCCTTAGGATAATCAGGAAAATAGAGGGCTCAGAAGTCACGACAGCTGTCTTTATTGACTGTTAGAGGATTTACATGCAATTTTAACCATCTCACCAAGTAAGAATGACCTTTTTTGGCTTCATGTCAGAGAAGGAAACTGAAGTTTCAAGATATTAGCCAACTTGCCCTTTCCCATTTGACTAGCAAATGGAAAGACTAGAACTCTAACCTATGTCTGAATGAAGATCAAGCTGCACTGACACCTGGATGCCACACTGTTTTCACGATTAAAAACTATTAATTATAAAATACTTAAATATTAAATAGATATATATTAATATAAGTTAAGCCTCAAAACAGGATATATTGAGTATCATTAGCAGTAGTCTGCTGTGTCTTTAAAATATATTTGAGTTCTTGGTTAGTTATTTTAATCCTGATAGAGGGCTTCCCTTGTTCCAGGTACATGCTGTCTCTATTATTAATATCTTCTTTATATTTATAAAAATTCTATAAGACAGATACTATGATTATCTTCACCTAAGATGATTAGATAGCATCACTAACTCAATGGGCATGAATCTGAGCAAACTTCAGTTCAGTTCAGTCACTCAGTCGTGTCTGACTCTTTGTGACCCCATGAATCACAGCACGCCAGGCCTCCCTGTCCATCACCAACTCCCGGGGTTTACTCAAACTCATGTCCATCAGGTTGGTGATGCCATCCAAAAATCTCATCCTCTGTCATCCCCTTCTCCTCCTGCCCCCAATCCCTCCCAGCATCAGGGACTTTTCCATCCAACCATCTCATCCTCTGTCGTCCCCTTCTCCTCCTGCCCCCAATCCTTCCCAGCATCAGAGTCTTTACCAATGAGTCAACTCTTCACATGAGGTGGCCAAAATACTGGAGTTTCAGCTTCAGCATCAGTCCTTCCAATGAACACCCAGGACTGATCTCCTTTACGATGGACTGGTTGGATCTCCTTGCAGTCCAAGGGACTCTCAAGAGTCTTCTCCAACACCACAGTTCAAAAGCATCAATTCTTCAGTGCTCAGCTTTCTTCACAGTCCAACTCCCACATCCATACATGACCATTGGAAAAACCATAGCCTTGACTAGATGGACCTTTGTTCGCAAAGTAATGTCTCTGCTCTTTAATATGCTATCTAGGTTGGTCATAAATTTCCTTACAAGCAGTAAGCGTCTTTTAATTTCATGGCTGCAGTCACCATCTGCAGTGATTTTGGAGCCCCAAAAAATAAAGTCTGACACTACTTCCGCTGTCTCCCCATCTATTTCCCATGAAGTGATGGGACCAGATGCCATGATCTTCATTTTCTGAATGTTGAGCTTTAAGCCAACTTTTTCACTCTCTTTCACTTTCATCAAGAGGCTTTTTAGTTCCTCTTCACTTTCTGCCATAAGGGTGGTGTCATCTGCATATCTGAGGTTATTGATATTTCTCCCAGCAATCTTGATTCCAGCTTGTGCTTCTTCTAGCCCAGCGTTTCTCATGATGTACTCTGCATATAAGTTAAAAAAGCAGGGTGACAATATACAGCCTTGACGTACTCCTTTTCCTATTTGGAACCAGTCTGTTGTTCCATGTCCAGTTCTAAGTGTTGTCTCCTGACCTGCATATAGGTTTCTCAAGAGGCAGGTCAGGTGGTCTGGTATTCCCATCTCTTGAAGAATTGTGATCTACACAGTCAAAGGCTTTGGCATAGTCAATAAAGCAGAAATAGATGTTTTTCTGGAACTCTGTTGGTTTTTTGATAATCCAGTGGATGTTGGCAATTTGATCTCTGGTTCCTCTGCCTTTTCTAAAACCAGTTTGACATCTGGAAGTTCACAGTTCACGGATTGCTGAAGCCTGGCTTGGAGGATTTTGAGCATTACTTCACTAGCGTGTGAGATGAGTGCAATTGTGCGGTAGTTTGAGCATTCTTTGGGATTGCCTTTTTTTTTGGGATTGGAATGAAAACTGACCTTTTCCAGTCCTGTGGCCACTGCTGAGTTTTTCAAATTTGCTGGCATATTGAGTGCAGCACTTTCACAGCATCATCTTTCAGGATTTGAAATAGCTCAATTGGAGTTCCATCACATCCACTAGCTTTGTTTGTAGTGATGCTTTCTAAGGCCCACTTGACTTCACATTCCAGGATGTCTGGCACTAGGTCAGTGATCACACCATCGTGATTATCTGGGTCATGAAGATCTTTTTTGTACAGTTCTTCTATGTATTCTTGCCACCTCTTCTTAATATCTTCTGCTTCTGTTAGGTCCATACGATTTCTGTCCTTTATCGAACCCATCTTTATGTGAAATGTTCCCTTGGTATCTCTAATTTTCTTGAAGAGATCTCTAGTCTTCCCCATTCTGTTGTTTTCCTCTATTTCTTTGCACTGATCACTGAGGAAGACTTTCTTATCTCTCCTTGCTATTCTTTGGAACTCTGCCTTCACATGGGAATATCTTTCCTTTTCTCCTTTGCTTTTTACTTCTCTTCTTTTCACAGCTATTTGTAAGGCCTCCTCAGACAACCATTTTGCCAGGAGTCAGTGAATGACAGGGAAGCCTGGCATGCTATAGCCCATGGGATCGCAAAGAATCAGACACAACTTCATGACTACTGAACAACAACAAATAGAATATAAAGCTGAGGTTAGAGAGGTTAATTGGCTCAACCAACTATAAACAGTGGCAGAGACTGGAGAGTTTAACTCCCAAAACCATGCTCATAACGATGTTAACTGGCCTTCCATGCATTAACTGTGATCAAGCAGCTTTCCACCTGCTCCTAGAATTTAAGCAGATGTTATCTGCAGATTTTGGCACAGTCAACAATGATGGTGCTGCAACTTCTTGTCACAATACCAAGAGCTAATTATACATCTTTCACAGAGCCCTCACAATGGTACAGACAAGTTGAAGACATGAAATTCTGGATAATTTGCTATAGTTGTGGAATCTCTACTAGCTGTGATGCCTTGCACAAGGAGCAATTCATTGGCATATGGAAAAGATGTGGAAATTGTGGACTCTATTGTCAAGCAGTTTAATAAGAAAAATTTAAGTGTAATAAAAGACCTGGTGCATAATTAAATGGCAAGAATTTAATTTCAAAGGCGTTATAGTACTGGTTCAATGAGTAAAGGTCTACTGAGTGCACAAAAACTACAGTCTAGGAGCTGGCACCTAGGTTTTGATCAGGCGTCTGAAAATTGTCAGATACAGATTATTAGAGACGGAAGAAAAGTTGGAGAGGAAGCCAAGCGTAAATAAGAGCACAGATGCAGGATGTAGCGACTTAGTTGGCAAGAGGTGGGCATGATTAGAACCGGAATCTGGGAGAGAGAGCCAACAGGAGAAAGAGCAAGTCTTTGGGCAAGCTGGCATGACCTCAGAGTACTCAGAGGACTCTGTTCTTTAAACGACCCCAGGCATTGTTCAGGCCATCTTGTTTGTCACAGTCTCTCTCTGACTTTTTGTATAAGACATACAGAAACAATTCTTAAACATGAAATAATTTTCTTCTCTGGTCTCATACAAAACTGACTCATAAATAACCTACAGCCTTACTGCCAGCCACTATCTCCTAGGTATGTCTTCCTGGTTCCAAGGAGTCTATGCATAAAAATCACTACACTTCCCATTTATGGAAACATCATGTAATATCAACCAGACACTATTCATTAGCACTTAAGCCATCAACAAGTTTTTACCAGGTTCCTTGATTTGCAGGGTATGGGTGCAGGCACTGTTCCTAAAAACTAGGTGTTTTATAAAAAAGCACTCATGGTGATTCAGAAATTTCTTTTTCCTTTGATACCAAAAGAAAGTGAAATCTCTGGGCTTTGTTAAAAATGATAGAACTTAGAACTTTTCAGACAGACAGTGAATGTGGGTGTTAAGTGGGTTTTCAATGGTAATTGATTCATCAAATTTATCTTGCTGTTATTCTGAGTTATTATTTTTGTCTTTAGAATAGTTGGAATCGGGGAAGACTTCTTTTATTTGTTAGAATGTTTTCAGTTTCCTGAAAATAGAAATAGAGAGAAAAGGACAAATGGAAATGCTTTGGATAAGTCAAGCCATGACTACTTTATAATGTCAAAACAGCTAAATATATTTTCCCTTGTGATGTGTAGGTGGACATTCAGTCCAGCAAGCATACGTAACATTTTCATATTTGAATCCAGCTTACAAACTACCACTGTACTAAGTAGTTCACTCTTAAATCCCCCCATCCCAATCTCAATCATTGGCCTACATTAATCTGTGCAATAATGAAGAATAAGCTTCCGCTTCAACTCCTAGCCCTGCTACTCACTAACATGTCTCATAGGATTGTTAATCTGAGGATTAAATGATTCAATATGCACAAAAGCTACACAATGTAAGCACTGTATGTTAGCTGACAGTAGTCATTACAATAAAAATAAAGGAAAATTAATTTATTACTCAGTTCTGTGACTATAATAATACTAACATTGTCTTCATAATACTGATCGTGTTTGGGATGAAATTTATAATCTATCAAGCACTCTGCCTATGTTACATCTCATTGAGTCCTCACAATGAAGCCATCCATGAGCTGGTGTCATTACCATTTTCCTTAACTTATGCTGGGGGTGGGGGGCGGTCAAGTGACTTGCCCAGGGTCACCCAAGTGGGAAGTGATAGGGTAGAATTTGAAACGAAGGCAGTATGATTCTAGAACTTCTACCTTTAATCACTTCGCGGCACTGTCTTTGCATAGTTGTCCCCAGTTGTGAAGCCAGTTCCTAAAATCCAGTTAGTCATCTTGCAAGGTTTCCGTTAACCCAGGACTATCAACCCCTCTGTAAGGTCCTCACACACTTCCATTGGGCTGGATTACTTTGGTTGGCTTTTGCTGGAAATCACATTCCAAAGATACCCAATGACTTTACCTTTACCTAGAGATTCAGATTGAATATACCTTGTGCTTGTAATATTCCCAAATGTTCACATACAGCCCTATGTGGTAGGTACCATTATTCCCATTTTACAGAGGAAAGGCTGAGGCTCAGGAAAACTAGATAGCTTTCTCAAAGTCTTGTAATGAGTATGTATATCAGAAAGCTTTTGATTTCTTGTCTAGTGGTCTTTCCATTAGAGGCGTGATGGAACTAAGGTCAAGACTCTTTTTTTCCTCATTAGGCATCATTTTAGGTGTCTTGATCATCCTCAGTTGCATAGCAACACAATTATAAAGATGAACTTTGAACTGATCATCCCCTGGGTTTGTTTAAAAAGATAAAGGCCATGCTTAACTTCTAGATGCTGTGCATCTTTGACTGAGAGGGTACTGTTTTACTACCAGAGCTCTGAACTATATCTCTGTGAAATTTACAAGCATGCTGTGAATGATCTTTCAGTTCATGCTCTTGGACTGTGTTTCCCACCTACTTGCAGGGTGATGAAACTGGACAGCTGCTTCCTGGGGGCAAGGTGAAGATGTAGATAATATGCAGTCCCTTCTGACCACTGCAGAGGAGTTCTACAATAGGACTCAAAGACCCCTCTGCCTTCTGTTCCACCGATGGCTTCTCAATGATCTGTTTGCACATTCTTTTCCTGCTTGGTAATTAGCACCAGCTGTCTCAACTTAAAAGGGAGGAATCCCTTTGAAATTCTCTCTGTCCTCCATGAAATGTGCTACTGAAACGTGCTAATTAGTAACTGGACTTAGGACAACACAGACATGTGTTTCCTGTGAGTTCTGTAGAAGGAAGAGCAGGAGGAATCTGAACATCTGTTTAGTTGCATATGTGTGTGGATGCTTTACTCATTTTCGAAATGACATTTTTAATGCAAATCTATCTGCTCAAATGAGACTGGTAGCCAGGAGCTAGGGCCCAGGCCCCCCACGTGCTGCCTGCTCCCCCTTCATTTGTAGTTCTTCTCAAGTTGCCAGGATCCCCGTGTGCAGAGAGCAGGGCCAGGGGATACCTCCCCCTGGACCTCAGCAAACTGGCTTCCCTGTCAGCATCCCCTTGCTCTTCACTAGAGTATCAGGATCATGGGGTTCCAGGGACACAAAAAAGTAACTTCTCTTCCTTTAGGGACCCCTGTCCCAGGGTGAGCTTATAGTCAACTGGGTGTGTCACAATTAGCTCACCCCAGTATTTGAGGAGAGTGCCTAGAGACATAATGTAGCATTGCGTTAAATTGTTGTTTAGTCACTAAGTTGTGTCTGACTCTTGCCACCCCGTGGACTATAGCATGCCAGTCCCCTCTTTCCATGGAATTTTTCGGGCCAGTATACTGGAGTGGGTTGTCATTTCCTTCTCCAGGGGATCTTCCCAACCCAGGGATCAAACCTGCGTCTCCTGCATTGCAGGCGGATTCTTTACACTGAGCCACCTAGGAAGCCCATTGTGTTAAATGTACTTTGCTAAAAATGGAGAAGTCTCCCATCTGCCAGTTTAAACTACGATTGAAAATCCTCATCTTCACAAAGAACTTTGAGCAGCAACTTCCAGGGTTAGAAACCGTCTTGGCACAGGTGGAAAGGTTGTTGATTTTATCAAAACCCTTGGGGATTTATTAACAGGATTAAGGAAGCTCAAAGGAAGCTTGGGGAAAGGATGGGAATCATATTCTTCCTCCAAGGTCATTCTCTTGGAGCAATGTGGTCAAGAACCACCCCTGGCATTCACAGCACTGATTCCTGGAACCCCAGAGGCTGCTACTGCTATAATCTTCGCCCCAACTGTTCTCATATCCTTGCCTTAGCGACACACCATTTACAGTCTTGGGGTTAGCGTTTGGGGCTTCCCATGCCACGCTAGTGGTAAAGAACCCACCTGCCAATGTAAGAGATACAACAGCCACAGGTTCCATCCCTGGGTTGGGAAGATCCCCTGGAGGAGGGCATGGCAACCACTCCAGTATCCTTGCCTTGAGAATCCCATGGACAGAGGAGCCTGGTGGGCTACAGTCTAAAGGGTTGCAAAGAGTCTAACATGACTGAAGCAATTTAGTTCACACACGCAGTGAGTGATTGATAGCTTGAACTTAGGTCACATCACTTTCACCTGGTTGTAAGGTGGGATGGGACAGTCCTCAAAAGATTTGTCTGTTGATGGGAAGCTCAGTTAGACTTCATTGTTCTTTTCAAAATCATGTATGGTGGTGGAAGGATAAATCTCCACAAGGAAGTCAGGTTATTTTTGGAAACAACATTTTATAAATATATATTATGGAGACCTACTGAAGGACCTACTGTTTGCCCAGTGTCCATTGATTGTGGTTCAATGCAGTCTTGTGTGGCCAAGGCCATGAGAGACATGTCCTGTCTATCTGAACACCTGGCCCAACTGGCCTCGCTCCAGGATGTCATTCAATAACTGGGAGTCTCCTGCTGCACCCCAGGGGTGAAGCAAGCCTCACTCCAAGGACTCACGTGCATTAGGTCTATGTTAGCTCTTTGATTATCCACCTGGCTCTGCCCCATGCCCTTGACCCATTCCCAGACACCCTACCCTTGACATGTGTGGGCTCTTGGGCTTTGTCTTGGCAGCCCGGCTTCTCTGAATATGTGATTTCAGACTCTCACCAGCTGAACAGGTCAGATAAGAATGTCAGGTTGCTATTTTTTACTCCCACATATTTGCTCTTCTAACTGTACCAGGCTTTGCTATTTGGACTCCTACTGCCACAAAAGACATCACCATTCTTTTTCTTTCCGGCTTCTGGATAGAGGCACAGGAAAGAAGTGAGAATAAAGATATCATGGTGTGTTTCTTTTGCAGACAGCAGCTTGACACATGTGACATGAGCACTCCAAACCTAAAGCCTGGCCTACTGTCCACCTTAAAATCTGTAATGACCTCTGCGGCCTTCTGAATTAAGTTCAAGTCCCTTGGCAGGCAGGAGCATCCCTGAACTCTGTGCCTCGCAGTCTAGGCTTGAGCTTGGCTACATTTAGCTGCCTGGGCCAGCTGTCTTTCTCTCATCTTCATCCCTTGCACACAGGAGGTTTACCTCTAACATTTGTAGGGCTTGGGTACAAATGCAGGCCACAGGCCATTTTCCTAAAATATGTGAAAAGTGAAGTCGCTCAGTCATGTCCGATTCTTTGCTACCCCGTGGTCTATAGCCCACCAGTCTCCTCTGTCCATGGGATTTTTCAGGCAGGAATACTGGAGTGGATTGCCATTTCCTCCTCCAGGGGATCTTCCCAACCCAGGGATCGAACCCAGGTCTCCCACATTGCAGGCAGACACTTTAACCTCTGAGCCACCAGGGAAGCCCTAAAATGTGTACATTAAGCTAACACACTGTTACATATCAGGTGTTCTATCCTTTACCTTTGACAAAAACACCTTTGTAACTACCTAGAAAGTTAGGTTCAGATTTTGAATTCTCAGACTCTTCAGAGTTTCACGTCAGAATGTCACAGGCAGGAGAGAGCTCCCCACCCCAGCCCACCAGCCTTCTCTTCCCACCCCTTCACCTGTTGTGCACAACCTGTCTGTGTGCAAGTTTATGGACACTTTAGCCTGCACACCCAGGCACCGTTCACACCCCTGCACATGGCCATTCCCCAGCAAGAAGCCCATGAACAACTGGGCTCCCTCTTAGGAGGATGGAAGAAGCCACACAGGCTTTGCAAGGGGGCCTGAAACCACTGGGGCCAGAATTTCTGGGGTTGAGGTTTCTAGAGCACCATGATCCCTGGGTCGGGAAGATCCCCCGGAGGAGGACATGGCAACCCACTCCAGTATTCTTGCCTGGAGAATCCCATGGACAGAGGAGCCTGGCAGGATACAGTCCATGGGGTCATAGAGTCAGACACGGCTGAGCAACTTAGCACGCACGCGTGTCTAGAATGGGAAGAGGTGGGAACGTGCTGCAGGTGGGCATGAGCCCTCGGCCTGCAGACCTTGGAACCAAGGGGAGGGGCACCACTGGAGGAACACTAGGTCCTGTTGCGGGGCCCAGGGGTGAGGCTGGCACAAGTTTTCCCTCTGCATAGGATGATCTTCCCCTACTTTATCTAACTGATGCACATCTGTCTCTCAAGTATCCTCCTGTTCTACCTCCTTCCTCCAGGAAGTCTTAATTCTCTCAGAGTGGGGGACATATTTCAACTAAACTGGCTGTGACACTTACCATGTGACTCTGAGGAAGTGGCTTAACCTCTCAGCACCTCAACTGACCTTTAAGACTGTCGTGAGGATGAAAGAGTTAATGCGTGTTGAATTTTAGAGCAGAGCTTGATATGAAATGAATGTTGACTATTTTAACTATTATTATACACTCACATAGCATGCAGTACTTACTCCTATAGAACTATTTCACACTTTTGTCGTGTTTTTTCCACACCTCTCTCTTCCAGCAGATAATGTGCTTCTTGCCAGCAAAGACTTAATATTATTTAATTTTGTATTCCTAACGTACAACCCGATATATGTAACATATCAGTGTTATATAAATGTGTACGGAGTAGATGAACTGCCTCAAGGGGAGCTGGAATATACAGCTGAAAGCATTCATGAAGCAGCCTGTGACTTTCTATAGGAAAAACCACTGAGAGGCTGAACTCAACTTCTCAGATCCTTTTGACTCTAGGCTCTTAGAAGAATAGATGGAGATGATAGACTGAGCTAGAAGGATCACAGAGTGGCACAGAGAAGAATTATTCATGTGGCAGTCCCACCCAGAGATGAGATATGCTTATGCATGTATGCTAAGTCACTTCAGTCATGTCCTGACTCTATGTGACCCTGTAGACTCTAGCCTGCTAGGCTCCTCTGTCCATGGGATTCTCCAGGCAAGACTACTGGAGTGGGTTGCCAGACCCTCCTTCAGGGGATCTCCTCAGCCCAGGGATCGAACCTGCAGCTTCAGCATTGCAGGTGGATTCTTCACTGCTGCACCTGAGATATGCTTATATAAGATGCTAATCCTAAATCCTGGTAAAGACTTATAATCCAAAATACTCCTTTATTTAACTTTATATTTGTCCACATGTGAGCCAAAGGATCCAGCAAGCATTCTTTCCTAGGTTTGGAGACCACATGTTCCTGGGCATCCATGATCTGAGGAGGATATCTCTGCTTTCTTTAATTGGACCTGTTTATTCTGATGACTTGCAGATAAGCAGAGTTCAGGAAATACGGTCAGGAGAAAGTCTTTAATGATGTTTGCTTGATTACAATTATGAAACTGCTCTGCAGAGACTTCCCCATCATTTACTCAAGTGGTTGCTAAGTAATCTCTGATCTGGTCCCACAATTAGAATGAATGGGCCTGGCTGCTAGTTGGCCACAAAACCGTTCCATTCACCATTCATTCCTGAACTGCAATGGGATGTAGCAAAATGCTTTGCACAGTGCCCAAAAACAAAAAATGAAAAGAAAAAAAAAAAGGAGACTCCTCAAGTGAGTTTACTTTTCCCTTCTTTTGAAGTCACATTTACTCATTTAGCCATTGCATATAATAAAAATATGATTTTTTAAATGTTTAAAACATTGCACATAGGACATTTTAAATTAATCAAAATAAAAACAAAGCATCTAAAGACAAAATGAAATGGTCTTTCTCTCATCAATCACAATTTATAATAAAATAATTATTTTTATGATAACAAATGCCTATCTAGTGCTTATTATGAGTGAGGCACTGAGTACTCTGTATATATTAACTCATTTAATTCTTACAATGATCCTGTGAGGTAAGAACTATTCTTATTCCACAAATGGAGAAACTGAAGCATAGAGAATTAGGGATGTTGATGACGGTTGTATAACAAGTGGCAATGGCAGAATCCAAAGCCAGTCCACCTGTTTCTAGAGTCTGATCACTTCACAATTATGCTCTGTGGTGTAAAAAAAAATACTTAAAGGAATTTTTCATCTAGAGAGGCCCTATCTGTGGCACTTAGCTTCATGCATATTTTAATTTTTTTTCATTTCTGGGCAGCTTGGTCTTGCTGTGATGGAATACATAATCCCCTGATGTGACATAAACCTGATTGTGACATGGGTGAGTGAGTTTTCACTACTGGGTTTACACCTTAATATACTGAGCATCTGACATTTTGGCTGTTTTAGGATTTGGGACTGACCTCCCCAAATAAGGATTTTTCTGAATGAAACGAAATTGATTGAAGTTGAATGAAATGCTGGGGGAGGTATGCTGTACACCCTGGAAACCATGTTATTCTGACACTGAGGTCTTGTTTCCATGGTGATAGGTCAGGGCATTAACTGCTACAGGGCTGACACGATGCCAAGATTTGGGTTCTGGGTTTGTCCTATATTCTTCCTTCCCTTGGATTCCTGACTTCCTCACAAGTTAGTGATAACCAATTGCTACAGGAGGAAAAAAAAGAAAAAAAAAAACTTTCAGCAGCCAGTAAACATTTCTAGAACTTGATAAAAGGAAAAAGTTGTATTCTCATTAAATCACTCGACCTTTTCAAAGGGTGCCTTACAAAAGTTTTAAGAGGCTTTTTCTGTTATAGATTATGTTTATCCTCATGTCTGGCTTGAAGGCTGGGGGTTCAATGAAAAAATAAAAATAAATAATTTCTTCTCCTTCCTTTATTTGCACTTTTTTAAAGATCAACACTGATTAAAAAAAAATGGAGTGGGCATATAATGGAATGGAAAGGGAAAAAATGGAGGGCTGCTTCTTTTATGATGATTGTGATATGACAGCTCAGAAATCAACTTTTTTGTATACCTCAAGGTCCATGAAGTCTGATATGTTCAATCTGTTGCTTTTCTTAGAGAAAAAAAAATGATCAAGTGATACTTTAGAAAGAAGGGGCATGGCCAACTGAAGAGACAAGGTATAGATATTTACATCTTGGGTTGATCTAGCCTCCAATGGAAAAGATAATTACCATAGCAAACCCTTAGGTAGAGTTAATATGTTCCAGACGCTGTTCTAGGTGCTATGCCTGTATTCACTCATGTGATCCCCAAATCAACCCTATGCGGTAAACCATACTATGATATTCACTGCTATTTTACAGCTAAAGCATAGAGATATAAAAAGATTCTCCCAGAACTTTAGAACTATTAACTGATGGTGGGGAGAGGGGAGCGGGAGGGAGCTGGTAGGGGCAGGGGGTTAGGAGGTACCAACTACCATGTATAAACTAAGTAAAATACAAGGAAACATTGTAGATCACGGGAAATGCAGCGATACTTTACATACGGGGTGTAACCGTTGGAAATCGGGGGCCCTGTGTCGTACACCTGAGACTGACATATACATCAACTTTATCTCACTTGAAAAAAATTAACTGGTACAGGCAGTTTTCAAACTCAGAAAGTCTGATATCAGACCTATGTAGTTAATCCCTAGTCTATGCAGTCTCCTACTTTCTAAATCATTGATCCCTACGATAGGGATAGAGTAAAAGGATAAAGTTGGTGATTAAATAATTAGTTCCACTAGAGGACTGTAAGCTATATAATATATATATATAAGCTATATAATATATATAATTATACATATATATGTATATAAATATATATAGGAGACCTCTGTAAGTTAATGCTTACTCAAGAAAGAAGGCTTGCTTAACCACAAAACCGAGCAGGCTTTCTTAGCAACAAAACCATACACAAGTCATGCCCCAAAACAATAAAACAATGGTGGCATGAGATCTATATCTTGCCCAGTGAACTCAGAAAGTTAATGATTCTCTAGGACGTCTCTCTACACACATAAAAAACAGTAATTTTAGCTTGACCATGTAGGGACAAGAAAACTCCCCCGCCCGATCTGGTGGAGGAGCTGAAGATGGAAGCATGATGTCTACTCAAGAAAGACAAAGAAAATTATTTTCCCTTTCCCCACTCTTCCTTTGATTATAAAAATGTAGCCCAGTAAGTTCTCGGTGAGGCATTTCTCGCCCACTCACTTGTAAATCTCACAAGTGTCTCATTCTAATAAATCACTTCATTTCTCGCTGAATTCTTCTCTTTGCGAGACATAAAGGACTGTGGTATTGGAGCTCTTTGGAGCCCCTCAAACGACACCCAAATGGTTTCACCTATTTCCACTTATTGGACTTGACATCATTTTTATCTCTTCAGTTCCGTGTTGAAATACACAGAAGTTTTGTTCATTTAGATTTGTGCGTGTGTGTGTGTGTGTGTGTGTGTGTAAGTTAATTAAAATTATTTTCCAACAGAATCTTGGAATCTCTTTAGGGATAATTGTGAACAGCTTGGGATGTCACAAGTCTAGGGATCAACTGCACAATATTTGTATTCATGCTTCTGTTAATCTTTAGTTGAAAGGAGAAACAGCTGGATGCTCTGCTCTTTAAAGTAACTCTTTAATCAGTTCCTTCTGAAACTTTCTACAATTTTCCCTCAGTGCCTCTATGCTAAACCTGAGTACATGAAATTGATATATCTAAATATTTAGTGATGCCATAGTATTCTTTTCAGTTATGCAAGCTTAAGACAATGATTATTAATGCTTTGGTCTGTGTTTGATTCAGGCCTCAGCACAATAATGCTATTTAGTCCAACTTGGCATTTGTATTTAGGTTCTGATTCCTGCTTAATTTTTATTTAATTCCTGGTAGATAAGATCATATATATCTATTTGATATGAATTAACTCATAGCATGGGGCTTCCCAGGTGGCACAGTGGTAAAGAATCCACCTGCCAATTTAGGAGACACAGGAGACTCAGTTTGATCCCTGGGTTGGGAAGGTCCCCTAGAGTAGGAAATGGTAACCCACCCCAGTATTCTTGCCTGGAAAATCCCATGGACAGGGGAGCCTGGCAGACTACAGTCCATGGGGTGGTAAAGAGTCAGACACGACTGAGCACGCACACACACACACACACACACACACACACACAGAGCTCATGGCGTGACCAAATCTTCATCAAAGTGAGTTTTACCAGCATAGTCATAAAATATTCTCATAATAGTATCATTATAGCTTCAAACTTTTCACAATATCATCAGTGGTTATTCATTAGATTTCCATTTAACATGACATTGAATTAAATTACTACCACGATTTACAGTTTGATGACAATTAGAGTGAAATATTAGGTTGGTGCAAAAGTAATAGTTTCAGACTGTAAATTTTAAATCATTACAACTAGGCTCAGACACATCTTTATTAATCAGAATAGGAACCATTACAATCAACACAGCTTTGCCAACTAGAAATAAATTTGCTTATACTTGCAGCAAAAAACAAAAACAAAAACAAACCATGCTTTGGGATTTGAGAAACTCTCAGAAAGCATTTTCTGCACCTGCTGGCTATGGAAGCGTTTTCCCTGCAAAAAGTTGTTGAGATGCTTGAAGAAGGGGTAGTCAGTTGGCAAGAAGTCAGGTGAATATGGTAGATAAGGCCAAACTTCATAGCCCCATTCATTCAACTATTGAAGCGTTGGTTGTGCGACATGCAGTCGTGCATTATCTCAGAGAATTGGGCCCTTTGTGTTGACCAATGCTGGCTGCAGGTGTTGCAGTTTTCAATGTATCTCATTGATTTGCTGGACATACTTCTGAGATATAATAGTTTCGTAGAGATTCAGAAAGCTGTAGTGGAGATGGGCAGCAGACTGCCAAACAGTGACCATGATGTCACTGAGGAGAAACCTTTACAGAATGAGGACATTTATTGTAACATACTACAGACTTGCTTTTTTTTTTTGGTTCAAGTTTAGCTTTGGGAAGTGTTTTGGAGCTTCTTCTTGGTCCAACCACTGAGTTGGTTGCTGCTGATTGTCTTATAAAATCTGCTGTTTGATCACCAGCCCAGGTTGGATGCATGAGACAAGTGCTTGGGCCTGGTGCACTGGGAAGACCCAGAGGAATCGGGTGGAGAGGGAGGTGGGAGGGGGTATTGGGATGGGGAATACGTGTAAATCTATGGCTGATTCATATCAATGTATGACAAAACCCACTGAAATGTTGTAAAGTAATTAGCCTCCAACTAATAAAAATAAATGAAAAAAAAATCTGCTGTTTGTCACACATTACAATCAGATTTAGAAACAGTTCGTTGTTGCATAGAATAAGAGAAGCCACTTCAAAACGACAACTTTTTTTGATTTATAGTCAACTCAGGAGGCACCCACTTATTGAGACTTTTCACCTTTCCAATTTGCTTCAAACAACAAACAACCATAGAATGATCGACACTGAGTTTTGGGGCAACTTCTCATGCAGTTGTAAGAGCATCAGCTGTGATGATGCCCTTGGTTGTCATCCACTTCCGATAGCCAGCCACTGCGCTCTTCATCTTCAAGGCTCTCATCTCCTCTGCAAGACTTCTTGAATCACCACCCCACTGTCCATTCATTAGCAGTTCCTGGGTCAAATGCATTGTTGATGTTGCAAGTTGTCTCCACTGCTTTATGACCCATTTTGAATTAGAATAAGAAAATAGCTTGAATTTGCTTTTTGTCTAACATTATTTCCATAGTCTAAAATACATATAAAAAACAGCAAGTAATAATTCACTAGCAAAAAACATAAAGCTAGAAATGCATATTAAAATCATGTATAACATAACGACATTTATTTAAGAAGGTACACCAATATCAAATGGCAAAGTTCAACAATGCAAAACTGCAATTACTTTTGCATCAACCTGATAGTTGAATCCAACCTTTTAAACTCTGTACCTATAGAGGTGTTTAATAAATATATTTTGAGTAGTTTCTATTTTTAGGGACCAGGAATAATTCAGCATTTTTTGTTAAGATTTGCATTATTGAAAACTGAGTCTATATGCTCAGTTGAATGAAATTTACTCATTTATTGAAAACAAATACTGCATGATTGATGGTGCTTCTGTACCCTCTAGTGGTCTGACGCAGAACTGAAATAACAAGAATCTTCAAGGAAAATTGCCTGAGAATTCTGGGGTCTGGGCAACAGTACCTGCATGTACATGGCCATAAATTTTAAAAAGCAAAGATAAGAAGAGATTTAAGACCAGGCTTCTAGAGTGGGGCAATGTGAGTGTGGATTTCATCCTCTAAGTTGGTTTTACACGCATGACAGAAGGAGTAGTGGTAGTTTGAAAAAGTTTCCCCTCTCCCGCTTTACATTTCTTAATTTCTCTGAAATACTGGAGCTAGTAATATGTTAAGGCCTTTCTAGTTAGTGTTAGTGGTAAGGAACCCGCCTGCCAATGCAGAAGGCATAAGAGTCTCAGGTTCCATCCCTAGGTCGGGAAGATCCCTTGGAAGAGGGCATGGCAACCTACTTGAGTATTCTTGCTTAGAGAATCCCATGGACAGAAGACCCTAGAGGGCTACAGTCCATAGGATCTCAAAGAGCCAGACCTGATTGAAGTGACTTGGCACGCACACACACAGTATGTCAAAACAAACGTTCTCTATCTATAAAGGTTTCTCCTCAGTGACATTATTGACGTTTTGGGTTCTGTAATTCTTTGTTGTCTACCCTCATCCCTCACCCCCTGCACTGTAAGACATTTAGGAGCATCCCTGACTTCTTACCTACTAAATAGAGTAGCATCCCCAGTCGTGATAACCAAAATCATTTCCAGCATTGCCAAACATCCTTTGGGGGAAATTTTTTCCCTTTGACTGAGAATCATCTTAATAATTCCTGTTAGGTAAAATGGAAGTAATTCATCAATCAACATAAATAGCTCATTTAAGACTTAGTATGAGTCAGATGGACAAAGAAGCTGTGGTACATATATACAATGGAATACTATTCAGTCATAAAAAGGAATGTGTTTGAATCCATTCTAATGAGGTGGACAAACCTAGAGCCTATTATACAGAGTGAAGTAAGTCAGAAAGAGAAAGATAAATATCATATACTGACATATATATATGGAATCTAAAGAGATGGCACTGATGGATTTATTTTCAGGGCAGCAATGGAGAAACAGACATAGAGAACAGACCTATGGACATGCGGGGAGGAGAGGAGGGGAAAGGTGAAATGTCTGGAGAGAGTAACATGGAAATTTACAATACCATATGTAAAACACATAGGCAATGGGAATTTGCCGTATGACTCAGGGGACTCAAATAGGGATGCTGTGACAATCTAGAAGGGTGGGATGGGGAGAAAGATGGGACGGAGGTTCAGGAGGGAGGGGACATGGGTGTACCTATGGCTGATTCTTGGATGTATGACAGAAAACCACAAAATTCTGTAAAGCAATTATCCTTCAGTTAAAAAAAAAAAAAAGACAGCATGAGTCAGGCCATGTACCTGTATTACTTAATTTAATCCTTTTTCGAATCCTCAGAAGTCAATCCTTTACAGTCAGTCCCGATAGTAAAATTGTCTTCATTTTACTGATGAGGAAACTAAGGCTCAGAGGAGTTGAGCAATTTTCATGACATTACATAGGTAAGTGGTAGAGCCCATGTTAAAATCCAGGTGGTCTGGTTCTGGAATGTGCATTTGCAAACATTCTACTGGTGGTTCAGTGGATAGGAATCTGCCTTGCAATGCAGGGGACATGGGTTCGATCTTTGGTCTGGGAAGATCCCACATGCGTGGGGCATCTAAGTCCATGCCCCACAACTACTAAGCCAGTGCTGTAGAGCCCACAAGTCACAGTTACTGAGCCCGCACTACTGAAGCGTGCGTGCCCTCGAGCCTGTTCTGCATGACTAGAGAGGCCATGGCAATGAGAAGCCGGTCTCACTGCAACCAGAGAGACCCCATGAGCAGCAACGAAGACCCAGTGGAGCCAAAAACAGAAACAACACAGAGAGAATAAATATGTACTGCAAAAGTATAATGCCTTATTAAGCCCCACAAAGGAATGAAAAACAGAATTACTGATTTACGGGTAATAAGAATCTACAGATGCCAATTTATGGCAATTTTCTGAACTGACAAAACAGAAAAGAAAGATAGTGTGTTGACCTTGTCATAGGAAGATTTGTTCTTTTCACACAAGTACCCACTCTCCATACAGATACAGAAATGTATAAAACAAAGCTCCTGGGCTCTGAAGCTTGCTCTTATTGTCGCAAGCAATAAGCAAATGAACAAATGTCTAATATTTCCTATAGCAATACGCTATGGAGAAAATAAAGCAAGCTAAAGGGGGTGGAGAGGGTCTGAGAAGAGGTAGAGAGCTTCTGTTTTACACACAGTGATGGGGAAGTATTCCAAATAACGAGAACAGCAAGTGCAAAGGCCCTGAGGTAGGAGCATAGTTGAAGTGGGAGCAACTTAAGCATAAGGGCAAAGCAAGAAGCCAGTGAAACTGGAGCAGAGTGAGTGAGGGGGAGTGGTAGATGAGACAGAGTGGGGAAGACCAAAGATGCCCTGAGGTGTAGCCGGCCTTTGTAAAAAGACTTCTCAACTTTTTACTGGGATGAATATTCATTGAGAATTGCCATTATCTGACTTATTTTTTCAAGGACTTTCTCTTATTTGGGAAGTAATTTATCATGATGCTTAAGAGTGTAAGTTCTGGAATCAGACTGACCTCATTTTAAGACGACTTTAAGAACGTATTCCCTGTGGGCTTTGGGGCAAGTAATTTAACTTATCTGAGCCTCTGAATACTTATCTGCAGAAAAGATATTAGTAATATCCTAGTTAATTGAATTGAAGTGCCTTTAGACATAAGATGCACCATGATTTTGTATACTAGCAAGAAAATTACAAAACAACACTGCTAATCACACATGAATCAGACAGACCAGGCTTTCCAAGTGTGAAAATGTCCTTAAGCAGTTTTTTGGGTATTTGGTCATTTACCCTGACTTCATTTGCATTGCTTGGCATGTAACAGCCAATTATGTCACATAAAGCTCAGTAATGAAAGAAAGCATAGTTTCATCTCTTTGTTAGTGACTTAATTTCTTAGGGCCCCTTAAAGCATTTGGTTGTTGCTTTGTAAGAAAATCAGGAATCAGGGTCTTTACTGTGAGGAATACTTGCTTTGCTAATACCAAATTTGATCCACTTTCTTGATCAGTTTTTATGCTGGTTCTGCTCATAAACCAGTTTATGAGCCAGTTTAAAACCAGATCATAGAGTAAAAGATTTTTAAGCAACAATTCAACCCAACATATGTAGTGCCAAGGATGTGCATAAGTCAACTGAAGTGACAGTATTCTGAGTTTACACATTCACAGACAATGATGGGATTACATCATGTCTGCCCTCTAGTCTCTGGTAATTGTAAGGTGACATCTTGTGTTAAAATGTCTTATATCTGTGGGTGTGCATCACCAACTGAATGAACAACGATTTGAGCAAACTCCAGCAAACAGTGGAGGACAGAGGAGCCTGTCGAGCTGCAGTCCATGGGGGTGAAACAAGTTGGACATGACTTAGTGACTGAACAACAACAAATATGTGTGTCTATCTATGTGATATTATGATATATATGATATTATATATCATAATATTATCATGTAATATGATAATATTATCATATAATATATGCATTTTTGTTGTTTAGTTGCTAAGTTGTGTCTGATTCTTTGCAACCCTATGGACTGTAGCCCACTAGGCTCCTCTGTCTATGGGATTTTTCAGGGAAGAATACTGGAGTGGGTTGCCATTTCCTTCTCCAGGGGATCTTCCTGACTCATGGATTGAACCTACTTCTCCTGCATTGGCAGGCAGATTCTTTACCACTGAGCCACCAGGGAAGTCCATGTATGTATGTATTAAATTTAAATATACACACAGTCTACCTGTGTATGTGTTTATTTTAAAATTGATGGAATATGGGATAACACCTGCCCTAAAGAGTAGAATTAGAATGGGAAGTTCCTGGCACATCGTTAGTCACCAGAAACTATTAGTTATCATTCTCATCTCTATGAAGACTTTATATTACAAGCTTCCATCTCTTTCTATAAGACTCCCTAACTTAATTTCCTCTGTTTTGCACAGGCTCAGATCTTTCAATTCTAATTACTCCCTTCTTCCGCACTTTCTACTCTCAGAAGCAAATAAAATTATGTCTCTAACTCCCTAAACATTTTTTTTCCCCAAAGTCATTAATCAATGGCTCATATTAAGTAAAAAAATTGCCTCAGTTCTCTGGAGAACCTTTCTATGGCATAATAGATTCTTCCTTATTTCCTATCCCCTGAGCAGCTATTAAATCAAGGTAGATATTTGTCTTGCAACTTTTTTCATTTTCTTGATGATTTGAAATACTAAGGGACCTTTATCACTTTGTCTTGTGCTAGTTGCTTAGTCGTGTCCAGCTCTTTGAGACCCAATGGACTGTGGCCCACCAGGCTCCTCTGTCCATGGAATTCTCCAGGCAAGAATGCTGGAGTTGCCACACCCTTCTCCAGGGGATCTTCCGGACTCAGGGATCAAACTGGGTCTCCTGCACTCACTTTGTCTTATCTCTTTTATATTTATTCATCAGCATGCTTGGTTGGTCTGCCCTTCTTCATGAGAAGGTCATGATTAACTGATAAGCTCAGTATCCTGGTTTATCCTTCTAATCCTAATGTCATGTGAGGTCATTTAAAGAAAAGATTGGAGGCAGCAACACCGCTGATTATTATTTACCCCACGCCTTTTTACATCTTCCTGGGATGTTGCACTTCTTGACCACCTGCCTCATCAAGTTAAAACAAGAATGAAAATAGCTGGGGTGGGGAGGCAACAGATCAAAAGGAGGTCTAGGAGGAAGCCCATCTCTGGGACCAGTTTGCCCTCATTATGTGCAAGCTGGGAATGGCCTGGGTGCTCAGCTGTCCTGGAATCTCAGGCAACGCAAAGGGCTTGTCAGTGTCTATCAGTCCCACATGATTAACAGCCTCTTAAATCTTTAGATTAAATTGCTTCCAGGTCTTTTAGAGCAGGTGGTCTGTTCAGAACTATAAACTGTGGAATGTCAAAGAGGGGGGAATGTGTCCATTTGTGAGGGCGGGTGGGCAGCTAAAAAGGCCTTCATTCTTCGGTTGAGCCCACTTACTTACTCTGGGTAGAGTGTCATAAAGTTCAAGATTGGGTACCTTTAAAATTATTGATTATAATTTAAGGTAATCTATCTAAACTGCAGCATTAGAAGTAGTTCATCATTAAAAGTGCTCTAAGCAGTTTAATCCACTTGTATTGGCACCTAGATTGTAATTTGTAAAGAGGTTAGTGGCCAGATACTTGCCTCAGAGGTCACTTAAATTTTAATTGATTTTCCCTGAAGTTTCAAAACAACCTGACATGTTGATCCTCCAATGCTTTTGACAGTCAGCTCTGTCTCAGTTGACTATGTTTAAGTTAACAAATTAATACTTCTTTGTTTCATTCTTCAAATTCATACAAAAATGAACCGAGGCATTTTAACAGCCCATTCTTGTTAGGAATGTCTAGAGTCCTGCTTTTCCTTAAAAAAATTTTTTTTTAAATATTTGAACATCCAAACACCTGTGGGCTTTAAGAGGCCTCCCTCTGGCATGTTTCAGATAAAGAAAATGGTTATGAACAGAGAGAAGTCATTCATTGTAATTTGTAACCATGCACCGATCTTATCTAGCAAGGATCTGTTTTCAGATGAGAAATACACAGTCTAGACAGGAAGAAGGAAGTGGTGGGGAATAGGAAACAGCAGGCTCCTTGTGGCTCTATGGATTTAACCTCTGGGCAACCACACATTCTGGGTTGGGGGAAAGGATTAGTGAAGCTGAGGGAACTAAATACATATTACCATTCACACACAAACACATGATTAAAAGTCAACCTGTTCTTGCTAAGAGTCTGTTATATGCAGAGTGCTCTCCCTGGAAGGAAAGATAAGAGCGATTCTCATTGATCTTACAGAAACTTGTCTTATTCTCTGTCAAATGAAGTTAGAATTTGATTGAAAGCCACCTTAAGCTTTTTATTTTATTTTTTTTTTTGAGAATCTAGACTGATCAGCTATCTGATGCCATAACCCATTACTACCAAGACATTTTCAGTTCTGAGACTATTCTGGGAAATATTCTGTCCATGGAGGCTTTGGGAGGATCTGATTTTGTTTGGTCAGCTTTAAACCAAAACTGCCAAAAATAATTTTGACTACCTGATATTTGCCTATTTTCCTAGAAGATGATAACTTTATTAAGAGTGTGGTAAATTGCATCCTTGGCCCTAATTCATCACCCAGCCCCTATAACCACTCTGTTTGCTGGGTGACTTTGAAGTTATCCTACTAAAGAAGTAGAGAGCTATTGAGTGACCATCTGGTCCTTGTTTACTCAGGAGTTTCCTGGTTCTAGCACTAAAATTTCCTCATTCTGGGAAGCCCCCTTTGTCTTAGGCAACTGAAGATTCTTGACCACCCTTACTTAGCAAAGTATATTTTTACATGTTTTTACTTTGGGCTTGGCCGTGTGATTTTCTTGGCCAATAGAATGGAACTGAAATGGCAGTGTAGGTTCTGAGCGTAAGGCATTAAAAGACACTGTGGTTTTGCCATCACCATGAGAAGGACGTGCTCTGATTACCCCATTAATTAAAAGAGGAAGGGCGCTGTAAAGAGCAGAGCCAACTTCAACTGAGCAGCTCAGCCAAGCCCAGTTTGTATCAGCCTACTCTTGGACTGCAAGGAGATCCAACCAGTCCGTCCTAAAGATCAGTCCTGGGTGTTCATTGGAGGGACTGATGTTGAAGCTGAAACTCCAATACTTTGGCCACCTGATGCGAAGAGCTGACTCATTTGAAAAGACCGTGATGCTGGGAAAGATTGAGGGCAGGAGAGGGGCATGACAGAGGATGAGATGGTTGGATGGCATCACCGACATGATGGACATGGGTTTGGGTGAACTCTGGGAGTTGGTGATGGACAGGAAGGCCTGGCATACTGCGGTTATGGGGTCGCTAAGAGTCAGACATGACTGAGTGACTGAACTGAACTGAACCCCAGAAAAGCTAGGTTTGCATGAGTGAGAATAAATTCATTTGTTATTTTGAACCATTGGTTTTTGGTGTGCTTTATTACTCAGAAATCATTAACCGATACTAATCAGTGTTTTTTGGGGCTTCCCACATGGTGCTAGTTATAAAGAACTGCCTGCCAATGCAGGTGATATAAGAAACGTGGGTTCGATCCCTGGGTCAGGAAGATCCTCTGGAGAAGGAAATGGCAACCCACTCCAGTATTCTTGCCTGGAGAATCCCATGGACAGAGGAGCCTGGTGGGCTATAATCCATGGGGTCTCAAAGAGTTGGACACAACTGAAGTGACTTAGCATGCACATAATCTGTTATTAGTACCCAGCAGTGGGTTAAAATGGGCTTCCCTGATGGCTCAGATGGTAAAGAATCCACCTGCAATGCAGGAGACCCAGGTTCCATCCCTGGGTGGGAAGATCCTCTGGAGAAGGAAATGGAACCCACTTTAGTATTCTCGCCTGGAAAATCCCAGGGACAGAGGAACCTGGAAGACTACAGTCCATGGGGTCACAAAGAGTCAATGACTGAGTGACTTCACTTTCACTTTAGTAGGGTAAAAGCTTTATATAGATCATCTTCTGCTACCATGCCATGAAACAGTAATATAATTATTTTCCAGCTGGGAAAAGTTATAGATAGAAAGATGGAATAAATGCCCAAAATAAGCAATGGAGCTGGTTCCAAACCTGCTTTCAAAGTAATCCAAGATCTCAAAGTTTCTAAGAGTATTCAACTAATACAAGCTCATTGTGACAGAATCAAGCAAATCTTGAATATATAAATAAGAAACATAAATGAGAAAAAAGTAAAATGTCATCTCTTTTCCTTCCTACTCCTCCCCCTTTCTCATGTCTTAAGTCTTCATTTCTGAGGTAGTCACTATTCATCTTTTGGCATGAATTCTCCCAGATGATTTTCTGTGCATTTTATAAGCACGTTTCTTTATTTTAAATTTTTATGCAAATAAATATATACTATTCTGAAGTGCTCTTTTGTTTTCTTTGATAACTTGGACATCCTTCCATGCCAGTGCATACAGAGGAACTTCAGGTTCTTTTATTAACTGTATATCACTCCCTAGTATGATGGCATCATAATTTGAGTTTTCTCTTAACAATAAGCATTTCCATTGATTCTAACTTTTAATTGTTCCAAACAATTATTCCATGAACTTTCTTTTCATGTATTATTGTGCACATATGTATTTTTTATATTAAAAAATCCTAGAAATTAATTTTGTGCACAATTATACATCAGTGTTTCATAATTTTTTTGTTTCTTTTAATAAAATATGTGCAAAACATGGTACTTGTGCACAATAAGCAAATGCTCACTGGATACTGAGTTCTCTTTCTGAACCCATCCTTCCCTCTTCCCCTCCCCACGCTTCCCTGGTTGGAGGCACTTCGTACACATTCATGGGAGCCTGTGAAGTGCATTAACTATACCTGTTTGTCCCCAGATGAAGTGGGTTGGGTTGCTATCAGCTGTTGAGTTTGTTGTTCTTCCATTCCACATAGCATGAATGATTCTTTGGAAGCTTTACCCATCATCCTTAAAGACCCCACCCACTGCAGGTGTTTGCTGCTTAAATGACAAGCTGGTGATAAATTTCTTCAATGGAAACATTTGTTCCATTAAAGAGCGAAATCATAGTACGCAGTGGGGGTATGACGTCACCTTAAGGTAGGCTCCGTCGCTGTTTCTATTCAAACTGTTTAGATTATTTAGTTTAGACTGTTAAGGGTCTCATGTGAAGAGATTCAAAGCCTTCTGCCTTATCATATAGGTTCCTCTGGTTGAAGAAAAAACTTCAGAGAGAGAGAAAGACTTTAACAAAAGAGAAGAGAAAAAGATAGGAGGTATGGGATTAACATGTATTACATGTCTGCTATGGGTCAGGAATTTTGTTTTTGATCCAGAGTTATTGAGAATCATTCGTGTGCCAGACACCGTGCTAAGCAGTGGGAAGAAGAAATAAAAGAGGCAGTCTCTGCTCTCACGTAGCCCATGGTACCCTGGGGAGACACGTATAGAAGGAAACAGGTATTGTGAAAGAGCACACAATGCAACATATAGAAAGTGTGCAAATGCTTCTCGCGGAGATGCTGGACAGATGTTCTGGGACAAATGAGTCTTGCACAGCGTTGGGGTCGGGGACCTTGAGCTCCCTTCCTATTGATACCGAATTGTGCGGCTACCATATCTCATGTCCGGCACCACGTCTGGGAGCTGACACCTAGATGGGTTCATTAACTGCTGCTGCTGGTTATCTGATGAGCCACTAGGCTCTGCAAGGATCATTAGCAGGTGCTTCAGATCTTAGACCTGAGAGTTAGAATCAGGGTTGGTTTTAGAAAGAGTGCTTATATATATATATATATGTATATATATGTATATATATACTAATATATAGATAGTACTTAGCCCAAAAACATGAATGAAATCATACCACTTGCAGAGACATGGATGGACGTAGAGACTATCATATAGAGTGAAGTATGTCCGAAAGAGAAAAACAAACATCATATATTAACACACATAGGTGGAATCTAGAAAAACGGTATGGATGAACCTATTTGCAAAGCAGAAATAGACACAAATGTAGAGAACAAACCTATGGAGACCAAGGCAGGAAGGGGGGCTGGGATGAATTGGGAGATTGGGATTGACATTTACCCATCCAGTACAATGTATAACACAGATAACTAATAACAACCTCCTACGGTACAGACAGGGAACTCTGCTCAACGCTTTGTGTGACGGAGGGGATGTGTGTGTACGTGTAGCTGATTCACTTTGCATATAGCAGAGCCTAACAACAGCATTGTAAAGCAGATAAACTCAGAAAAAGAGAGAGCGCTGACACCCTAGGTATAACCCAGCACTCGCTGCATGACATACCCTGTCTCAGTAGCTTGGATCTATTGAATTGTTTAATCCCCATAACAAGCCTATGAGATAAGACACAATTTTTCTTTTTTAAATACATTTTTATTGAAAAAAAAAGCATATACACGACACATAAATCCTAAGTGTACATTTCCGTGAACTTTCACACATGGAACACGCTTATGCAACTGGAATCAAGATCAGGAGATAGAACACTGGTAGCGCCCCAGAGACACGCCCCATCCCCAGTCACTACCCTGCTCTTCCCTGAAGCTGTCACCGTCCTGACCTGTCAGTACAGATGAGTGCTGCCTGGTCTTGAACTTTATATAAGTGGAATCATATGGCACATACTCTTTTGTATCTGGTCTCTTTGGTTCAATGTTGTATTTTTGAGCTTTGTCCACATTGCCGGTTGTAGCGGTAGTTTAATCATTTTCATTGGTGTCATTACTCCATTGTATGATCATGCTGCAGTTTATTTATACACTTTAACAGTGAAGAAAATGTGGTTGTTTATAATGAATTCATTATAATGAATAGTGGTACTAGTTCTATCCAACAATATGTATGTGTCTAACTATATACGTATATGTATATATGTGTGTGTATATATATATGTCCAGAACCAGCAGAAATCAACATATTTGTTTATACATGTGTGTATATATACACATATACTGCCAAACCATTATTTCTAGTGATTTTGCCCATTATACTCAGCATGAGGAGAGACATCTCTCATTCATTAGCACAAAATCCGACATCCTTTCCCACCCTTGGTTCTGTCCTGCATTACAACCAGCCTAACATGCATAGGTTACATCATCACAGCCACCCTTCGGCCACTCCTTGGATCAAGATTTGCACACACCAGCAATGTGGCCTGCCTTTGGAAAATGGGCTTAGGGAAGAGGCCTAATTCAGGCCCAGTTCTGGAGTCCTGGGTGTCTAGACTATTGTCCATGGAGGAGGGGATATAGGTTCTGAGTGGGCATGTTCTTGGGCTCCTCACTCCATGGGATGGAGCAGGGTCAGGGCGGGCCCCCCTTGACTGGGTCTGAGGACAGTATTACACTTAGTTGCCATGTATGAGAATCTCAGTTGTTTCACTTCTTTGTTAAGACTTGATCTCGTTAGTCTTTATTTTAGCCCTTCTGCTGGGTATGTAGTTGCATCTGATTGTAGGCTGAACTTATGATCAATGAGGCAACGAGGTACAGTGTTTTCTTTTTGTATTTTTTACCATTTGGATATGCTCTGTTGTGAAGTGTCTGTTCAATGATTTCCCACAATTTTCTATCAGGTCACTATTATCATCCCCATTTTACAATGGGGAATTGGGAGCATAAAGAAGACAAATAACTTTTCCAATAACTAGAAGTAGAAACAGAGCTAGGATTTGAATCCAGGATGTCTGACTTCACAGCCCACTCTCCTAATTCACTCAAATTAGTCAGACAAGACAAGACATAGCATCCGCTATGACTCACTGATATTCAGCTTGAGCTCCCCATACCGGAGGAAAAAAGTTGTACTCAAGATTCCCAAGTGGGGACTACCTAAGGAAAGGTAAAATGACCACAAGTTTGACGGCTTAAAAAAACACACAGTTATTCTCTTGCAGTTCTGGGGGTCAGAAGTACAAAATGGATTTTCTAAGGGTGAAACCGAGGTTCTCTTTTTGGAGGCTTTGGAGAGAGTCCGTTTCCTTGCCTTTTCACCCTCTGCCTTACTGCATTACTTGGCTCATGGTCCTTTATTCCATCCTCAAGGAATCTTCAAATCTCTCTCTGCTTCTTCACATTAGCTTCTCCAACACAGTCAAACCCCTTTCTTCCTCCCCCTTATAAGGATTAGTGGTTGCATTTAAGGCCCAGGATAATCTAGGATACTCTTTATATCCCAAGATCCTTACTTTGACCCCCTCTACAAAGGTACTTTTTCCACATAAGATTAATATTCCCAGGTTCCTGGATTAGGATCTGGGTATCTTTGGGGGCCATTATCAGCCTACCACACCCTTCTGCCATTTTTGACTCAATATGTGCATGTCATGTGTTTTCCCCTGCAAACATTTGTACTTGGAAATAAACTGATTCATCACCTGATTCACTTATACTGAATATCCGCCAAACCATTGAGAAAATTTCTGCTCAGAAATGTCTGTTTTTGTGGTTCCCATGAACCTTTTACTTCCTTATGATCTGTTAAAGTGTTCTAGGAAGGAACCAAGAATGGCTAGCATTTATGTTTTAGTTAAGATATAAATTCTTTAGATGATTCATGGGGTTTCTTACCGTGAAATCATCTTTCTAAGAAGCTTCCTTTTCTCAGAACCTGTTATACTTTCAAGTTTTCTATGTTAAAAAGTAGTTTTCTGTACCACTTCTGCTTTGTACATGTAGCAAATCCTGGTCGGGAGTGACAGGAAGCTCACTTCCGTGCGAGGGCTGGCTGCCCCGGGACACCTGCTGTGCTAGCGATGAACATGAGACGCCTAACACGTGTTGTCCTTCCCCACACCCAGACCCCAGTTGCCAGGTTGAAGGCTCAGCTGCCCTCAGTCCCAGGATCTTCATAGCTTTATCCAGAGGCTGGGAGTTCCCACTCATCCTTCTTTTCTTCTTCCACATGATTCACATTGTATGAGGCTTTAACTCTGGGTCCCCCGGAGAACATTTTTATTCTGTAGCCATTTGTTGTTCATTTATTCATCACATGTTTGCCAGGTGCCTGCTATGTACGTGGCATCCTGCTGGATGCTGGCAAATTAAGGATGAGTAATGCACAGACCCTGCCCTCAGGATATCAAGCTGCTTAGTCACAATATGATAATCCTGCATATTAGCCCTTTTCAACGGCAAGTGATGGGAACGAAATTCACACTCACATAAACATGAAAGAAGATGTCTTGATTTACATTATGGAAAAGTCCAGGGATAGTACTGTGTATCAGTTTGGGTCCAAATTGAGAAGAGTTCAATCAAAAATGTGTGTGTGTGTGTAAATTCACACTAAAGGGCTTATTACAGGAATTGTACTGTGCTATGCTTAGCTGCTCAGTCATGTCCAACTCTTTGTGAACCCATGGACTGTAGCCCAACAGGCTCCTCTAGTCCATGGGGATTCTCCAGGCAAGAATACTGGAAAGGGTTGCCATGCTCTCCTCCAGGGGATCTTCCCAACCCAGGAATCAAATCCAGGTCTCCTGCACTGCAGGCGGATTCCTTACCATCTGAGCCACAAGGGAAGCCCTATTGTAAAAATTTGACCTATGCAATTGTAGAGGCTGGTTAACCAGTTTCTGTAACGTGCTCTTCATCTCGGATACTGGAGCATGAGGATCTCCGAGCTAGCTATAAGGAAGCTAGATGTGAAGTGGGAAGGACCGAGAACAAACGGGCACTCCTGCATGTAAGCCAGAACCTATGCGGTTGGATGGGAACCTTCATCAGTCTCTCATCATCTCCAGCCCACATGGGACTCCCGTGGTCCAAGAGTTGAGGAAACTGCAGGGACGTCTGAGGGAAGGCGGGGTTGATGGGAACCTGGCTGCTGCCCCACAAACACAAAGGCAAGTCACCCACCAGCACAGTACACGTGTGATGGGCCATATCCAGGCCCCTTCCCCAGCTGGCTCAGACATCAAAACGACACGGCTGCTTTCATGCCTACCCTCCGAATCCCACACAGAACATCTTTACCACTAGCGCCACCTGCGAAGCACATTTTAACAACAGGCACAGGTCGCGCAGGTAGTCAAGAATCCACTTGCCAATGCAGGAGACATAAAAGACTGGGTTCAGTCCCTGGGTTGGGAAGATCCCCTGGAGGAGGGCATGGCACCCCACTCCAGTGTTCTTGTCTGGAGAATCCCATGGAAAGAGGAGCCTGGTGGACCACGGTCCATGGGGTCACGAAGAGTCAGACATGACGGAAGCGACTAAACACACACACACCGAGAGTACATGAGTGATTTTTCCCCAGGGAAAATCAAGGTATCCATACTAAAAAGGCAAACCCAGCCCCAAAGTAAAAGTCCACTAATACAGAGAGAAACCCAGGGAAGCTTTGCCATAGGACATAGTGGTATCAATACAAAAGCAGCTGGATGCACAGAGTAATTACTAGGCTGAGATCTGGAAACACACGGTGTCAGTCTTTATTGCTACTTCTATAATCTAACTACGTGGCCTCGAGCAAGTTGCTTAACTTCTCTGCAACTAAATGATCTCATCTGACCTCACAGGGATCTCATCTGACCTCTCATCTCATCTCATCTGTTCTCATAGGGAAAATGTTAGCCTAGATTTATTCATTCATCCAGAAAGCAATTATCGAATATTAAACCATATGCCACATCTTGGGATGGACAGAAAGCCCTTAAGGAGCTTATCATCTAATGAGGGAGACAAACAAGTAAAGTTACAACACGTACAAGGGATGCAGTACAAGGATAAGAACTCCTTTCTGGGGCAACGTTTAGGGGACAGGAAGCTTCCTGAGGAAAGACATCCTAAGAACTTTTAAATGACAGGTAGGATTCTATTGGCAGATGGGTGGAGAGACTTCATTCAGCTGGTAAGGAGAGCAGATTCATGAAGGGGCAGGGCAGCAGAGGGGCAGGCCACATAAGAGGCAAACTTCAAGGGTTTAACAGGGCACTTGTGGACAATGAACAAAGATAGGTTCCCTGTTAAGGATCTGAGCAAGAATTTCAAGCCACACTCAGGAGTGTGGCCATAATCTTGAGGGAGGCAGGGCGGGGATGATTTGGGTAGGGGAGCCTCATGAGTGGTGTTCAAGAAGCTGGGAGTCAGTAGGGAAGAAAGAAGGGGAAGCACCGCAAGTGGTCAGCTGAGAAATGGTTTCTCACATCCAGGTGGCAAAGGCCGCAGGCCTGGACTTGGGAAGTGGTGTTCTGTCTGGAGTTAAGGGAAATTTAGAGGGCGGATTGTTAGGCTGTACTCATTTACTAATGGTGACGGGAAAATGCCAGACCCCAGACTGACAATCAGGAGGAAGGAGGGGGGTTGCTACCATCTAGAAAGGGAAAAACCAGAGGAGGAGTAGGCTGGGAAGAGGTGGAGGGAGGTGTTGAACTCAGTTTGGAGTATGTTGAACTTTCAGGAGGCTTAGATGGAGAAGTCCATGAGGACCAGAGGTTCTATCTTTATGCTAGGAGTCCTTGATTGTACTCAGACTGTTCATGCAGATTTTTGAGCCTTTCTTATCTACTCATGAGGATGTAAGAATACATATCATCATAAATATACAAGGACTTGAGAAGTGCTTTGTAGATACGAGGAATGTGTCTATTGTGATATGCTCTTCCTGATGTTTAGTGGGAAAGCATAGCTGTATTTTATGATTTATACAACAAAGGAATGAAAACAACACATCTATTCCTAATTCCTCTAATTTTTTATCACAGAGGGAAATCATGGAATAGGAAAGAACTCTTTCTGATGATTCTTCATAAAATGCTTTCTACACTCTTCAGTTGAAATGACAGTCTATGTGAAGAATAACTCTTGGTAAAGAAATATTTCTTTTTCTTCAAAATTTCTATAAATAATATATTATTACCATTCTTCATGATAGGAATGCGAAAGATGTTCCAACACAACTAAATCTTTATACTACAATAAAAACACAGTCTCTAATCCCATTTCCCATACCACTTCCATTTTCTTTAAAAATGATGCCTTTTATTTATATAATGTTGTATATATCTAGAGTGAGAAGGATTTGTGCTAATCCAAATTTCCTTCTAGATTTATATCAAGTACAACTCTAGTTCTAAATGATCATGAAAATAAATTTTCCCAGCATTCTGGGGGCTCTCTGTTCAATGTCAAGGCATCTGATGAGACACATACAAATAAAACAGATTTGAACATGATCACAGTTATCTCCTGACAAAGTTCACTGAGGTTAGGGTTCATCTTTTCCTGTGTCTCTAGTAGATAGAAAGCTAGAAGATTAACGCCAATCTTTACATTCATAAACCTTCTCTTTTGGGGCTCAGGAAAGCAAAGGGACCTCTAAAAATTTTGTTTTTCAATTTTATTTTATTTTTAATTTTTATTTTATGTTGGAGTATGGTTGATTTATAATGCTGTGTTAGTTTCAGGTGTACAACAAAATGATTTAGTTACACATATACATATATCTATTCTTTCTCATATTCTTTTCCCATATAGGTTATGATTGAATAGGTCCATGTTGATTATATCTATCTTATACAAATGTATTTGTTTATAAATGAATAAAGGAAGGAGACATGTTTCCCCTTTAACCCTTTCTTAAATTGGATTTATTAATTTGATTGGAGCTAAGATCAGTGACTTAGGACAGACTGAAAATTTGGACTCTGTTTGTATGAGGACACAAAGTGTATGTGAAATTGATGCCATATGCTGACATGACGTACCTGCATATGCATGCATGTCAGGGGCTTCATTGAAATGTGAAGTTCCCATTAAATCCTTTTCACAACTTCGTCAAGTAGGTCTAATTATTTGTATTTTACAAATGAGAAAAGTGAGGTTCAAGGATGTTAAATAACTTGTTATTAGTCATTGCTATAAGTCAGGTTTGTTTTCATCTGAACCTTCAGTTCCTCTCTCTTTGAAAAATCCTGCCGGTTCTATACCTAGATGTACACACTTTATCTTATAGGTGGAGATAAAAATCACAAGGAGCAATTAATTACAAGTTAAAAGTGAGGAATTCTTGTCTTAGCTTCACTATTGATCCTTTAACTCCTCTTACAGAGAAAGTTTCTATATCCACAAAATAAAGATAAAGGCATCGACATCTATTCTTTCTAGCTTACATGGTTGGTATAAGGAGTTGGAGTTGGAGGAGTCAGAAGAAAAGAATTCACATTCCAGTGAATTCGCTTACCAACTCTGCAACCTTGAGCAAGTCACTTCACAATCTCACCTCAGCTTCCACATCTGTTAAATGGGAATATTGATAGTCTTTCTATCTCATATGATAAAACACCACTGAAATGAAACAAACAGTTGTTGGTAAAATTTAAAAGCCATTTATATACAGGATTTGTAAGGTATTATTCCTCTGAGCAGAACTTGTACTGGAGAACAGAGTGTGTGTGAGTTAGTCACTTAGTCATGTCCAACTCTTTGCAACCCCATGGACTGTAGCCCTCCAGGCTCCTCCGTCTATGGGAACAGAGTGTAAGCAAGAAATTTCTCAATATGTGTATTAGTTCTCTATTGCTGCTGTAGCAAATTAACACAAACTTGGTGATTTAAACAATAGAAAGGTACTATCTTAATTTTCAGTAGGTCAGAAGTCCAGTGTAGGTCTCTCTGGGCTAAAATCAAGGCATCATGGGAACTATGTTACTTTCTAAAGGATCTAGAAGAGAACCTATTTCTTTGTTATTTCCAAAAGCTAGAAGTCACCTGCATTCCTTGGCCCCAAATCTCCTTCCGTTGTGTTTAAAGCCAGCACTGGGGTGCCCCTCTATGCTTCCTTTGATTGCTCCATCTCTCTCTGACCATAGGTGGGAAATTCCTTGATTTTAAGGATTTATGTGATTAGATTGGCCAACCTGGACAATACAGAATATCCTCTTCCTCCTCATCTTAATGACCATAAACTTAATTGCATATACAAGTCCTTTTTGCTATAAAACATAACATATTCAGAGGATCTGTGGTCATTTTGAGGGAAGGTTATCATTCTGCCTACCACAGTGTATAAACATAGTAGAAGTAATGACTGTGGCGTTACTGAAAGTGATTTCTTTTTTCTAAATTACCTAGCCTTTGCTGCCTAGAAATCTGTACAAAGCTCCCCATGTGGTTCTAATGAATAACCAGGTTTGAGAACTACTGCCCTGGGACCTATAGTATAACCCAATTATTTTTCAGCAGACGGAAGAAAAGAAGTGAAGGTGGATCTTGATTTATTGTGTGAAATCTAGATTCCCCAGAGACAGTCTCTCTGGAAGATATTTTTAAAAATCTATTTCAAGATAGTTATTTCCCTGGAGTGTTTTGATTGTCATTCTAAAGCCGTGGCAGAGACTTGATGAACTTTGCGGGTCACTACCAACTGTCCAATTTTATAAAAATGTGTCTAGTTCTGTAAATGTTACAATGATCTTTAGAAAAGATTTTCCCTCTAGAAAAGAGAGCATTTACTTCACACCCATTAAGCTAAGCGATCATGACACTTTCACACCCCTGAGCACATTTAGTTCTTGATAGAAAATGAGACATTTAGCGTATTGTAGAACCATAAAGACATTGGGGATTTTACTTAAGCTTTCATTTCTCAAAAAAAAAAAAAAAAAACAATGTGTAAGCATAAAACTAATGTACAGTTCATTCATTTTGTAGATAATTTGCATTCTGAAGATTCTATAACAGTTTTCCCAATTTTACACAAGACTTGTTTTGAGCAGATGCCTCATTAATGTGTTCTTATGTTTCTCTCTTTCAATTTCTTCATATTAATTTTTTACAAAAATTATTTTAACCCAAGACTCAATGTATTTTACAATATACAATGCACTCTGTCCCAAATTTTCAACCCTCATGAGTAGAAGAACTATTATTGGAGTGAAAAGTTGATATTTTTGTCTGTACACCACTCCTATATGCTGTGGGAATCTGTCATTGTCTGCTCCTTTGCTCTCAGGGGTGAACATGTGATCCCAAGTGGACCAATTTTAATAGCTAAACCTTTTAGGAGCAGTGATTGGCTTAGACACAAGCAGGTGACTCAAGAATGACCAATTTAATGTTGGAATAATGGAATGTTTTCCACCCCCCACTGCCACCTTTTTCCCCCTTCTGTGCTTGCTAAACTGGAAGTGATCTTGGGTCAAGTAGAAGTAGTTTTCCCCACCAAATGATGAAGAATTGGTTTGCATAAGGAAGTGGGCATTTGGGAAGGGAAATTGGGAGGGATGGGAAAAGGGATGTATGGCATTCTGGATGGAACTGTGTTGATTCCTGAACTTTCAGAATGAGAAGTACCTGAACTTGTTCTTGGAGCTATCTTGAATTGAGTTTGAAAACTAATTGAGTTGCAAATAAAGAAGTCCTGACAAATATAAATATGTTCTACATTTTCTGGATGAATAAACTGAAACCCAGAAAAGTAATTTGATCTATTCAGTGAGTAAGTCAGGCTTGAAGTCATGTTCTAATGCTCCAAATCCCACATTCTTTCTGCCACACTCTAATTCTTTAGCATCTCTTAAAGAGGTCTGACACTCGTGGGAAACACCTGAAGTAAGAAATAGGTCAAATGCAGCTGGCTGAGGAAGATACTATACAGAACACTGAGTTAGTTGAACAAGCAGGTGACTTTTGAGCCAAATTTACAGAGATCTCATTGTAGTCTTAATTTGCTTTTCTGTGATTACTCATGAAGGTGACTATCTTTTCATATGTATATTCAGTATTCGTGATTCTTACCCATAAAATACCTGCTTGATCCTTTTTCCCATTTTTTTCCTTTTGAGTGTTTGTCTTTTTTTTTTTTTTTGGCAGGTATTTTAACACATTATGGCTTCTGTTTCCTTATTAATTCTCTATGTTGCAAATATCCTTTTCAAATTTATAACATTTCCTTTTTATTTTCTTTCAGATGCTTTTAGGAAGAGCTATATTAAATTTTAATACAATCAAATGTATCAATATTTGTTTATGATTCATGCTTTTGTCTTTAAAAAGACTCTTACTGAATAAACCTTTTATATTTTCTTCTAGACATTTAAAAATTTTATTTCTTACATTGCAATCTGAGCTTGTATTTTTCTTTTTCTCTTAAGGAGAATTCTGAGTGTGAAGGAGGGCCCAAGAGCACAAGTTGTCTGATCAAGTTGTAAAAACAATTATTCACTGTCCGGTGAGATCACAGTGCATCTGAAAAGCTCCAGGGATGAATTTCTACTTTGTGAGCTATCTTGAGAATAGGCTGTTTCTGGATCGCTGGTGTATCCTCAGCACTTACACCAGAACCTGTACATAGTAGGCAGATGGTAGGCAATTAGTAGGTATGTGTATTTGTATGTGTGTGTGGATTATAGAAATCAAGACAATTCAGAAAATACTAAATTTTTTTAAAAAACACCTTACACGTAGTAATTGTCAACAAGTATTAATAGGTATTCATCTTTCTAGATCTTTACAAATATTTCTGTGTATTTACATATATAAACATGTATACATATTTGTGCACACAATGTAGTGTTAAAAACTACATTTTGTCATTTTTCTTATAGTTCTCTCCCCTCCTCCACCATTTACTGTGTGTGGGAGGTTTTTCCATGTTCATATTTAGAATTCTGTAGCATTCTATTTAACAGCTGCATAGCATTCCATAGTATGAATGTCTCATAATGTTAAAATTATTTCCCTGTTAGTGGGAATTTTCCTTCTTATAAACAATGCTTCCTTGTTCAATTCTTGACCAAGAATGTTAGCACATGTACATGTCTTTCTATAGGTCAGAGTCCTGGGAATGAGGGTGTTGGGTCCAAAATATATATGTGTTTAAAATTTTGTATAAGTATTTCCAAATTTGTTATGAATTCAAAGGTTTTGTCTCATGAGTCAGTAAGAAATATTGACATTGGTGTGTCAGTTTATTTTTGAGAGGGTGTTTAACAGGAGTCCAAACTATGAGGACAACTGCTTTCCAATTAATTGTTTGAACAACTAGTAGATACTGTTTTCACATGCTGGCCTGAACAGCTGGCCAATAGAAGCACAACTGGGCTTCTTTTAACCCCCTAACCCCATGCGTTAAGTCACTTCAGTCTTGTCTGACTCTGTGACTCCATGGACTGTAGCCCTCCAGGCTCCTCTTTGCATGGGATTCTCCAGGCATGAAAACTGGATTGGGTTGCTAGTTCCTCCTCCAGGGGATCTTCCTGACCCAGGGATCATCTGGTGCATTGCAAGCAGGTTCTTTACCACCAGGACTACCTGGGCGAATTCTAAGGAGGAGGGAGAGCCTGGAACACTGGGTTTGAGCTCTGAGAGCAATCTCTCTGTGTATTCACTTGGTTCACAGAAGGAGTCTTGAATTGTCCATTTCTGATATATACCTATCTTCAACTGTAGTATGTGAAAAAGGGTATTTGTGTGTTTTTCGCTTGTGTGTGTATAGAAATTCATTTATATTTATTAAAGAAAATCTAAAAAATTCAGAAAAGTATGAAGAACATTGACATAAACTCTAGTTTCATAACCCAGAGATAAGCAACATTAATATGTTAGTGTATATCTTACCAGATGTAAATAGTTTTTTTTTAAACAAAATTAGTACTACCATATAATACTGCTCTGAGATCTGTTTTATTCTCTCACTTAAAAATATCGATAGTGTCACAGCAGTGTTTAAGAGAAAGCATAAGCAATTAAGACTTTCAGCTGAGAATTTACAAATAGATTCCAGGTGCAAATGGTGGAATTTGAATGAGAATCCAGGTCTATATGCCTATAAAGCTGTTGCTTTTCTGTCATCCTTGCTTGGTCACAGAAAGTAATTTTATGTGTGGTTTTTGTACTCAAAGTCCTGGCTTTACACTCAGTTAGTGATTAGCTTGCAAGTTATTTCTAAGGGAAGTTAAGGAATATTAGGCAATTTCTCCAACTACGGAACAGAAGTGAAGCACATGTGTTTATTCTCTTTTCACTAATGGAAACAAGCCTTTCTGTGGAATAAGCAGATAACTGTGACAACTGGGACAAGAGCTCCATCTGTTGGTCATAGAGTTCTAGGCCCTTAATTCAAGAAAATTATGAAGTAAACCATCACTATTGCTTTTCCCAACAACGAAAATACTCTTAGCAGCAATCTTGGACCAAATGTCAAGGAAAGTTAGGAGCTAACAGCAGTAGCCCCGGTTTTTTAAAAATTATTTATTGAGGTGAAATTCATATATCATGAAATTACCATTTTATGGTGATTCAGAGGCATTTAGTACACTCATAGTGTCCTGCAGCACCTTCTATCCCATTCTGAATCATTCCCATTACTCCTGAGTAAAACCCGTTACTCATTAAGCAGTTTTCCCTGATACCGCTACCTCACAGCCCTTGGAAAATATCAACCTGCATTCTGCCTCTATGGATTTACCTATTCTGGATATTACATGTACATGGAATCCTAGAGTATGTGATGTTTTGCAATCGGTTTGTTTCTCTTAGCAAAGTATTTTGGAAGTTCAGCCATGCTGTAGCGTGAATATGTATTACGTTCCCTTTCATGACCAAATAATATTCCATTCTGTGTATATATCAAAATCTGTTTATCCAGTCATCCAATGATGGATGTTTAGGCTGTTTCCACAGTTAGCAATTGTGAAACGTTCCGCTGTGAGCATGAGTGTCCGTGTACTGTGAGTACCTGTTTTCAATTCTTTTGGATAAATACCCAGGCATAGAATTGCATTAGCCTCGATTTTAGCATAAAGACATGGATGAGAAGTACCTGGCAATGGGACTAAAGTTGTTTGGTGCAAAGTAAAACAAATTATTTCAACAGAAGATAACAAATCTTTAGTGGATCTAAGAAAGGATATTTTCTCATGGTCCCCCTCAGTGATTCATTAAAAAACTGTCAGAATTACCTGAGGTGCTTGTTTTACAATGCAGCTTCTGCTTTCTTGCCAGCCCCCATTCTGATTTAGCAGGTTTGGGTGTGGGAAGAATCTGTCATTTTAGAATTTCTCTATCATCAAGAGACCCATCAATCAAGTTAACCTTATCTTTGCTATGAGGACAGCACAACAAAGTATTATAGATTTGTCTTGAGAATTAATTTAGAAACAGTGCTTTTCACAGTGCCAGCAAATATCAGGTGTCAAGTAAATGTCAATAATCTTCTCCTTTGTTTCTCTCAGGAGAGGTGACCCATTTACCTGGCATTTCTGGACTGTATGCACTTTTCACAGCAAAAATGATCTCTGAGTACCAAAAAGGGAGCTGAGTGGAGGGTTGATCTGTGGAGTTGCACACGTGCTAAGTCATTTCAGTCGTGTCTGACTCTTTGCGACCCCGTGGACTGTAGCCCTCCAGGCTCCTCTGTCCATAGGATTCTCCAGGCAAGAATACTGGAGTGGGTTGCCATGCCCTCCTCCAGGAGACCTCCCCGACCCAGGGATCGAACCCATGTGTCTTATGTCTTCTGCATCGGCAGGCAGGTTCTTACTAAAGCATCACCTGGGAAGCCCATGGAGTTTCTTGGCATGAAGATAATGTGGTACATATTCCCCTCCGTAGCTCTTGGCAGTGAGGTACATGGAATTCAGTCCCTGCCCTCCCCCATAAAGACTACTATTCTTTCTGACCCAGGAAGAGCTCCCCATCTCTGAACGTGATCTCAGGAGCTCCTATGAGATGTTTGACAGAAACTAGGAAACACCACAAACACTGGTTTGTCTTTTACACAGAAACTTACAGATCCCTGCTTTAAAACACATAGTGTTCATGCAAAGGCAATGCAAAATTACATCCAATATGTTTTTAACATTTAGATATTCCTTCTGTATTTCAAAATATGCATACCCAAGAGAAACTGTACTATCATAGCTTTGCAAATGAGGTCTGAATCCCAGGCATGAGAAAATTTTAGTTGTAAATATTGCAATTGAGGGAAATGCTTATCTGTAACTGGTTTGCCTGGTTGATACAGTTATTTCCAAAATAGAGTTATTAATAGTTTCATAAAAATATTATCAGTGTGTGTGTGTGCATATGTGTGCACTTCTATATCTGTATATATGTTTCTTACAGATCAGTGACTTTACTAGCAGTAAATAAGAAAACCTAAGCCATTAGTTTAGAGAGAAAGAAAGAAATGTAAAAAAGAGACCATAAAGAATATAGAATAAGTAAATGCAATTTGATATATTTTTAGAAGGGTACTGCAGCTGACAAGGGAACGCAGCCTTGGCATGTGCTTAAAAACACATGCCCACCTTGAACCCAATGTACTGTGTATTTAGTGAATGGCAGCCACCACATTCTTTATCTGGTTTAATAAGGATACTCCCTCATCAAGTAGATAATGCTATCCCCAGTTTACAGATGAGAAGACTGGGGCTTAGAGATATTAGCTAAATACTTAAAGTTTACAATCTTTTGGTGAAAGAGCAAAATCAAAAGGACATTTTGATTTTTAACCAATATATTCTCTTGTTTAGGAATATATTGAGAAGGCACTATCTCACCAGTTTCTCTTCTGATCTGGGAAAAAAGTTCCCTCTGGTGGTTATGACATGCACTCTTCCTCCATGAGAAGTTTGTCTAAGATTCCTAGAGGTGGAAAGAGCCTTGGATGTTTTCTGGCTCCATGCCCTCATGCAATTCAATGCTTCTTTGTAAGGGAGTCTGCCAGTCCCTTTAATAAGGCCAGATTTGAGGACTTTATTTCTTTGTAATCTATCAAATATTTGCAGTTAGGATTGTAAGGAAGTACTTTATACAACCCTTCGAATGACCAGTTTTCCCCAGGAAAGTCTCAAAATATTTATTAGTTAGTTGTTTTGTTCATTAAACTGTCCCATTGTTCAATCATTTAAAAATATCAATTAAGCTAGCTTTTGTCTGATTCAGCTTTGACATTACAGTCGTAGATAGCTGAGCATGTGTTATGTGTCATCTTTTTAGAAAAATCATTGCATAGTCATTCTTTAACCTGACAGTTAAATTTTTTCTCTGGCCTGAAGTGTTGGATTTTTCAGTTTTGATCTTTTTGTCTACTTTTTTGAAATCTGAATTTCACCAAAGAAATCACCCCAATTTTCTGAAATCTGAAAAATTGGTAAGCATACCTTCTGTGTCTTTGTTTAAATAAACAGTCATTAAAAATATTGGTTGTGTCTCCTGGTAACAAGCCTCTGTCCTTAGGTGGGTGCCAAAGTGATCTTGTTAACATAACAAAAAACATCTTTATTGCTCTCATCACTCAGGAAATCCCAACGGTTTTAGGAGCTCTGTGCCAGAAATTGGATAAAGGCCTAATATATGTTTCTTGTTATAAATCACAATATCACATACAATAATATCACATATATTTACAGGTGTTAATTCTGTTTAATCTCTGCTGTTTGCAAGTAAGAGGATCTCTCTTTTCTTAGAAAAGTGCCCCCCCCCAAAGTTCATTTGCATCATGAAGATCAGGTCTTAAGAGATCCAATTTGGCTCTTGTACAGAATATTCCTCATGACTGGTATATGGACATTGTTAGTGTCAAAAGTAAAGGTTATTGAGGGAATGTCTTCAAAAAGTCCAAATGAGAACTCATTGTACAAGTGTCCATTTAAGTGTGATATTTTCCCGTGATAAATTACTATTCTTAAGTGATTGACCCATTTCCCAAAAGGGAATATTTTTAACTCTTTCCTGGTAGCATCAATTCTGGCTCCTTTATCAGTTTAGTTATTCCTTCACTCCACCCTACACTCATACATCCATTCATTCACTTAGGAAATATGTATTGATCAACAACTATGCCAGTTACTCATCTATGTGTTGTGAATACAAAGGTGAACAGGACACAGAATGTGCTGACCCCAAGGAATCTGTATATGATGGACACAGAAATGAATAAGATATTAGAGGCTGTGATAAGAGCTGTCTCTACAAGACACAGGTTGCAGTGATAGAAATCAACTAAGGTGAGGCTGGGGTGGCTATTTTAGAGGAAGTGGTCTGGGAAGATCTCAATGAAAAAATGAAATTTGACCTGAAATCTAAAGCAGCCATGTGAAAACTCAATCATTTCCATTCAAATACAGCTGTGTGAATTCTAAGCCCTTGCAAATGAAGGTTAGCATGTGATAAATGTTTGGTTGGCAAGAGGGGTTGGAAGGCCAAGCCCCAGATCAGCACCAGACAACCTCAAGATCATTAAAATGACGCCATTTAGCAAGGAGGAGGCTACTATGAGGACGTTCTAGAGTGCTACTTCCAGTGCCAGACTCTCAAAACAGAATTAACATTCAGTGAGGTTAGGAAGATCCCCTGGAGGAAGGCATGGCAAACCACTCCAGTGTTCTTGCCTGGAGATTCCCACAGACAGAGGAGCCTAGTAGGTTATGATCCATAGGGTTGCAAAGAGTCACACACAACTGAAGTGACCTAGCATGCAAGCATGCATGGAGGTATATCCAAAAAATTAAATGGTGAAGCTACTTCCCAATGATCACAGGAGTCTCTGCAGACTATTGTGTATATATGTTTTTTTAATTATTTTTTTTATCGAAGTGTAGTTGATTTATAATGTGTTAGTTTCAGGTGCATGGTGAAGTGATTGAGTGATACATATATATTCTTTTCAGATTCTTTTCCCATATAGGTTATTACAAAACAGAAAAAGACTCACAGATATAGAAAAAAAAAAAAAACAACTTATGATTACCATAGGGCAAAGGTGGAGAGGGGCAGATAAAGGAGGAGTTTGGGAGTAACATATACACACTACTATATATAAAATATATAACCAACAAGGACCTACTATATAGCACAGGGAACTACACTCAGTACTTTGGGTATGTTTGTTTTAAGGAACAGTCAGCCAACCAGCCATCTAACTATTGACTAATTTCATTCTTTTTCTCCAAAACAACTACCTATTTGACTGTCAACTGCTTTATTCTATTAATTTCTATACCTAATCTCCTGAAGACCATTCTTCTAGAATCTTCTCGGTTTTCCTCTGTGCTATCTGTGTTCCAGCTTCATGTGGATGCCCATGACACACACATGCCTTAAAAAAAAGAGCACATGATGAAAAAATTTATGCTGGTACCTATATAACTTCAATATAGTTGTCTAGAATTTTCTCAAATAGATGACTTGTATTAGTGTTTACATAAAGGCAAGGCTACTGGATGCTTTCACCTAAGGCATATGGACCCAAAGGAAATGTGGACCTCAGGTTCTTGAAGGAGAGACTTTGTGGAGGGTGGTGACCAGAGAGCTCTTGAGGTTTGGGAATATCCTACATGTAGGGCAATTTTTCTAAGTAGCCACAAGCATGGCTGTCTTCATGGAGGGTGTTCCATAGTTATACTTTCTCTCTTCCTGCCTTTCACTTTCAATCTTAAATCTTGTCATTCAAATATAAATTTTAGATGTATTTTTTTAATTGGAGGATAATTGCTTTTCAATGTCAGTTTGGTTTCTGCCATACAACAACGAGAATCAGTCATCATTATATATAGCCCCTCCCTGTTGAGCTTCCCTCCCAAGATGTATTTTTATAACACACATTTCAAGACTTTCTACTTGTATGTATCTAATAAAGCATGGAAATCCTTACAAAAATTTGACCACGTTACTCCCACATTACTCCAATACTTCTGTATTGCCTTTGAGATGAAGTCCAAGATGGTCAGAATGGCACAGTAAGTCCAGTGCAGTCCAGTCTCTGCCTAATGTCTTTAGCCTCATCTGAGTCCACTCTCCTCACTTCAGGAAAAACAGACATAGTACTAAGTACTGGGTACTGTGTGACTAGCTTTCATGCATTTTCTCAGTTATTCTTCACAACAGTTTCCTAAATTGCTATGCTATTTCACACTTCTGTGTGTTGACCATGGTATTCCCTTCCTGCTTTGGCTGGCAAATTGCATCTCAGCCTTCAAATCTCAGCTGAAGAATCTCCTCCGAGAAGCCCTCCTTACTTTCTCAGAAAGAGCTAATCACTTCCTAAGTTCTACTCTGAGTATAACTCATACACACAATTCAGCTGAAGTCTATTCACTCAGTGAGCTTCTAGTACAAACCAGACATTGTCTTAGGCCTGATCATAAAATAATTCAAGTCCCAGTCACCACCTTAATCAATTCACATCTTAGTGGAATAGATAGACATGGCAATGGAATAATACTATGCATACTGATGAGTGTTGTGAAATTTATCATTATGTATAGAATTATTCCATCATTAGACCTAATGAGAAGAACTGACTCAATTTGAAAAGACCCTGATGCTGGGAAAGATCGAAGGTGGGAGGAGAAGGGGATATCAGAGGATGAGATGGTTGGATGGCATCACCAACTCAACGGACATGAGTTTGAATAAACTCTAGGAGTTGGTGATGGAAAGGGAGGCCTGGCGTGCTGCAGTCCATGGGGTGGCAAAGAGTTGGACATGACTGAGCGACTGAACTGAGATGATTGCTGAGTAGAATTAAGTTGAGTTGAATTAAAGATAACAATTATATATTTATCAGCATTTATCAGTGGGTTGAATGGTGGTCCCCAAAGGTATGTCCAAGTCCTAATCCCTAGGACCTTCGAATATTACCTTATGTGGCAAGAGTTAATATTAATCTATATGGATCTTGAGAGGAGGAGTTTGTCCAGGATTGTGAGGGAGTGCCCTAAATGCAATCATATATGTCAGGTAAGTGGAAGGAGACACAGAAAAGTGAAGGAGGCCATGTGACCATGTTGGCAGAAATTGGAGAGATGCAACCAGCCAAAAGCCAAGTGTTCCCTTGGGCTCCGGAAGGGAGCGTGGCCCTCAGGACAGCTTACTTTGGACTTCTGGCCTCTAGAATCGCGAGAGAATGAATGTCTATTGTTTTAAGTCATTCAGTTTGTGAAAATTTGTCAAAGTAGCAGGGGTAACTAATATTATAAATTGTGGTCTATCTTTTCAAAACAAGTTCCCTTGAAATTGAAAATAATTTTATGGATCTAATAAGAGAGAACACTATGAAAAGTTATATCATTTTTTTCTTTTCTCAGATCCGTTAGTATGAGTTACAGTGTTTTGTGAATCTCAAAAATATATATCTATCTGTTTATCCTGTAGCACTTCTCAGCATCTTTTATCACATGATCCTTTTTTTTTTTTCATGGACTATATATTAATATCTTTCTGTAGATGTTAATGTTCTATAGAACAGAGTTTTGAGTCTATGAGACTTAAGAGCTTTCTGTAATGAAACCCAAGTGAGAGCATTTGCAATACATACACAGGAAACCACCACGGGTCAGGATAAAATACTTCTGCAAATATCTAATGTTTACTTGGCACAGCTTCTCTTGGGTTTAGCTTTGCAAAATCTTCCGCAGGCTTTGTTTTCCTGTTGCCATGGAGCCAATTCACTTCTAAAGGCAACCTGGGACTGGGCCTGAGGAAATAATTGAGGAATTAAGTGGCTGTGCTTGGGCTCCATGGACAGAAGGGAACTGCCAGACCAACTTGTAATCTGGAACATTAGTGTTCATTTTTGGTGTGCCTTCTCCTCCTTCTGCTATTCTTTCTGCTTCAACCTCTTGGAACTTGTCTTTCTCAATGTAAGCTGGAGCCCAGTGTATCATGATGCAGTTTGGTTTGGTTGTGTAAGAAGTAATAGTAACTGTGTTTGTTTAGACAAACTCATCATCATTTATGCCTGAGGCAAGGTGGGGGAAAATTAGGAAGCAACGAATTACTCATAATATAAAGTTAGCTGATAAAAATGTTCTGAGGTCTCATATTTAAAGTATGAGAGTGTGAGAGAGACATGAATAGATTTGCAGGATCTGGTTAGCGGGGTTTAGCAAGTTTTGCAAACTTTAGGCGATAGGCAGGGAATACATTATATGACCCAACCTCCTGGACATCTTGAGGTGTAAAGATAATTACTTTTAGTAATTAGGCAACTTCAGCACAATAAGGCTGAAGATGGTAAGAAGAAAGACCTAAAAAATGCTAGAAATGTTATTTCTACCAATAGCTCAATGGGAAGGATTCCTCATTAGCCTGTGGCTACAAAGAATTACTTTTCTTTTTTAAAACTCGAATCACATTGTTTCAAAGCCTTCTCAAAAATTTCAACATTGCTTATCTAATGTTAAGGTCACTCAAAGAGTTCTCAGTATTTCTGTGTACCCCAAATAGGTAACTCTCATGAGTCCACAGGTAAACTGGTCAGCTGCAGTCACTTCATTTACCTTTTTAGTTTTTCCTCTTCTGTCCTTTAAGCTGAGTGGAAATAACTTGTAAAGTGACTATATGCCTTGATGTACCAAAATTTTCCTGTTTGAAAGTCATTCCCGAGCACATCAACATATGCAAATAGACCCTGGAAGTGAAGTAAGAAAGACATGGAAAGAGTGAGGAAGAAATGAAAATACTGTATATATGTGCTGTGCCTGGGCCCTAGTTCTATCAGCCCTTAATGACCGTTGTAAATATTCATTGCAACCATGGTGCTACACACATCTTAATGCGAACTCTCCCTATATGAGCAAGAAGACTGAGATAACCCTTTTTCTCTTCCTTTCTTCATTCTTTTCCTTCCTTCCTTCTTTCTTTCTTTCCTCAATAGTTCTTTCACACAACAAGTATTTATTGAATGTTGACTATGTGAGGGACACCGTGCCAAGGACGGGGAAATAGTGGTTAACAAAATACACAGTCTTGTCTCTCATGGAGCCTCAAGTTTAGGGTGGCATAGAGACCATTTGTAAACAAAGCATCGTAAAAAAATTCATTAAGTATAACTTCGTTAAGTACTATGAAGGAAAAGCTTATGGAATTCTTTGTGTGTGTGTGTGTGTGTGTATGTGTTAAGAACACTTACCATGAAATCTACCCTTTTAACGATTTTTAAGTGCACAATACAATATTGCTGACTACAGGCACAAGGCGGTACTGCATATCTCTAGAACTTATTCATCTTGTGTAACTGAAACTCTACACCTATTGAGCAGGAACTCCTCATTTTGCCCTTTCCCAAGCCTTGGCAACCAGCATTCTGTGAGTTTGGCTATTTTAGATACCTCATATGAAAAGAACCACACAGCATCTGTCCTGCAGTTGCCTTATTTCATGCAGCATAATGTCCTCTGGGTTTAGCCATGTTGTCACAAACATCAAGATTGCCTTTTTTAAAAGACCGATTACTGTTCCACTGTACATTACCACATTTTCTTTATTCATTCATGTGTTAGTGGATATTCGGGTTTTTTCATATCTTAGCTATTGTAAATAATGCTATGATGAATATGAGAGTAGAGAATCTCTTCAAGATCCTGATTTCAATTATTTTGGATATATGTTCAGAAGTAGGATTACTGGATCATATGGTAGTTCTAATTTTAATTTCTGGAGGAAACTTCATACTGTTTTTTATAGTGGCTGAACCATTTTCCATTCCTACCAACAGTGTTTCAAGGGTTTTCTCTCTGCCCTTACCAACGCTGGTTCCCTTTTGGTTTTTGATTATAGCATGTGCTGGGCTTAGGCACTCAGTCATGTCTGACTCTGTGACCCCATGGACAGCAGCCCACCAGGCTCCTCTGTCCATGGGGACTCTCCAGGCAAGAATATAGCAGTGTGATGCCCTCCTCCAGGGGATCTTCCCAACCCGGGGATTGAATCCAGGTCTCCCACATTGCAGGCAGATTCTTTACCATTTGAGCCACCAAGGAAGCCTGATAGCATATGTAAGGTGATATTTTATTACTTCTGATTTGCATTTCCCTCATTATTAGTGATGTTGAGCATCATTTCATGTATACATTGGCCATTTGCATGTCTTCTTTGGAAGAACATCCATTCAAGTCCTTCGCACATGTTTCATCATTCTCTCAAGGGTGTATACCAAGGGGGACAGACCTCATCTGGAAATGTATGTAGTGTTACCAGACTGAGAAGACAAAAATACAGAGCATTCAGCTAAATTTGAATTTCAGATAGATCAACCTTTTAGTATTAGGATGCTTTATATAGTATCTGAGGCATACTAAAACCTTATTTCTTGTTTATTTGAAATTCAAACTTAACTAGGTTTCTGTATTTTGTCTAGCAAATCCTACGTGTGGGACTGGGGAGGGAATAGTTAAGAAAGGCCACTTTGAGGAGGTGATACCTGAACTTAGACCTAAACAGTAATTGGCAACAGTGGGCGAGGGCAAGTCAGACAGATGGAAGGAATAGAATGTGTACTGAAGTGAGAAGGAATTTGGCAATTTTAGTCATTGTGGGTATAATGTAAGGAATAGCAGAGACATACGGCACTTGGTGATGCTGGAGAGAGAGAAGAAACCAGAGATATCAGGGATTAGCAAGCTAGATTAAGAATGTTGGATGTTACAGAGAATGGACTTGAGGTTGCTAAGAGGGAGGGAGGGAAGAGAGGGGTGGGCTGGGAGTTTGGGGTTGGCAGATAGACACTATTACATTTGGAGTAGACAAACAACGATGTCCTGCCGTATCACACAGGGAACTGTTATATATTCGACATCCTGTGATAAAACATATTGGAAAAGAATATAGAAAAGAATGTTTATGTGTATAACTGAGTCACTCTGCTGGACAGCAGAAATAGGTACTAAATCAACTATACGTCAATTAAAAAAAAAAAAGAGAATGGGGAAACCGCTCCCCCTCCTCCCCTAAATAGCATGATAGCATGTTGGATGTTAACTACACTGGGGAGGGATTTCAGAAGCTGGGTTCTAGTCCTGGGGCTACAGTGAGTCTCTGGCCAGCCTGAGGCCCATCGATTTACCTCTCTGGATCTCATTTTACTTATGGGCTAAGTAGATGTCAAAATGCTGACAAATGAGATACTGGAACACTGGTCCTGAGCGCTCCACCCAGAAAGAAAACTCAAGGTCATCTCACCTAAAACCCTCAAGGTAAAACCAGCAATTGACTAAAAAGTACGAAGAACTTTGAAGTCACTCTTCGATGCAGAGCCTGGTTCTCTCACTTGCCAGCTCTGTGGCCCTGGGTGAGCAAGTCAGCCTCTCTCTAACCCTCTGCATTTCTTGTGAGCAGCATGAGATTAACAACATCTTCCTTCCTAAATTGTTGGTAAAATACACAATGAAATAAATAGTAAGCTTGTCACAGAATTACTCATCCATTTTTTTTTTTGCCTATATAGATTGGCTGTCTGTTCATAATTTAAAATAATTATGGAAACATTTGTGGAAGTCTAGAAGGTGAGGAGAAAAGAAGCAAATTGTTGCCATAGACACTATGTATATCAGGGTTTTTGCCTGTGGCCATTGCTACTTTTGGAAATAGTTGATCTGTCAGTTCTGGAGGCTCAGGGAAGATGAGGATTCAAGAAACAGATGTCTTGAGGCTCTCAGGCTATGAAGTGTCAGAAGTTCAAGAGATGCAGGAGGAGAAAGAAAGAAAGACTATGAGCCTTAAAGTTTTCCTCATTTTCCAGGTAACATTTTAAGGGGGCCTTCTAGAGATAATTTGATTCAAATACATTCAACTAATTAATTAAGCAAATAATAATATCTTTATGCCTTTTTTTAAATTTTGCTCTTCCCCAATAGTATATTGGATACTGATTGACCTAGGGGTTCATCTCTCAGTGTCACATCTTTTTGCCTTTTCATACTGTTCATGAGTATATTGTCACCTTGCTTATTTAACTTACATGCAGAGTACATCATGAGAAACGCTGGACTGGATAAAGCACAAGCTGGAATCAAGATTTTGGGGAGAAATATCAACAGCCTCAGATATGCAGATGATACTACTCTAATGTCAGAAAGTGAAGAGGAAATGAAGAGCCCCTTGATGAAGGTGAAACAAGAGAGTGAAAAAGTTGACTTAAAATTGAACATTTTAAAAATGAAGATCATGGCATCCAGTCCTATCACTTCCTGGCAAATAGATATACAGAAAGTGGAAACAAAGTCAGATTTCATTTTCTTGGGCTCCAGTGACTGTAGCCAGGAAATTAAAAGACACTTGCTCCTTGGAAGAAAAGCTATGACAAACCTAGATAGTATATTAAAAAACATCACTTTGCTGACAAAGGTCCATGGAGTCGAAACTATGTTTTTTCCTGTAGTCATGTAAGGATGTAAGAGATGGACCATAAAGAAGGCTGAGCACCAAAGAATTGATGATTTCGAACTGTGGTGCTGGAGAAGACTTGAGAGTCCCTTGGACTGCAAGGAGATCAAACCAGTTTATCCTAAAGGAAATAAACCCTGAATATTCACTGGGAGGACTGATGCTTTGAAGCTGAAGCTCCAAAACTTTGGCCACCTGATGCGAAGAGCTGACCCATTGGAAGAGACCCTGATGCTGGTAAAGACTGAGGGCAAGAGGAGAATGGGGTGACAGAGGATGAGATGGTTGGATGGCATCACTGACTCAATGGACATGAGTTTGAGCAAACTCAGGGAGATAGTGAAGGACAGGGAAGCCTGGCGTGCTGCAGTTCATGGGGTCACAAAGAGTCAGACACGACTTAGCGACTGAACAACAACTATCTTTATTTAACTATTAAGCAGCTTGCAGTCTATGTGCTCAGTCACGTCAGACTCTGCAGCCCAATGAACTGTGTACATGCTCAGTTGCTTCAGCTTTGTCTGATTCCTTGTGACCTTATGGACTGTAGCCCACCAGGTTCCTCTATCCATGGGATTGTCCAGGCAAGAATACTGGAGTAGGTTGCAATTTCCTTCTCCAGGGCATCTTCCCAACCCAGGGATGGAACGTCTCTTATGGCCCCTGCCTTGGCAGGAGGGTTCTTTATCTCTAGAGTCACCTGGAAGTCTGCATTTACATGCACACATACACGCATACATAAGCACATCTCCCTAGAGGAAAACAAGCAAATCAATTGAATAGATACATGTTTATTGATGTCACAGGGGTGTGGACTTTATTAGTAGGAACTTTATACCAGGTTAAGAAGATGGGCTTCCCAGGTGGTGCTAGTGGTAAAGACCCTGCCTGCCAATGCAGGAGATGTAAGAGACATGGGTTCGATTCCTGGGTCAAGTAGATCCCTGAAGAAGGGTGTGGCAACACACTCTAGTATCTTGAGTGGAGAATACTATGGACAGAGGAGCCTGTGGGCCACAGTCCATAGGGTCACATGGAGTCAGACACAACGGAAGCAGCTTAGCATGCACACACACAGAAGGAGAAGATGGGTCTGCAGAGACCTGAGCATCCCTCAGAACGCCCAAAGGAGGCTGTCCCTGCTCTCCAATGACAGACCTAGCTCTGTGTCATCTTCCTGCCCAAGCTGTCCTGCTAGTTAGGGCTGCACATCTAATTTGTGACCTAGTTTATCAGTTCTCTCTAACACACTGAGATGTGTAGGCAAATGGTAGGCACTTGCTGTGGTAGGTTAGCATTTGATAAATGTTGGGTGAACTCAACTGTTTACTTAAGGGCTCAGTGCCAAGTAAATGGCAAAATATTTAGTGGACTCTTTCATATGTTGAAAAAGCAGTAGAAGTACAAGCTCATTGAGCTGTTAGTTTTTTCAGCAAAGATGTATGTGCGTGAATCCACCCATAGCTGAGTCTAGTCCATGCTTTTGCAAAGCAACTGGCCATATTAGGAGAGGACTTGGTGGCTGAGAATAGCTACGCTAATCTTTTAACAAAGGTGATGTCTATGACTCTAATTCTAGAATGTAGATTGAAAAACAGAACCCAGAGTGAGCAGAAGGTAAGCATTTACAATTTGGAGTCCTATGAAATGTTTAGTTTAAATTGATCACAGTTTAATACTGCTAGGTAGGTTTTTTTTTTTTTTTTTTGAGCTCCTCTTTTAGAAGAGAGGAAACTTAAGAAAACCATCTGGTGTAAAGCATTCCATTTTAGAAGGTCAACCTCCCACACTTTCTACAGTTATGGTTTTGGGCAAAGGAAACTGTTGTTCCAGAGGATGTCCCTGAGGTATGGATCTTCAGAATCACCAAAGAAAGGTTCAATTGTGTTCAGAAAGGCTGCCTTTCCTCACAGGAAAGGGAGTAGCATGTTTTAGAATTATTGCCAACTGCAAGGCTGAGATGAAAATATCAGAGACTCTGAGTTAGAATATTTGAGTGACCTCAAGTCTTCCAGTGGTCAGTGATTTGGGATATTAGGTGAGGAAACTCTGCCTTCTTAGAGGTTTTGGTCTAGGGAAAAAGAAAGAACAGATTGTATGAAAAATATATAAAAGTAAAAAACTCAAATAATATGAGTGTGTGTATCTCTGACACACACTGGTTTTATGCTTTTCCCATTTAACCAGTGTGTTTGTGTTGTTACTCCTTTATGGGGTTATCCTTTTCTCTATTTAAAAAATCTGTGTTTTGGCAATTTATGAGTAAATGTGTGAGACCTACAGGGATGCTCATCAAGAGCTCTGTTCTGGCCAGTTAAAATATGAAATGTACTCAGACCTGCTTCTTCTGGTTTATAACAAGCTTTCCTAAATACAAATGTGCTCAGTCACTTAGCCATGTCCAACTCTTTGCAACCCCATGGACTAGTCTGACAGGCTCCTCTGTCCTTGGAATTTTCCAAGCAAGAATATTAGAGTGGGTTTCCATTCCCTCCTCTAGAGGATCTTCTCAACCCAGGGATAAAACCCAGGTCTTCTGCACTGCGGGTAGATTCTTCACCAGCTGAGCCACCAGGGAAGTCCTTTGTTTATATGCTCATCTCTGGTAAATACATGAGGTTTGAAGACAGTGACTTTTTCTAATTCATTGACAGCTATAGTATTTGACACAGTGTCTGGTATAGAATAACCAGCACAGATTAAGTCAATGGCTTTGGATTGCTGGAGATGGTACTACAGACATGGTGTTTTTCCCAGTGATGTGTTTTGTATGAGTAGAGGAAAGAGGTTCGTCCATGGACCAGAGATGTTAAATGTCCTACAATGTGGGGGACAGTGCTGTTCAGTTTTCTCATCTGTTCAGGTGAATAGAATGTGCTGTGGCTCTCCAATGCTGAGGATTCTATTTTGGCCCATAAAAAATTCTAGAAATGGTTATTCCTGCCTATGGGATTGAAAACAGGTTCAGTTATATTAGAACGATACTTTTTTTCAACATTGGTGAAAATCCTTAGGCAATGAATGAAATTTCACCTATTTGTTCCATAGACAGAAATTTATCCTAGAAAAATAATAAGGGGATTTGTTATAGAGAAAAACGTGTACAATTTTTCTTGACAACAGAATAGTGTGACCAACCATCTTGATTTGGTGGGGCCTTCCCCTTTTTAGCATTGTAATTCCCTCAGTGCTGGGCAAGTCCTGACCACCTGGCTGGTGACCACCCTACAGCAGAAACCTCCCATTTTGCTCAGTTAATGCTTTGAGATGCTACCTAAAAATATGGAAAATATGGTCATCAAATTGCCTTCTCAGGCATTTGGATTTAGTTAACTTCAAGAGTTTAGCTTTTCAAAGTGGACAATATGACCTAGGGGCTGAGATGAATTCCTTGAGGAATTAAAGGCAATTAGGAGAGGTTAAATGAGGAAAGAATTTTTAAAAAGGAGTAGGCTTGTGGCCAAGAAAGGAAGCAGAAGGATTTAAGTCAAAGAGGGATGTTAATAAAGTTGTTTGCTATGCAGTGCATAAAGTTTCTTTTTCTTCTTCCCATTCTGGCTAATATTTAAAATTTGATTGATGGGTTAAACAGAAGTTTAGATATAGGAAAAAAGAGAATGAGTCAACAGGAAAATAGAGCCCTGTGCATCCCTCCTTACAAAAACCCCTAAAATGTTGTATTGAGAGACAGTTAGAAAATGCATAAGAGAGATTTACAACATGTATAATTGACCTTAGATTTTTATTCAGAATTTTAAAAGAAAGGGAAAAAATCCTTTAAAAATCAGGGAGAAACCAAATAAAATAATGCATAGGCAAAAATATGAACAGGTAAATCATATGAAAGGAAATATGAATGGCAAGTAAATAGGAATGAAATTCAATTTCACCAGGAAAATAGAAGTACAAATTAAAGCCACACTGAGATATCACTTTCATACCCAGTAGATGCGCTCGTGTGTGTGTATGTGTGTTTAAGAGTATCAAATCTTGGCACAAACATAAATCAATGGGAACTTACATTCTAATGGTGAAAATATAAACTGGTTCAGGCATTGTGGAGGGCAATTCAACCATATATACCATGTAACATGATTTCAGCGAGCAAATTTTCTGCTAGGTGTGTTCCAAGGATATTCTCTGACACATTGCTTACAGATATAGACGATACAGATGCAGATGAAGATTTGTACTGCAGCATTGTGGCTAACTGTCAACATTACTCTGCTGACAAAGGTCTGTATAGTCAAGGCTATGGTCTTCCCAGTGGTCACCCTACAGTTGTGAAAGCTGGACAGTAAAGAAGATGGAGCTCCGAAGAATGGATGCCTTTGATCTGTGGTGCTAAAGAAGACTCCTGAGAGTCCCTTGGACAGCAAGGAGATCAAACCAGTCATTCTTAAGGGAAATCAAACCTGAATACTTATTGGAAGGACTGATGCTGAAGCTGAAGCTCCAGTATTTTGGTCATCTGATGCGAATAGCTGACTCATTGAAAAAGTCCCTGATGCTGGGAAAGATTGAGGGCAGAAGGAGAAAAGGGCATCAGAGGATGAGATGGCTGGATGGCATCACTGATGCAGTGAACATGAACTTGGCAAACTTCAGGAGATGGTGTGGGACAGACTGGCATGCTGCAGTCCATGGGGTCGCAAAGAGTTGGGTATGACCAAGCAACTGATCAACAATAACAATTGTTGTTAATAGGGCTTCCCTGATGGCTCAATGATAAATAATTTGCCTGCAGTGCAGGAGATTCAGATGAGGGTTTGATCTCTGGGTAGTGAAGAACCCTTGGAGAAAGAAATGGCACCCACCTAAAATTCTTGCCTGAAAAATCCCATGGACAGAGAAGCCTGGCCCAGTCCATGGGATCACAAAGAGTTGGAAATGACTGAGCACAAGCATATAACATAATTTGTTAACTGTAGGGAAACTAGGAAGTAATACATAGTTTATTATAAGTCAAAACACATACCCTTATAATGATATTTTGCTCCAACAAGGGGATATTAATTAGCACAACCTCTCATGTTCTTTTCACAGGAAGAGAAGTTACTAGTGAGTCTTACATAAGCAAATGAACATGCGTGGCTTGGCTCTGAGTGGCTCCAGGTGAAAGTGCTCATTTACTTTGCTTCACTGTATAACTTTTATAGTTCTGCCCTGTTGGAGTAGGGAGGATGGCCCTGTGGGACTGCTGCTTATGCCTTAGATTCTGGGGTTCAGAATGAGGATGCCCCTTTGTCCACAGATATAAGCCCTATTTTCCAGTTCAATTTTGCCAGTAAAAAGGTGATATCTTGATCTTCATCTGCCATCCACTTTTATCTCATTTATTGAATAGGTCAGTGCCAAGGTATGCTATTTATTGAGCCTCTTGAATCCCAACATTAAGACATAAGTAAGAAGTACAATTTGGGAGAAAAGAACATATGAATAAAGATGCTCTTAGATGCCCAAAGTGAGTAATCTATGCTTTGAGGACACTATGCTAGGCTGTGACCATGGGAGATGTTTACCTTAGTGAGCTCCTTCAACTTATAGGAACCTTTTACACAGGTGTGTGTGTGTGTATGTGTGTGTGTGTGTGTGTGTGTGTGTGTGTGTGTGTGAGACTGTTTTCAGAATGATGAGGCTAGACACATGAGGTCATAGGCAGACGTTATCTAACCCTGCCTTGCATTTAGGGAAAGCAAATCTTCAGCTAGCTGCAAGCTTCAGCAGACGCTCAGGCCAAGGTGACATCTGAATCAAGTGGTGGGGACTTGAAAATGCAGATTGCCAGGTCCATCTGGACCCACACCTGGACCAGGTATCAGGCTGAGGCAGGACCAGATCTTCCGAGCCTTTCCTCTCTTCCTCCCTCCCTTCCTTCTTTCCTTTCTTTTCCTTTCTCTCCTGTTCTTGTTATAAAACCTTGTGTCCAGGGCTGACTGTCAATGATCTCAGTGAAGGAGATGCTGCTATGTAGGAGACCCTGATCCAGAAGCAGGTTGTGTACAAATGATTTAACACCAGTTTCCCCACGAGTGTGCGGTGCCAGAGGGGGAGGGGATGGCTGATTTTCTTGCCCAGTGTCCCAGGACAGAGGGCTCTCCCTGGCGGGCCCGGGTGGGAATGATGGAGCACCAGCTATCTGAGGCCAACTGAGGCCAACCGGGGATGCTGCGGCTCTGCCATATCGTTCTGCCTGGGTGGGATCTGAGCCATTCTTGAACAGAACAGGATTTGCTGATTTTAGGTGGAAGGCAGAAGTGAATTCCACGTGAGTTACAGAACACTAGCAGAGGTTCTAGTTTTAGATATTTAGAAGCAGGCCAGGCTAGGTAACCCTAGACTGATGTCTCAAATTCCATTTTGCTTCCAAGACTATAGAGGACTTCAGAGGAACAAACCTGAGATGTCTTGGATTTATGTGGCTTGCTCACAGGCCGAGAGTCACCCAGTGGTATGCAGAAGCTAGTCTGTGTTAACTGATGAGAGCTGATTGTTACATTTCCAGTAATTTTGTGAGGTGGTTGATGTCACATTGGTAGCTTGAATTTGGCCATGATAGGAGAATTTATGCTTCTGAAATCAGTAAATCCCATACTTCAGGGTTTTTCCTTTTCCTAAAGTGAAAAGTGTTAGTCACTCAGTAGCGTCTGACTCTTTGTGAAGCCATAGTGTAGCCCGCCAGGCTTCTCTGCCCAAGGAAGTCTCCAGGCAAGAATACTGGAGTGGGCTGCCATGCCCTCCTCCAGGGGATCTTTCCAAGCCAGGTCACTTGCATTGCAAGCAAACTCTTTACAGTCTGAGCCACCAGGGAAACCTATACAACTGGGTTTCCCTCTTTCCTAACTCCCAGACAATTGTTAAATCTCTTTCATCAGGTGCTTCTCTGTGCACTTTGGACTTGAAAATTACATGAGTTCAGGCCTGAATTGAGATCCAATCTGTGATAGATGCCCACAATTGGGATGGCTGCATGCTTAAGGGGTTGAACTTAAGATCTAGTGGACATGTGTCTGCCTGGGTTTGACCCCCATTCCTGGTAGAGCTTCTTTTGGGAGCTTCCCTGGTGGCTCAGATGGTAAAGAATCTGCAGTGCAAGAGACCTGGGTTCAGTCCCTGGGTTGGGAAGATCCCCTGGAGAAGGGAATGGCAACCCACTCCACTATTCTTGCCTGGAGAATCCCAAGGACATGGGAGCCTAGTTGGGCTACGGTCCATCAAGTCGTAAAGCATCATAACAACTGATATAATAACCGTTATTATCATAACAACATAACACTTTCACTTTTTCACGTTTTCTGTGATAGACGTTATTATTTTCAAGCAAGCAATAAAGAGGACCAGGGCACCAATTACAAAGAGCATTTTGGGCAGACTGAAGTCGCGCACTCAATGAAATTATTGCAGACTCAATAATTAGAAAGACAATAAAAGAATTTTGTGCCTGGAATAATCTCTCACAGTCTGGTCTGTGTAGGAATTCAAAGATAAACTGCAGAGGTTTGAAACACAGGGTATAATAAAAATAAACCAAGAATAAACAGAGCCAGGCTAATTAAACTAGGAGAGAAGAAATTTCTTTAGGAGAACAGTGGAGACTTGAGTATCGGCAAAGACTTATACAAGGGAAGTGAAAATTTTAAGGATGGAGCATATAAATAATATTAAAGAAGAATGGAGATGCAAGTTAAACCAAGTCTCTGGGAGTCATTAGATGGGGAGATGGAGTCACTACATGGTTTTGCACTGTCATTGACTGGGGCCCAATGAAAAAGGGCAAAATCTTAGGGAACAAACCAGAATGATTGCCCCAGGGAAGGCCAGGATTCAGGGCACTGTTAAGAGGCAACTTTTTTAAACTTTGTATAAGCAAGTTGCTATGTTCTTGTCCCTTTAATGGAGGCATTTGAGATTTGTTTTGGAAAGTTTAGAGATTGGATCCCCTTAAAGAATGAAACAGCTCTCCAGAGTGGGGTCAGCAAATCTAGACAGATTTCAAAAGAGAAAATGAGGAAGGTCAGTATCAGACTCAATTATTGGGGGACTTTCAAGGCACTGGTTTCTGTATGTGGGAACAGAGGAATTGCTTGTTCTTAGAGGGAACATGTCTGAGAAAATTAGGAGATTAAAGCTCTACAGGAAGACCCAGCAAAGAGTAAATATTAAAGGAGCACATACTGCAGTAACCAGTCAAGTCCAGACCTGGCTGAAGGTTTAGCTACACGAGACACCTTCAAGCTGAGAGTCTTCAACCAAGAAAGGTGAAAGCAGATAAGGTTTGCTGAGCAGTGGATAATTCTGGCAGGTTCAGAACAAGCTAAGTTCATATCTCTTGTTAAGAAAGAAATACAATATAAACCCTGGAGAAATAAGATAGAAACTGAGTGTATGAGTCAGAAGTCAAAATGTACGTTTAAGGAAAGAGGACATTCAGAGCAAAATCATTGTCCTTCATGAGGTAGAGAAGGAAAGGGAGTAACTTAGGAAGCAGGATAAACTGTTACGAACCCTGTAGAATCATTCTCAAAGATGCAGAGGAAGAGTAGAGAGTTTTAAACCATTAGAGGATTATCCAGGTATAAACACACCACACACACACACCATACACTTAATGGAAAGAACACTGTGCAAGAACATTTAAAAACAGAATTGACAGTCCCTTGAGGAGCATATGAGTTACTGGACTCTTTTATGTGACTAGGGGCACAGACTTCAGAATAACCGACTACAGCTTCCTTTTAAGAAACTGCTAAGAAAAAAACCCAAAAAACTACATTATCTTACTTAATGTAGGTTCTTAAAAATAGAATATATGAAGACAGAGAGTAGAATGAAAGTCGGTGGGGCAAGGAAGTGTGAGTAATGAAAGATGTCGGTCAAAAGGTACAAACTTGCATCATGTACAACGAATAGTTCTAAAGATCTAACATAGAGCATGATGACAAGAGAATACAGTAGTCCCCCCTTATCTGCGGCTTCACTTTCCAGGTTTCAGTTACCTGTGGTCACTGTCTGAAAAATATTAAGTGGGAAATTCCAGAAATAAACAATTCATAAGTTTTAAATTGCAGCAACGTTCTGAGTTATGCGATGAAATCTCACATCCTCACACTCTGTCCCACCCGGGACATGAATCATCCCTTTGTCCAGCATGTCCCTCCTGCCTGCTAGTCACTTAGCCACCTTCAGGCTGTCAGATCTACTGTCGTGGCATCACAGTAGTCCTTCTTTGACTTAATAATAGCTCTCGAGCACAAGAGGAGTGATTGCACGCAATTTGAATTTGTCAAAGAGAAGTTGGAAGTTGCTTCTTTTAAGTAAAAAAGGTGAAAGTTCTCAACCAGGAAAGAAAAAAAATTGTACACTGAGATTGCTAAGATCTATGGTAAGAATGAATCTTCTATTAATGATATTGTGAAGAAGAAAAAGACATTGCTGTTCCATCTAAGACTGCAAGTATTACAGCCAGTGTGTGATAAGTGGAAGAGGTATTAAATACGTACAACATTTTGAGAGAAAGAGGCCACATTCATGTAACTTTTATTACAGTATATTGGTATAATTGGTTTTCCCAGGCAGTGCTAGTGGTAAAGAAGCCACCTGCCAATGCAGGAGACATGAGACCATGAGTTCTATCCCTGCGATAGGAAGATCCCCTGGAGGAGGGCATGACAACCCACTCTAGTATTCTTGCCTAGAGAATCCTATGGACAGAGGAGCCTGGCGGGCTACAGTCCATAGGGTCACAAAGAGTTGAACACGAGTGAAGTGACTTAGCACATTGGTATAATGATTCTGTTTTACTGTCAATCATTATTAATCTCTTGCTGTCCCTAATTTATGACTTGAACTTTATCCTGGGCATGTATAAATATATATAGGGAAAAAAGTATATATAGAGTTCAGTGTTATCCATGGGTTCAGGCATCTACTGGAGGTTTTAGAATATATCCCCTTCATATAAGACAGAACTAAAAACTATATTGAATACAGGAAATTTGCTAAGAGACTAGATTTCAGATATTCTCATCATACAGAAAAAGTAACTCCATGAGAAGATATGTCATTGGCTTGACTGTAGTAATTATTTTGTTTCCCTATACATATGTATAGCAAATCACCATATTGTAACACCATATATATAAACACACGTAATTTTTCTTTTATAAATAGTAAACAAAATAACCTGCTGAGGTCAGATTCTCTAGATGAATAAATTCAGAGAGTTGGGGAAATTTTTTTCTAGGAAGTTCATCTCAAGCAAATCTATTGTACATGCCCATGGTGAAAGCCATGAAAACACCGGAATGAATGTGTCTACTCACAAGGGTGGATGTGTCTTTCACAAGGCATGGTCCTACCTGAAAGCAGCACAAAAATGTCAGGAATATCAGGTACAAAGAGGAAAGGGAAATTAAGAGGGATTGGATATTCTGGACAAGAGAAGGCATTTTGAGTTAGATTTCTAGGCTACCACCACTAGAGTTTCTAAGCATTGCAAGAAGCCCTCAGTATCTCAGATGCCACAGTCAGAGAAATAAGATCGTAAGCATGAATGGATTTTCCATACCAAGCTCCATCCTCTAGATATTTCAAATGGCGAATTCACAGACTCTACAGTAACCACTTGCTGGAAGATCTTTTCCATTTGAATTTAAATTCACAGTTTGTAGACACTGAACATCTGGAATAGATTTACTAGCATTCTAATGAGGTTGGGACCAAGTTTTTCTCTCTGCTTTCCTTACCTCAGGTATCACTGAGATTTTGCTATCTTCTTTGATATCATTAACTAATAAGTTCCAGGAACTTAACTTTGCCTGAGATAACTACTTTAGAAGTTACTTTTTTACCCCTGCATTTTATAGATGTTGTACTGGTGCTGGGCTAAAATGCTGTGTCCTATTAATCTTTTGAACCATTTATTAGGTGAGATTCATTATTGAAATTAGCTATAGTTTGAGACCTTGAAGAGACTAAATTAGTTCCTATAAATTCAGCCTAGGCTGCCACTGCTGAAACACTCTGGGTTCTTTTTAGTCGCTAGAACCTCTCTAGCTTGGGCTGAGTAAAATAAGAAATTGGAGAGGATAAATTTTAGACTCTCTTTTCTCATTTATTTCAACTTTAAATTACAGTGGAAACCAATTTGATTTTTGGCTTTGATATCATTGACCTTGAACATTTGAGAAACTTACTCATTAAACTGGAATTTCTCATGAGTCATATTGAACAATGATTCTGGACAAAATTTGTGATGAGAAATAGAATGAAGAGTGAATTTCAGCTTTGGAATGATGTGCTCTTAGAGTTAACGTAACTAATTCATTGCTCTGACATAGACCTCTTTGAGAGGATATTTTGCACTTGAATTTGAGGCTGCTTTCTTCACTGGCAGTGGTTCCAGAAGGAAATCATAGGACTAATGGTTGGTATTAGGGGAGTGGCTTTGTAAAAGTAGGGAAGGCCTACCCTAGAAAGAGGAAGGGTGCTTCCCTGTTTGACTTTATATATTTATGGGTTAAATCTAATAGGGTTAAGAGGAGCACAGGAAATTGTTATGAAGCACATTCTTTCCACCCACCTTCACTGACTCCCCTCTCTGTTAGGAGTGAAATATCTGATTGATCATTTGGGATATTGGACTGCACATACAGATCTTGGGAGCTAGCATTGCTTCCAATTGGTCTCAGGAATGCAGTCATCTTAGTGGTGAAGGTCATGCTCCATGAATGAAGCTTGTGTTGGTCCAGCACTGACTGTGGATGGTTGACTGTGGGTGAGTGAGTCAACCTAATTCTGAGGTTCAGTATTATGAAACTGACTTCTCTGCAGATATGAGCTATGTTTCCTGGTTTCAGATTTATATATTATAATTGGTGACATTTTGGTTCTTCATCAGACAGTTCTATTATTACAGAAGGGACATAATCCACACTCCATAATCCATCACTCCACTTCCATGTGGAATGATCTACACTTGGATAACATTCCTGACCTCTCTCTATCCCCTTACCACTTAGAGAAGTAAAACAACTTACATTATTGATACTTTTGGTGGGGAGAAACTGGGCATGCCTCTGTCTTTTCCTCCATTTCAGAATGTTTCCTACAATTGTTCTTGGCCATATCATGAACTTAATGGTGAAGGCTTTGCTCTTATAGGAAAAGCCTGCAGCTGTCTGGCTTCGATTTATACTGTGTGTTTTCATATTGGGACTTCCCTAATGGCTCAGATGGCAAAGAATCTGCCTGCAATTCAGGAGGCCCAGGTTCAACCCCAGGGTCAGGAAGATCCCCTGGAAAAGGAAATGTCAACCCACTGCAGTATTCTTGCCTGGGAAATCCCATGGACAGAGGAGCCTGGCGGGCGACAGCCCATGGGGTCACGGAGCTGGACACGACTGAGTGACTAACTTTCCATATTATTTGAGAATATTCAACTTTGCTGTAGAGGACAAGAAAAACAATCAGGAAGGTGAAACTCATAGGATGTGTTTAAGTATAGACAAGTTAGCAATCTGTAAGATAAAAATAGAGATAGATGAAGTAAATAGAGCATATGAGTACTAGAAAAAGATAGGAAGGAAAGAAGCACCTAGAGGACACAAATAATCACAATTCATTAAATACATACATATATAGTAGCACTCAAAATTTATGAAGATTTAAATAAGCCATCTATTGGGAACACCCATTTCTGGCAACACAAGTTCTCTGCCTGGAAAGTGCAGATAAAACTCATACTTGCTCTTCAGCTTAATTGCCCCTAGAACTCTTAAATGAAGCAAGACTTGTGATAACTTAGTCATCTTCTGTCTGTGGACCACTTGCCCCAAAACACAACTCTGGTCCTCACAATCACATCATCAGTAGAGAAGGCAAATGATCAGAAAGAGGATTCTGTGGTCTTTCCATCCTGCTTGTATTCTGTCATAACTGTATTAACCTACCCATCTTTCTTCTCTTGCTTCTCACTGTGCCCTTTATATTGATTTAGTCAACTGTGTGATCTGAGCATCTTAACTTAGTCTGGGAACCTTTCTGTTCCATGGCCTCTGGGATAGCTTTCCTGGTGGTATACTTGGAGGCCACCACTGTATAAAGGCAATTTCCCACATGATAAAATTGATCCTCAATTAGCTCAACATTCAGGGAAAATGAGTGTTATTTACTAGATTTTTATACTTCAATATCCATCAGTAAATAGTTGCATAAAGTATGATTTAAAGCTATAATGGGATGTGTACAGTTAATAAAATAAACTAACTAAAATGTATTTATATGTAATCATAAGGATAAATCTCAAATTTACTTTTCTTCCTTCCCATAAAAGAGCAGCCACTCACCCAAGATTCAGCAGAGCATATGAGTATGTGGCTATATCATTAGATATTTTCTAGCCTCCTCTGAAGTTCAGTGTAGCCATAAACCAAATTCTGCCCAGTGTGATGTGAGCAGGATTATGCATGTGATTGCGTGTGTAATTTCACTGTTACATACTTCAATGTGTAAAGGGTACTGCAAGCCCAGCACTGCCTCTCCTTCCCCTTCTGATGGCTGAACACCAGCTTCAACTATTAGGACACCCAAGATGATGCTGCTACACCAAGAATAGAAACCTAGGTTGCAGATGCCTTATGGTCATCTGGCCTGGACTGCTGGATTGAGTCATGGTTTTTCTGAGTCACTGTATTGTGGGGCTTCTCTGTTATTGCAGCTCAATATGTATCCTAGTTAATGTAACACAAAATGATACTTTTATTTTAAAATACTTATGCAATAAAGCACAGTTAGTCCTCTACATAGGAACCTTAAATTGCAGACTTTCAGAGACATAGATATGCATTTGCACGTCCAATCAGGTAAGTTAGTTCATGTGTCTGATGTATATTGCCATGTGTGTGAATCCCCCACAAGCGGTTGTGATTTTTTGTACTTTACTGTATAGTGTATAGTATTGTAGTACAGTGTCTTTATTTCAAGCCCTGGATGTCCAAATGCGTGTGCGCGTGCTAAGTCACGTCAGTTGTGTCCGACTCTTTGTGACCCTATGGACTGTAGCCTGTCCAGAAGCAAGCATAGAAGCAGCTGTGATGTAGTTGACACTGTACTATTCTTTTCAAGGCACTGTACTGTAAGATTAAAAATGTTTTCTTTATTTTCTGTGTTTGTTTTTTTAGGGACTATTTGTGTGAAAGTATTATACACCTATTACAGTACAGTATTATATAGCTAATTTTGTTAGTTGGGTACCTAGGCTAACTTTGTTAGACTTATGAACAAATAGGACTTATGAACACTCTCAGAATGAAACACGTTCATATGTAGGGGAGTTAAGATATAAAATATTTGTGACATGATACACTTCAACTTCAGGATAATGCAACTCTGGGAAAGGAGAGACAAGAACGGATGCAGTGGTGCTTAGGAGGTGATCTGTAATTTGTAAGATGAATTCACAAAGTCATAGGAATCCAGACTCATCATTTGCTTTGCTCATTCAAATGTGTCACTTCTTTTTCTCAAGGTCTCAATATATTTGCTGGAATCTAGCCATCACATTCTTATTCCAAGTAGAAAGCAACAAAAAGGGGAAAGAAAAAAGAGGATTGCATCAAATTATATTCATGTAATGAGATTTTATGTAAAAATTACCTCAAAATTTCTCCCTGTATTCTTGTCCCCTCAATCTAATATTCCATGCTGTAGCCAAAGCAACCCTGTATTTTCTGCATCAATAATTTCCCAATCCTTGGGATTCTGTTCAGACCTTAAATCTGCAGGTGAGTCCCTTCATAATCTATCAACCTCACCAGCTCTATTCTTGTCCCCCATGCTTGCATGTGACACTCCAGTCAAGTCAGATGCTTTTGGTTTTTGAAAATTGCTCTACTTTCTCCTGTTCCTATGCCTTGACAACTATACTTCCCTCTCCTTGGAATGGTCATCCTTCATTTAGCTAACTCATTTTTCCTTTGATACACCTACTTTATGCCCCTTGGACTCTGTTAAGTATTCCTTACCTTAGGTCTGGACCAGGTATGCTATAAATAAACACTGAAGACACTTTGTGTATATAGCTGTAACACTTACCACATGTTTTAAAGTTCTTTATTTAATTCTCTTTCTCTTCTACTATACTGAGCCCCTTAAGGATAGAGACTTTCTTGTATCTGTAGTGCTTAGTATGCATGAGCTGTTTCATAAATAGGGCAACCCTATAACTTGCCTTCCAAACTACGTTGCTATTAATCATTCCATGAGGATAATGGATATAAGGTGGGCAAACTGGAACATATGCTCTTCCCATCAATAAATGTTTGGTTAAATATATATACATACCATCGGATTGGTATGTGTACATTCACATATCAATGATATGTGAATATATATCATTGCATTGGAATTAAAAAAAAAATCTGGCTCCCTGACTAAACTTTTAGTTACTTGATGACATCAGCCCACAGTATAGTTCGTGGCACATTGTAAGGGCTTCATGATGTTGAATAAATGAATAAGGACATGCTCTCACCTACCATTTCAGAAAGAGCATTCACCCTTTATGTACTGGAGAGAATTGGTAGAGACTGATGATTCAAATGTTTACAAAGGAGCACTTTCAGTAGAATGTACAAGAAAATACTTTTATAGAAGAGGTAGTAGGCACCATGGTATTTTCTACCATTAATATTTACTCATATGACTGCCTTTTTCTGAGAAGGTTCTTTTTCCCTTGTCTACTTAAACTTTTGTCATCTCCCACAATCTTCAAAGTCCATCGTAAGTACTTCATCCACTAGAACTTCTGTGTTGTACCTCACACCAGTGAATGTGGTCACTGTGTTGAGATAGGTTATGCACCAAAAACGTGTGAAATGTGGAACATCTTTAATTTGAGCATGAGATCAGAAAGGCCAGAGTAACTTCCTCCCCACACATTTCTTGGCTCCCAATTCAGGATAATCAGGCCACTTTCAAGAAAATATTTCTTAATTCTTTGTTTTTTCTTTCTGTTTTATTGTTATATTAGCTGCTTCTAAGGAGATTTTTTTCCCCCTCTTGTGTGGGAGTCTTCTGCCCAGAGGACAGTTTTGTGTTAAAATTAACACATACTTTGATTAAGTGATGAAAAGCAAATAAGATTTACAGAGGTCTTTGTTCAAGCTTTGTGTTGAAAACAATTACTTCCAGACATGCTCATTACCTGATTACTACTCCAAGTTTCCAAAGCACAATTAAAAGGTTAAAATTATAAACTTGTTGGTACACAGTTATTCCTAGACACACATTCAGGCAAGAGTGTCAACATTTAGTCATGGTCTGAGGAATGCAGGGCTCTGGTGACTGAGTTCCTGAGATGTTTAGATATGTGGGCAGAGGACCGGGGAGCTTAGTCCTGGTAGAGGATTCCAAGTTTCCATCTGCTTGTTCAACAATAACTCCATTGAAAAAGTTTCAATGCACACGTATGGACCAAAATAAATACATAACACCTTTTTAGAAAGTTCAAAACCAATCAGAAATTAAAACAAATCTCTACCAGAATTCTTCAGGAAGACAATGGTATAACGTTCCCAGTTTTGAGCATACTGGTTTCAGCATGCCTTTGCACAATGAACCAAATTCTTCTAAAGGATACCAAAGGAATCCAAGCTGATTATTTTTTACCACATAGTCCAAGTCAAAGAAAAGAAAAAGATCTGAATGTGGCACTAAATAGATAGGACTGAACTGACCGAAAGTCGTTCAGTCATGTCAGACTCTTTTCGACCTCTATGGACTGAGGTCCATGGAATTCTCCAGGCCAGAATACCGGAGTGGGTAGCCTTTCCCTTCTCCAGGGGATTTTCCCAACCCAGGGATCGAACTCAGGTCTCCCGCATTGTGGGCTTTAGCAGCTGAGCCACAAGGGAAGTCCAAGAATACTGGAGGGGATAGCCTATCCCTTCTCCAGCAGATCTTCTTGACCTAGGAATCGAACCGGGGTCTCCTGCATTGCAGGCAGATTCTTTACCAACTGAGCTATTAGGGAATCTTGAGTAATTAATTCACTTCTCCTTTTCATGACCTCATTTTTTCTCAGTGATAAACCTAAACTGAATGATCTGTAAATCTAATTTTAAATATTTGATTCTATGAACTCAAAGCATGAGACATTGTGAGGAGTACATTTTCTCACCACTAGTCGTCCTTCTTGTGCAGAAAATGAAGATGCTGGATTGAGGTGCTATTAGTTCAGCTGCTTATTTATCAGAAGTAGAAGATGTGCCTTTAAAATGCTTTTTAAAAAATTTTTTTTATTATCGTTCTATTTCTTCTAGGCGTTCTTTGTATAGAGATGTGTGGCTCTGTGTAATAAAGATGGAGATATTTGGGATAAGCAGTGATGGGACTGCAGTGTATTCAGCTACTAACTCTTTTCTCACAAGAGAGAGTTTTTGTTAGTCTCCATCTGAATGGCCATGCGAACCTGGTTAGGAATTTGATATATAAGAGTCTATGGTTTCTAAAGAGAGGAGTTTGGAATATGCTGCCTTTGCCTGGGAATGCATGTGTCTGCTTTCTGGGCACAGTGCAAGAGGAAACCTCAAGGAAAAAGGACTAGAATTTACTTGCACATGTAGCTGCTATCAGGACAAGGGATCAGCCTTGCCTTTATGTGACTCATATCTTGACACCCTCAGACGGCTTCTGGATTGAATGACTGACATGTCTAATAAGGGCCTGTATCTAGGTGTCTGTTTTCAGATAGAAAATATTCCTCAACTCCCAGCAGCAAAAATAATTGTTCTTTCTGAAGTAGTTTCAAACCAAAAGCAATTCAAATTAATGCAAAAATATAGTGAAATGTATCACTTGTATCCTAGGATGAAAAGAAAGGTGTTGATGACAACATGTTCTTCTCTAAAGTGTGTGGTTGAAATATTGAAAGTTTGTGGAGACTAATTATTATCACTTTAATTTCTGGACCATCCAAATGAAAATAGAGTTAAATTAACAGTCCTCTTGATGTCACATTAGCTTATATATATTGGGGGGTATGAGGATGGGGGTTATAGTTACAATTATATTACTATATATAAAAACATAACTATATGTACTACATTATCTATAATATATAGTTACATACATATTATATTCTGTATTCTATATAATATTTTACATTATATTACTATTATGTAATCATTGTTATAATAATTTCTTGAATTCACTGGCATTACTCTGTGCCAGGCACCACGTTAAATGTTTAACTATATTTATTTACTGAATACTCATGTGAGCCTATGAGGTACAATTATTATTCCCTCTCTGCCTATGAGGAAACCAAGGACTAGAGAGGAGCCTGAGAACGTATAACTAGTGTGTAGGAGAGCCTACTTGTATCCATATCCAAATTCTAACTACTGCGCTCCACAGCTAACAGCCAAATATTTATCACTGGCCATAATGCAGTCCATGGGGTCGCAAACATGATTGAGCGACTAAACTGAACTAATAAAGATGGAAGCATAATTTTAAAATGAATCAGTATTATCTGCCTTTAAAATAGTGCTGTCTTTTCCTGACCTTATCAGTGTGGAAGAGAAAACATGTAGAATGTAATTTTATTTTATATGGCGTTTGTAATGTTTTTCAAATTGAAGAAATTAACCTGAATTTATTAACATTTTAATATGTTTCACCAATCAGATAAGCCAACAGTACTTCCTACTACTATTTCCACACAACATTTAAAATTAAGTAAAAAGGTACGATCATGTGTCCAAATGAATTGAATCATACTTTTGACAAATATTCTTATGTAAATAGTAGTTTTGTTCTATAGTGTGTCAGTTTAAACAAAATTTCCAAAATCTGCAATTAATTTTAAAATTAAAAAGAAAATTCTTAAAGTACTATTATACTCAGGTAATTAATCTTGATATGTAGATAATTTTTCAGTAAGGCAGAATACTAAAACACTGGTCACCAAATATTGTTTTAATCCATATATTATTTTGCCTCATTTTTATTTTTATATGTTTGGAGGGAGCCTTATAACTGGATTATGTTAATGATTTGCCACTTTAAGAAGGTGTAAAATAAACTGGTGTGGCTCTAGGGAGTAGAATTATACTATCTAGAGAGAAATTTTTACTTCTCTCCATTCATGAGTTTTGTTGGTATGCTAAAATGCTTGCTAATGACACACAGTTAACAATTACCTATCTCCTAGTTCTCTCTGTGGAAAAGTAGTTACTCTTTTAATACGACTACCACACGCACAACACTTGTGACATCAGATGTGTCCCCTTGCCCGCATGTGACACCTAGGTGTCCTACAATTCAATTCAATTCTGCCACTAACCTGAGTTAGGACAGACCCCTCAAGCTAAGGATTGGTCCCAGGTTACAAGTAAGCAGGTCCCCAGGTTACCCACAACTTCTGCCTGACGTGGTTACAAATCAGAGGTTCCTATGATTTCCTTCTCTTTGGATTCAATTATTTGCTGGAACAAACTAGAACAGAAGTAAGGAACACTTATGTTTACCAGTTTATTACACAATAAGGGACATGATAAAAGATACAAATGGACAACCAGATGAAGAGATACATAGAGTGAGGTTTGAAGGGGTCCCAAGAGCAAGAGCTTCTGTCCTTGTGGAGTTGCAGTGTTTCACCCTTCTGGCACTTGAATATGGACACCAACCTAGAAGTTCCCCAAACTCCCTCCATGTTTCTGGGATTTTTATGGAGATTTTATCACATGATAAGTCATTAATTCAATTTCTACCCCTTGTCTGCAGAATGGTGGTGGGGGCTGAAAGAGCCAAGCTTCTCATCATGGCTTGGCCTTTCTGGTGACCGGCCCCCATCTAGGGGCCCACCAAGAGTCACCATTAAAACAAATAAACCAAAAACTCCTATCACCCAGGACATCCCAAGGGATTTAGTAACTCTGTGTTAGGAACCTAGGTAAAAAACTAAATATTGGAAGAAAAGGGGCTTCTAGTGCTCTTATCATTTTAAAAAATTACAAGGATTTTAGGAGTTCTGTGCCATGAACCAGCGGCAAAGACTTATATATATATATATATATATTTTTTACTATACACCTGTTATTTCAGGTGTTAACACAGTGACTGAGACTGTGTTAGGAACAATAATGACAAAGGGGTACGATCATGTAATAATACACACTACTACTACCAATAGTACCATTCAATCAATGTAATAAATGTGCTTTGGTTTATCAAGGATAAAAGACCCAAAGTAAAGAATCAGGTTGTTCAGAATATGAAAACGGACAGCAAGAGACAAAATTTGTATGGATATAGAAAATTGTAGAAGGCTTATAGAAATTAACCTTTACTTCTTTGCTTTATGATCTGAAATAAAGAATCTGAAAAAGAGTAAGAAAATATGTTAAATTTCAGCCAAATTTACTCAGTTTTAAAGGAGCTATTTAAGAGATAATTTATAAGGAAGGACTTTGTGTATTCTTTACTGCTGAATATATTCATGTAACACTAGAATTTAGTTTTCTCATTTTCAAAATGCTAAGTGTGCCTTGGCATATTCTACTCTTTACAGATGTAATAAATGTTTATCCTTTACTTTTTTTTAAATTGATTTTTTTAATTGACGGATGATTGTCAGAATTTTGTTGTTTTCTGTCAAACCCCAAAATGAATCAGCCACAGGTATACACATATCCCCTCCCTTTTGAACCTCTCTCCCATCTCCCGCCCCATCCCACCCCTTTAGATTGATACAGAGCCCATGTCTGAGCCATTCAGCAAATTGCCGTTGGCTATCTATTTTCCACATGGTAATGTAAGTTTCCATGTTACTCTCTCCATACATCTCACCCTCTCCTCTCCTCATATCCATAAGTCTATTCTCTATGTCTGTTTCCCCATTGCTGCCCTGAAAATAACTTCTTCAGTACAATTTTTCTAGATTCCGTATATATGTGTTAGAATGTGATATTTCTCTTTCTCTTTCTGAGTCACTTCACTCTGTGTCTTAGGTTCTAGGTTCATTCACCTAATCAGAACTGACTCAAATGCATTCCTTTCTATGGCTGAGTAGTATTCCATTGTGTATCTGTACCACAACTTCTTTATCCATTCATCTGTCGATGGACATCTAGGTTGCTTCCATGTTCTAGCTATTGTAAATAGTGCTGCAATGAACAATGGGATTCATGTGTCTTTTTCAATTTTGGTTTCCTCAGGGTATATGCCTAGGAGTGGGAGTGCTGGGTCATATGGTGGTTTTATTCCTAGTTGTTTAAGGAATCTCCATATCGTCTTCATAGTGGCTGTATCAATTTACATTCCTACCAACAGTGCAAGAGTGTTCCCTTTTTTCCACACCCTCTCCAGCATTTATTGTTTGTAGACTTTTTGATGATGGCCATTCTGACTGGTGTGAGGTGACATCTCATTGTAGTTTTGATTTGCATTTCTCTAAGAATGAGTGATGTTGAGCATCTTTTCATGTGTTTGTTAGCCATTTGTATGTCTTTGGAGAAACGTCTGTTTAAGTCTTTTTCCCACTTTTTTATTGTTTTTTTTTCTGGCATTGAGTTGTATGAGCTGTTTGTGTATTTTGGAAATTAATCCTTTGTCAGTTATTTAATTTGCTATTATTTTTTCCCATTTTGAGGGTTGTCTTTTCACCTTGCTTATAGTTTGTTTGAAAACAAAAACTTTGTTGTTTAAAAGCAAAAGCTTTTAAATTTAATCAGGTCCCACTTGTTTACTTTTGTTTTTATTTCTGTTACTCTAGGAGATGGGTCATAGAGGATCTTGCTTTGATTTATGTCCTTGAGTATTCTGCCTATGTTTTCCTCTAGGAGTTTTATAGTTTCTGGTCTTACATTTAGGTCTTTAATCCATTTTGAGTTTATCTTTGTGTATGGTGTTAGGAAGTGTTCTAATTTCATTCTTTTACATGTAGCTATGCAGTTTTCCCAGCACCATTTATTGAAGAGGTTGTCTTTGCCCCATTGTATTTTCTTGTCTCCTTTATAAAAAATAAGGTGCCCATAGGTGCATGGGTTTATTCTTGGGCTTTCTATATTGTTGCATTGGTCTATATTTCTGTTTTTGTCCTAGTACCACACTGTTTTGATGACTGTAACTTTGTAGTATAATCTGAAGTCAGGAAGGTTGATTCCTCTAGCTCCATTCTTCTTTCTCCAGATTGATTTGGCTATTCGGGGTCTTTTGTGTTTCCATATGAATTGTGAAATTTTTTGTTCTAGTTCTGTGAAAAATGTCATTGGTAATTTGATAGGGGTCACACTGAGTCTGTAAATTGTACTTGGTAGTATAGTCATTTTCACAATATTGATTCTTTCTACCCAGGAACATGGAATCTCTCTCCATCTTTGACTACTTCTTTCATTAGTGTCTTACAATTTTCTGTATACAGCTCTTTTGTCTCCTTAGGTAAGTTTATTCCTAGATATCTAATTCTTGTTGCAATGGTGAATGGGATTGATTCCTTAATTTCCATTTCTGATTTTTCATTGCTAGTATATAGAAGTGCAAGTGATTTTTGTGTATTGATTTTGTATCCTGAAACTTTGCTAAATTCACTAATTACCTCCAATAATTTTCTGATACTATCTTTAGGGTTTTCTATGTACAGTATCATGCCATCTGCAAATAGTGACAGCTTTACTTCTTTTCTTAACTGGATTCCTTTTATTTCTTTTTCTTCTCTGATGGATGTAGCTAGGACTTCCAGAACTATGTTGAATAATAGTGGTGGAAGTGGACACCCTTGTCTTGTTCCTGATCTTAGGGGGAATGCTTTCAGTTTTTCACCGTTGAGAATAATGTTTGCTGTAGGCTTATCATATATGGCTTTTGCTGTGTTGAGGTAGGTTCTTTCTATACCCATTTTTTTGAAGAGTTTAATCATAAATTGCTGCTGAATTTTGTCAAAGGCTTTTTCTGCATATATTGAGATTATCACATGGTTTTTATCTTTCAGTTTGTTAATATAGTGTATCACATTGATTGATTTGTATATATTGGAGAATCCTTGCATCCCTGGAATAAACCCAACTTGATCACAGTGTATGAACTTTTTGATGTGTTGCTGAATTCTGTTTGCTAAAATTTTGTTGAGGATTTTTGCATCTATGTTCATCAGTGATATTGGCTTGTAGTTTTCTTTTTTTGTGTGCTGTCTTTGTCTGGTTTTGGTATCAGGGTGATGGTGGCCTCGTAGAATGAGTTTGGAAGTGTTCCTTCCTCTGCAATTTTTTGAAAGAATCTTAGAAGGGTAGGCATTAGCTCTTCTCTAACTGTTTGATTGAATTCTATGAATCCATCTGGTCCTGGACTTTTGGGTTCTGGGAGATTTTTGATCACAGCTTCTATTTCAGTGCTTGTAATAGAGTTGTTCATAATTTCTATTTCTTCCTGGTTTAGTCTTGGAGATTGAACTTTTCTAAAAATCTGTCCATTTCTTCCAGGTTATCCATTTTATTGTTGTATGGTTGTTCATAATAGTCTCTTATAATCTTTTGTATTTCTGCATTGTCCATTGTAACCTCTCCTTTTTCATTTCTAATTTTGTTGATTTGATTCTTCTCTTTTGTTTTTCTTGACTAGTCTGAATAAAAGCTTGTCAATTTTCTTTATCTTCTCAAAGAACCAGCTTTTAGTTTTATTAATCTTTACTATTGCTTCTTTCATTTCTTTTTCATTTATTTCTGCTTGGATCTCTATGATTTCTTTCCTTCTACTAACTTTGGGGATTTTTTGTTCTTCTTTTTTCCAGTTGTTTTAGGTGTAAAGTTAGGTTGTCTATTCGATGTTTTTCTTGTTTCTTGAGGTAGGATTGTATTGCTATAAACTTCCCCCTTAGGACTGCTTTTGCTGCATCCCATAGATTTTGAGTTGTCATGTTTTCATTGTCATTTGTTTCTAGAAACTTTTTGATTTCCCTTTTTATTTCTTCAGTAACCTGTTGGTTATTTAGAAACGTGTTGCTTAATCTCCATGTGTTTGTGTTTCTTACAGTTTTTTCTTGTAATTGATATCTAGTCTCATTGCATTGTGGTCAGAGAAGATGCTTGACACAATTTCAATTTTCTTAAATTTACTGAGGCTTGATTTGTGACCCAAGATTTGCTCTATCCTGGAGAATGTTCCATGTGCACTTGAGAAGGTGTTTTCTTCTGCATTTGGATGAAATGTCCTGAAGATATCAATGAGATCCATCTCATCTAATGTATCATTTAAGACTTGTGTTTTCTTAGTAATTTTTGGCTTAATGATCTGTCCATTGGTGTGTGAGGTGTTAAAGTTTCCTACTATTATTGTGTTACTGTCAATTTTTCCTTTTATGTCTGTTCATGTCTGTCTTATGTATTGAGGTGCTCCTATGTTGGGTGCATAGATATTTACAATTGTTATGTCTTCCTCTTGGATTGATCCCTTGATCATTATGTAGTGTCCTTCCTTATCTCTTATAATCTTCATTTTAAAGTCTATTTTGTCTGATATGAGGATTGCTACTCCAGCTTTCCTTTGCTTCCCATTTGCATGGAATATATTTTTCCACCCTCTCACTTTCAGTCTATATGTGTCTTTAGGTCTGAAGTGGGTTCTTGTAGACAGCATATATATGGGTCTTGTTTTTTTTTCCATTCAGCCAGTCTGTTTCTTTTTGTTGAAGCATTTAATCAACTTATATTTAAAGTAATTATTGATATATATCTTCCTATTGCCTTTTTCTTAATTGGGGTTGATTTTATAGATCTTTTTCCTTCTCTTGTATTTCTTGATTATATAAGTCTGTTTAATATTTATTGTAAAGCTGGTTTGGTGGTACTGAATTCTTTTAACTTTTGCTTGTCTGAAAAGCTTTTTATTTCTCCATCAATTTTGAATGAGATCCTTGCCGTGTACTGTAATCTTGGTTGTAGATTTTCCCCTTTCAGTACTTTAAATATATCCTGCCATTCCCTTCTGGCCTGCAGAGTTTCTGCTGAAAGATCAGCTGTTAAGCGTATGGGGTTTCCTTTGTATGTTACTTGCTGCTTCTCCCTTGCTGCTCTTAATATTCTTTCTTTGTGTTTAGTCTTTGTTAGTTTGATTAGTATGTGTCTTGGCATGTTTCTCCTTGGGTTTATCCTGTATGGGACTCTTTGTGCCTCTTGGACTTCACTGACTATTTCCTTTACCATGTTGGGGAAAGTTTCAACTCTAATCTCTTCAAAAATTTTCTCATACCCTTTCTTTTTCTCTTGTTCTTCTGGGACCCCTATAATTTGAATGTTGATGCATTTGATATGGTCCCAGAGGTCTCTGAGACTATCCTCACTTCTTTTCATTCTTTTTACTTTCTTCTGCTCTTCAGAAGTTATTTCCACCATTTTATCTTCCAGGTCACTGATTCGTTCTTCTGTTTCATATATTCCGCTCTTGATTCCTTCTAGAGTATTTTTAGTTTCAGTAACTGTGTTGTTTCTCTCTGCATGTTTATTCTTTAATTCTTCTAGGTCTTTGTTAATTGATTCTTGCATTTTCTCCATTTTGTTTTCAAGGTTTGTGATCATGTTTACTATCATTATTCTGAATTCTTTTTCAGGCAGTTTGCCTATTTCCTCTTCATTTATTTGGACTTCTGTGTCTCTAGTTTGTTCCTTCATTTGTGTAGTATTTCTCTGCCTTTTCTTTTCTTTCTTTTTTTTTTTAGCTTATTGTGTTTGAAGTCTCCTTTTCCCAGGCTTCGAGGTTGAATTCTTTCTTCCTTTTGGTTTCTGCCCTCCTATGGTTGGTCCAGTGGTTTGTGTAAGCTTCATTAGGGTTGAGATTTGTGCTGAGTTTTTGTTTGTTTTTCCTCTGATGGGCAAGGCTGAGTGAGGTGGTAATCCTGTCTGCTGATGACTGGGTTAGTATTTCTGTTTTGTTTGTTTTTTAGATGAGGCATCCTACACAGGGTGCTACTGGTGGTTGGGTGATGCAGGGTCTTGTATTCAGGTGTGAGTTGTATTCATTGTGTGAGTTCTCACTGCTTGATACCTCCTAGGGTTAGTTCTCTGGTAGTCTAGGGTCTTGGAGTCAGTGCTCCCACTCCAAAGGCTCAGGGCTTGATCTCTCTCCAAAGACCAGCCTAGGTCCAATCTACCAAGAGAAATTCACCTGAAATGAAAGGGCCTTTACTTGAGTGCCAAGGGTCAGTGCATAAGAACACAATGGAGATCTCTGACTCAGCAGAAACTCGGTATTGTCTGCCACTTGGACAGGCCTCCTTGGGTTGCAACAGATGACTAGAGGGTCTGTCCTTGGCAGTGCTCAGCAGACTCTATCCTTTACTTTTTATGCAGTCTCTTGAACAGCTATTATTAAGAAACCAAATAAAGTGCATTACTTAGCTAAATTTCCTTCAGTTCAGTCGCTGAGTCGTGTCCAACTCTTTGCGACCCCATGAATCGCAGCACACCAGGCTTCGCTGTCCATCACCAACTCCCAGAGTTTACTCAAACTCATGTCCATCGAGTCGGTGATGCCATCCAGCCATCTCATCCTCTGTCGTCCCCTTCTCCTCCTGCCCCTAATCCCTCCCAGCATCAGGGTCTTTTCAAATGAGTCAACTCTTTGTATCAGGTGACCAAAGTATTGGAGTTTCAGCCTCAGCATCAGTCCTTCCAATAAACACCCAGGACTGATCTCCTTTACGATGGACTGGTTTGATCTCCTTGCAGTCCAAGGGACTCTCAAGAGTCTTCTCCAACACCACAGTTCAAAAGCATCAATTCTTCAGTACTCAGCTTTCGTCACAGTCCAACTCTCACATCCATACATGACCACTGGAAAAACCATAGCCTTGACTAGATGGACCTTTGCTGGCAAAGTAATGTCTCTGCTTTTTAATATGCTGTCTAGGTTGGTCATAACTTTCCTTCCAAGGAGTAAGTGTCTTTTAATTTCATGGTGCAATTAAAACACTGTATTGTTATTCTGACTGATAAACAAGTGATGTTCCTTAACTTATTCTTTTTAGGTACCCACAATCCTATCTTAATCAAGTGACCACCTGATAACGTCTTTGCTTTTGCTTCCAGGATCAGACCCTAAATTCTGGGGTGGGAGGAGGGGCAGATCCATCCATCCTTTACACCTGACATTATTATCAAGATTTACCAGGGAGTACAAGACAAATTCTAAAGATTGCTCTCTCACCTCATTAGAAAGAGGGATGCTAGAAATGATTAGGTTTTTTTAGTATGTTCAGAATTTCTTAAATAGCTCAATACTGTAGTAAGAGCTTTAATTGTCCTACTGGGACAATTACTATTATCATCTTAGAAGAAAAGAATTATTGATACAAAAGAGCAGCTCAGCCTTCCTTGGGTGTCTTTTTGTCTTCAACATATTATGGGGACCTTGAAAACAGAGGGTTTATTCCACATTGATCAGTACTGCAGGTGAAACTCAGTGAGATAAATTTCTTGGGTTTGTTTTTTAAGCCACTGGAACAAAGAGCAAACAACATGGGGGGTTTTGAAAATACGACCCTAGACTTCTTCTAGATATTCCTTATAAAAGATGATTCTCTGGCATTAGTAATATAACATAGTATGACTTTATACACTCAGGGTAGTTAACATCTTATATAACATCCATGTAAATTAAATGGTCAGAACACAAGACCATCATTTTGTGTGTGTGTGTGTGTGTGTGTGTGTGTGTGTGTATGTGGCAGTCATTAGTGATCATGAATAAACTCTGGAGGTGATTTATGATTGTAAAGGTGTCTGTTAAGAAAAATTATCCAAAACTTAAAAATAAGACAAATAGAGGACAGCATGTCTTTTTTAAAAATTAAATCTTCACTTTTAATTGGAGGATAGATTTCCATCAAAATGAATGGATTAAAGAAGTTGTCATACATATATACAGTGGAATATTAGTTGTAAGAAGGAGCAAATTTGATTCAGTTAAACTGAGGTGGATGAACCTAGAGCCTGTTATACAGAGTGAAGTCAGAAAGAGAAAAACAAATATTGTATATTAATGCAGCATCTCTTTTTTGTGTGTGTGAGAGAATGTGTGCTTTTTTAATATTTATTTTTATTTACTTGGCTGCAATGGGTCTTCTTTGTGGCATGTGGGATCTAGTTCCCTGACCAGGAATCAAACCCAGGGCCCATGCATTGGGAGCTCAACATCTTATCCACTGGACCACCAGGGAAGTCACAGAGAATGTGTTTTTTATTTATAAAATTATCCTAACTCCACACAACCAATGCCAGAGTCCTATTACATATATATATATTTTTAAGGGCTCATGTCCTTTTAACATTCTATGGGAACATTATTTAACAAACCGGCCCAATTTAGGGGAATTTACCTTTGTTGGACATGCAATTCATTTTTGATTAAAGGCTCAGACTTTGTGAGTTTACTTGTTCACTTACTAAATATAAAATCTGTATATTTGTCCTCAAACTCTGGATGCTATTAATCATTACACTTGGACAATAGGGTCCAGTAGAGAAGCAAATAATTTCTAAGCCACAGAATAGAAAATTCAAAAGATTATTGCCCTGGAAGACATTGATCAATTTCACATCTGAAGTGAAGTCACTCAGTCGTGTCTAACTCTTTGCGACCCCATGGACTGTAGCCGACCAGGCTCCTCGGTCCATGGGATTTTCCAGGCATGAATACTGGAGTGGGTTGCCGTTTCCTTCTCCAGGGAATCTGGTCTCCCGCATTGTAGGCAGACGCTTTACTGTCTGAGCTACCAGGGAAGCCCATCAGTTTAGCAGTTTAGCAGTTGTATTCAAATACATATAGATACCCACTTCTTCAAATACTCACTTTGAACCAGTTTTACCACCTGCTGGTTTCCTAAATAATGAATTAAATTTATAAACACTGTGTTTTTAAAATTTTCAAAATTATACTTTGACAAATGTTTAACAAAGTGTATTCTGGAGTATACACGTCCAGAGATATTTTATGGGGAAAGTGATTCCATATTCATCCTCTTGCCACCAACCTCTGAGGACATTTCACACACACACACACACACACACACACACACACACACACACACACTCAGAGGCTTCCCTATTAGCCCTGTGTTTCCTAAATGTACTCAAACCTGGCAGCCTTCTCCTTTCTCCCCCATACCTTTGGTTATTATATATATGTTACATCAGATTGACTTTTCCTCCAAAACACATACTGAGTGCATCTGTCTCTCTCCACCTCTGGTGACACCATCCTAGTTTGAGTTATTACTACCTTTTGCTTGACTTTAGCATGAATCTGAAACTTGGGTCCCCTGTTCTATCCTGCTGCTCTTCAACCCGTTTTTCATACAATGATCTAAGTGATCTTTCAAAAATAAAATGATATTCTGTTTTTGCCTTTTAAACACTTCCCTACCATGTGTAAGACAGACAGCTAGTGGGAACCTGCTTTACAGCTCAGGGAGCTCAGCCGGGTGCTCCGTGGTGACCTAGAGGGATGGGACGGGGAGAGGCGTGATGGAGGGCCATGAGGGAGGGGATACACGTACACATGTAGCTGATTCACTTCATTGCACAGCAGAAACTAACACAGTTGGAAAACAACCATACTCCAATAAAATAAATACATAAAAAGGGGAAAAAACAAAGCCTTCCCACTGGGTTCCCACTGCACTCAAACCAGAATCCAAGCTTCCTCCTCACCAGGCCCTACATGAGGTGCCTCCTGCCTGCCCCTCTCTCTTCAGATCAGAAGCCCCCTCCTCCTCTCTCTCTGTATTCTAGCCTCACCAACCTTCCTCCTCTTCCTAGAACAACCTTAGGGTCCTGCTTCCTGGAACGATCCTCCTCCAGATCTTTACACGATGGTTTCTCCATATCCTTCAGTCTCAGTTTAAATGTCACCTCCTCAGAGAAGCCTTCTTGACCACCTAGTTTAATATAGGTCCTCCATAAAAAACATGATCTGAAAGGAATATGCACCCCAATGTTCACTGAAGCACTGTTTACAATAGCCAAGACATGGAAGCAATGTAAATATCCATCAACAGAGGAATGGATAAAGAAGATGTGGTGTATATATATATACATACATACATACATACATACACACAATGGAATATTACTCAGCCATTAAAAAGAATGAAATAATGCCATTCACAGCAACATGGATGGACCTAGAGAATTTCAAACTGAGTGAAGTAAGTCAGAGAAGGAGAAAGGATAAATATCGCATGACATCCCTTATATGTGGAATCTAAAAAGAAACGATACAACCGAACTTACAAAACAGAAAGAGACTCACAGACTTAGGGAATGAGCTTATGGTTTCTGGGGGAAAGGGATAGTTAGGGAGTTTGGGATGGACAGGTACACACTGCTGTATTTAAAATGGATAATCAACAAAGACCTATTGTATAGCACATGGAACTCTGTTCAATATCATGTGGCAGCTTGCGGGAGGAGGGGGTTTGAGGGAATATGGATCCATGTATATGTATGACTGAGTCCCTTCACCATTTATCTGAAATTATCACAACGTTGTTAATTGGCTATGTATTTTATATACCCCAATACAAAATAAAAAGTTCCAAACAAAATAAAATAGATCCTCCATGTATCAAAGAGGCCAAGGAAGAAAAGCGTGATTTTCTAAGTTAAGGGAGCTGAAAGCGTGTTGTGTTGTAAATGTCTTCTAGTTTTACTGTAGGGTTGCCTGAAAGTCTACCATACAGTCTTTTTAAGGGTATCTTTGTTCTCTTCTAAAATGCATGAATTCCTAGAAGGATTAAGGCAAAGGTGGAAGGGAAAAACAGTTGGCTGGGGACAGGAATTCGGTCTGCAGATAAGCTTTGTGGGGCCTAAACAAGTGTTTAAATATTTGAATTATTGCCAACATTTAAAGAATTAAGAGGTTTTCAAGTAAACATTTTGTGTGCATGTGGGTGTTGAAATCAGGTTGACTTTCTCTCCTGGTGATACTCTTGTGAAAGGACAGCACCCTCTAGGGTTCTCCAATTCCCACCCAATTCACAACATTCTTGGGAGTGACCTGCCTGCACTTTGCAACACCTCTATCCTCTCTTGCGTAATGGCTTGAGAACAACTTAGATGAGACAAGCTTTTTATAGGCAAGGCGATGGTGATTTTAAAAAAAAACAATAGAGCTATGGTAATTACAGATGTATAATCTGAATCTTAGAAAGTAATTTACAGATCCTCTAGGTACCCATTTTTCCAGTGAAAGAATTATTTTAATTTTTATAGCCTTTTGAAGAAGATATTGACCTCTTCTTGGGTGAGGACATGGGTCCTCAGAGAGATCATATAGCCAGTAAGTGGTGGAATCTAGACCCTTTCTCACTGGAATTTGTTTCATTTCTAGAGTTCTTTCTTCCACATTGCTTCCCTACATGATAGCAGGCTTTGTGTATAGCTAGTGTGAGAATCTGGCCAACAGCTAACATGAATTTCTGCTCAGTTCTCTGGGCTCTGCATCCTTGCCCTAGGCTTTGACTCTAGGCATCCTTCTGGACCTTCTGTGTCGCTGATTCAAAAGAACCATGTCATGTGCCTCCTCTTGATTTAGCTTGTGGTCTCCCGGCTCATGTTCCTTTCTTGCTGTCATTTGTTCACACTGTGTTTTGTTTTTTTTCTTCAGATATTTTTATTCAATGAGTGAGTGAGGGAGTGAGTGCTCAGTGGTGTCTGACTCCTTGCAACCCCATGGACTCCTCTGTCCATGGGATTTTCCCAGCAAGAATACTGGAGTGGGTTGCCATTTCCTCCTGCAGGGGATTTTCTCCACCCAGCACTGGAACCTGCATCTCCTGCAATGCAGGCAGATTCTTTACCACTGAGCCACTGGGGAATCCCTTTTTATTCAATACAAAGTTTTAATTAGTTTTTCCAGTTTTATAGAAGTATAATTGACATATAACATTGTATAGGTTTAAGACGTAAAATATGTTCATTTGACATACTAATATATCACAAAATGATTACCACAGTAGCATCAGTTAACACCTCCATCATCTTACCTAATCAGCATTTCTTTTTTGCGGTGAGAACATTTAACTTTCTTATTCTCTTAGCAACTTTCAAGTATATAATACAGTATTGTTAAGTATAATCACCATACTGTGTATTGGATTCCCCTGAACTTTTAACTGGAAGTTTGTTTCTTTTGACCATACCTCCCCATTTCTACTCTTATCCACTAACCTGGCTCTTGGCAATAGCAATTCTATTCTCTATTCTTTGAGTTTGGTTTTTTAGACTCCACATAGTAGTGATTTGTATGGGTGGTATTTGTTGAATAGTGTTCAGCTGCTCAGTCATGTCTGACTCTTTGCAACCTCATGAACTCTAGACTGCCAGGCTCCTCTGTCCATAGAAATTTTGGGGGCAAGAATACTGGAGTGGGTTGCCATTTCCTTCTCCAGGGGATCTTCCTGACCCAGGGATTGAAACTGAGTCTCTTGAATCTCCTACACTGGGAGGCAGATTCTTTACCACTGAACTACTTGGGAAGCTCCATATTAGTGATACCATATACTATTTGCTTTCTCTGTCTGGTTTATTTCACTTAGCGTAATGCTTTCAAGGTTCATTCATGTTGTCACAAATGGAAGAATTTCTTTCTTCCTCATGGCTGAATGCTATTCATTATATATTTATAATAATATGTTATATATAAATAATATCTTCTTTATCCATTCTTCATCTGCACACAGAGGTTGTTTCTATATCTTAGCTACTGTGAATAATGCTACATGATTATGAGAATGTAGGATTCTTTTTGAGATTCTGATTTCATTTTCTTTGGCTATATACCCAGAAGTGGAATTGCTAAGTCACATGGTTCACTTCAGTCGCTCAATTGTGTCTGACTTTTTGTGACCCCATGGACTGCAGAATGCCAGGCTACCCCATCCATCACCAACTCCCAGAGTTTACTCAAACTCATGTCCATTGAGTCAGTGATGCCATCCAGCCATCTCATCCTCTGTCATCCCCTTCTCCTTCCGCCTTCCATCCTTCACAGCATCAGGGTGTTTTCAAATGAGTAAGTTCTTCACATCAGGTGGCCAAAGTATTGGAGTTTCAGCCACAGCATCAGTCCTTCCAATGAATATTCAGGATTGATTTCCTTTAGGATGGGCTGGTTGGATCTCCTTGCAGTCCAAGGGACTCTCAAGAGTCTTCTCCAACACCACAGTTCAAAACCATCAATTCTTTGGTGCTCAGCTTTCTTTATAGTCCAACTCTCACATCAATACATGACCACTGGAAAAACCATAGCTTTGACTAGATGGACCTTTGTTGGCAAAGTAATGTCTCTGCTTTTTAATATGCTATCTAGGTTGGTCATAACTTGTCTTCCAAGGAGCAAGTGTCTTTTAATTTCATGGCTGCAATCACCATCTGCAGTGATTTTAGAGCCCCTCAAAATAAAGTCTGTCACTGTTTCCATTGTTTCCCCATCTATTTGCCATGAAGTGATGGGACCAGATGCCATGATTTTAGTTTTCTGAATGTTGAGTTTTAAGCCAACTTTTTCACTCTCCTCTTTCACTTTCATCAAGAGGCTCTTTAGTTCTTCTTCACTTTCTGCCATAAGTGTGGTGTCATCTGTATATCTGACATGTGGTTAGTTCTGTTTTTAATTTTTTGAGGAAATTTCATAGTGATTTACATAGTGACTGTATCATCTTTCATTGACATAAACAGTGCATGAGAGGGTTGCTTTTTCTCCCTATCCTTGCCAACATTTGTTATCTCTTGTATTCTTGATGATAGCCATTTGAACAGGCATGAGGTGATATCTCCTTGAAATTTTGATATGCATTTCCCTCATGATTAGCAGTATTAAGCATATTTTAGTGTATTTTTGGCCATTTGTATATATTCCTTGAAGAATGTCCAGAATTTGTATATATTCATTGAAAAATTCTACCCAGTTCCTCTGCATATTTTTTGTCAGATTTTTTTCCTCTTCAATTATGAGAATTCCTTAAACATTTTAAATATTAACCCCTTATCAGATTTATGCTTTGCGAATGTTTTCTCTCACTCTGCAGGTTGACATTTCATTTTGTTGATTGTTTCTTTTGCTGTGCAGAGTTTTTTAGTTTGATGTAGTCCCACTTATTTCTTTTTGCTTTAGTTGCATGTGCTTTTGGGGTTATATTTTTAAAAAATTGTTGGCAAGATCAGTGCCAAAGAGCTTCTTCCCTATGTTTTCTTCTAGGAGTTTTATAGTATCAGGTCTTATATTCTTTTCAAGTTAAGTTTTGGGACTGATGTAAAATAGGCATACAATTTTATTTTCCTTCATGTGATTATCCAATATTCTTGTCACTATTGTCAAAAATTAATTAAATCTATCTATATATCTATCTATATATGGGTTTATTTATGGACTCAATTCTGTTATTGGCTTTGTTTCTTTTTTTAAGGCAGTGCTATGCCATTTTGATTACTTACTACAACTTTGTGGTATAGTTTGAAATCAAGACGTATGGTGCTTCCAACTTCGTTGTTCTTAGAATTTCTTTGGTTATTTGCAGGTTTTTGTGATTCTGTATGAATTTTAGAATTGCTTTTTCCTATTTTTTATATCATATGCTTATTAACAAATTATTATGCCTATCAGTTCAGTTCAGTTCAGTCACTCAGTCGTGTCTGACTCTTTGCGACCCCATGGACTACAGCACGCCAGGCCTCCCTGTCCATCGCCAACTCTCGGAGCTTATTCAAACTCATGTCCATTGCGTTGGTGATGCCATCCAACCATCTCATCCTCTGCCGTGTCCTTCTCCTCCTGCCGTTAATCTTTCCCAGCATCAGGGTCTTTTCAAATGAGTCAGTTCTTCACATCAGGTGGCCAAACTATTGGAGTTTCACCTTCAACGCCAGTCCTTCCAATGAATATTCAGGACTGATTTCCTTTAGGATGGACTGGTTGGATCTCCTTGCAGTCCAAGGGACTCTCAAGAGTCTTCTCCAACACCACAGTTCAAAAGCATCAATTCCTCAGCACTCAGCTTTCTTTATAGTCCAACTCTCACATCCATAAATGACTCTGCTTTTTAATATGTTGTTTACATTGGTCATAGTATACCTATAATTATTTTTAATACTCTTGTTCTTTAAACTTTATGCTAGAATTAAGTGGTTAACATACCACCATATTATGACATAAGATATTAGGAATTTGACTAGATACCTTTACCAGTGTGTTGTATATTTTCACATGTTTTCACATTACTAATTAACATTCTTTTATTTCAGCTTGGAGAATGTCTGTCAGCATTTCTTGTAAGCCAGGTCTAGTGGTGGTGATCTACTTCAGCTTTGTTTCTCTGGGAAAGTCTGTTTCTGAAGGAAAACCTTGCCTGATAGAGTGTGCTTGCTTGGTAGACTTTTGTTGTTGCTTTTCATTCAGCACTTTGAATATATTATCCCAGTTTCTCCTAGACTATTAAGTTTCTGCTGAGAAATTCACTATGAGCTTCATGAACTTTGATTGCATATCTCTTCCCAGATTTGGAAAATTCTCAGCCATTATTTCTTTAAACAAACTTTTTGCTACCTTCTCCCTCTCCTTCTTTTGGAACTCCAATAATTGGAAAAATGTTTCTTTTGATTGTATGCAATAGATTGTGAAGGTTTTCTTCATTGATTTTTGTTCTTCATTATTGATCTTTGTTTTCCTGACTGAATAAAGTTTCTGTTTTTAACTCACAGATTCTTTCTTTCTTTAGATGAATTTTGATATTGATGTTCTCTATGCATTTTTAAATTGCATTTCATTTATTGTATTCTTTAGCTCCACAATTTCTGTTTGGTAATTTTAAAATTTCTATCTCTGTGTTAAACTTATTGTGTTTTTGTATCATTTTTCTGATTTCATTAAATTGTTTCATATAGCTCATTGAGTTTCCCTAAAAGAGCTATTTGGAATTTTTTATTAAGTACATCCTAGATCTCCATATCTTTGGGATCATCTACTAGAAGATTTTTGTGGTCTTTTGTTGGTGTCGTTTTCTTGATTTTTTTCATATTCCTTAAAGTTTTGTAAATTTCCTGTCTTTACATTTGAAGTAGCAGTCACTTCCTCCAGTCTTAAATGCATACAAGAGAGAAATACCTTCCATCAGTTCTGCTAGGGACACTGAGGCTTTCTCAAACCTTCTGCGGATACACCTGCTCTATGTTTCTTGCTCTAGAAATCTTAAGTACCTATGCATGCATGCTAAGTCACTTCAGTCATGTCTGACTCTTCACAACCCAATGGACTGTAGCCCGTTGCCAGGCTCCTCTGTCTATGGACAGACGAGAATACTGGAGTGGGTTGCCATGCCCTTCTCCAGGGGGTCTTCCTGATCTAGAGATCGAACCCACATCTCTTAGGTCTCCTACATTGGCAGGCGGGTTCTTTACCACTAGTACCACCTGGGAAGCCCCTATGCCTTCCCTTATTCCTGCAATACATCAAGTTGAGAGCTGACAGCTTCCCTTTGGTTTTCCAATGGTGGCCCTAAGGCTCTAGTGTGTGGTCTCTCTCTGGCTCACAGATCCACGCTGGTTTCCTGTACTTGCTCACTAACCATCTGCCAAAGCTCAGTCTCCCTGCCATAGCTGAGAGTACCCATGGAGATGGCCACAGGGTCACGTGTGAGTGAGGTGCATAGGGTCCTGGGAATGCTCATGAGCGATTTGGGGAGATCTGCTGGTGAGGCGTCCCCAGCAGTTCATGGATAGGCTTCCTAATGGTGTCTGCAATATGGTTAGTAAGATCTGCATTCCTTTAATGTCCTGCAAGAATCCTATTTGCCTTTCTTTCCGGCTTCTTCTCAGAGCCACTGAATTGGAATCTGCACCTTAACAAGATCCCTGGGTGATTCATATGCCCATTAAAGTTTGCAAAGCAAACATAACATGACTTCTTTTTCAGCCATCATGGAGTAAATCTGCTGCAGCTATCTGCATTCCCATTGGATCGAGTCTAGCCAATCAGAAATCTTGAGACAGTTCCTTTTTCCTTTGGAGTCATTTCTAGTCTGTGGCCTGTGATTGCCTTATTCTTTTCTAGACTCTGCTTGGATGTTACATTTGGTTGACATAGACAACAGTGTGTGTGTGTGTGCGCGCGCGTGCACATGCGTGCACATGTGTAGAAATGTGCATGTGTGAAAGTACCTAGTTAAGGACTATATTTTCATCAAGATGGTAGGTTTTTTAACTGAATATGAAAAGATAAGGAGGACTTTGTAAAGGTGGAATTTGGCAACAAAGAAGGAAGAAGAAAATCCCTTAGAATCACAATAAATGAAATTAGGCATTTCTTAGTAACAACCCACTTACTAATGCTTCACATACATTTCTCTCATTTAATCCTCACAATTCTATAAATTAGGCTTATTATTATCCCTCTTTTACAAATGGGGAAACGGAGGTGCAAAGATACTAATTAACTTGCCCAAGGCCACAAAATAAGTAAATGGTGGAGCAGGCCTTTGATCCCAGACAGTATGAGTAATGCACCCACGCTCTTAACCACATCACTGCTTATGCTCTTAACCACATCACTGCTTATGGAGAAACATGCATCTAGGTTTGAGGAAAATGGAACTCAACCCATTATACACTAAAGAGTCCAGATTAGTTGAAACATAGTATATAAAAAGAGAAGTAATTGGAAAGAAGAGACAGCTAGAGAATTTCTACATAAAGGGTCTAGCGTGGAAATCCAATGAAGGAGTTGCTTAGAGTCTTACCTTGATGTTTTGTTTGCATAATGAGTACTCTTTTTTAACTTGGTATAAGTTAAAAAGAGTATAGTAGTGGGTGCAGGCAAAGGCTAATAAGTGAGCATGCATAAGAGCCCTGTAAAACTAGCTCTTGTCATGGCCAAGTCTGGAGAACTTAGCTGGGGCAAGATATGCATGTTGAACTGGCCCAAATTAATGACTTACTTGAGATTTGTGTGTGAAAGAGATTGGGGGAAAGGGCTAGTGAAGGGCCATAAGAGGTAGAGAGAGGAGTTGGGGAATTATTACAGTAGACTAAGAAGTAGTAAGATCTCAGCTAGAACAGAGGCTGCTAGTTTACGAGGAAATAGACAGTAGACAGTTGTACAGTAGAAGCTGTACCCTATGACTGATAAGGGCAGGATGGAGTGGAAACAGCTAAAAGTGACTCTAGTATTTGCAAACTCAGTGACTGTAAGTCTGATAGAATACTAACAAAAATGGAGTAGCTCGAGGCAATGTTGATTTGAACAGGTTATAGATCTAGCCTCTATTTAAACCCTTGGAAGGACAGAGATCATGTTTGTTGAATGCACAGTCTGTTAAATCATGAGATAATTCAAATTATTATTATTTAAAATTTTTAATTTATTCATTCATTTCTTTATTTTTGGCCGTGCTGAGTCTGTGTTGCTGTGTTTGGGCTTCTTATTGACGTGGCTTCTCCTGTTACAGAACATGGGCTCTAGGAAATCTGGCTCAGTAGCTGTGGTACACAGACTTAGTTGCCCTGTGGCATGTGAATCTTCCCGGACCAGGGATCATACCCATGTCTCCTGCATTGGCAGGTGGATTCTTAACACTGGACCACCAGAGATGTCTCAAATTATTATTGATGAGATAACTAAAGTTCATATTAGAGGAAAAATAATTCTGAAATCCAAAGCTAATCTTGGAATACTGAGGTCATACCACTCCGGGAATATTTTTTCTATATACAATTAGAAACAATTTATACATTATTGGGCTTCCCTTGTGGTTCAGCAGGTAAAGAACACACCCACCAATGCAGGAGACGCAGGAGACACTGGTTCGATCCCTGGGTCAGGAAGATCCCTTGTAGAAGGGAATGCAATCTACTCCAGTATTCTTGCCTGGGAAATACCATGGACAGAGGAGGCTGGTGGGCTAATGTCCATAGGGTTTCAAAGAGTCAGACACAACCAAGCAACTGAGCACGTACATACATCATTAAAGCAAAATAAATAGATAATTATGTTTAAAAATTAGTGAATAAGTGCTTATAACAATATGTGAAAATTTAGATGAAAAACTTGAAGGGAAGATAAAAATTAAATGAGAGAAAAAAGTTTTCCAGAAGGAAGGAATAGCTTGTGTGATAATCCTGGGCTGATAAGAAACAGGCAGTGCATCTGGGCAACTGTAATTAGTTCTGAAGAGATACAGCATAGATAGGTTGGGGTGGAGCAGATCCCAAAGTCTAGTGAGCTAAGTTAACTGTTTAGGCTTCATAACTATAGAGGAACCCTAGAGTAGACAGTACTGTGCGGTGCTTAGTTGCTCTGTCATGTCCGACTCTTTGCGACCCCATGGACTGTAACCCATCAGGCTCCTCTGTCCATGGGAGTTCTCCAGGCAACAGTACTGGAGTGGGTTCTATGCCCTCCTCCAGGCAATCTTCCCAACCCAGGGATCGAACCCAGGTCTCCTGCATTGCAGGCAAATTCTTTACTGTCTGATCCATCCAGCTCAGCTGGTAAACACATTACTAGTGCTCACCAATATCTGGTTCTTTTCTCCTTCCGGGTCACATTTAAGACTCTGCTTCTCAGAACACTTGCAGTTTGGGGGATGTGACTAGTTCTGGTAATAGAACGCATGTAGCGAAAGAGCTGGACAAGACTGAGTGACTAAGCACAGCACAGCAGAACACAGCAATTGGACTGCAGCAAATAATGCCCATCCCCAAAGAGATTAATGTCCCAATTACAAGAACCTGGGACTGTGTTGACTTACATTGCTAAAGTCACTTTTCAGATGTGTTGAAGTTAAGGATCTCGAGATGGGAGAGCTATCCTGGATTATCCAAGGAAACCGAAAGTGTTAGTCACTCAGTTGTGTGTGATTCGTTGCGACCCCATGGACTATAGCTCACCAGGCTCCTCTATCCATGGAATTCTCCAGGCGAGAATACTAGAGTGGGTTGCCATTCCCTTCTCCAGGGGATCTTCCCAGGTCTTCTACATTGCAAAATGTTCTTTACCATCTGAGCCACTAGGGAAGCCCCTGGATTATCCAATGGGCTGACTAATTGTAAGGGACCAGAAGAGATGCGTTAACAGAAGCAGGGAGGAGGACAGAGGAGGGAGGGAGGGAAAGATGAGAGGGAGGGCAAAGTGGAGAGAGAGAGGTAGCGGGATTTGAAGACACTATACTGCTAGCTTTGGAGATGGAGGAATGGGCGCTGAGCCCAGGAATGCAGGCAGCTTCTAGAAGCTAGAAAAAGCAAAGAAAAGGATCCTCTCTTCGACTCTCCAGAGAGAACCATCTGACACCTAGACTTTAGCCCAATGAGACCCAATTGAGCCTCTTGCCCTTCAGAGCTGTAAGATAAAAACTTTGCGCTGTCCTAAGCCACTGTACTCGTAGTAATTTGTTATTAGTAGAAATAGGAAACTCTCACATGTCCTGAGGTAATGAATATCTCTGAAGGATTTTACATCCCTCTCCATCCCCCAAGACTGAACAGGGAAGCCCTGTGATGGCAGAACTATGAGGTGGGTCCAATCTGGATTGATGATAAAGAAAGCAGCCTGGAAGAAACCCTAATCTAGGAACAGAGAGATGTTTTGTCTTTTGAATGATGGAGATTTTGGCTTTGATTCAGAAGCATTGGCCTCTTCTATCCTATCTGTTATAAAGCCATTAATGGTTTTTAAGTAGAAAAACTTTTGCATTTTTATTATTATTTTATCTGTAGTGTGGAGAATGGATTGGAGGGATACAAAGTGGTTAGACTATTTAACTAGAAGACTATTATAAGCATCCAGGAAAAACAGAATCATAACTGGTAGGAATATGAAGAGAAAAAGACAACTTGAAAGATGTTTCTGGAAGTTGAATCGACAAGGTTCAGTGGTTAATTGGATATAGGAAGTGAGTGAGAGAGAAGATGCGAGGATGACCAAGTTTCTTGTTTGGAAGGTGGATGGTGGTGTCCATTGTTGAGAAAAGGAACACAGGAGAAGGGAGATGAGGAGTTTCTGTTGACCACCCAAATGCAGGTACATTGTGGGAAGCAGAATATATGGATTTAGAGCTCAGCAAGTGCGTTAAGTTGGAGGTTAAAGAGTCATCAGCATAGAAATCGTTAAGTGGATCCATTCATTTACTAAGTATTGGAGTGCTTACTGTGTGGTGAGCTCTAGGCACTGGGGCTTCAGCAAGGAAAACAGACTAAAAATCTCAGCTCTCATATAGTGTGCATTCTAGTGGGAAAGGCCAAGATAACCTAGGGAGCAGATGGGGAATGAGGAAAGATGAGGGCTTAGGACAGAAATAAGAATAACACCCATATTCAAAGAATAGCTGAAGGAATAAAGTCCAGACTCTATAGGCTGATACAAAAGATCCTTTATAACCTGACTTTTCTCCCTCTCTCCAGCCTTAATCTTCTGAAGTTTCCATGATACCAGTTTTACTCTAAAGGAGAAGGGGAAAGATCAACAGAAAGAATGAAAACCAGAAAAGTATAATACCAAGAAGACCAGAGGGGCATGTTTTCTGAAGAAAATATTCAACTCTATTAAATGCTGTAGAGAGAACAAGAAAGAGACAGACTGAAAGGTATGTGTTCACTTTGGTGTAGTGGTCAGAGCCATGGGCAAGAGCAGTTTCAGGGCCTGAGGAGTTCCCAGAGGGTCTAGGCCTGAGTGGACTACAAGAGGAGAAATGTTATGTGTTTCTTGCATGATAAAATATTATAAGATGGTATCTCATCACCTCTTTGTGTAACAACTTATCCCAAAACTTAGGGGGATACTTAAAGCATAAGTGTTTGTTGCTTCACACAGTTTTGGAAGGAATTCAGGAGCAGTTTAGCTCAATGGTCTGACTCAAGGTCTCTCATGAGGTTGCCATGGAGATGTCAATCATGGCTGCAGACTCTGAAAGATGTTGGCAAGAGGTGGTTCCTCACTAGCTATAGCTTGAAGGATAGCTCACTGCTTGAAGGACCATTGTCAAGAGGCCCTTCTTAGAGGCTGGTTACCACTGTGGGCCATGGAAATGCAAAGTCAGAAATCTTCCTCAACTATTTATGTTTGTGAAGTGGCCAGTAGTAACATATTACATTGTCTTCTTAAAAATCTCTGTTGTAAATGTTATTAAAAATAATAGCTTCCCTGATGGTCCTGCTTCCCTAAGATTCTGTGCTCCCAGGGGGCCTGGGTTCAATCCCTGGTCAGGAAACTAGATTTCACACATTGTAACTAAAAGATGCCTAAGATCCCAAGTTCCACAACAAAGACCCCTGTGCAGCCAAATAAAAAACAAACAAAACTATTTTTTAAGGACTGCTTTTGGTGAGGAATCAGGGTACCATTGCCTGAAAGATTAAAAAGAAGTCTGGCAAGAGCTGCAACTTTAAATTATTGTGATCTGGCTTTTAGACTTTCTTTGACACACTTGTGATAGATTGCCCCATTAAACATCTTGGTGGAGAGCCATATTGAAATATTTCCCTATATTTAAGAGATTATAATAAATTATGTATTATACTTGTATTATTTCCTATTTTAATATTTTTTTATTATTTATCATATGTGTTTTATAGTATCTTATCACTTTTTAAAAAACTCTCTAATCCAGTGTTTTCAAAAGAGTGGTCAAAAAAATACCCAGTTAGCATACAAATGGAGTTGGCAAAGTTACTACTTTGAGATAGCTAATCTGCTTTGAGATAGTTAATCTACACATTAGTATATTAAGTGTTCTGAGAAGCCCTGCAGTAAACAGTGACCTCACTTTATTTGGCTACAGTATGTTTTTTGTTTTTTTCACATTAATATCAAACTGAATTAGTACCTTGGAAAATTCTTTGGAAAAAAATGATGACCTAATCCTTCTTTTCCTCTCAACTCTTGTTCTCATTATGTTGCTGAAAACAATCACAGTAGCCTTCTCATGGGTCATCTGCTTCAGCAGTCTCCCACCTTTTTGGCTGCTGCTGCTGCTGCTACTGCTAAGTCACTTCAGTCATGTCCGACTCTGTGTGACCCCATAGATGGCAGCCCATCGGGCTCCCCCGTCCCTGGGATTCTCCAGGCAAGAACACTGGAGTGGGTTGCCATTTCCTTCTCCAATGCATGAAGTGAAAAGTGAAAGTGAAGTCGCTCAGTCCTGTCTGACTCTTAGCGACCCCGTGGACCGTAGCCTACCAGGCTCCTCTGTCCACGGGATTTTCCAGGCAAGAGCACTGGAGTGGGGTGCCGTTGCCTTCTCCGACCTTTTTGGCACCAGAGACCAATTTCACAGATGAAAATTTTTCCATGGACCAGGGGTAGAGGGGGTAGGAGGGGATAGTTTGGGGATGATTCAAGCATATTACACATATTGTGCACTTTATTTCTATTATTATTACATCAGTTCCACCTCAGATCATCAGGCATTACAAGGCGGAGGCTGGGGACACCTGACCTGCTTTATCCCTCCCACCCAATCCAGTCTTACATGATCGACTTTGCTGTCCTCCTAAAACAAAGTCTGATCATCCTCCTCGTCTCTTTAGAACCATTGGATGCCACTCAGAATCAGGTGCTAAGTCTTCAGCATGGCGTGAAAGACCCTTGTGTGACGTCTCCAGTCTTGCATCCGGACATTTTCACACCCCAGATCTGCACGGGATTTCCATAGCTCCTCAAACATACCACGTTCTTTCACCCTGCCACGTTTTGTACTTTTTCCCTGAAAAGTCCTGCTCTGTTTTCTTACTTTGGCCTTCAGAATTCTTCTTAAATATAACGATCTGAAATCTTTTGGCACCACCTTGCCACACAGATTTTTCTCCTCAATAGACTTTATGTTTAAATCTTCCAACCTTGTTTTTCATTTTAACTACGCTGAGTTGAAACTCTTTCCAACGAGTCTGGGTGACAAGCCAATCTGGCTCAGGAGCACAGCTGGGAAGGCGTTGGCTCTCCTGGAGGGATTGGATACTATGCAGCTGGTGTTTGGCAAAACTGGAGAAAGTGTTTGGCAGACTTGGTTATGAGTCTTTCAGAGTTCAGAATGGGGATTTTGTGTGTTCTTTAAACGTTGATAGTAAGTCAGCTCCTAGTCAAGTGTAATTAGTCCTTTTTCCTCATCTCTATACCACCCAGTGACACTTCACACCTGTATTTATTTACATGGAACAAATCCATTGGAATTGCTGTGTGTTCCTTTTGCCTATCTATCCTCTGTCTATCAAATCTTTTTCTTCTCACAGTGCTCTGTCTGCCTTTTCCTTTGGGGAACCCCTCTCCTTTGCTCTTATCTTTGCAGTTAGGGGGAGCTGACCCCACTCCATATTCAAGAGTAGCTTCATGATCCACAGCTATTCAGAGTATTTTATTCCTCTGTTCACAGTGATTGGCTCAGGGGAGAGTAATGTTGCAAGCCGAATTAATGAGACTTCACTTTTTAAATTTTGCTAGAGCTATTGCAGAAGAGGCACCCTGTTCCAGCAGAAGTGGCTAAGTAGGTCAAGTCCATGTCCATAGCAAGAGGGAGCCACTACACAAGAGGGTGTGCTCAAGCTGAAAGATCATAGAAGAAAGGGTTGAGCAACAGAGACCTGTTTGTGATGTCATTTGAGTACCCAAACCCAACCTCAATTGGGAATTTCAATTGTATGAGTCAATTAATGTCTTTTCCCCCCCTTAAGTTAGTTGAAGTGTGGTTTCTGTGGCTTGGTGTTAAATACCTTTTTGATAATAAAGAAATTGTTTGTTTACATAACTGATTTCCAAGTAATTTTTAACCGTAGTTTTCTTATTTTTTCCACTGTAGCTCCCGGCTGGCATATTATACCAGGTACAATCTTTCATTGTATGAATCACTGAGCCTCCATCACAAAGCAAATATGTGACTTTCCAAAGTTAAAATATTATTGGTACTAAGTGTTAGTCACTCTGTTGAGTCCAACTCTTTGTGACCCCATGGACCATAGCCCACCAGGCTCCTCTATCCATGGAATTCATCAGGCAAGAATATTGGAGTGAGTTGCCATTTCCTTCTCCAGGTGATTTTCCTGGCCCAAGGATTGAACTTGGGTCTCCTGCATTGCAGGTAGACTCTTCACTGACTGAGCCACCAGGGAAGTCCATTGGTACTAAGGATATTATCAAGCTCTTCTCCCCCTACCCCTGGAGTTAAACAAATTGATTACAAAATTTATCTGTAAAAATAAACAAGTGGGATTATCCAGGAAAACTCTGGGGGGAAGTAGGGGGTTTCTCTAGCAGATATATTAAACACAATAAATTCTCTATAATTAAAACAATATTGGGATTTCTCTGGTGGCCAGTGGTTAAGAATCCACCTTCCAATGTAGGAGACTTGGGTTCAATCCCTGGTCTGGAAAATAAAAGTCCCCCATGTTGCTGGGCAACTAAACCTGTGCAACACAACTACTGAGCCTGTGCTCTGCAACAAGAGAAGCCCAAGCACCGCAACAAAGACCCATCACAGCCAAAATACCAGCCAACAAAACAAACAAAAAACCAAAACCAGCAAACAAAAAACAGTATCGTATTGGCATGAGCTTCCCAGGTGGCACACATCGTAAAGAATTTGCCTGTAATGCAGGAGACTTAAGAGATGTGGGTTTGATCTCTGGGTTGGGAAGATCCTCTGGAGTGGGAAATGGCAACCCACTCTAGTATTCTTGCCTAAAAAATCCCACGAACAGAGGAGTCTGGAGGGTTATAGCCCACGGGGCTGCAGAGTCAGACATGACTGAGCACACACACACACACTGGCGCATGGAAAGACAAACGGAGGAATAGAATAGAAAATGCAGAAATAAATCCAAATTAATTCTTACATTTAGTTTGTGATAAAGATGATGTATGAGTTTCCTATTGCTATTATCACAAACTTAGTGACTCAATATGACACAAATTTAGTAATAGTTCTGTAGATCAGAAATTGGAAAAGGTTCTCAGTAGGTTAAAATCAAGGCGTCTGCAGGACTGCATTACTTCTGTAGGCTTTAGGAAACAGCCATTTCCTTGTTCTCCCCAGCTTCAACAGGCCTTCTGTATTTTATGGTTCATGGCTTGCTGGGGAGAGAAAAATCTATCTACCCCACTACCCCTCTTGAGTTCTTCTGACTGGAATAACAATAAAATTGACACAAGCCAGATTAACAGGAGAAAATAAACAAATTTTAATTCATGTGATTTCATGGAGATTTCATAGAAATGGAACTTAAGAAGTGTCCAGAGCAAGCAGCTTTTACACTTTGTTAAAAAAAAAAACAAAACAATAAATTCATGAGGAGTTGACAGGACAAAGAAGCTTAGGTTTTGGGTGCCCAATTAGTGGAGAATCTAAACAGAATTTGGTTTGCGGGCAGTAAATTAAAGAAGAAAGAAGGTTTGTTTATATTGGCTTTTCAGTTCAGATTCCCTGTCATTGGCAAAAGGGTGTCCTTCTATCTCCAGATGCAGGGAGGGCACCTTTCACATGGGAGATTTACTTTCAGTTTTTAGGGAGACAGGAGGGTCAGCATGCCCCTTCTGCACTGGCCATTCCTTAAGTAACTTTAACTCAAAATAATCAATATACCTGTTAGGCATGTTTTGGTGTGGCCTATCCTGGGCCCCAAAAGGCTCATGGCTCCCTCCTTTCTCTTCAAAGCCAGCAGTGTTACATTTCATCTCAAATCTTTCTCTGACTCTGACTTCCTTTTCTGACTCCCTCTCCCACTTTAAAGGACCCTGTGATTATTCTGAGCCTACCTAGATAAAAGTAATCTTCTTATTTTAAGGTTGGTTAATTAGCAAACTTAATTCCATTTGCTACTGTAATTCCCCCTTGCCATGTAAACAAGTTCGCAGGTTTCAAGGATTAGGACTTGAGTATTTTTGTGGGAGAGAGTGCTTTATGCCATCTACCACAGATAGCATCTTAAACGAGTTAAAAAAACTGAATTTATAAAATAAATGATGTGAAGATAAATAGTTTATGGAAAAAGATAAAAGTGGATTCCCTCTTCACATCTTCATATTTATCCTAGGATAAATTTCACATGTACGGTTGACCCTTGAAGAACATGAATTTGAATTGTGTGGGTCCACTTATACAGGGATATTTTCAATAACTGTTTATTATAGTACTACACTATCCTGGGGTTGGTTGAACCCGAGGATACAAAAGCTCAGATATGGAGGGTTGACTATTAGCGATACTCAGAATTTTAACTGCCTGGAGGGTCAGCATCCCTAATCCTTTGTGTTGTTCAAGAGTTAACTTTGTAAGGGATTTAAATGTAAAACTACAAAACCATACAAGCAACAGAAAAGATATGGGTGAATTCCTTTATAAATTTAAGTAGGTAAAGCTTTCCTAAGTGAAAAGTGAAAGTGTTAGTTGCTCAGTCATGTCCGACTCTTTGCTACCCCATAGAATGTAGCCCACCAGGTTTCTCTGTCCACGGAATTCTCCAGGCAGGAATACTGGAGTGGGTTGCTATTCCCTTCTTCAGGGGATCTTCCCAACCCAGGGACTGAACCCAGGTCTCCTGCATTGCAGGCAGATTCTTTACCATCTGAGCCACCAGGGAAGCCCTAAATCTTGCCTAAATCTAACACTAAATTTAAAAGCAATAAGGGTAGATAAAGATATGTGTATGTGTATATGTGAGAAGGGAATGGCTACCCACTCCAGTATTCTGGCCTGGAGAATTCCATGGACTATACATCACAAAGAGTCAGACACAACTGAGCAAATTTGCTTGGTTTTGATGTTTTGATAGTAAGAGAAGGCTTCCCAGATGGCTCAGTGGTAAAGAATTTTTTGCAACCCCATGGACTATATAGTCCATGGAATTCTCCAGGCCAGAATACTGGAATGGGTAGCCTTTCCCTTCTCCAGGGGATCTTCCCAAGCCAGGGACTGAACTCAGGTCTCCCGCATTATAGGCAGATTCTTTACCAGCTGAGCCACAAGGAAAGCCTAAGAAAACTGGAGTGGGTAGCCTATCCCTTTTCCAGCGGATCTTCCAGATCCAGGAATCGAACTGAGCTCTCCTGCATTGCAGGCAGATTCTTTACCAACTGAGCTATGAGGGAAGCCATACCTTATTATTATTATTTATTGGCTGCCCTGGGTCTTCATTGCTGTGCACGGGCTTTCTCTAGTTACAGTGAGCAGGGGCTACTCTCTAACTGCGGTGCATGGGCTTGTCATTGCAGTGACTTCACTTGTTGCAGAGCACAGGCTCTAGAATGCATGCGCTTCAGCAGTCGTGACACGTGGGCTCCAGGGTACGGGTCAGTAGTTGTGGCCCACAGACTTAATTCCCCCACAGCACATGGGATGGTCCCAGACCAGGGACTGAATCTGTTGACCCCTGCAATGGCAGGTGGATTCTTAACCACTGGACCACCAGGGAAGTCCCTTAAACATTTTGATGTCATTTATCTTCAATATAAATCCTAACTTAGTGTGATTTATAATAAGAAAAAGTATTTGGTCTCTGTCCACTGTTTCTGGCACAGAGTTCCTAAAACCCTTGGAATTTTCAGTGTTGAGAGTAATAAAGGTGTCATTTGTTATGTGAATGAGGTGACTTTTGGACCTCACTGAAGGATGGTGGCTGACTGCCAGGACAATCAACCTTGTTGTTAGAGACTTAGAACTTTCAATTCTACCCTCTTGACCTTGAGAGAGGGGAGAGGAGTTGGAAGTTGAATCAGTCACCTATGGCTAATGATTTAATCAATTGTGTCTATGTAATAAAACCTCCATTAAGAACCCAAATGGACAGGGTTCAGAGAACTTCTGGGTGGGTGAACACGTGGAAGTTTGTGAAGAGTGGCCCGTTTGGAGAGGCATGGAAGCTCCATGCCTTTTCCCTGTGCCTTGCCCTATGCATTTCTTCCATCTGGCTATTTCTGAATTCTATCCTTTTATAATAAGCCAGTGATCTAGTAAGCAAGATATTTACTGAGCTTTGTGAGTCACGCTAGCAAATTAACAGAACCCAAAGAGGGGGTTGTTGGAACCTTAAATATGTAGCAGTTCAGTCAAAAGCACAGAGGACAATCTGGGCTTGCAAGTGGCATTGGAATGTATGTGTTGGGGGCAGTTTTGTAGGGCTGAACCCTTATCCTGTGGAATCTGATGCTGTCTCTGAGTAGACAGTGTCAGAAATGAGTTGAAATGTAGGACACCCACAAGGGGCCTGAGAATTGCTTGTTGCAGATATGAGGGAACGCCCTATTCCCAATAGTGGGATTAGGTGCAGAACTTTTAATCTAATGAAAAGGCCAAAAATCCATGACTTGCCGAAGAGCAAGAAGCTCCCTTGCACTCAGAATTTGGTCTTATTATACTGTTTTCCCCTAAAACATATCAAAGTGCTTGGCACAGAGGCTTCCCCGGTGGCTCAGCAGTAAAGAATCTGTCTGCAATACAAGAGCTGCAAGAGATGCAGATTCGATCCCTCAGTAGGGAAGAGTCCCTTGGAGGAGGGCATGGCAACCCACTCCCGTATTCTTGCCTGGAGAATCCCTTGGCCAGAGGAACCTGGCAGGCTACAGTCCTCAGGGTCGCAAAGAGTCGGACACTACTGAAGCAACTTCGCACTCATGCACGCAGTTAGCAAAGAAGCTATCAAAAAAAGTACTAATGTCACGTTAAAAGGATTCAGGAGGACCTAAGGAGGACCCCATTGGCAGAAGATGGAACAATTCCAAAGGTACTAGATTAAAACATGTTCTATAGTTGTTTGATTAATGTTTTATATGTACAACTATGTGAACTCTGTTAGTCATTTTTTAAAGTTCCTTTAAATTCACTGATTTGGGTCTGATTATCCTGGTGGCTCAGATGATAAAGAATCTGTCTGAAATGTGAGAGACCAGGGTTCAATTCCTGGGTCAGGAAGATCCCCTGGAGAAGGGAATAGCTACACACTCCAGTACTCTTGCCTGGAGAATTCTATGAACAGAGGAGCCTGGTGTGCTGCAGTCCATTGGGTTAAAAAGAGATGGATAGGACTGAGTGACTAACACTTTCACTTTTTAATTTCATTGAAAAGAATTTAGACTCGACTGAGCGACTAACACTTTCACCTTTCAGTTACTGGGCAAGTATTCACATATTACAGTAAAATCTACTTTATCAGAAAAAAGATGGAACAATTTTAGCATCAATAATCATGCTAACTGCAGTGACTTTAAAACAAAATATATTTTAATTAGTTGCTTCACAATAATACTTACTTAAAAAAACTACCACCATCACCAAATACATTGGTTCCATAATGCTAGAGGACCAATTTATTATTTTTAATAAAAATTAATTTAATCAAAGCGTTTACCCTATCTTCCTTCTATTGGTAACCACTAGGTAGATATATGCCTTTCCTATATTGTACCATTGGTAACTGTTGGGTAGATGAGGGGAAGTTTTCCTTTATAGAAATATTCTAGGAAATAAATTAAGTAATAAATCTATTGGAGTATTATCTTTTTACTACTCCTTGCCACCCCCTATTGATCCCCATTAGGAATCAAGACACAGAGCATCAATGGCTGCTTATAAAATTGAAAAAGAGACAGTGTGCTTCCTAATGAACAATACTACATCATCTATAGAGAAGTCTTGTTAAAAATCAAATCTGAATCTGATCAAGCCTTAGATCTAGCAACTGACAAGAAAAATAGAGAACACAGGAACCAATGAACTACTCCATAGGGATGCAACTAACAAAATGCAAACTGAGGGAAACTCTAAAGATCTCTAAAGATCAAATGACAGTATTTGCAACAATCAACTATTAAGCAAAAAAAAAAAAAAATGGAGGAGACTATCAATTAAAAGAAACTCAAGAGATTCATCAACCAAATTTAATGTGCTAAACTGGTAAATAAGTAGAAAGAATCAAGCATTCATCTTATGTTTTTTACTAAAACTGGAATAACCCAAAGAGCAGACCTCAGCAATGGCACCTGCTGTCTGATCATCTTTTTCAGTCTGTGTTTTGGACACTAAATGAAATCCACAGAGATTTGCTCACCAGTTGGTGAAGATAATTATCATTATGATAATACTAATGTATTATTAATGAAGATAACAATGACGATAATAATGTAATTAACTTCTTGAGCCCCCCTTATGTGTGAGAAACTGTGTGTTATTTCATTTCCTTTCCCAGTGATGCTAATGTAAGTACTTTATTATTTGACTATTACAGATATTATTTCCAGATTTCCATATTACAGATGAGGAAACAGAGGTTTAGATAAATTGAATGACTTGCTCATGATCTCACAGCCAATATTAAGCTGGAAGTTTGTGCCTGAGAACAAGATTCCTGACTGTCCAGGGCTTTTTACCTTCCTCAAGGACTTAATTCACCATAAATGCAAAAGAAAAAGTAACTCTTTCAGTTGCATGTTATCTGACACTGTAAATATAGTTAAGCAAGAGGTTCCATAGCCTCTAAAATAAATAGTATGCAGAAGAAATACAATGAAATCCATACCCCGTTTATAGCTGAGGGGTCTGTACCTTTTCACTTAGACTGGAGCTCTGCTTTAAATGGATTGTCATTTCAGGATTGCTTCAGGGGCCAATGGTGGTAGAGAGCAATGTTTTAGTCTAATAATACTAACCTGAATATTAAAAATGTGCTATCGAGGGACACAGTGTACTCTTGCATTATAGAGGAAGAAAGGAAAAAAAAAATTAAAACTAGAGCAGAGAGGTAGAAAGGTGAAGAGGAAAATAGGTTATGGAAATGAGAATTCAGCTGGGGAATACGCTTAATGAATAATTAGTGAGAGGGGCTGGGGTATATGTAAGGCTGGGCTCACTGCAACCTGCATACTGCATGGAAGTTAGAAGGACAGCGTGCACTGTGTAATGTTTTTTTTTTTTCTCATATCATTAATGGTAACAATTCAAACACTGCTAACATGTCATGGAGGCCTGGCAGACTACTGCCTGGGTGAGGTGATGACATTCATCTTATTCTGCTCTGCATTTGACCTCTGTGTTTTGTCATTTGATTATGACTTGTGAGGGCCATTTGGATCATGCTGGCAATTATTCTGGATGCAGTAGAATCTGGAAATTTTGTACCAGGATTTATCAAGGACTATGCTCATTTTTATTCAAAAATGAGGATAAATTCGAACCTTTGACCTCCAAGGGTCATTCTTGAATCTAGGAATCAGCTAGCCCCAGAAGTGTTGTGTTAATTCCTCAGTCATGTCCGACTCTGTGCAACCCCATGGACTGTAGACTGCCAGGCTCCTCTGTCCATGGAATTCTCCAGGCCAGAATACTCAAGTGAGTAGCCATTTCCTTCTCCAGGGGAACTTCCCAACCCAGGGACTGAACCCAGGTCTCCTGTACTACAGGCTCAGAAGAGCAGTTGGCAAGTCTGATTTTTAGGCTGTGCTTCAAAATACCAAGATATAGTTTGGGCACTGTTTTTTGTTTTGTTTCATTTTATAAGATTGAATGTTAAATTTTATTCTCAATGCATGCAGTATAGAACAGAGTAATGATGATCATAACAAAGTAATGATGATAGTATTTTGAGCATGAAATGTACTAGATCAGGTAAAGTTTGAGATGTGAAAAACAACATCCAGGGATAGGTTCAGACTATTCAAAGCTCACACAATCTAAACTTAAATGTTCCTTCATCATGTGACTGACAAAAATCTGGGTCCCTGGGTCTACCCTTCTGTCAAACTTCCTAGTATTTTCTCATATCTTTTGTTAACTATAGCACAGAGATCACAGAATTATGTTTCCTTCCCCTCTATCCACTCCTTTCCCAGTCATTCTGCCTTCTCCGAAGGCTGAGGGGCTCATTACCACAGAGAGATTTGATTTCTTGAGTTCGCCCTTAAAAAATACCTGACAACATTTTGGAATACTTCAATTAGCTGTGGATTAGATACTGGTTTGTGTCCCTATTATATGAAATTACTAATCCCAGGGAATAACAAAGGTGTTGAATACGTTAGGTGCTTAAGAAATATAGCTGTGATTTGATCAAATACATGTCCTGTTCTTAGGAACACATGAAGTTCTTCCCAAGCAAACCTTATTTTTGTTTTGGCTCTGAATTAAGCCTTGACTAATATTGACTGGCTTGTTCTTCAGAATAACAAGGTCCCACCCTGAAGTCCAGCACAGCCTCATGCAGTGTAGGATTTCCTCTCTCTCCAAGGCCAAAGAGTCATTGCATTAGCTATTGTGATGACAAATCAAGAACTCTCCACCCTGTAAACAAAACAATTTAAAACACATTGAAGTTAAAAACAAAAGTAATCTCACGTAAATAGGAGAAACATCATTTATCAGACAGTTTTTTAAAGGGATCTCTGTTATTTATGAACCTGAACTTGAGTTGTATACACAGCCTTTATTTCCATGGTGGCTGTTCTCATTTATTTAGATGTTTAATGTATAAACCTCTCTGACTTTCATAAACTGTTGCACTGATCTCTATATTTTCTTTATTCCTATCTGTGTTATAAATGAAATAAGTACTTAACAATTCATCTATGTTTTGACCTGAGTTATACTTCAGTGGTGGCTTAGAGGGTAAAAAATCTGCCTGCAGTGTAGGGGACCCTCGTTCCCTGGGTCGGGAAGATCCCCTAGAGAAGGGAATGGCTACCCACTCCAGTATTCTTGCCTGGAGAATTCCAAGAACAGAAGAGCCTGACAGGCTACGGGCATGGCATCTCAAAGAGTCAGTCAGACACGACTGAGTGACTAACACTTTCATAAAAACCCACACATGCAGTATGCTAGCCATTAGCTATATGTGTCTATTGAATAGGGCTTCCCAGGTGGAGCAGTGATAAAGAATCTGCCTGCCAGTGTAGTAGACACAAGAGATGCAGGTTTGATCCCTGGGTTGGGAAGATCCCCTAGAGTAGGAAATGCAACCTACTCTAGTGTTCTTGCCTGGAAAATTCCATGGGCAGAGGAGCCTGGTGAGCAACAATCCAAATACTTGAAATGTGGGTAGTACAAATTAAGATGTACTATAAGTGTACATGCAGAATTTCCGATGTAGAAGAACAAGAAAAACCCATAAAATATCTCATTAATATTTTTATAGTGATTACACATTTAAATGCTAATATCTGTGATATATACTGAGTTAAATAACATACATCACTGAATTCAATTATTTCTTCTTCTTTAAATGTTACCTTTGGAACATTTAAATTAAATATATGTGGCTCATATATTTCCCTTGGGAAGAACTTTTATAAACAATATAGATCCTTGTTAATGATATGTCATATCTGGTGTAAGGAGTTGACCAATGAAAGAAAAAAATCATGTAAACTCTGTGTGATTGTATAATGATCTAGACGAAACTTTACAGCACTGGCAGGTGTAAAACACTGTAACTATTCACCTCTCCTTTCAGCCAGGAAAAAGATGCACCCATGGGTACTCCTAGTTGCGTTCCTGGTGTTAGACACGTTCCAATCAGGGAAGCCAGAGCAATCATTTTCTTAAGGGCCCAGGCAACTTCTTTTCCCAGACTTGTGGGTACTTAACATTCTTCCTCCACATGAGGCCTTCTGACCGCTTCTCATTTACTCCCTAACACATCGTGTTTTTCATCACTGTGCTTAGTGTTCAGTCAGTTCAGTCACTCAGTCGTGTCCGACTCTTTGCGACCCCATGAATCGCAGCACGCCAGGCCTCCCTGTCCATCATCAACTCCCGGAGTTCACTCAAACTCATGTCCATCAAGTTGGTGATGCCATCCAGCCATCTCATCCTCTGTCGTCCCCTTCTGCTGCCCCCAATCCCTCCCAGCATCAGGGTCTTTTCCAGTGAGTCAGCTCTTCGCATGAGGTGGCCAAAGTATTGGAGTTTCAGCTTCAGCATCAGTCCTTCCAATGAACACCCAGGACTGATCTCCTTTAGGATGGACTGGTTGGATCTCCTTGCAGTCCAAGGACTCTCCACCATAGTGCCTGGTAATTCTCTTTCTTAAGAGAGAAAGAGAAGAAGGGAAAGAGGGGAGGGAAGAAAAGCACAGGAATCCTTCTTGGCTCTAACCGGCAGCATTTCAGTCTGTGGGTAGGAAGCAGGGACAGGTGTGGTGGATGACAGTGAGGCTATGGGAGCATCTCCAGATACCTATCTGTTCCAGTATGCTCATGGCCTTTACCTAGGCCAGTGGTTGTTCTCACCAGTCTCCTCCCAATCCAACCTACCCCTTGTTTAAGTAGGTGAAAATTTCAAAAGTAAATGTTATCTCTAAAGCCTTCTCCTGGCTCAGGGTTTTCTGGATTCTGGTTCCAGATGAAAATGTCCTAGGTGCACAGGGATAAATGTAACTAAGTGAAGCACATTCATCAATCACTTTGGGTGTCTCAGACCATAAAGAATCTGCCTACAATGCGGAGACTCGAGTTTGATCCCTGGGTTGGGAAGATCCCCTGGAAAAAGGAATGGCTACCCATTTCAGAACTCCATGGACAGAGGAGCCTGGTGGGTGGTCTATGGGGTGGGTGGTCTATGGGGTGGTGGGTGTTCTATGGGGTGGGTGGTCTATGGGGTGGTCTATGGGGTCACAAAGATTCAGACACGACTGACAGACTAACGCTTTTTGAGGATACAAGTGGTTTTTTGAGTGGTGGTTGTTTAGTATGCTTGCTTGGCGTTGACCTCTGTTCTAACATACATTCTTTCTTACTGCACTTTTGATATTTACTAAAATTGACTCTTACTGGGCCCTGATGAAAGCGTCAAGAAATTTCAAAGGATTAATATAATATGGACCACTTTTTCCTACAAAGTGTAATCAAATTAGAAATCAATGAAAAATAATTAGAACTCTTCCAAAAATTTGAACATTGGAAACTCACTTTAAATTAGACATGGGAAAAAATTAAAATGGAAGCTAGAAAATATTTGCCTTTTTATACAGTTCATGGGGTTCTCACAGCTAGTATACTGGAGTGGTTTGCCATTCCCTCCTCCAGTGGACCACATATTGTCAGAACTCTCCACTATGACCCATCCGTCTTGTGTGGCCTTACATGGCTCACAGCTTCATTGAGTTATGCAATCCCCTTCACCATAACAAGACAGTGATCCATGAAAAAAAAATTTATAACTAAAAGGTTATGAATCTATCACATACCAAAACTTACAGAAATCTGTTAAAGCAGTACTTAGAAAAAATATTATAGCCTGCATTTATTTTATTAGGACCAAAAAAATATGAAAACTAATGAACAAAGCATCTCTTTAGGTTAGTCTTTCTATGGTAACACACAACCAGGAATCCTAGTGCTTTCTAATTATAAAAATTTATTTTCTCCTCATATTACACAAAACTAGGAGTCAGCTACTGCTTCTTAGCACACATGCACATACTGCTATTTGCTGTCTTGATCAAAAAAATTGTTTCCTTCCTTCTGAAGTCAAAATATATTCACCTCCACCTCTAAGGAAGAAATTCTAAAGATTTCATCTAATCTGGGCACAAAATGCAAAACTTATCTTTCCAGAGAGTGAGGATCTGAAGGATCCAATAAAAGTGTACTTCCTTCAAAATACAATAGTGAGACAGTGAACAATAACTTCAACAAACACTCTTATTGGGAAGAAGATAAGAACTGTTACTTGATAAGGCCTTTATTTTTCCCAATCCATTGTTTTTCTAGGTGGTAGAATCATTTCTCTGGAAGAACATGCATTTCTTTTCTTTTTTTAAGAACATGCATTTCTATTCTACTCCTCAGCCACATCTCATAAGAGTACTGGAATAATATGCATCTTTGGGGGGCTGAGCAGCTTACTAAGACTCCTCTCTCCTTCTAGAAAACTGGGGGCCCCAAAGTTGTTTTATGTTTTAGAAGTCTCTTGGAACTTTTGACCAAAACTCTCTAAAAAATGTAGGTTTAAAAAAATTATTTGATTTCAGTCAGCAACTAGCACACTCCTGTTCTGAGATGCTCTGTTCTCTCTAGACTTCTAAATAACTTGAGCTACCAGGCTTTGAGGAAAGTGTGGATATCTCTTTTTTGCTAAGGCATTTTATCCAGTTAACATGATTTTCTAAGGGTCACCTTAAGTCAGCCAGTTTTCAACACAGGTTATGAATGGCAATGCCCTTTGTCTGGACATGTATTATCATCTGAATCTTAATTGTGCCTTTTTTCTCAAAAGCATTTCTATTTCTCTTTCCAGTTCACTTCAGTTCAGTTGCTCTGTCTTGTCCAACTCTTTGTGACCCCATGGACTGCAACACACCAGGCCTCCCTGTCCATCACCAACTCCCAGAGCCTACCCAAAATCATGTCCATTGAGTCAGTGATGCCATCCAACCATCTCATCCTCTGTCGTCCCCTTCTCCTCCCGCCTTCAATTCTTCCCAGCATCAGGGTCTTTTCAAATGAGTCAACTCTTCGCATCAGGTGGCCAAAGTATTGGAGTTTCAGCTTCAACATCAGTCCTTCCAATGAAACAGTTTTGTTTTCCAGCTCTAAAATCCTTGTAATTCCTGGTTGCTCTCATTTCTCTTTCTTCCCTGATGATTGGGTTATAAATTGGCCCAATTCATTTCTGAGTTTATGTGACAATTCTGGGGGAAAAAATAACCAAGTCACACTAGTAACATTCTGTTTTGAAACCTCTTTCTCTGAAGCCACTCATTCATTAGGTAGGTTATCTGCTTCCTAAGTTGTTGCAGGTAATGGCTTGCTAAAATATTTTGCCTCTACATATTGTGGGTCACTGTTTCTTCATACTCTAATAACTATTTATAACTTGTCTCTTGGACCCAAGGTCAATATAACAGATTTTCAGCTTTTTGCAACAGGAGCAGTTAACCTTAAGATACTAGTATCTATTTTAGTCACTTGCTATAATAACAAATAAGCTCAAAAGTTTAGTGCAACAAGAAAAAATTAATTTCTCACTCATGTTATACAGAATCCTGGGTCAGTTGTTGTTCAGCCAGATGCTTTAAATAGGTTGGGCTCTGCTCTGCTGTCCTCTTATGTGACTGAAAGTCCAGCTTCTGTGCCAGCAATTCACAATGCCTCTTAATGCTTCCACTTAGAATTAGAAGTCAAAGAGCTGGCATCCTGTCCCTAGTGTTCACATTACATTTTCCAAAGCAAATTACAGAATTTAGGCCACAATCAGTGGGCAAAGAAATGCAGAAATATACATAGAAACACAAAAAAGTATTGAGAAGGAAGACATGAATGATGGGAGTATTAACAAAATTTACCCATGATCCCATCTTAAATGGTTTGAAGACAGCACATAATAAACTATCTCCATAAAAAGAGAAACAGAAAAAAATGAACAAAAACTATCAAAAAGTTATTAACTAAACCAAATTCTTAAAAATAACAAACACAGAACTGAGAAACCTCTGACAACTTGGTCAAATGAAAGAGGCTAAAACATGAAAAGGGGACCATCACCAGAGATGTAGCAAAGATTACAAAGAAGTAAGAGAATCATACAAACACTTTGGAAAATATGGGTAACAGATAAATTTGTAGAGCTGTCATTAACACAGCTCTTCACACAGAATGTAAATACTTGAACAACACCACAAAGAAATTGCATCAGTACTTCAAGATCTTCCCTAAGTTAAAACATCAAATCAGTATTATAGGCAAGTTTTATCAAACATTTAAAGAACAAGTGCTTTGAGTTTATACAATATTGTAGAGACTACAAAATAAAAAAGAGAAACTATCTCCCCCTAAATAATTCTAGAAGGCTAAGTCAACCTTGGTGGCAAAACCTGACAAGAATAGAAAGAAAGTTTATAGAACCATCTTAATCAAGAGTTGACTCATTGGAAAAGACCCTCATGCTGAGAGGGATTGGGGGCAGAAGGGGAAGGGGATGACAGAGGATTAGATGGCTGGATGGCATCACCGATTTGATGGACATGAGTTTGAGTAAACTCCGGGAATTGGTGATGGACAAGGAGGCCTGGCGTGCTGCAATTCATGGGGTCACAAAGAGTCGGACACGACTGAGTGACTGAACTGAATCATGAACATGAATGCCAAAATTTTATATATATTAGTAAAAAAATACCAGGAATATATTAAAAGTTTAACATATCTTCAACAATCTGGGTTTATTACAGTAATGAAAATCTTGTTTAACATTAGAAAGTAAGTTATTATAATTTTTAATATAAAAAGTTTAAATGATTGGGATTAACAGATACAAACTACTATATATAAAATAGATAAGCAACAAGGATTTACTGTGTAGCACAGGGAACTATATTCAATATTTATAATAACCTATAATGGGAAATAATATAAAAATATGTATCTACATAACTGAATCACTTTGCTGTACACTTAAAACTAACTCAACATTGTAAATCACCTATACTTTAATAAAAACAAAGCTCAAATGACAAAAATTTGGCTATTATCTCAACAGAATCATAAAAAGTTTTGGATGAAATTTAATAGTGGTTGATAAAACACCTAGTATGTTAGGAAAAGAAAAAACTCTTCAATAAACAGGATCTAGAAAAATACTCAGGAAGTATTTTAATAATGGAATATTAAAAATCTCTAAAACTTTCAGATCATAAAAGAAAAAGCATCATTCTAGCACTGCTGCTGCTGCTGCTGCTAAATTGCGTCAGTCGTGTCCAACTCTGTGCGACCCCATGGACTGCAGCCCACCAGGCTCCTCCATCCACGGGATTTTCCAGGCAAGAGTACTGGAGTGGGTTGTCATTGCCTTCTCTGATTCTAGCACTACTTATATTCAATTTTGTGTCTAAGGCAATGAGGCAAGAAAAAGACGTGAGCATAAGGACTGCAAAGATAGAACATTATCCTCAATGGTGAAAAATTGATAGCATTTCCCCTAAAGTCAGGAACAAGACAAGGGTACCCACTCTCACCACTACTATTCAACATAGTTTTGGAAGTGTTGGCCACAGCAATCAGAGCAGAAAAAGAAATAAAAGGAATCCAGACAGGAAAAGAAGAAGTAAAACTCTCACTATTTACAGATGACATGATCCTCTACATACAAAACCCTAAAGACTCTACCAGAAAATTACTAGAGCTAGTCAATGAATATAGTAAAGTTGCAGGATATAAAATTAGCACACAGAAATCCCTTGCAATCCTATACACTAACAATGAGAAAACAGAAAGAGAATTTAAGGAAACAATACCATTCACCATTGCAACAAAAAGAATAAAATACTTAGGAGTATATCTACCTAAATAAACAAAAGACCTATATATAGAAAACTATAAAACACTGATGAAAGATCAAAGAGGACACAAATAGATGGAGAAAGATACCATGTTCCTGGATTGGAAGAATCAATTTTGTGAAAATGAGTATACTAACCAAAGCAATCTATAGATTCAATGCAATCCCTATCAAGCTACCAACAGTATTTTTCACAGAACTAGAACAAGTAATTTCTCAATTTGTATGGAAATACAAAAAACCTCAAATAGCCAAGGCAAACTTGAGAAAGAAGAATGGAACTGGAGGAATCAACCTGCCTGACAGGCTCTACTACAAAACCACAGTCATCAAGACAGTGTGGTACTGGCACAAAGACAGAAATATAGATTAATGGAACAGAATAGAAAGCCCAGAGATAAATCCACGTACCTATGGACACCTTATCTTCGACAAAGGAGGCAAAGATATACAATGGAAAAAAGACAACCTCTTTAACAAGTGGTGCTGGGAAAACTGGTCAACCACTTGTAAAAGAAGGAAACTAGAACACTTTCTAATACCATACACAAAAATAAACTCAAAATGGATTAAAGATCTAAATGTAACACCAGAAACTATAGAACTCCTAGAGGAGAACATAGGCAAAACACTCTCCGACATAAATCACAGCAAGATCCTCTATGACCCACCTCCCAGAATATTGGAAATAAAAGCAAAAATAAACAAATCGGACCTAATGAAACTTAAAAGCTTTTGCACAACAAAGGAAACTATAAGTAAGGTGAAAAGACAGCCTTCAGAATGGGAGGAAATAATAGCAAACAAAGAAACAGACAAAGGATTAATCTCAAATATACAAGCAACTCCTACAGCTCAATTCCAGAAAAGTAAATGACCCAATCAAAAAATGGGCCAAAGAACTAAACAGACATTTCTCCAAAGAAGACATACAGATGGCTAACAAACACATGAAAAGATGCTCAACATCACTCATTATCAGAGAAATGCAAATCAAAACCACAATGAGGTACCCCTACACGCCAGTCAGAATGGCTGCTATCCAAAAGTCTACAAGCAATAAATGCTGAGAGGGTGTGGAGAAAAGGGAACCCTCTTACACTGTTGGTGGGAATGCAAACTAGTACAGCCAATATGGAGAACCGTGTGGAGATTTCTTAAAAAACTGGAAATAGAACTGCCATATGACCCAGCAATTCCACTTCTGGGCATACACACCGAGGAAACCAGATCTGAAAGAGACACGTGCACCCCAATGTTCATCGCAGCACTGTTTATAATAGCCAGGACATGGAAGCAACCTAGATGCCCATCAGCAGATGAATGGATAAGAAAGCTGTGGTACATATACACAATGGAATATTACTCAGCCATTAAAGAGAATACATTTGAATCAGTTCTAATGAGAAGGATGAAGCTGGAGCCCATTATAGAGAGTGAAGTAAGCCAGAAAGATAAACACCAATACAGTATACTAACACATATATATGGATTTTAAAAAGAAGGGAATGATAACCCTACATGCAGGACAGAAACAGAGACACAGATGTATAGAACAGACTTTTGGACTCTGTGGGAGAAGGCGAGGGTGGGATGATCTGAGAGAACAGCATTGAAATATGTATATTATCAAGTGTGAAACAGATCGCCAGCCCAGGTTGGATGCATGAGACAAGTGTGCAGGGCTGGTGCACTGGGAAGACCCAGAGGGATGGGATGGGGAGGGAGGTGGGAGGGGGGATCGGGATGGGGAACACATGTAAATCCATGGCTGATTCATGTCAATGTATGGCAAAAACCACTACAATATTGTAAAGTAATTAGCCTCCAACTAATAAAAATAAATGAAAAAAAAAAAGGATTGCAAAGATAGAAAAATTTATTATTTTCAACAAAGTTTAATGATTATTCTAGATAGAAAATCAAATATAAAAATCAATTACTTTCAAGACAGGCAACAAGGAAGAGAATGCAATAATAATAGTAATATGCCAGTTATAGCATTTCTAAGGAATATTAAATACCTAAGAATAGATGTCACATAAGATGTATCAGATCATAATAGAAAAAAAGTAATTCAATTTTGGGTCTTCTCCAGTGGTTCAGTAGTAAAAAATCTACCTGCAGTGCAGAAGAAGCAGGCTTAATCCCTCGGTCAGGAAGATCTTCTGATGAAGGAAATGGCAACCCACTCTAGTATCCTTGCCTGGGAAATCCCATGGACAAGAGAGCCTGGTAGGCTATAGTCCACAGGGCTGCAACAGAGCTGGATATGACTTAGCAACTAAACAACAAATTCGATTTTATTGAAATATATTAAAGAGACTTACATAAAGAGATATGTCACTTTTGTGAATAAAAACCTCAATACAAGTAATAAATGAGAATCAAAATTTAACAGATATTTTTGTGAAAATTGAAGTTGATTTTAAATTTTATATTGGAAAAAAAAAAAAAAGACTAAGAGTAGGTAGAACTCTCCTGGAGAAAAGATCAATGACTGGGCCTCTATTATCAGATATAAAGACTGAAAACCATTTAATAATTAAAATGGTGTGCAATCAGTGTAGAGACAGATAAATGGACCACTGAGACAGGAAGTGTCCAGAAACATACGTCTGACTGTATGGAAAACAGATTTATAACAAAGATAGGATTATTAAGTAAATCTGGGGACTTAAGTAGAGCTGGACAGTTGTTTTTTCATGCAGAAAAAAGAAATTGGCTTTCTTATCCCACAGCTTGCAAATTGGGGAATTAAGTAGAGCTGGAGAGTTGTTTTTTCATGCAGAGAAAATAAATTGGTTCCTTATCCCACAGCCTGCAAAACATATTTTCCCCCAAATAGGTATTAAGTGAATTAGGTGAATTCACTTAATTCTAGGTGAATTAAAACTTAAATGTAAAAGTCAAAATAATAAAACATTGAGAAAATCTTTTGGATAGCAGCCATCCTGACTGGCGAGTAATGGTACCTCATTGTGGTTTTGATTTGCATTTCTCTAATAATGAGTGATGTTGAGCATCTTTTCATGTGTTTGTTAGCCATCTGTATGTCTTCTTTGGAGAAATGTCTGTTTAGTTCTTTGGCCCATTTTTTGATTGGGTCATTTATTTTTCTGGAATTGAGCTGCAGGAGTTGCTTGTATATTTTTGAGATTAATCCTTTGTCTGTTTCTTCATTTGCTATTATTTTCTCCCAATCTGAGGGCTGTCTTTTCACCTTACTTATAGTTTCCTTTGTAGTGCAAAAGCTTTTAAGTTTCATTAGGTCCCATTTGTTTAGTTTTGCTTTTATTTCCAATATTCTGGGAGGTGGGTCATAGAGGATCTTGCTGTGATTTATGTCAGAGAGTGTTTTGCCTATGTTCTCCTCTAGGAGTTTTATAGTTTCTGGTCTTACATTTAGATCTTTAATCCATTTTGAGTTTATTTTTGTGTATGGTGTTAGAAAGTGTTCTATTTTCATTCTTTTACAAGTGGTTGACCAGTTTTCCCAGCACCACTTGTTAAAGAGGTTGTCTTTTTTCCATTGTATATCCTTGCCTCCTTTGTCAAAGATAAGGTGTCCATAGGTTCAAAAAGTCTACAAGCAATAAATGCTGGAGAGGGTGTGGAGAAAAGGGAACCCTCTTACACTGTTGGTGGGAATGCAAACTAGTACAGCCGCTATGGAAAACAGTGTGGAGATTTCTTAAAAAACTGGAAATAGAACTGCCATATGACCCAGCAATCCCACTTCTGGGCATACACACTGAGGAAACCAGATCTGAAAGAGACACGTGCACCCCAATGTTCATCGCAGCACTGTTTATAATAGCCAGGACATGGAAGCAACCTAGATGCCCATCAGCAGATGAATGGATAAGGAAGCTGTGGTACATATACACCATGGAATATTACTCAGCCGTTAAAAAGAATTCATTTGAACCAGTCCTAATGAGATGGATGAAGCTGGAGCCCCTTATACAGAGTGAAGTAAGCCAGAAAGATAAAGAACATTACAGCATACTATCACATATATATGGAATTTAGAAAGATGGTAACGATAACCCTATATGCAAAACAGAAAAAGAGACACAGAAATACAGAACAGACTTTTGAACTCTGTGGGAGAATGTGAGGGTGGGATATTTCAAAAGAACAGCATGTATACTATCTATGGTGAAACAGATCACCAGCCCAGGTGGAATGCATGAGACAAGTGCTCCAGCCTGGTGCACTGGGAGGACTCGGGGGAATCGGGTGGAGAGGGAGGTGGGAGCGGGGATCGGGATGGGGAATACATGTAAATCCATGGCTGATTCATATCAATGTATGACAAAACCCACTGAAATGTTGTGAAGTGATTGGCCTCCAACTAATAAAAAAAAAAGATTAAAAAAAAAAAAAAAAAACACTGAGAAAATCATATAACATACTCTGCTTAAAAATATATATTAAAGGGCATCAAAATTATCACTACTATATAGTCTGCCAAGTTGACTACACTATAACTAGAAGTAATATTCATTAAAACATACCATAAGGGAAATGAAAAACTACAGACTTGAAAATGTAGTTACAAAACATAAAATGCAAACTAAATGTACACAAAAAATACAAAGAACTCCTACTCACCCCCATTCCCCAAAACAATCCAAAAGAAAAAACTTTGTCAAAGAGAAATCATGGATGATCATTAGCTTAATATTAGTCATTCCCATTAGCAATTAGGGAAATATAAATTAAGTCTATATTGAGATATCATTTCATGTGTACTAACTAGTTTAATTTCAAATATTGGTGAAACTGTGGGACAATCAGAACACTTATGTACTGACAGGGGGAGTTTTAATGAGTGTAACAACTTTGGAAGAAATTGAATACTTTTATAACATATGATAAAGCAATTTCATTCTTTGTTGTATATTCAGGAACATTATTTTCTGTGAAAAAATAAAGTTAAAAATGCCAACACAGGAAAAACTATAAAGAAAAGCAAGGGAGTGATAAAAACAAAATGTAACATCACATTCCCCCTAAACAGTGAGAGAATTGAGTAAGATGAAAGGCCCAGGGGATAACAAATGGCAAAGTTAATTCTTTTTATTAAATTGGGCAGTGGGTAAATAGATTGTATACTTTTTATATTTATATATATATAAAGAATGGGCTTCCCAGGTGGTGCTAGTGGTAAAGAACCCGCTGCCAATACAGGAGACATAAGAGACGCAGGTTCCATCCCTGGGTCGGGAAGATCCCCCGGAGGAAGGCATGGCAACCCACTCCAGTATTCTTGCTTAGAGAATTCCCATGGACAGAGGTGCCTGGTGGGCTATAGTCCATGAAGTCTCAAACAGTCTGACCTGACTAAAGTAACTTAGTGCTTTTATAGATATTTCATATCTATATTCATTTCATGTTCCTTTATAAAACAATAACAAAAAATGCAAGATATAGAAAGAATAGTCATACCTCTGGGATCACACACTGCTCTGACACTATGAACATAATAAATAGGCTTTCCTTTCCTTTAAATGCCATGTAGGAGAAGAAGGCATCAGGAAAGGCTGCTCCTTTAAAAAAGGCAGAGACAGCTCTAATAAAGACCTTAAACTTTGAATTGACAAACCAGTTCTCACAAAGAAAAATTTTTAATCTGAAAGAGGTTGAATTTCATTCAGTTGATTCATTTTCTCCCATCCAACCATTATCAATGAGAATAGGCACTCCAAATATAGCATAAAATAAAACTATACTTTGGGGTCATCTAAGCCATTGACTGAGCGACGGAACTGAACTGAACTGAAGCCTCTGGGTACACTCAGTTTCAGTTCCATGAGAATTTACAGGGGTGAATTCCAGGTAACATTGTGGCACAATCAGAAACTGTCCTCAAACCAGATTTGGGAAAGAAGTGGTCAGAGAAGACTTCCTGAGAGAGTTGACAAAGTGAGACTTAAGAGATGAGGAGTATTTAATCAGGGAAGTTTTTCCATCAGAAGAAGAAGTGCATATAAGGACCACTCTGTAAAGTAATTAGCCTCCAACCAATATAAATAAATGAAAAAAAAGAAAAAAGAAAAACTTGATTTTATTGGGAAAAAATTTTTTTTATGTTGGCTGAATGTCTGTGTTCCTCTCCCATTCTTACATTGAATCCCTAACCCTCATATGATGATATTTGAGTTGAGGCCTTTGGGAGGTAATTAGGCCTAGATGAGGTCATGGGATTGGCACTCTTATAAGGAAAGAAGGACCAGAGCTCTTTCTCTCCATCCTGTGAGGGTACAGCAAGAGAGTGTACCCCTGCAAACCAGGACGAGGGTTCTTTCTGGAAACTGAGTTGGCTGGCACCTTGATTTTGAATTTCTCTGCCTTCAGAACTTTGAGAAATAAATGGTTATTGTTTAAAAACAAAACAAAACAAAAAAAACACTCTCTTCATCTTCCACTGACCCTGGGAATAACTGATAGACATCAAAGGTATCCTACTTTTCTATGAACTGAAGTGAAAGTGAAAGTCACTTAGTTTTGTCCAACTCTTTGTGACCTCATGGACTATATAATCCATGAAATTCTCCAGGCCAGAATACTGGAGTGGATAGCCATTCCTTTCCCCAGGGGATCTTCCCAATCCAGGGATCGAACCAAGGTCTCCTACATTGCAGGCAGATTCTTTACTAGTTGAGCCACCAGGAAGCCAAACTGAAGTGCCAATCCTTTACTAAATGCATATTCTGGCCTGAGAGAGCTATGGGCATCTATTCTCTAGTCTAGCCATCCCCAACATTTTTGGCATCGTGGAAGACAATTTTTCCACAGGCCGTGTGGTGCAGGGGATGGTTTAGGGGTGACTCGAGTACATTATGTTTATTGTGCACTATATTTCTATTATTATTACATTGTGATAGATAATGAAATAATTATACAACTCATCATCACTTGCCACTCACAGATAGGGTTTTGAAATGGGTCTGCAAGTCATTGATTTATTATGGTCTCTGTGCGGTCAAGCCTCTCTGCTAATGACAATCTGCATTTGCTGCCTCTCCCCAGTGATGCTAGCATCATTGCCTCAGAGTCACCTCAGATTATCAGGCATTAGATTCTCATAATGAGTGGGTAACCTGGATCCCTTGCATTTGCAGTTCAGAGTAGGGTTCATGCTCCTATGAGAATATAAAGTTGCTGCTGATGTGACAGGAGATGGAGCTCAGGCTTACGGTAACTTGAGCAATGGGGAGCAGCTATATATACAGATGAAACTTTGCACATCCTAACAGGCCACGGACTGGTGGTTGGCTACCCCTGCTCCAGTCTCAGACAGCCCTGAGAGCTTCCTGGCCTCAGAGCTCTTATTATTCTGTATTATAATGGGTTCTTTATTTGTCTGCCCTTCTAGATTAAGAAATCCTTGAGGACCTCTTTCACTTTATCCATAAAGTCCAACACAGACTTTAGTACAAAGAAGAGTTAAAAAAAAAAGTTTAATGAGAGTTGAAAGAATAAAAAACAGGATACAATGATCTAGGGGGAAAGGCGTATTGGTGAATTGAATATATCCCAAAGGAAAGAAATCTATGAATGTGCAAGATACCAGTTCAGAAGCAAATTGGAGAGAAGATACATTTTAATTCCAACAAATTCCTTTCAGTCTCCATAGACCTTGTGCTATTTAATCCATCAAAGACTGCTCCTATCCTTTAATAAATGGCTTCAAAATGTTATTGGTTTATAGGTTCTGGGAATTAAGACAGGTTTATCCAAAATATAATCAATATTAGATTGAAGTTTGATTATGAGATCTGAAACTTCAGAAGTGACCCCCAAAGATGATGAATTTTCTGTATAGCATAGCATATTTAATCGTATTAAATTGTACCACTAAACTGATGATTCCTATAACTGAATTAAAGTCACTGCCACTACATTAAGTGGTTCTTAGCATTCCAGGTGACACGACTTTGACAAATGAAAAAGACAAAAAAAAATTGGCATTACATTCTAGGCTTGCAAAGAATGATATAATGTCACTGCAGGGGATTGGGGAAGGTATTATAAAGAGAGCTCTCCAATAATAATTGGGCTCTAGCTTTGAATGGACCTTGGGCTTTCTTTTTAAGTAGAGGTCTGTATTACAGGACAAAGAGCTTTATCTCTTGTGACGGGAAAGCTAAGAATAACTGCTCTTTATGAGTCATGCAAACACATTCCAAAAAGAGCTTTCTTCTATTAAACATCTGTAGCAGCATTTCCTGTTCTTTCCCAGCACCTCAGCCCAGGTAGAGCTGACAGGCAAGCGATAATGGGCAGCTGCTATTTTTATTCTATTGAATTTCATAAAGGAACAAAAAATAATTCACATGGATAAATAATATTCCAGTTCTCTATCTTCAGAGACAAAATGTGGCCAGGAGTGACCTTTGGGGACAGAAACTGTAGAAGGATTCCTTTTTCAGCTTGTAGCTGGTGCCAATTTCTCACCAGTTGGAGATAATTCTAGCTCTCTGGTTGAATCCTTATTTCAGCATCTTTTATGGGGATGACCATTTGATGTTTGGAGAAAATGTTTTGCCCTGGGTGGTGCGCAGTCTTTCACAGACAGCTCCCTAATACCATTTTTTCTTCATAAATGAATCTAACTTGTATTATTTTAGAAAGCTGACATTTAGGGTTCAGCATATAATATGAGGACACATTTTATATATTTAAAAACCAGAAAGGAACTTTGTTTCTTTTTAACAAAATCTTAGACTTCTCCATTAAAAATTGACCAGAGAGACTACTCCTTAACTCTTTCTTGACTTGGAGAGATTGTGCAGGAGTTGAATGATAATGACTTTTTGATGATGTTGTTGGCTGCAGAATACTCTTGCCCTTCCATAAAGGGCAGGGAGAAGTAGATAGTCAAAGGTGTTTGTTGAATGAATGAACACCCTTCTAAGAAGAGAAACAACCATTGATATATTTTCAGTCTGGATGTCTGTGTTCCCAAGTGTCATGACCTCAGAGTGAAACAAATAACAAACCAGTCTGGCTAGGATATTATAGTTTCTTTTACTAGTGCAGCAAACCAGCATATTTCAGGCATCTATTGTACCATGGAAGCAACAGCAGCTGCTTAATGAATCCTCAAATCAGAGATTTTATTTTTTCCTTTACAACCCAGCACGGTGGAGCAAATGGATGGTGATACTTACAAAAATAATTAAAATGGTGCCAGCTTTTACAAGAAAGAGGAGGGGCCCTGATTAGCAAAGACTTGAAGGACCAGCAGCTGCAGATGCCACTTTGAAGAGACAACAACCTTCCTCACCCTTGAGGGGCAACGGGTTTACTGTTTGACAGGAACCCTTTCCCAGATGAAAACCGTCTTATACCTGGAAAGTCAGCCAAACAGGAGAAGAACCCTTCCACAGCAGCTACACTGGCTACTAGGATTTTCTGACTGGTTCCAGTTTTCTTTCTTGTGTTTCCCTGCTGCAAAGCAACAGAAGGAAGGGACTATGCCTGCAGGGCTTTTGATGTAGTGCACAGAATTTTTTTTCTCAGAAAGTATTTCTGTTACCATCTGCATCAAAGTAACATTTTTTTTTTTTTTTTACATTCAATCTGAGTGCCTTCAATTCACATAAACAATTTGCATAAATTTTTTTTTTCACCTCTCACTTGTCGCCCCATGTTTCTCAACTAAATACATCTTCTCTTTTTAATCCTGTGTTCTTACTTATCCATGTACCCGCCTCCTTCCTTCCTCATCCTTATGTCCAGAAGAGGGAGTAGAAACAGTTTTTGAAAAATTATTGAATTGTTAAATTACTTTTAGGCACAGTTAAGTTAGATAATTTTCAGAGCTATGAAATTTGAAAGGCTGGAAGAAAGTGAATATTTTTTTATACCTTTTACCCCATGGGTTTCCACTATAAACTTGGGAAGATGTTGCTTTTGGAGAAGAGAGTCAGTCTTGAAAGATAATTTTTAAAAGTCACACAATAAGTAATTTAAAAATCAGAAATGTAACACAACAACCCAAAACCTATGGGACACTGTAAAATCAGTGCTAAGGGGAAGGTTCATAGCATTACAGGCTTACATCAAGAAACAAGAAAAAAAACAAATAAATAACCTAACTCTACACCTAAAGCAATTAGAGAAGGAAGAAATGAAGAACCCCAGGGTTAGCAGAAGGAAAGAAATCTTAAAAATTAGGGCAGAAATAAATGCAAAAGAAACTAAAGAGACCATAGCAAAAATCAACAAAGCTAAAAGCTGGTTTTTTGAAAAAATAAACAAAATTGACAAACCATTAGCAAGACTCATTAAGAAACAAAGAGAGAAGAACCAAATTAACAAAATTAGAAATGAAAATGGAGAGATCACAACAGACAACACTGAAATACAAAGGATCATAAGAGACTACTACCAGCAGCTCTATGCCAATAAAATGGACAACTTGGATGAAATGGACAAATTCTTAGAAAAGTACAACTTTCCAAAACTGAATCAGGAAGAAATAGAAGATCTTAACAGAACCATCACAAGCAAGGAAATCGAAACTGTAATCAAAAATCTTCCAGCAAACAAAAGCCCAGGACCAGATGGCTTCACAGCTGAATTCTACCAAAAATTTAGAGAAGAGCTAACACCTATCTTATTCAAACTCTTCCAGAAAATTGCAGATGAAGGTAAGCTTCCAAACTCATTCTATGAGGCCACCATCACCCTAATTCCAAAACCAGACAAAGATGCCACAAAAAAAGAAAACTACAGGCCAATATCACTGATGAACATAGATGCAAAAATCCTTAACAAAATTCTAGCAAACAGAATCCAACAACATATTAAAAAAATCATACACCATGACCAAGTGGGCTTTATCCCAGGAATGCAAGGATTCTTTAATATCCACAAATCAATCAATGTAATACACCACATTAACAAATTGAAAGATAAAAACCATATGATTATCTCAATAGATGCAGAGAAAGCCTTTGACAAAATTCAACACTCATTTATGATTAAAACTCTCCAAAAAGCAGGAATAGAAGGAACATACCTCAACATAATAAAAGCTATATATGACAAACCCACAGCAAGCATCACCCTCAATGGTGAAAAATTGAAAGCATTTCCCCTGAAATCAGGAACAAGACAAGGGTGCCCACTGTCACCACTACTATTCAACATAGTGTTGGAAGTGTTGGCCACAGCAATCAGAGCAGAAAAAGAAGTAAAAGGAATCCAGATTGGAAAAGAAGAAGTGAAACTCTCACTGTTTGCAGATGACATGATCCTCTACATAGAAAACCCTAAAGACTCTACCAGAAAATTACTAGAGCTAATCAATGAATATAGTAAAGTTGCAGGATATAAAATTAACACACAGAAATCCCTTGCATTCCTATATACTAACAATGAAAAAACAGACAGAGAAATTAAGGAAACAATACCATTCACCATTGCAACAAAAAGAATAAAATACTTAGGAGTATATCTACCTAAAGAAACAAAAGACCTATACATAGAAAACTATAAAACACTGATGAAAGAAATCAAAGAGGACACAAACAGATGGAGAAACATACCGTGTTCATGGATTGGAAGAATCAATATTGTCAAAATGGCTATTCTACCCAAAGCTGTCTATAGATTCAATGCAATCCCTATCAAGCTACCAACGATATTTTTCACAGAACTAGACCAAAGAATTTCACAATTTGTATGGAAATACAAAAAACCTCGAATAGCCAAAGTAATCTTGAGAAAGAAGAATGGAACTGGAGGAATCAACCTGCCTGACTTCAGACTCTACTACAAAGCCACAGTCATCAAGACAGTATGGTACTGGCACAAAGACAGAAATATGGATCAATGGAACAGAATAGAAAGCCCAGAGATAAATCCACGAACCTATGGACACCTTATCTTTGACAAAGGAGGCAAGGATATACAATGGAAAAAAGACAACCTCTTTAACAAGTGGTGCTGGGAAAACTGGTCAACCACTTGTAAAAGAATGAAACTAGAACACTTTCTAACACCATACACAAAAATAAACTCAAAATGGATTAAAGATCTAAATGTAAGACCAGAAACTATAAAACTCCTAGAGGAGAACATAGGCAAAACACTCTCCGACATAAACCACAGCAAGATCCTCTATGACCCACCTCCCAGAATATTGGAAATAAAAGCAAAACTAAACAAATGGGACCTAATGAAACTTAAAAGCTTTTGCACTACAAAGGAAACTATAAGTAAGGTGAAAAGACAGCCCTCAGATTGGGAGAAAATAATAGCAAATGAAGAAACAGACAAAGGATTAATCTCAAAAATATACAAGCAACTCCTGCAGCTCAATTCCAGAAAAATAAATGACCCAATCAAAAAATGGGCCAAAGAACTAAACAGACATTTCTCCAAAGAAGACATACAGATGGCTAACAAACACATGAAAAGATGCTCAACATCACTCATTATTAGAGAAATGCAAATCAAAACCACAATCAGGTACCATTACACACCAGTCAGGATGGCTGCTATCCAAAAGTCTACAGGCAGTAAATGCTGGAGAGGGTGTGGAGAAAAGGGAACCCTCTTACACTGTTGGTGGGAATGCAAACTAGTACAGCCGCTATGGAGAACAGTGTGGAGATTTCTTAAAAAACTGGAAATAGAACTGCCATATGACCCAGCAATCCCACTTCTGGGCATACACACTGAGGAAACCAGATCTGAAAGAGACACGTGCACCCCAATGTTCATCGCAGCACTGTTTATAATAGCCAGGACATGGAAGCAACCTAGATGCCCATCAGCAGATGAATGGATAAGGAAGCTGTGGTACATATACACCATGGAATATTACTCAGCCGTTAAAAAGAATTCATTTGAACCAGTCCTAATGAGATGGATGAAGCTGGAGCCCCTTATACAGAGTGAAGTAAGCCAGAAAGATAAAGAACATTACAGCATACTATCACATATATATGGAATTTAGAAAGATGGTAACGATAACCCTATATGCAAAACAGAAAAAGAGACACAGAAATACAGAACAGACTTTTGAACTCTGTGGGAGAATGTGAGGGTGGGATATTTCAAAAGAACAGCATGTATACTATCTATGGTGAAACAGATCACCAGCCCAGGTGGGATGCATGAGACAAGTGCTCCAGCCTGGTGCACTGGGAGGACTCGGGGGAATCGGGTGGAGAGGGAGGTGGGAGCGGGGATCGGGATGGGGAATACGTGTAAATCCATGGCTGATTCATATCAATGTATGACAAAACCCACAAAAAAAATAAATAAATAAATAAAGTAATAACTTCAAGTTTAAAAAAAAAAATAAAAAAAAAATAAAATAAAAATCAGAAATATGCAATTCTCCCTTATCAGGGTGGATATTACAGTTCGTCATTCATATTTGTGGGTTCTGAGAGTATTCAGAAAAAAAAATTCCAGAAAGCTTCAAAAAGCAAAACTTGAATTTGCTGCAAGCCAGCAACTATTTATGTATTATAAGTAATCTAGATATTAGGTATTATAAGTAATCTAGAGATGATTTCAAGTATGCATTAGGATGTACATAGTTTATATGCAAATACTATGCAATTTTATTTAAGAGACTTGAGCATCTATGGATTTTGGTTTCCAAGGGTGTTGGGAGGGGGGCAGGGTCTTAGAATCAATTCCCCATGGATACCAAGGGAGGACTATATCTTGTTTAGATATTCTTATTGACATATTCATCTAGTCTGCTAAAGTAAGTACATTGCTAAACTATTAGTCTTCTTCTATAGCAGCTGGAAGAGATGGCATTTCAAATGAGGGAATATTTTTCTCATGACTTTTGTGACCACTACCATTTCAGGCAGGCCCTTACATTAATCTGTGCACCCATACAGTTCATGCTCTGTCTAAAGGGTGAGCTAAATAATGAGGCCTGGGTGTAGAATGTATCTCTCTATTACCATCATCAAAGTATTTCCATCTTTGTGCAACAGTTATTTATTGAACATTAGCTGAAGTCTTCTAAGGCTCCAGAACAGTATGCAAAAGAGGTCCTTCAGCAACTGACTATGCTAACATGATAAACATTTATATTGGTTTCAATTGCAAGTAACAGAAAAATGCAAAGTAGCTTACATCAGAAATAGCTGTTTTGATAAACAAATGAAAGTACATGGGCAGGACTGGCATCAGTTATGGCTGGACTTAGAGGGTCAAATGATGTCATGTCTGTTGGATTAGCTCTGCTTCTCTCTGTGGCTTGCCTTCCTTCCCAGACTGATGTGATGGCAAGATGGTTCTAGAAGCTCTTCATATCATTTCTTCTTGAGTGGGAAAGAGACAGTATCTCTTACTAATAATTTCTACAAAAATGTGGGAGTTCCTTCTGATGGAAATGTCCTCCCCAAGTCTCTTTTGTAAATGGAACAAAGGAGACCAGATTAGCAGGCTTATGTGGATTGATGAAGCCAGGTCACATGACCAAGAAAGGGAATTCAGTGCTCTGATTGGTCAGACCTGGGTCATGTGACCAGAAAGAAGACTATGTGGTCTGATTGGCCAAACCTAAGACATTTGCCCAGAAAATGGATTCAGTATGGGTTGTTGTTGTTGTTCAGTCACTAAGTCGTGTCTGACTCTTTGTGACCCCATGGACAGGAAGCCCACCAGACTTCCCTGTCCTTCACTGTCTCCCTGAGTTTGCTCAAACTCATGTTCATTGAGCTGGTGATGCTATCTAACCATCTCATCCTCTGTCATCCCCTTTTCCTTTTGCCATCAATCTTTCCTGACATCAGGATCTTTTTCAATGAGTTGGCTCTTTGCATCTGGTTGTCAAAGTATTGGAGCTTCAGCTTCAGCATCAGTCCTTCTAATGAATATTCAGGGTTGATTTCCTTTAGGATTGACTGGTTTGATCTTCTTGCTATCCAAGGGACTCTCAAGAATCTTCTTCAGCATCACAGTTCGAAAGTATCAATTCTTTGTTGGATAACATTCCCTGGAAGGGAATTTGGTCCTTGTATTCCCCAGGCATATGTGAGTACTTACTATATTCTGGACCTAGTTCTCAGCACTTATATAATTTACCTCTTTTCATCTGTTTCTATCATAAACTCTGTGAGGTGGTTATAGCTACTATATACATTTTATATTTAAGAATTCAAAGTTTCAAAATTAAGTATTCTGCCTTAGGTTGCACAGTTACAAGGAGGTAGAGCCAGGATTTGAGGGACAATGTCTGATTTTGGAGTCTGCTCTCTGAAGCAGTATGATATTCCATTGCTCAAATGACAGTGACAACACCAGAAAAGCTAATTCTTGTTGGGTACTTACTATGCAAAGGCTTTATGTGGATTATGAGCAAGGTGCTAAATCTGCTAGGCAGAGCATAGCAGCTTAGTTTCCTAGAAAGGCTTTACACATACATAGAAGTAGACACAAGAGCTGAGACTTTCCTTGGAGTGAAGTAAGTTGAGGGACATAGTTCACAGTAGCAGTGCAGAGCTCAGCCTTAGGGAGCTGTTTTCAATAACAGAAGGATATATGCCTGTTTATGGGTTGAGAAGGGGTCAAGAGAGGCAGCAATTGATAATGCAAAAGAAAACAGGGAGTTGTTTATGCAGCCGAATCTCAGGAGAGGTGGGAGGGAAGGAGACTTGGAGCTTTGATGGAGGTTTCAGCCTTGGATAAGAAGGACACCCTTTCTACTGAGATAGAAGGAAAAAAAGGAAGAATAGGACAAAGGGAATAGATAGGTTCTTTGTTGAAGAAAATATATTTCTTCACATTTATGTTAAGAACACCCAACTCTGTGAGTAATAAATGAAATTGCATTTTTATTTCTGCTTTTGTTCCATCCTCTTCAACATCAGGAATCAGCTGACAGCACCAAATCACCAGGTTTTTGGCTAGTGTTACACATTTTAAAGCATTAGCATTTTAAACGCATTTATTATGTTCCATTATGAAATTCTTGCTTAATTTGCTTGCTTGGTTATTTATTAACTTTGAATAGGTATTTTAAAAGTGCTTTCTTTTTGTTATTCTGGTGTTTTTACACTATTTCATATTATTTTATTTTATTGTGAATGTCCACAAAGCACTAGTTTCACAATTTATTACAGAATAATGTATAGCTTGTTATTCATAGAACTTATGTACATAAATTAACATAAAGTGGGAAAATAGCATGTTTCCAAGAATGAGATAGAATAAGCTAACTAATTAGATACAATGTAGATAATTTGGCAACTGGAAGTGACAACACATTACTTTATAATTAATTGACTTAGACCTTTTTAAAATTAATTAGTGGAGAAGTACAGCTGGGCAAAGATTGATGCCCAAGAAGGCTTTGGTACTCCCATCAGAAATCAAGGTCAAGCAAGTGATTATGGCTATTCCACCTTTCTATTGCCTGTTTAGCAGTGATACAACTAGCCAGTTATTGCTGAAATGCTCCCTGTCTTCTCCAGATTCTGTTGAGTCTCCCAGTAAATCTACAGATAGCTATATTTTCTAAATAGTGACTTGTTCTAATTATAGCTCTATTGTCCTATAGACATTTAAAAAATATGTACCACATTGAGTGCTTAATATTCACCAGGCCCTTTGATGAACCACTTATATGCTTTATTTCATTTTTCCTCACAGGATCCCTATGAATTAAGCACCTTAAGAAATGGCATAACATAATGCTGAAAGGCAAGATTAAAAAACCTGACCTCCTAGGTTCAGCCCCCAGTCCTGCTATTTACTGCTGTGTGACTCTGGACAAATTACTGAACCTCTCTGTCAAGATTCCTTATCTGTAAGATGGTGATGATAGTATCTTATAAGTATATATAGATTAATTTAGATAATCTAAATAAAATGTTTAAAATAAAACAAGACTGTCATGTAGCTATAATTACTTTTTCCCATCACCCCCTGTCAATAAAAACATTTTTGAGGGCTAACCCTTTTTAAAATATTTTACATATATTAACTGACATAACACTTCCCAGAATCAAATTCCCATTTTACAGATTAGGTAACTGAAGCACAGAGAAGACTGATACGTTGCGTGATATCACCTATTAGTAAAAGAACCAGGATTTATAGGCATCCCTTGGAGATACTGCAGGTTTGGTTCCAGATGACTGCAATAAAGTGAACATCACAATAAAATGAGGCACATGACTCTTTTGGCTTCTCAGTACATATAAAAAGTTGTGTTTACAACACACTGTAGGCTATTAGGCTTCCCTCGTGGTTTAGCAGTAAAGAATCTGCTGGCAATTCAGGAGCCACAGGAGATGAGGGTTTGATCCCTGGGTCGGGAATATCCCCTGGAGAAGGGAATGGTGACCCACTTCAGTATTCTTGCCTGGAGAATCCCATGGACAGAGGAGCCTGGTTGGCTACTGTCCATGGGGCCACAGAGTCAGATACGACTGAAGTGACTTAGCATGCATGCATGTAGCTATTAAACATGCGGTAGCATGTTGTCTCCAAAAACAATGCACAGGCCTAAAAAATCATGCTATAGGAAAATGGTGCCAACAGATTTGCTCAACATGTGCTTGCACGCATGCCCACTCATTTGTCCAACTCTTTGCAACCCTATGGATTGTAGCCTGCCAGGATCCTCTGTCCATGGGATTCTCCAGGCAATTACACTGAAATGGGTTGCCATGCCCTCCTCCAGGGGATCTTCCTGACCCAGGGATTGAATCTGTGTCTCCTGCACTGCAGCCAGATTCTTTACCACTGAGCCAAGGGGGAAGCCCCTTTGCTCAACACAGGGTTGCCACAAATCTTCAATTTGTTTAAGAAAAGAGAAAACGCACAATATCTGCAAAGCACAATAAAGTGAAGCACAATAAAATGAGCTATGCCTGTCTTTTCAGGAAGTTTAGCTTCAAAGATTATGCTTTTCACGGTGGGCCTGCTGCGCCTGCCCCAATAAAAGCAATTCAAACCTAAAAAAAAAAAAAAAAGCTTGGGCTTTTAACTACAGTTAATCTTGTTAATTCACATTAACAGATTCAAGCAACGGCTATTGGAATTTCTACAGAACTGGAGGATACTGAGGGCCAACTGAATGAGGCAATTTTAATAGAAGACTTTACCAATCCTTGCATTTGGGTATCTGCCGTGGTCTTGGAATTAATACCCCATGGAGACAAAGGGACAGCTGTATTCTACTGCGGCTGTCCCATTCTGTACAACACCATCTGTATCCTAGACACTCTAAGTAAAAGGTGGTTTCCGGAAGTAGGGCTCTTCTATGACTCAACACAGGAGCTCTTGGCCTGCAATGCTCTATTGCCCTTGCCTACTTCTTGCACACCTACTCAAGCTTACATATTTAGCAACGACAATAAAATCACCCCACCTAAGAAACTTTCCATAATGTTCTCATAGTGGAGTTTTTTGTTTTCTGATACCACAGAGTCCTATGCTTATGTCTTTTATAACATTCTTGGGTCAATCTGTTAGTCAACTAGTCAAAAAATATTGATCAATGACTTCATCAATGACTTACCACTGAATTTCCTTCCTCAAGGAGCTTACGTCCTGGTACAGTATGAATTTGAACCTGTGAGGTAATAAAAAATTAAGATAATTTCAGACATTGAAAATGGACTTTTGAAGAAGATAACGAGTGAGTGTAGACCAGGATTGGGTGTGCTGCTTCAATGGGTGGGTTGGAGATGAGACTTAAAACTGTAGGAGGTAGCCAGTCATGTAAAGGTAAGTGTGGAGAACATTTCAAAGAGACTGACCAATAAGCTCAAAAGCCCTTTTGTAGGATCAGGGTTTGCCGCACTTGAAGGACAAAAAAAAAAAAAAAAATGGAATGCAACTAAGAATAATACTAATGTATGAATTGCATTTTTATTTGTATGTTAATTTTCCTACCTGAACTGTGAACTCTTTAGGGTTAAGGCTATGTCCCACTGTCTTTGAACCCCTAGCATTATTTATTTCCTGGACAACGGTCTTTTTGGCTAACTGGTTGAATCAGTGGTTGACACAAGTGAACTATTATCCAAGATGTCTTATTTCATCTTTTGCTTCTCTTATTCCTGCTTTTCTTGTACGTGTTACTCTTCTGAAGCGATTTCTATGATTCCTTTTTCTTTTTCTCTAGTATCCTCTCCACATTTCTGTTTTCTTTTGGTCCTGCCTTAGCCCACATCTATTTTCCCATCCTGTGACCTATTTTGGTCCAGGTAATTCCACCTTAAACTACAGGGGTCTAGCGGTAGGTAGGCTCTTTGGAGAGGGGATAAAGATGGTCATACATCTCTCACCTCCCCTTTCTCTGAACCCTCTTGCATGGACTCTAAAGGAATCCTAACATTTTGGGGTCAACACCAAAGCTGAAAACATAACACAGTCCCGAGATCCTTTTTTTGAAAAAGCAGCAAAAGAATGCAAACTCGTTTTCTTTTAAGCCATTGTTCTGGATGCTGGGCTTGGAAGAAAAAAAGAATAAGGTGAGCTACTTTGGTGTTCCTGCTCACCTAGTGTGAAGTTTTATTGCTTGATTGCTCTTAGAGACTGAGGTTAAAGAAGTTTAAAAAAGCAGGAAAAAAAAAAAAAAGGAAAAGCCAATTTTAATAGTTAACTATAAAGGATTCCTTGAGTTGCTTTTCTTCCATCTGAGAGAGAAAAGAAGCAACTCCTGTGCCTTTGTCTTGCAGGGCAGCTTTCTTCTGCTCCCCAGGAGTTTATACTGCTATTCAGGAGGAAAAGATAACCAAGGGTAAGCTCAAAGCTCCCCTGGGGCCATAAAGGCCATCTCTTCAGTTGCTAATCAGCTGAACCCACAAATCTTAGATATATACATTTCAATACATTTCAATCAGCTCCCCATCTAGTCTTTTTTTTTTTTTTTTTTTTTAATTCTTGTCTTTTAGGGAATGAGGTCTCCCTACAAAGAGTCTGGAAAGAATTTTGAAAATATAAGAGACCAACTTCTTCTTGCCTGTGATCCTTCTTGAGATCCAACTAGGATGACCTAATTCCTCTCCCCTTCCTCCCAGGCACTGTGGGGATTTCTGTATGGCCACTTTCATTCTATTGCTGCAAACACAAAGCAGCCCAATGACTGTTTGTTGCAAAAGAAAGCCTGATTCTTCTTTAAAAGCTATTTTTCTTTCAGTGTCTGCTTTAGCTACTAGTTGTAAAACGCCCATATTTTCAACTATTATAAGAGATGATTGAAATTATCTTGGTGACGAAAAATTATCTTTATTGCCTTAAATAGGAGGATATTTTCCAGGAATCCAACGACAGAGAGGCAATAATGTACAGATTCTACTTTGGACTCTGAAGTCTGATTGCCCAGGTCAAATGTCTGTACCAACACTTACAGAGATGCCATCTTTGAAGTGATATATTGCCTCTGAAGCTCAGTTTTCTGATACTTAAATGAGAACAACAGCCCCATGTTATAGGATTCGGGGGAGGAGTAAATGAGATAATGCATGTAAAGCACTGAGCATAGTGCCAAACTCAATATAAACATTCAGTAGAAGTGGTGATTATTTTGGCCATTAGAATAAAGAGGTAGAAAAGAACAAGGTAGCTATGAATCAGAGTACATGAACCCTCGTGGACTCAGCTGCTTGTCCTCAGCTGGAATGACCTTGCCAGGAATTACAGGCTTCTGTACCCACCAAAACTGTTCCGGTGGATGCCTGCATGGTCCCAGGAGGCACAAAAATCCTAACTTGGAGAGATCAGGCATGCATCCTCTTATTTGCCAATGTCATCACAAAGAGGAATTTAAAATAAATAAATAAATCTCTAGGAATTTCAAGGGGCGTTAAGAGAAAATGAGAAAGAAATCATCAAATCTAATTTGAAAAGAAGTGCCTTCTGTGAGTCAATGCTGTGTGAGGCTTTCTTGGGAGATTGGGGAGAAAAAAGGAAAAAAGAGGAAGACCTAGTGAGTCCACTCTACTGGCCTGGTTACAGCGACCTCACATGAAGGAGAGCCCCACGTCCCTTCCCATCTCTCTGGATTTGTTACTGCTTTGCACTCCTAACACCTGCCAATAAAGATTGTCTACACTGAAAAAAAAAAAAAACCACCAAAAACTCCCCCCTCGCCGCCTAACATTTCAATATGGGAGCAGAAATTTTAAAAAATAAGTTTCTTGTTTGCAAATGGGCACATACTTTATTGAGGAGAAAGGGTACACCTTACTCTTAGGTTGCTGAAAGCTCCCTGTATCACATAAAATGCAGGCACAGTGCTCGCTAATGTTTACTGTACGGTCAAAGAGAGTGTGCCATTTCCAACGTGAAGGGGAAAACATGCTTGCTATCTATCTAACCTGGGATGATTTACTTTCACCTCTCTGCATGCTTTTTCTCATCTCCCAAGTGGGAATAAGAACAGTCGTCCCTCATAGAGCTGTCAGCAGTAAATGAGAAAATGCACATGGGCTCACAGTTGAAGCTCAGGAGCTCGATAAGTGGCAGTTTTTATTATTATTAGCCAAGATTACTTTCATGGATCTTTCTTTATAAAAATTCACTTCTTTTCTGTACAGTAGGTCCTTGTTGGTGATCTATTTTAAAGATAGTAGTGTTTACATGTCAATCCCAGACTCCCAATAACTGAATCACTTTGCGGTACATCTGAAACTAACACAACACTGTTACTTAACAATACTCCAATATAAAATTTTAAAAAATCATTTCTTTTCAACCTCTTAATGGGTTTGCATAAAGTCAGTTTTGTCCTCACCAAACCATTTTTAGATGACAAGTTGCCCATTGAGACATAAGGGTTAAGACATTTATTTGGAAAGGGCTCTTAAGTTTTTCAATGAAAATCTATTTGGTTTTTTTGTTTGGGAAGCAAAAGAAGATGTGGATGGTAAAAAAAATTGACTGGTTTCTCAGATGGACTTCAGAATTGATATCCTTACTTTCCTGGTGGCTCAGTGGTGAAGAATCTGCCTGCAATGCAGGAGACCTGAATTTGATCCCTGGGTGGGAAGATCCCCTGGAGACGGAAATAGCAGCCCATTCCAGTATTCTTGCCTGGGATATCCCTTGGATAGAGAAGCCTGGCGGGCTAGTCCACAGGGTCACAAAAGAGTCAGACACAACTTAGCAACTGAACAAGAGCATGGATCTCCTCACTCCACGTATGAGCAGCTCTGAGAAAATCAGACAACATAATTAGTTAAAGCAGATAGCCAGGCATCAGGAACAGAGGCCATTTCTGCCTCTCCTACTGGCTGGCTGGGCAAGTCCCTTCAACTCACTGAACCTGTTTCTCTCAGCTTCAAAATGAGAATGACAAGACTTTCTACCCACACAGGGGTGCTGGGATGTTAGTTAATTGATGTTTGCATTATACTGGGAGATAAAAGACACTATGGAAATATAAAGTATATGAAAAAGAACAAAGGTGTTAAAAGTGACTGAGGGTGCAGTGGAACTAATGGATACATTGGGCAACAGAACGTGGATGATAATAAAGTTGGTGCAACACCCAGTCATTGTATTGATACTGGGGTTTGCAGGAGCTCATTGAAAAGAAGATCTTCTGATATGCAATCATTTCTGAGTACTGCAACACTTTTCTTCTTTTCCAAATAAATTCTGACCTTAAAGATGGGAGGTACTTATCTTAATTAAGGCTAGGTCTTTCCCACTCTTTGGTGAATTAAGGTGACCTTCGTAATTCTAATCCTTGATGCTGTGAGTGTCCTTCTGATGATGCTTATTTTATTTTTATGGCATTTTTTCTAGGTCAGAGACTGTCTACCCAGGAAAATTAGCTAGATAAAAAGTTAATAAAAAAAAAAAAGTTAATAAAATGTTTTTAAGAAGTCAGTCTTTTTTTGTTCTCCAATTCAGTTTAGAAGCCAGTTGGACTTTATTTCTGCTCACAGCAATAAAAATGAACTTAATCAAAGTGACTACTTTTTTTCCTGTTACTATTTCTTTTCTGTTCCTATTCCTGAGCCATCTGGTTTGACAACCATAAGAGCTAAAATACTTTCCTTTGCAGTCTTTAGAAATGCCCCCTAGAGGCAAATAAGCATTTGGCAGAACCAGTAAATAAAAGTATAAGAGGATGTTTCCTGCTTGTTCTTTTTAAGGTGCTGTGTGAAAGAGGGCAAGAGGTAAGAACAGCTTCTGTCTTCTTGGCAGATTTATAGATACTTTTCCAGGGGGGCAAATCATTTGCAAATCCTCAAAGAATTTGATCTCATTTCCATTCTACAGTAAATAAAGTAATAGCACCTTGTTATTCAACTGTGTGTCAGTGACCTTGGATAATTTTAAAAGTGCACAGAAATCACCCTTCACTCTAAAATACATGTGTTACTGCTGACTTTCCCCACCCCATCCATCTTCTCATCAGCTTTACCCATGTCTTTTGCTGACTAAAAACATCCTAAAGAAAAAGACTTTTGAGGGACCCTGGGTGAGGTCTGAGAATCAAACACACTCCACCCATTCAAAAATGTATTTTTTGAATTGACTTGGAGAATGGCTGTCTTGTTCTAAAATCATAAACTAGCATTTGATGACATTTTATAGTTTACACATTGTTGTACTTTTTATACTATATATTGATCATATCTCATTAATCTTTTCCATAAATATATTAGGATTACAGAGATCAGAAATCAGAATAAAATCAGAGATTAAGCAAACAAGAGACACTTGAGTTTTGCTTCCTTGGTTTTTGCACAGAAAAAGTTGAGGGTTCCTTGGAAGCTAAAAGCCAATTGGCCTTTCTTCAAAAAGTGCTCTGGGTGAATGTTAGGAGAAGATGCTGGAGGGACACAGGGAGACCTAAGATCAGAAAGGAGAGGTTTGTGATTTGTCATTTCCCTCAACAGTGTACAATATATTGAATTTGTTTTTAAAATTCGCTCCAGTAAAAGTGCCTGCTAGATTCATGCATGAGATCGTCAGTTTGACATAGGAGTCTTTTTCATTTTTTAAAACAACAAGCTATAAATAACACAAACAATGACAGGATTGTGTTGGTTTCCTCCTGACGTACCCGGCCTGAGGGCCTTGGTCAGAATCCTGAGGTAGAAAGCAGAAATTCTGTCTGAGCTACAGGGTGATCCATTGCTTTTCCAAGATTAGCTGAGGAGGCAGCTTGCAGGAAGCAGGCTTCCTCGCCAAGCACTTGCTGTGGGGCTTCTTGAATTATTTACTGTGTAAGAGAGCTCCTGACTTTGAGCACAGGGAATGTGGTTCCCCAGGCCACAGAGGCTCAAAATAGATGCCTATCTCTCTCCCTTCTCCCAATTTAGAAAAAAAAAAAAGAAGTCACTCAGTCATGTCCGACTCTTTGCGACCCCGTGGACTGTAGCCTACCAGGTTCCTCTGTCCATGGGATTTTCCAGGCAAGAATACTGGAGTGGGTTGCCATTTCCTTCTCCAGGGGATCTTCCCGACCCAGAGATTGAACCGAGGTCTCCCGCATTGCAGGCAGATGCTTTACCATCTGAGCTACCAGGGAAGCCCAATGGACAAGCAAATTATCCATCCTCCCATCCCTCCCCCAGGCATGCATTTTTTTTTTTCCCCTTCTGGTAGCAAGGGATAGTAACAATTTCTGCTTATTAGGAGCTCTCAGGATGGCTCACTTCCCCAGGGGAGAGCTTGTGTAATGGGTGACATGGAATCACATTCATAAATTCACCGTGATTCATCTCAGCGCTATTACAAATGGCAGGCCCTCCAAAATTAGCAGTGCATTTAAGCACAGCCACAGAACAGGAAGATCGCTTCTGGGCATGCTGCATGGTTCATGATTTTTCTGTGTTCCAAAGTGTGTGCTTTAATGACTCATTAAGTAGAAGCTTTTATCTGAACCAGTTAGCCCATCATTAATTGGGACGTGTTTCACCCAGCTAACTTAAGGCAACTGCTGTTTTACTTTGATTCCTATGGTGAAGACGGTGTAATGTAGACCCTAACTGCCTTCTCTCTTCTTACTATTCAGCCTATACATTCATCTGGCCATGTTCATAATGGCAGCCTTGCATGTCCTCAGCATAAAGGGAGATCCTAATTGACCTCTAGGGAATCTGGGAGAATTATTATGAAACCAAAAGGAATTATGACTGCTTCTGTTTGCCTTGCACAGATAGGTACTTAGCAAACATTTGAACTTTGTATGGTTTTGTTACTTTCAAAAATCAGATGGAAAGTGAGGGAGGGGGTGAAAAAAATCTGGGAAAATTAGTATTTAATCCTTAAATTTGGGAAGAAAGATATTTGGTATTAGTGCAACAACTCAGACCAAGGTAGATGGTCTTTGTCAAAACTGAATCCATATATTCAGTTCAGTTTGGTTCAAAAGCTTTAATTGAGCATCTATTGATATTACATACTTTACCAAGAAATGTACTGCTGCTGGGAATAGAATGATGAGCCCTTGAGAATCCTCTAGTCATAAGAACAGTCATGAAATATATCATTTAAATATTCCAGGTGTGCTTTTAGTCCTAGAGTTGCTGAGGCTATAGTTTGCTCTCAAATGTGAAGAGGAATTAGGCAGGCTTTTGCCATGTGTGCATACGGCAAACTATAGCCTCAGTGTTCCATTATGGCAGTTTCCTTGAGCATGCAGTCCCTCTAAATAAAGGCAGTTCTCAAGTAAAGTTATGTTTACTGGCAACTGAGCTCATTCTACTGAAAGGTAGGCTCCATGTTCTCTGAAATGAAGAATGTCCATGGGCTGGGCACTATCTTGAAAGTCCCACCTGGATCTTACTCAGCATGCTTTCTTGGTATTCACAGTCAACCAGAGTCTATACCAGGGGTCAGCAAACTCTTTCCATAAAGGGACAGAATAGTAAATATTTGGGTTTCCCCGGTGACTTAGTGGTAAAGAACCTACCTGCCAATACAGGAGACATGGGTTCAATCCCTGGGTCAGGAAGATCCCCTGGAGAAGGAAATGGCAACCCACTCCAGTATTCGTGCCTGGGAAATCCCATGTGCAGAGGAGCCTGGCCGGCTACAGTCCATGGGGTCGCAAAGAGTCGGACAACACGACTTAGCAACTAAACTACAATGACAATAAATATTTAAAGTTTTGCAGAATAGACAATTTCCATAACAACTATTCATAGTAGCTTTTGCAGCTTGAGAGCAGTTATAGACTATCCGTAAAAGAACAGATATGACTGTATACCAAGTGCTAGTAAAACAGTATAAAATGGGAAGAGGGCCAGATTTGGCCCATGGGGCATAGTTTGTTGATGATACAGAATTAAAAAAATATATCTGGCCATTGAAGTGAAGTGAAGTGAAGTTGCTCAGTCGTGTCCGACTCTTTGTGACCCCATGGACTGTAGCCTACCAAGCTCCTCCATCCATGGGATTTTCCAGGCAAGAGTACTGAAGTGGGTTGCCATTTCCTTCCCCAGGGGATCTTCCCGACCCAGGGATCGAATCCTGGTCTTCCGCATTGTAGGCAGACGCTTTACCGTCTGAGCTACCAGGGAAGTCTATTACTTGTGGTCAAAAACATTTAAAAATTTTGGGTAAAAATCAGAATTTCAGATATTGAACACTAAAACTAGTGTTTTAAAATCTTAAAATTTCTCTTATGCAGTGTCTGCTTTATATAAGAGCTTCCCTGGTGGCTCAGATGGTAAAGAATTTACCTATAATGCAGGGGACTGGGACTGGATTCCTGGGTCTGAAAGGTATTTTGGAGTAGGAAATGGCAACCTACTCCAGTATTCTTGCCTTCGAAATTCCATGGGTAGAGGAGCCTGGAAGGCTACAGTCCATAGGGTCACAAAGAGTCAGACAATTCTATGCTAGGCGATTGGGATACAAAGAAATGAACCTTTGTGCTTATTCTGAAGGCACTAATAAGAGCAGGAAGGCATCTTCTACAGATGAGGAAATTGGGACTTGCTTGGTGATCCAATGGCTAAGAATTCGCTCCTAATGCAGGGAGGCTGGGTTGAACCCCTGGCCAAGGAACTATTAATAGATCCCACATACTGCAACCAAGTTGCATGCCACAACTAAAATCTTTCATGTCACAACTAACACCCAGTGCAGTCAAATAAAGAAATATTTTTTTAAAAGAAGAAGAAAAAAAGAAAAAGAAATGTTGCTCTTGGTTGCATGCTTAGTCACTCAGTCGTGCCTGACTGTGTTTGTGACACCATGAACTGTAACCTTCTAGGCCCACCAGGCTCCTCTGTCCATGGGATTCTCCAGGCAAGAATACTGGAGTGGGTTGCTGTGTCCTCCTCCAGGGGATCTTCCTGACACAGGGATCAAACCTGCATCTCTTATGTTTCCTGCACTGGCAGACAGGTTCTTTACCACTAGCACCACCTGGGAAGCCCCTGCTCTTGGTTCAGTTCAGTTCAGTTCAGTTGTTCAGTCGTGTCCAATTCTTTGGGACCCCATGAACGAAAGCATGTCAGGCTTCCCTGTCCATCACCAACTGCTGAAGTTTGCTTAAAGTCATGTCAATCGAGTCGGTGATGCCATCAAACCATCTCATCCTCTGTCGTCCCCTTCTCCTCCTGTCTTCAGTCTTTCCCAGCATCAGAGTCTTTTCCAGTGAGTCAGTTCTTCGCATCAGGTGGCCAAAGTACTAGAGCTTCAGCTTCAGCATCAGTACTTCCAATGAGTATTTAGGACTGATTTCCTTTAGGATGGGCTTCCCTTGTGGCTCATTTGTAAAGAATCCGCCTGCAATGCAGGAGTCCTGGATCCAATCCCTGGGTTGGGAAGATCCCCTGGAGAAAGGAAAGTATTCTTTCCCACTCCAGTATTCTGACCTAGGGAATTCCATGAACTGTATTGTCCTTGGGGTCGCAAAGAGTCAGACACGACTGAGTGACTTTCACTTCACTTCACTTCCTTTAGGATTGACTAGTTTGATCTTCTTGCAGTCCAAGGGACTCAAGAATCTTCTCCAAAAACCACAATTCAAAAGCATCAATTCTTTAGTGCTCGGCATTCTTTATGGCCCAACTCTCACATCCATACATGACTACTGGAAAAACCATAGCTTTGACTAGATGGACCTTTACTGGTAAAGTATGTCTCTGCTTATTTATATGCTGTCTGGATTTGTCATAGTTTTTCTTCCAAGGAGCAAGCATCTTTTAATTCTATGGCTGCAGTCACCATCTGTACTTATTTTGGAGCCCAAGAAAATTAAGTCTCTCACTGTTTCCATTACTTCCCCATCCATTTGCCATAAGGTGGGACTGGATGCCATGATCTTAGTTTTTTGAATGCTGAATTTTAAGACAGCTTTTTCACACTCCTCTTTCACTTTCATCAAGAGACTCTAGTTCTTCTTCACTTTCTGCCATAAGGGTGGTGTCATCTGCATATCTGAGGTTATTGATATTTCTCCCAGCAATCTTGATTTCAGCTTATGCTTCATCCAGCCCAGCATTTCTCTTGATGTACTCTGCATATAAGTTAAATAAGCAGGGTGACAATATACAGCCTTGACATTCTCCTTTCTCAATGTTGAACCAGTCCGTTGTTCCTTGTCCAACTGTTGCTTCTTGACCTGCATCAGATTTCTCAGGAGGCAGGTAAGGTAATCTGGTATTCCCATCTCTTTGAGAATTTTCCACAGTTTGTTGTGATCCAAATGGTCAAAGACTTTAGCTTAGTCAATGAAGCAGAAGTAGACACTTTTCTGGAACTCTCTTGCTTTTTCTATGATCCAATAGATGTTGGCAATTTGATCTCTGCTCTTGGTTAGGCAGTAGCAAAGTCAGGACTCAGAATCAGGCCTCCGTGAGTTCAGGCCTCTTCCCAGCACAGCACTTTATCTGGGAATGTGAAGATCATTGAGTCAGAATGGAGTCTATGAGAAGGAAGAGAGGATGTATGATTCATTAGGGTTTTCATGCTTTTGAACCTTTGCTTCAACCACCTGGTAGAAGTAAGTAAAAGAAGAAACTGAAGCTGTTTTCTTAACAATGCTTAGAGTCAGGCCATTCATGACTCATGTTAAAAAGAGAAATCGCCCAACTTCCTTTGTTGCTGGGAGTTCACAGCTCACTGTATGTTCACTGAAGGCATCTGCCAGACTTCAAAAGAGTTTTGTGGTCATTTGGCAGAATAATCTCATCCTTTCCTTAAGGTCTTTGTAATGCTCATAGATAGAAAAACAAAGACACATCATTGTAAAGCTAAAGAGGTCACTAGGAAATTTATTCTATAGTGTTTTGATATGAATTCAGATAACAAATGTAACACAACAGCCAAATGCAAATCTTTCGGCAATCTCATTCTTATGATACCCCTGCAGTGTTTGACTTCTTCTCCACACTCTCTTTGAGAAATCCTCTTCTCTTTAGAATTCTTTTCTTCTAAAATGGAGATTTTCTCAAAACACAGTCCTGAATCCTCTACATTTTGGATTCTTTATTCTTTCTCCGATGCAGGAGATACAAGAGACATGGGTTTGATCCCTGGGTCAGGAAGATCCCTTGGAGTAGGGAATGGTAACCCACTCCAGTATTCTTGCAGGGACAATCCCATGGACAGAGGAGCCTGGCAGGTTACAGTATGTGGGGCCACAAAGCGTCAGACACGACTGAGCAACTGAGCACACATTGTCTTTCAGTTCTTTCTGTTTTTGGGATTTCAGCTCTTACCTCTAATTGAAGAAACAGGAAAGAAAGAGAAAGAGAAAATATTTACTTGGTACTTGAAGCTTTCTAAGCATCTAGAATTAGAAAACAAAAATCTTTCCTTCAAGGATTTCATAATCTAATGGAGACAGAGAGGGAAAAAAAAAAAAAAGATAATGGCTCTATAGATGGTAGATGTTAGTGGAGGTATACACGGGGTAATAGGTGAATAGCTGGCATGTGGAGAGGCAACTGTGAAAGTTTTCAGAGGAGAGACAGCTGCCCTAAATACAGAAATCTGAATATGGATGATCAAAGTGAAGGAATCTGACCCTCTTTAAGACTGAATTTGCGGCTCCTCGGTATTTATCCAACTATGACAACTCTAACACCAACCCATTACTACCCGTTTCTCTACTGCTTCCTGGACTAGATCAAAGCTTTTGGAGGTCAAAGTTGGGCCTTGGTCATCACAGTGTCTTCAGTATCTGAGCAGTGCCTGGCACTTGATAGGCTGAAATAATATTTACTGAGGGATAAAAAGGACTATTCCTACTTTACCACCAAGAAATGAGTCTCAGCAATTGGAGGTGAATTTATTCATGACCAAACACTGAGTATTGAGAGATGTGGATGTTTAAACACAGGCTTTTGCGAGTCCTTCACCTTTTTTTGCTTCAGTTTATGTAATAATAGGATACCTCAGGTCCTACCTTCACTCCCAAGCTTCAATTTAAAGTCTTCCATCCTTTTGTACATTCTCTCTGGATGCACTCTCAGACACAGGATGGCCAAAATAGAACTCATCTTTTTCTAGGATGGAGATGATTCCATGATATCAATATATGTGATATCAACACCCATTCTCTTTTGTTCTTAGACTCTAGTGTGTGGTGGTTTAGTTGCTAAATCATGTCTGACTCTTGCAACCCCATGGACTATAGACTGCCAGGCTCCTCTGTCCATGGGATTCTCCAGGCAAGGATACTAGAGAGTTAATTAAAAAAACAACATAACAAACCAGAAGGCAGGGGTTACGTAGCTGACAGAATGTGACAATTGTGGCACATAGCTTCTCCCATGCCATGATAATTAGCCCTCAGTACTGGTCAAACCTTACTTTAGAGCAGCACCATTCAACAGATATTAAATATGGGCCACAAACGTAAACCTCATATGCTATTTTACATTTTTCCACAGCCATACTGAGGAAAGTAAAAAGAAAAAGAAAAAAGACATTTTATCAATAACTCAATAGCCACATAGTGACTCATATAGACCAATGTCATTCTAGACACTCTTCACAAGGATTTTATAAACCTCAAAATAGCATTATATTTCCAAGTCTTCTCCAATCATTTGCATTCTCCTTTTAATTCAATACCTTATTGCTCAGATCCAACTGATTGGAAGGCAGGTGGTGGTCTCAGGGGATCTCAGCAGCAATCCTGAGGAGAGAAGCTATCAGGAAAAGAGATCAGTGCTACAATTCTAGCTCTTCTTGATACATTTTTGATCTGAAAAGCCCCAAATGTATTTCACAGACATGTTTACAGAGGTGATGTGTTTACAAAAGTAATGTGTTTACAAGAGTCCTGTGGCTTTCAGATCTCCAGTCTAAGAGCAGGAGGATATTTATATAGTTCAAGGGAAGTGAAGTCATAATAAAGCATTTGACCATCAAAGTCAATTGCTTGGAGTAGATTGGAATGTTAGGGGAAGTTTAAGTGTTTTCTACTTACTTCACATTCACTGCTTCTTCCATGTAACTACATATGGTTATTAACACAGGTCCTAATGCAATAGTTATTAACCACCTACTAGTCCTTGTCTTTAAGGTCTTTCCTGTATCTTAAATTCGGAAACCATAATGCTTTCTGAGTTTTTCCTCTCCTCTCTCTAACTGGATACCAAATCCTGCAAATTCTTTATTCATAGAGTTGCTAACATCCTCTTTCTTTTGTTTTATTCTTAATGCTGCTTTGCGGCTTTATCAAAGTTATTGCTTCACAGTTTGACCAATGCAATGATCTCCAAAATGACTTTGGTATCTCAAGATAGTTTTCTGCTTCACATCCCCTTTTAACATGACATCAATCTTTCTAAGCAACTACTTTGGGAACATTTCCCTTACTTAAATTGGTCTTTACCTAATGAAAACAAAAACTAAAACTTCCAAACTCTTCACTTTATAAATAAAGACATTTAGACTGATTAACAGTAAGTCACTTATCCAGAGCAAAATAACTGAAAAATGGAAGAGCTGGACTTAAACCCAGGCTTCCTGATTGTTAGGCTTGCATGCTCTCTACTACACATCCTGCCTGTAGCATAATGTCCAAGCCCTTTCATCTTTATTTCAGGCTTTGCCCCATTTAAATCCTATCTATCGTGCCAATCTCCAATCTAACTCTCATACCTAAACCTGTCAACACATTATTCCTCAAAAAGTCATTCATCCAGCCAGTGTAAAAATGTTTATTGGGCATGTCATGCGTAAGTCATTCTGTTAGATGCCTAAAGGGACCGATCTTCACTGGCTGTGTGGGAGATAAAGCTGGCAAGGTGGGTGAAGGCCAAAAGCACTGACAACATTGAAAGTCAGGCTAGGAGCTTAAGATTTAATTCATTAAACAGGGCAGTACGACAGACAGCTTTTGATTAAGGGTGTGAGATGACAAATCTGGCAGAGTATGCAGAACATATTAAAGTCAGCAGAGCTTGGAGTTGTCCTGAGATTGTAAAGTGGCAACTCATGGAGAGAATAAAGCTTAGAGGTGGTTTTTGTTTGGCTCACAGGTTGCCTCTCTGTGTGTGTGTTCAAATAAAATCAGTTGCTAATGTTTAAAAATTAGATATTTACATAAAAATCAATATTTAAAATTCTCTTGAAAACTTACATAATTTGGTTGTGTTCTTACATGACAAGAATCGGAACGTGTCGATGGGGAGCTGACTAATTTAGACAGGCAGGCTTTTACTGGCTGGATTCTATCCTGTGTGTTACCTGTCTGACACTTTAGGCATTGAGACTGAGATTAATCCACTAGAAGTAGGACTATTAGTCAGGACCAAGGGAGAGAGCAGCATCAGAAATACCAATGATGCTTTGAGTCAAGAAAAAGTGAGAGAGTACTGATACGATTTGCATATGCTTGCAGTACCCTTTAAGGCTCACCTTGGGTGCACTTCCACACACTGGCTAAATTCAGTATGTCTTCTATGAGCATCCCTATGCCCACCACTTCTATCTACATTGTTTTCTAATGATCTGTTTATATATAATCTCTTTCCAGATACTTCAAAAATAGTGTCCCCTTTGGCAACCCCATCTAAAAGAAAAATTAGCTAAAAAAACTTAGAAATAAATGGGCACTTAAGGTATAAGAGATACTACTTTAGATATATTAAAAGAAATTTTAGGAAAATATTTGTGGGAAAACAGTTTTAGGAAAGAAGAAATCTTACTGACCAAGACTTGCAAAGTAGAGTTATATAAAGAGAGAGTCTTAACTACTTGGGATTCCCAGATGGCACAATGGTAAAGAATCCACCTGCTAATGCAGGAGATGCAGGTTTGATCCCTGGGTTGGGAAGATCTCTGGAGTAGGAAACAGCAACCCACTCCAGTACAGCTGGACACGATAGAGCACACACTTAACAGCTTTAAGTAAACTGTAATTTTAAGGCTAAAACATTCTGAACAAAATTTTAAAACCTACATGATTGAAGATAAAATGTTTTCATGGCACATCTGACAAACATTGACTTCTTGAATATATAAAGAATATATAAAGAACACCTCAAATTGATGAGAAAAATGGTATATTATACAATATATATATCTTTAAACACGAAATACCAACTTAGAGACAGAACTCAACTAATCAATCAACATGAAAAGTTGCTCAATTTTATGGGTGGCCAGGCAAAGGCAAAGTAAAACAACAATCAAATATCACCTTTTGCTCTTCAAATTGCAAAAATTAAAAAAAATAACATGGAAGTGCTGATAAGGATACAGGAAAATGGCACTTTCATATGTTGTTAATAGGAACATAAATTGCTAAGCTTTTGCAAGATAATATCGAATGGTGTGTCAAATTAAAAATGAATGCACCTTTTGACCTACTAATTCCACATTTTATAACCTATCCTATAAAAATAACAGCATCAGTGCATAAAGATGTGTGTCCAAGGATATTTACTACAACTTTATATGAAATGATAAAGCACTGAAAACAACTTGAATATCCATTGACAGGAGAATGGTAAAATAAATTATGGTTATGTGGCAGAGTATAAAATATTAGATGGGAAATGTTGAAGAAAATAGATAAATTATAGACAGGATGATGTAATTACAAAAACAAATGATGAACTCCAGTTTGTGATATAATAAGTAAAACACAGAAAACACGGAGGAATGTAGAGGAAGATGAAGAAGGAGATACGCCAGCTTGTTTAGGCAGGAGTAGGAAAGGTTGGTGGAGAGGAGAGAGATTATTTAAACTCTATGGGTCTTTGTATCTGTTTACTTGTTACAGGTATGTACTCTTTCGTAATTAAAAAAAATGGAGAAAATCTAAAATATTTCAGTTTATATCCAAATAGAGATCCCATCTAAAAGCATAGATGGGAGTAGGAGGTTGGTGTTAGCAGTTGTAAATTTCTATGTATAGAATGAACAAACAACAAGGTCCTATCGCATAGCACAGAGAACTATATGCAATATCCTGTGATAAACCATCATGGAAAAGGATATTTTAAAATGTATATAAATATGTATAATTAAATCAATTTGCTGAACAGCAGTAATTAACACAACATTGTACATCAACTATACTTCAATTTTAGAAAAGCATCATTTGTCTTTAAATAGAAGAAATGCCTCCTCAGGTTTACTGACTATACTAAGCCTGTTAGTAATCTTTCATAGAGTATCTTTCTCTCCAAATTGCCAAACTTTATAAAAAATACACATGTACAGAGATGGGAAACCACCTGAGTATGACCACCCCTCCTTGTCATGCTCCTAGCAGATATGGCTAACCATGCCACCTATCCCCATGGATGCTGCTGGAATCTTAAGAGTGCTTCCCAACACTGGTCTTGAGACTGTTACTACAAGTCAATCAGACTAGAAGGTAAAATTATACCATCTGCCATTCCTGGTATAGTCAAAAGAGCATGTATATGTGCTTGAATCACATCTTCATCATTTTAGAACCTGGCACAGTTTAATAAGCCTATCAGAGCTTCAGTTTCTGATAAAATTGGTCATTATCTTCTTGATAGTTTTTTTATGAAGAGTAAGTGAAATCCTATCCTGGCTACAAGGGCCCTTCATCATCTCTCTACATTTGCTTATATCGAGTTAAAACTTTCCACTTAAAATGCTTATCATTGCTACTTTGCTCTTATTTATGCTTGGTCCTTGCATTTGGATATGTCGCTGAGGGGAAGGTATTGATTCAGCTTAATCTGGAAAACAATAATTCTCATTTTCTATCCATTCTATCCATCACCTCTAGAGAAAAGGCACAAGAAGTAGCTCTAGGGGTGAGTCTGCTTCCTGTCCTAAGTCAGTTTCATCAGTTGTCATGTGTTTTCCCTTTTTTGGTCAATTATCACTCAGACTCTATTTTCATATTTATTTTGAGACTTCTTAGTAGATTTTAAATTCTTTAACTCTTTTTTTTTTTTCTGCCTATACTATATGTATAAAGATTTTGGCAACTGCCTAAAATATGCCATGTGGTCTGAGTTCCATGGAGCATACTCCAATAGAGTTAATCAGGGCCATGAACCAGTCCAGAACAGAGCTGAGAAAATGTCAGGGTTTCATCCATCTACTCATTCATTCATCAACCATTCATCAACCATTTACTGAAGGCAAACTGTGTTCTAGACCCCAGAATAGACGCTGAGGATTTAAGAGTCAATGAAACTGACAAGCCCTCTTCTTTCATGGATCTTTTAGTGAAAGAAGATGAGCAAATAGCTGACATTAAATAAATAGATAAGTGATGTGATTTTAAGTTTTACTAAGTACTATGAAGAAAAGTAGGGAGGGTTTGAAAATGCGAAGATTGTCTTGAAGCCAAGAGGTGAAAATGCTTGAATGTAGTGGTTAAATAAGAAATCTAGATAATAGGAAGTCAGCAAGATTGGAGAAGTAAACAGATCACAGGCAACTGAAGATAACAGTGTGGTCAGCAGAAAACACAAAATGGGCCAGATATACAGGGGATGCTTACCCTCTGTCTCTCATTTAGCGTCTGAGAAGGAATTTCTATCGGAATGTGGGCCAATAGGTTGGTGGATGTGATCAAACTGAGTGCATCTAAGGAAAGCCTACAGGAATGGTAAGAAGAATTTTCCTTCCAAATTTATCTAACCTATAACATACTAGGCAGGTTTTCACAATTTCTTTAATTTCCAAGAAGCTACTAGATCAAAGGTCAGGTACGATTATTGCACAAAAGTTAAAAAAAATCCCCTTCCTCTGAGGGTGTCAGAATGAAGCCCCTTACAAATTATTATATAGATTACAGACTTCAGCGCAATACTTAGGCATGTGATTAAACTACAGAAACAAATTAGATGCAATTAAACGTTTTCAACTCTCCCATATACCTGAAACCAAAGCTGTGAAAAAAGGGTGTATCTCAGGTAATTAATTGCCAAGAAATGTTTAATAACTTCTCCTCTGCTACATTTAACATGAGGTGTGAATGCTTCGTTTTCAACTTAGTCACCACATTCCCTGGAGTCATGGGCATGTTTCTGCGGCCCACTAAAGGAAAAACCCCAGAGCACAGCTTATTTAATTTGCAACTCTTGCCATACTACTTCACACCTGAATTCTTTATCCTTTGGGCACATGGTTATAGAACCACAATGCACTATAGTAACATCCACTTTATAGGCAGAACTTTCATCTACCCACAGTTTCTTCTTTCTTTTTTTTTTTTTTTTTCCTGTAAAAGCATTTGGCTGACTGTCTCAAAATGATAGCAACCAGACTTCTCTCTTTGTAGCCTGACAGGTCAAGGACCCTGCTGAATTCAAGAAAGAGATGGCTTATGCATCATTTTGTTCTAATAACAGAGTGGAAACTCCTTTAATGTTAAGATTCTCTAGGTAAAACACTGTATTAAAAGTATTGACTCCCCTTGTTAGTTGTTTGGCCTGAGGCAACCCAGCCCTGGAGTCTGCAGGCTCTGTGAGAGGGTAATGGTGACCTCCAGGAGGGCTTATGCCAAGGGGCACCTCCCAGGACTGCAGCTGCCAGTTCCCCGCCCCCCCCACCCCCATCCTCGTGGCAAGCCATGCTGATCCACACCTCTGCAGGAGACCCTTCAACAGTCACAAGAGAAGAAGAATGCATGTCCTTCTACTTGGCCATGTTGAAACAATCTTGGCACTGGGATTATTTAAAAGCTTCCCAGGAAAATTGGAATGTGGATCCAGGGTTGAGAAACAGAGTTTGCATTGACTGACTAAAACAAGAAAGAAAACTTCCATGGTGGATGAGTCTTTCACAGTCGAGGAAGTAAAGCATTCAATAACCTGCATGCAAAAATGTGGCTTGAAAAACTGTCTTAGGCTCCAGTGAAGGGCTTCCCAGAAGGCTCAGTGGTAAAGAAATTGCCTGCCAATGCAGGAAAATGTCAGAGACATGGATTTGATCCCTGGGTTGGGGATCCCCTGGAGAAGGAAATGGCAAGCCACTCTAGTATTCTTGCCTGGGAAATTCCATGGACAGAGGAGTCTGGCTGGCTGCAGTCCATAGGGTCGCAGAGTTGGACACGACCAAGCATGCATGCCTCAACAGCTTGGGCTCCAGAGAAGCTCTGCCCTATGAAGCCTGTAAATTCTCTTCTCTCTGTCCAGCCTCTACCCAATCTGCTATCCATAAAACTTCATTAGCATTCCCAGAAAAAAAAAAAGAGTATTGACGCTTAAAAATTATAGGTGCCTGGCATCTTACAAAGAAATACTGTGGGCCAGCTTTCTCCCCAAGGCCCATTCCAGCTTTTGAACATATTTAGAACAGGAGGCATTGAGAGAAAGTTTATCTTTAAAAAAAAAAAAAAAATCCAAATATGTAACAGACGGGATGGTGGGTAAATGTCAATTATAGTTGCCAGAATTTGCAAAGGCGGATCTCCTTGGCTTTGAATTTAGCTGTATGACAACGGAAATGGGTTACTGGCGTTTAAGGGAGGATCTGCTGGACTGGTTGGGTTAGGTCTGAAGATTCTTTTGGTGAAGAGTTAACATGTCCAATTTCTGACAGAAAGGGAATTAATACCAGCTTCAAAGGTGGGCAGAACTGTTTAAAATTGAGATTTTCAAACCTAAGCTAGAAAAAAAAAAAAAAAAAAAAAAAGCCTTAAAACTATCAAAAGGAAAAGAGATGAATTTTATTTTGTGCTTAAAGATAAATTGAATTTCCCCACCCTGGTTTCCATTTGGGTAACTCTGGGAGCTATTTTTTAATCTAGCTGACTTGGAAAATATAACAAATGCAGTCAGATTATATATACCTCAGCACAGCTGATTAGAAAGTGAAAAATTCAGGTCCTCTGCTGATGTTTTGTTTTCTACTCCATTTACTAATTTTTCTGGCTTTTCATTTGACCCACTGTTGCCCTACTCAGCACTCAACTGCCTCTGAGCTCCCCCTCTGCTCCAACACAAACTCTCAAAAGAGACACAGACATCATTTGGTTCAGTCTCACAATTGCCCTCAGGATCATTCTGTATTTTTCTGGTTTTGATCAGGGATTGATTTTTGCATTTGGAAATACTTCAGCAGTGAAAAAAATCTTCCACAGTCTCAACAGAATATATCCCCTCTCTCTTTCCTCCAAGACATAATCTGGGGAAGCTCAAGAGAAGCTATCTCTACTCTGAGGATTGAAATTGATGTCCATTTCCTAGAGCAGGAAGGGGTTTCTCTTAGATTTTGTGTCCTAGGTTTTGTGAGGAAAAGTGAGTGCTATCAGCTGGCATTTAAAGCTCAGTGAAGTATATGTGAAAAGAGACATTTGCAAAGGCTATTGTGAGGGTTTTCCCTCAATTAATACAGTTTTAGAATTTGTAGTTTTAAGTTACAGACCACCAGGCAGGTATTCCTGCCTGGGAAATCCCATGGACAGAAGAGCCTGGGTGCCTACAGTCCATGGGGTTTCAAAGAGTTCAACAGGCCTGAGAGACTAAGCATATGTAGCACACATAAGCAGTCACCCCTAATTACTTCTTGCTTGAGCGGGCTCGCGCCTCTGTCCGCAGAATTCTCCAGGCAGGAATATTGGAATGGGTTACCATTTCCTTCTCTAGGGGATCTTCCTAACTCGGGGATCGAACCTGGGTCTCCTGCACTGCAGGCAGATTCTCTACAGTCTAAGCCACCAGAGAAGCCCGCACTGGGAGTTATTGAGCCCCAAATCCTAACTTGTATAATAATTACCTGGGGATTTTATTACAAGTATAGGATTCTTGCTCCACTCCCAGAAATTTGGATTCTGTTGGTCTGGATTAAGGCCAAAAATTTCTAATAAACAGATTTTTAAAAAATTCCCTAGGTGACTAACGCTTTGTACAGTCAGGTTGGGGAGGCCATCGCTCTTGTCACATTAACCAGCTTGTTTTGGAACAGAACCATGACATTCTCCTCATTAGTACCACACACTGGATACCGCAGCTAACTGGTTCTGTTTGGGAATACATAACCTTGTTTCTGATCTTGCTAGAGGGTATCCATGTGAGAAAATAACCCTTAGTACTGTTTGCTAGCATGGCTCAATAGACGATTTCAGTACTGCCGTTTTGTTTCCTATTATACAATTTCAAAAAGGGTTTTAACCTTCAAGACAATATCTACATTTGAGTGGAGATAAATGGGAAACCTAGATAGCAAAAAATGTCTTTCCCAGTAAGAATGGCTTTACACATTTTAATGACTCTCGAAAAATCCTTATTTAAACCTTTTTATCCAAACAGGAGTTACACATGTTTTAATGATTTATCACAACTTTTAGAAAGAAATGTCCTTATTATCTTTTTAATATTTTCCCCTAGGATAGTATGAGAGATAATAGATCTTGGATAAAGACTGTGCACAGTATATGTGTGTGTGTGTGTGTGTGTGTGTGTGTCTAAATGAGGTCATTAAACTCTGATTGTTCAATTTTTCTCAAAGGCAGGCAGACCTCTTCCAACTGCGAGGTCATCTCATTGTTTGTGATGATACATCTTTCATACAAGGCTCCTTTGTGCACCTTTTATGACTATTATCAACAGAGAAAATCAAAGACGAAAGGAGTCACTTTGTATCAAGGTGAGACTTTAGAAAGGATAGCAGGTCAAGAAAAAAATCCTCAAAACTCTATCCCTTAAAGAGGGCAAAGGATTTTAATGGGCTAGTTGACTTACCTAAGTCTACCTGGAACACATTAACCAAAATGGTTTACTGAGTAATCTCTCTCAGGCAAGGGCACAGTGGAAATTCTGAATAGAATTTGGGAGTTCAGGAAAGCTCTGTGCTCAGTGAAGCTGAGCCAGGCCCCAGGCTCCAGATGGAAGCAAAGCGCACTGATAAGAATCAGTGCCAAAAGAGATGAGGAAACGTTCCTGAGTTCTGGGTCACTGGTTTCTCAGACTGCAGTGTGCAGGAGAGTCCCCTGGGAAGCTTCCTTAAAATGCAGATTCCTGCCCCAAAGGGTGGGGCACCAACCACCTAGATCTTTGATTCATTAGGCTTGGAACCAACAAATAACTATTTTAATTAGCTAGCCCTGAGATTTAGATCACACCTTCAGGTATACTGCTCTAGATAATGCATTTGGTAAAAATCAAGTCAGATTTAAAAGTAAATATTTTTCCCAATTGTAAAAGAAATGACATGACTGCTGCAGAAAATATGGAAACTTCAGAAAAACAGAAGAAACTGACTCTTCAAAACCTATAATTTGAGCAATCTGTGATGTTTTTTGCTGAGATCTCTCTCCTTTTTTTGCAAACTCCAGTGGATTTTCTCCTTGGGCTTCCCCACTTAACACCTCCAGATGGAAGTTACTCTTAGTTTTAGTATATTCAAATCCAAGTATGGATTATGAAAACATTATTTTATGTCTGGTCAAAATTAGCATTATAAGGATTCTCTTGTTACTGAAATTGATTTGAAATGTAATTATTGCCATCATAATATCCCCCATACTTCAAATCACTTAGTCATTTCTCATTGTATATTTAGGCTGTTTCAATTTTTACTACTATTGTAAGCAATGCTGTATTATCTATAATAAACATTATTGTACATAAAGCTATGTCTCAAATTATTGTAATATATATTCTAAGAAGTAGATTTATGAGGTGTTTAAATGGTTTAGGCTTCTTACAATACAAAGCCAAATGACTTTCCAAAGGATAGTTTAAAATCAATTTTATTGCTACCAATAAAAAAAGAGAATACTCATCTTACCACTTCCTCTCAACAGTATTATTTTAACGTTAATCTAATAAGGAAAACTATATCATTTTTCTTTGATTACTACTCAAATTGAATATTATTTTTCAAATATTATTGTCTTTGTTAGGATCACTATAATATCAGTACAAGTCCTAATGATTCTGTAAGGAATCAAGGTTAAAAAAGAAGGCCCCATGCATTTGAAAGAATGTGCAGCTGGGAGTCAGGAGATGAAAGTTTTTTCTTTAATGCCAGTTACTAGCTGTTAACCACACACCAATGGCTTAACCTGTCTTTGCCTGAGCAGAATATGGGAATGATTTGTTATTATAGATGTCATGAGGATTAAATGAGAGAATTGATGTGTAAGTGTTTGGGACAAAAATTAGAAATGACAAAATATAGCTTAATTTTATTTTTGCCTCTTCAATGAGTTAACTACAAAAAATATCACTGGCCTATTTAGGATAAAATTTGTCAGCCACATTAATTCTATTATTGCTTACATTTGTTGGTACCAACTACAAGCCAGTGACACAATAGTCATAGAAGTAAAAAAAAAAATTAGTGAGTCAGGATCCCAGAACATGAGTCCTGAGAGTCCGAGAGGTAAGAAAGATAATAGAAATTAAAAGACAGACAGACACACATAAGTGTGTGCATATGAATACAATTTAATAAGTATTATCATAAGAATATTAAATACTTATTAAATTGTATTCATACAAACACACGCGAGCTGCAGTTCATGGAGTCACAAAGAGTCAGACTAAGCAACTAAACAACAACAAAACAACAAATAATAAGAATATGTAAAAATATTGTGGGAAAGAAAGAGAAGGGAAGAGCAAAAATTTGGGGAGGGCATCCATAGAATGAACATTTATGCTTGAGGTCAACAGGAATTCACTATGTAGAGAAAGGAGGGGAGTGACACTGCAAGAATGGGTGGAACAAAATGCAAAAAGGCATTGAGATGTGAAAGACCAAGAAATACGAAAGATTGGTGGTGCTGAAATGTGGTGCCTGTAGAGTATATTAGAGACCAAGAAAGCAGAATCTTGTTGTAAAGGTCCTTGTATGTACTTTTACAGAATTTACACTTAACCATATTTTATGGCTCAAACAAAATCTTGTGCGCACCGGACCCAGGAGAAAGGAGCAGTGACCCCACAAGAGACTGACCCAGATTTGCCTGTGAGTGTCTAGAAGTCTCCGGCGGAGGTGTGGGTTGGCAGTGGCCTGCTGCAGGGTCTGGGGCATGGAGTGCAGCAGTGCATGCACTGGACCTTTGGAAGGAGGTCGCCATTATCTGCATTACCTCCACCATAGTTTGGCCGCAGGTCAAACAAGAGGGAGGGGACACAGCTCTGCCCATCAACAGAAAATTGGATTAAAGATTTACTGAGCATGGCCCCATCCATCAGAACAAGACCTGGTTTCTCCCATCAGGAAGCTTTCATAAGTCTCTAATACTTATCCATCAGAGGGAAGACAAAATGAAAACCACAATCACAGAAAACTAACCAAACTGATCACATGGACCACAGCCTTGTCTACCTCAATGAAACTATGAGCCACGCTGTGTGGGGCCACCCAAGATGGATGGGTCATGGTGGAGAGTTCTGACAAAATGTGGTCCACTGGAGAAGGAAATGGCAAACCACTTCAGTATTCTTGCCTTCAGAACCACATGAACAGTATGAAAAGGCAAAAATATAGGACACTGAAAGATGAACTCCCCAGGTCAGTACGTGCCCAATATGCTACTAGAGAACAGTGGAGAAATAACTCCGGAAAGAACAAAGAGATGGAGCCAAGCAAAAACAACACCCAGTTGTGGATGTGACTGGTGATGGAAGCAAAGTCCAATGGGATAAAGAACAATACTGCATAGGAACCTGGACTGTTAGTTCCATGAATCAAGGTAAACTGGAAGTGGTCAAACAGGAGATGGCAGGAGTGAACATCTACATTTTAGGAATCAGCAAACTAAAATGGACTGGAATGGTTGAATTTAACTCAGATGACCATTATATCTACTACCGTGGGCAAGAATCCCTAAAAAAAATGGAGTAGCCATCATAGTCAACGAAAGAGTCCTCAATGCAGTACTTGCGTGCAATCTCAAAAATGGCAGAATGATCTCTGTTTTCAAGGCAAACCATTCAACATCACAGTAATCCAAGTCTATGCCCCAATCAGTAATGCTGAAGAAGCTGAAGTTGACCAGTTCTATGAAGACCTACAAGACCTTCTAGAACTAACACCCCCAAAAAATATTCCCTTCATTACAGGGGACTGGAATGCAAAAGTAGGAAGTCAAGAGAAACCTGGAGTAACAGGCAAATTTGGCCTTGGAGTACAGAATGAAGCAAGGCAAAAGCTGAGAGAGTTTTGCCAAGAGAACACACTGGTCATAGCAAATCCCTCTTCCAACAACACAAGAGAAAACTCTATACATAGACATCACCAGATGGTCAACACTGAAATCAGACTGATTATATTCTTTGCAGCAAGAGATGGAGAAGCACTATACAGTCATCAAAAATAAGACTGGGAGCTGACTGTGGCTCAGATCATGAACTCCTTATTGCCAAATTCAGACTTAAATTGAAGAAAATAGGGAAAACCACTAGACAATCAAGTATGATCTAAATCAAATCCCTTATGATTATACAGTAGAAGTGACAAATAGATTCCAGGGACTAGATCTGATAGACAGAGTGCCTGAAGAACTATGGATGGAGGTTTGTGACATTGTATAGGAGGCAGTGATCAAGACCATCCTCAAGAAAAAGAAATGCAAAAAAGGCAAAATGGTTGTCTGAGGAGGTCTTACAAATAGCTGAGAAAAGAAGAGATGCTAAAGGTAAAGGAGAAAAGGAAAGATATACCCATTTGAATGCAGAGTTCCAAAGAACAGCGAGGAGAGATAAGAAAACCTTATCAGTGATCAGTGCAAAGAAATAGAGAAAAACAATAGAATGGGAAAGACTAGAGATCTCCTCAAGAAAATTAGAGATACCAAGGGAACATTTCATGCAAAGATAGGCACAATAAAGAACAGAAATGGTATGGACCTAACAGAAGCAGAAGATATTAAGAAGAGGTGGCAAGAATACACAGAATTATACAAAAAAGATCTTCATGACCCAGATAACCATGATGGTGTGATCACTCACCTAGAGCAAGACATCCTGCAATGCGAAGTCAGGTGGGCCTTAGGAAGCATCACTGCAAACAAAACTAGTGGAGGTGATGGAATGCCAGTTGAGCTATTTCAAATCCTGAAAGATGATGCTGTGAAAGTGCTGCACTCAATATGCCAGCAAATTTGGAAAACTCAGCAGTGGCCACAGGACTGGAAAAGGTCCGTTTTCATTCCAATCCCAAAGAAAGGCAATGCCAAAGAATGTTCAAACTACCACACAGTTGTACTTATCTCACACACTAGCAAAGTAATGCTCAAAATTCTCCAAGCCAGGCTTCAACAGTATGTGAACAGTGAACTTCCAGATGTTCAAGCTGGATTTAGAAAAGGCAGTGGAACCATAGATCAAATTGCTAACATCCACTGGATCATCAAAAAAGCAAAAGAGTTCCAGAAAAACATCTACTTCTGCTTTATTGACTACACCAAAGCCTTTGACTGTGTGGATCACAATAAACTATGGAAAATTCTTCAAGAGATGGAAATACCAGACCATCTGATCTGCCTCCTGAGAAACCTATATGCAGGTCAGTTAGAACTGGACATGGACCAACAGACTGGTCCCAAATTGGGAATGGAGTACATCAAGGCTGTATATTGTCACCCTGCTTGTTTAACCTATGTGCAGAGTACATCATGAGAAATGCTGGGCTGCATGAAGCACAAGCTGGAATCAAGATTGCTGGGAGAAATATCAATAACCTCAGATATGCAGATGACACCATCCTTATGGCAGAAAGTGAAGAAGAACCAAAGAGCCTCTTAATGAAAGGGAAAGAAGAGAGTGAAAAGCTGGCTTAAAACTCAACATTCAGAAAACTAAGATCATGGCATCCAGTCCCATCACTTCATGGCAAATAGATGAGAAAACAGTTACAGACTTTATTTTTTTTGGGCTCCAAAATCACTGCAGATGGTGACTGTAGCCATGAAATTAAAAGACGCTTGCTCCTTGGGAGAAAAGCTATGACCAACCTAGACAGCATATTAAAAAGCAGAGACATTACTTTGCCAACAAACGTCCGTCTAGTCAAAGCTATGGTTTGATGTGAGAGTTGGACTATATAGAAAGCTGAGCACCGAAGAATTGATGCTTTTGAACTGTGATGTTGGAGAAAACTCTGAGAGCCCCTTGGACTGCCAGGAGAGCCAACCAGTCAATCCTAAAGGAAATCAGTCCTGGATATTCATTGGAAGCACTGATGCTGAAGCTCCAATACTTTGGCCACCTGATGCAAATGCTAGGAAAGATTGAAGGCGGGAAGAGAAGAGGACGACAGAGGATGAGATGGTTGGATGGCATCACCAACTCAATGTACATGAGTCTGAGTAAATTCCGCGAGTCGGTGATGGACAGGGAAGCCTGGTGTGCTGCAGTCCATGGGGTCACATAGAGTCGGACACAACTGAGCAACTGAACTGTACTGAACTGACATTTTAATGTGGGGCTTCTCTGGTTGTTCAGATGGTAAAGGGTCTCCCTGCAATGCAGGAGACCGAGGTCCAATCCCTGGGCTGGGAAGATCTGCTAGAGAAGGGAATAGCTACCCACTCCAGTATTCTTGCTTGGAGAATTCCATAAACAGAGAAGCCTGGCAGGATACAGTCCATAGGGTTGTAAAGAGTCAGACATGACTGAGCGACTAACATTTGTATGTATGTATGTTTTAATTTAGTATTCATGATTAACACTTCCAATCCCTGTTTCAGAATGGCAAATGTTGGCCAAGACCTAGGTATTGCTTTTATATCATAATTTGTAGGATTTTATCTTTTCAGGTGGGATAGTCAGCATGAATGCTTTGTTAGTGACAGTCTCTACTTAACTTTAGGAAGCAATTGCTAATAAGCATGGTATCAGTAATTCATCTAACAAATACATACTAAAGTGCTTACTAAGTATAAGGCACTGATCATATGGTGAAATTGCCACCTCTTTATGACGATTACATTCTAGAGGAGAAAATAGTCCTTGAACAAGTTAGAAAATGTAAGAAATAAAGGAATTTTAATAAATTCTATGAAGGAAATAGATTTTGAAAGCCTAAGTCCTGTACTAGGTTCTGGCAACTTAGTGGTACATGAAATGGGCAAGGTTCACATGCTCATGGACCTTACAACTCTTTCTAGTGAGTGAGGAATTAAAGAGTTGAGGAGGAAGCAAACTTAGATAAGGAAGTAATAGAAGGTTCCTCTACAAAGAGGCTAAAGAAATGAAAAATTCAAAAGCAGGGGCAAGAACATTCCAGGTGGTGGAAAGAGCAGATGCAAAGGTTTTGAGGCAGGAAATGGCTTAGCTACTGGAGGAACAGAAAAGAGACCAGCATGGCTCTAATATAGTGAAGGAGATAGAAAGTTTAGCAAGATGAGGTAAGAGATGCTAAAAAGATCACTCCAAGTGCCAAGTAGAAAACTGGATTAGAGAAGGGAAAGAGTAGAAGCAAGAGGACAATTTAATTTAGCAGGCTGCTGCTGCTGTCTAATGAGAAATCAGGATGGCTTAGATACAGTCAGATGAATTTGAATGTATTCTGACACTATTTATTGTGAGACTTGCTGATGAATCAGATATGGGAGTTGAAGGAAAGATAGGTGACAAGGGCATTTGCTACATTTTTAGACAGAACAACTAATGGATGCTGATGTCATGTGATGAGATGTTAAAGACTGGGGAAAATAATAGATTTTGAGGGGAAAAAAAATCAAGAACACCACTGTGAGATTCATACAGATGTGTATGCAGAAATTTCAATAAGCAGTTAGAAACCTGTGTTTGTTATTCAGAGGAGAGATTTCTTCTGGACATATACATTTGAGGAAACATTAACTTCATAAACAAATTTAAACTGTGAAGGAGAAATATCATATGACATCCCTTATAGGTGGAATCTAAAAAGAAATGATACAAACGAACTTACAAAACAGAAAGATGAGACTCCCAGACTTAGAGAAAGAATTTACGGTTGCCGGGGGTGGGGGCAAGGGATAGTTATGGCATTTGTGGTAAAAATGTACACACTGATATATTTAAAATGGATAACCAATAAAGATTTACTGAATAGTGCATGGAACTCTGCTCAATGTTATGTGGCGGCCTGGATGGGAGGGGAGTTTGGGGGAGAATGGATACATGTATGTGTATGACTGAGTCCCTTCTCTGTCATATAGTTCACCTGAAACTATCACAACGTTGTTAATTGGCTATTCCCCAATTAAACTAGAAAGTTTAAAAAAATTAAAAAAAAAAAAAAAACCCTGTGGATATAGAAGAATAGCTAAAAAGAGAGGATGAAAAGAGAAGAAAAGAAGGCTCATAACAAAGCTCAGAGTTGGACACTGGGAGGTAAAGCCAACAATGGAAACAGAAAGAATAGGCAGAGATGTAAGAACAAGAGAGAGGGGCTTGTTACAGAAGCTATAGAACACATGTGTTTTTGGTAGGTTGAATGTTTTCCTCTGCATCACAATCCATGCAGTTCATGTGGGGCTGGTTCTATCCTTACACCTGACCCTCCTCACCAACTCCAGGCTGGATGTGGCACCAAGTTTGCTCAATTAAAGTTTTACTATGACTTCTGCTGGGGCTTCCCACATGGCTCACTGGGTAAAGAATCTGCCCGCAATGCAGGAGACACAGGGGATGTAGGTTCGATCCCTGGATTGGGAAAAGCCCCTGGAGGAGGAAATGGCAACGTACTCCAGGATTCTTGCCTAAAAAATCCCATGGACAGAGGAGCCTGGTGGGCTACAGTCCATAGACTTGCAAAGAGTTGCACACGACTGAACGACTAAGTATTCCTTGGCTATTATATTCTGCCAGTACTCATGGGGGAAGAGGCATTTCCCCCGCTAATTAAGACCAGTAAAGAGAAGGATGATTGAGATAAGTCTAGAATTGCTAATAGCCTTCTTTGTTGCCACATGAGGTGAAAATGCCTAACAAACAAGATAACAGCAGAAATGTAAGCTGAGAGAGAAAAATAAATAGATTTCTGATAATATTGTCCATGGTCCCTTAAGCTAGCATCATTCCTTGAACTTCCTTGATAAAGAAGCCAATAAATTCCCTTTGTGTTTAAACAAACTGGTTTGAGTTGTGTTCCTATTACTTGCAACCAGAAGAGTTGACTATTATAGACGCCTATGAGAGGAGGTGTTTCAAAAAGAGTGAATTAGTCAATTATGTGAAAAGCCATTGAAAGTTAAAAAAGATGAGATGCATTCATCTGATTTAGCAACGTAGAGTCACTAAGATGTTAGTGCAGTATGCAGACTGGAAGTCTATATGGAGTGGAAAAAAGAAAAAATAGAGGTGGTTAGGTAAAGACAGTGAAGGTGGCAACTTGCTGAAGAAGACTTTCTATGAAGCAAAGAAGCAAAGTCACTGCTGGAAAGGATTATGGTAGCAAAGGAGAAGCAAGGAAAATCTGCTATTTACCTCTGATCCTTCATTTATCAAATCTTTATCAAAGGACTCTGGTGCTGGGACTGATTGGGGGCAGAAGCGGACAGAGGATGAGATGGCTGGATGGCGTCACCGACTCAATGGACGTGAGTTTGAGCAACTCCAGGAGACAGAGGACAGGGAAGCCTGGCATGCTGCAGTTCATGTGGTCAGAGTCAGAAACAATTTAGCGACTAAGCAACAACTATGTGTTAAGGTATCTTAGACCTAGAAAGATTTTTAAAAATCTACCATTACCATCCCTTGCACTAGGAGTGGTGATCATGGGCTATTTTTTTTTTAAATTAATTAAATAATTTTAATTGGAGGCTAATTACTTTACAATATTTTAGTGGTTTTTGCCATACATTGATATGAATCAGCCACGGGTGTACATGTGTTCCCCATCCTGACCCTCCCTCCCCATCCCATCCCTCAGGGTCGTCCCAGGGCACCAGCCCTGAGCGCCCTGTCTTGTGCGTTGAACCTGGACTGGCGATCTGTTTCACATATGGTAATATACATGCATCAATGCTATTCTCTCAGATCATCCCACCCTCGCCTTCTCCCACAGAGTCCAAAAGTCTGTTCTATACATCTGTGCCTCTTTTGCTGTCTCGCAAAGGGTCATCATTACCATCTTTCTAAATTCCATATATATGCATTAATATACTGTATTGGTGCTTTTCAGAGAAAAGCATATACTTTTCTTTCTGACTTATTTCACTCTGTATAACAGGCTCCAGTTTCATCCACCTCATTTCATCCACCTCATCATTGATTCAAATGCATTCTTTTTAATAGCTGAGTAATATTCCATTGTGTATATGGTATATATACCGCAGCTTTCTTATCCATTTGTCTGCCAATGGATATCTAGGTTGCTTCCATGTCTTGGCTATTGTAAATAGTGCTGCGATGAACATTGGGGTACACATGTCTCTTTCAACACGTGTCTCTGGTTTCCTTGGTGTGTATCCCCAGCAGTGGGATTTCTGAGTCGTAAGGCAGTTCTATTTCCAGTTTTTTAAGGAATCTCCACACTGCTCTCCATAGGGGCTGTACTAGTTTGCATTCCCACCAATAGTGTAAGAGGGTTCTCTTTTCTCTGCACCCTCTCCAGAATTTATTGTTTGTAGACTTTTTGATAGCAGCCATTCTGACTGGCATGAGATGGTACCTCACTGTGGTTTTGATTTGCATTTCTCTGATAATGAGGGATACTGAGCATCTTTTCATGTGTTTGTTAGCATGATGGTAGGCTTTTAAATGAAAATAAAAATAGTATAATGGAAGGTGGCAAAGATGTTTTAAAAAAAGATCATGTCATCTGTCTGACTCATCATGTTTTGTATTTCTGCAAAATACCACCCCCCAAATTGCCCCAAAATGCTTGATACACATTGAGGTAGACCTGCTTCTTCCAAGGAAAGAGGAGAATTCTGCTCACTCTGGGATGATCCATTTAATGAAGAACTATTTCAAGTTAGTGAGATCATCTTTTACCAAGTCAGTTATCTTTGGTAAGAACTGTAATAAACAGCTATGAAACCTCATTGCAAGAAAAACAAAAAATACTTAGTGCTTACAATGTGCCAGTTACTATGTAAAGAGTGAGTCTAAATAAATGAAAACACAGTCTTGGATACCTAAGAAATCAGTATCCAGAATGGGGACAAATATAAGCAATTCAAAACTTTGATAAGAATCATGATAAAAAATAAACACAAGGCTCCATAGGAAATCTTCAAAGGGGTATCCACCTTAGAGTCTGAATCTTTCCAACAGGAAGTGGAGTTTAACTGAATCTAGCACAGTGAGTAGGACTTGGGAAGATGACTGGTCTCCCTTACTTAGCAGTTTACCTGCTTCTCACAGTAAGATCCAGCCAGGGTGCATGCATAGCTCTCCACACAGCCACACACAGGAAGTGTCTGATACCAGTTGACTTAGCTATCATTAGCTGTAGACTCCTATCTCTATATAGATATACACAAGTAATAAACTAACATTGGTTAAGAACAGGCAGGAAATCAGCTATAGATTCATTTTGTGACAGTATTGTTTACTATGGCTGTCATGACAAAAATGACAAGGTGGCTAAAACAACAGAAATTTATTTTCTGAGGGCTGAAAATCCAAGATGAAGTTTCAGAGTTTTGGTTTCTTCTGAGGCCTCTCTCCTTGGTTTGCAGATGCTCACCTTCCTGCTGTGTCCTCACCTGGTCTTTGCATGGTATCTCTTTACGGGTCCAAATGTCCTCTTCTGCTAAGGATGCACGTGTGTGTGCTAAGTCACTTCAGTCATGTTGAACTCTGTGCACCCTATGGGTTGTAGCCTGCCAGGATCCTCTGTCCATAGGATTCTCCAGGCAAGAATTCTGGAGTGGGTTGCCATTTCCTCCTCCAGGGGATCTTCCCAACCCACAGCTCAAACGCATATCTCTTATGCCTTATGTAATTTCTTTTCTCTTATGTTATTGGCAGGAGCATTTTTTTTCACCACTAGCACCACCCGGGAAGCCCTCTTACAAGGATACCAAATAGGGTTAGGGCCCATCTTAACAGTATCAATAGGTCTTGAGCAAATCACCTCTTTAGCATATTGAGCATTCATCTCTTTAGCATAATCAGCTCTTTAAAAACCTTATCTCCAACACTGTCATATTCTGAGATGCCAGGGTTAGGGCTACAACATATGAATTTGTGGGGACACAATCTCAGCCCATAATAGTAACCTTGGAAACCCAACATGGTAATCACGCTGAGATTCAGTTTCCTTATGTATAGAAAAGAGAAAGAGCAGAGCGCCCTGGATTATGTCTGGATGGATTTCAGAATCGACAGAAGGACTAGTGGGCTGGTGAACACTTCTATTTTCTACTTGCATAAAGTGATAGGCATTGGTATTTTCTGGCAAGTGGTAAGGGAGGAGGTTTGTTGTTGTTTGTTTTGGTTTTGAACTTTATCATTTGAAAACAAGGAAGGAGCTGAAAGTCAGTGTCCCCTTGAATGTGCATGAAGTCCTGGTAGAGGACTGAGTGATTTCTTTGAGATTCTGGGTACAGATAGTCCTCCTTTGAGACTCAAGAACAAACTTCTATATATCACTGGGGAAAGGGCTATTCTTTCCATTTTTGTAAAGCACACAACATTGCTTTTTCATTTCCATTATATTTCAGTCTATCAAATCAGATTTGCAGCATAATAAACATCCTCCAGATCTCAGTGGCTCACAAAAGCAAACATTTATTTCTTGCTCAAGTTATACATCTGCAATTGTGAGAGAGCTGTAGGTGCCCTGACTCTGGCTCTGCGTGGCTCAGTTCCATGTGTCTCTCCCAGTCCCCTTATGGGACACCGTTTACAGAGCAGTGAGGCAAGAGCAACAGAACTGACGGAGACAGGTGATGTCTCCCGTATCTGCTCAGATGCGGCAAACATCTGTGTCACCTCACAGGCCATTGGTCAAAGCAAATCTAATAGCTAAGCCTGAAGGCAGGGAAATGTGTAACGACCATAAGGAAGACAGCAACGAACGGAGATATATAATCCTCTTACAGGGAAAGAGGAGGCGAATATTGCAAACAATAATACCACCCACCACATGCTGCTGTTTGCTACTCATTTGAAAAAGTCTGGTCCTCATCCACATAGATAAAGTGAACTATGCTGGTTTATCTGGATAAATCATGTTATTGTATTTTTCCCAATGGCTGATTCACTGCCCCCGTGATTCGCTTTTGCTGTCCTTCAGAGCTATGTGTGTAAGCAATCAGGATTTTCCTAAAAGTAAAAATATCAAGTCAATATGCCAAGCAGTCATCTTCAGAACCAAATGATAACATTTACAGTGAAGTTCAAACATAGGCACAGAGGTGGCAGGAGAAATTTTCTGTCAAAGTCTGAGTCAAAAGAAGTCAGGATGGCAGCATATGTTTATATGAAAATGGTTTAAGTTGTCTTGGAGTTCAGTATAGAACACATGTGTGTGCTATTTTAGCTTTTTAAAAAAGAATTCAACACTCAATTCAATTTTTAGAACTTGGTACCATTACATATTTAAATTACATAACTCACAAGGCCTGCTTTGTTTTCATGCTCACCATGGGAACTTCTCAATTGTTCATTCACTTATCGTTCATTCATTCATTCATTTATATATTATCAAACATTCATTTAACCCTGTAGTAGGCTTAGTATTTAGCATTAGAGAGACAAAGATGAATAATCATGTCCCAACCTGGAAGAACTCACAGTCTAATAAGGAACAGAGACATGTGAAAAAAGAATTATAACATGAAAGACTAGTGCACAAGGTAGCCTGGTGAAATGGAAAAAAAAAAAGTGTTCTCTAGAGCAGACAGATCTGGGTTCAGATCTCAACAATTGCCAGGTGTGTGACCTCAAGCACTTTACAAAAGTTCCTCGTGCCCCACCTTGCTTATCTCTAAAGATCATTATACCTACTTTATCGGTTTTCATGAGAATTAGGAATAACATGTATAAAACAACGACTACAGTTTCAGAACATAATGCATGCTCAATAGAGGTAGTGTTGTTTATTATATTATGGTATTTATTGGATGACTCAAAATAATTGTTTGGAGTGAGGAAACAGATGGAAAATTTTTTCTAAAAAGGTGACACTTGAGAGGGAAGTGTATTCAAGGTAAAAGACAAAAGTGCTGTGTGGGAAGGGGGAAAGTGTGTTTGGGTGCCTCTGACCACAAAACACATACAAGTGGGGAAAAGCAAGATGCGAAACTGTGAACATTGGGTGGGGCAGAGCATGCAGTCTACGTTCCAGAGTAAAAAATGTTGAACTTATGGACTCTTTCCTTCTAACGATAGCTGTTTGGCTGTCTTCCACTTGCTTCCTCTACCCTAGGTTGCCACCTGTAACTTGTGACAAATATTTCCAAGGCTCTTACTGTGGTCCTTAGGAGATAAGATGTTATTGCCTCCTCCTGCTCCTCCTCCCTGCATTCCTTTCCTCCAGCCCTAACTACCCCCATCCCTCTTCAGGGTTCTTCACTCAACTCTGCCCTGAAAGGTTATGTTACCTCCCACTAGCTTCCTGCTTTGTGAGACATTCCTCACGACTGTTCTGCTTGTCTTGAGGTTTCTATTTCCAGAAGCTAGTTAAGGATCTTTAATGAGCTCATCCTCGAGACCAATTATTTTATTTTGGAAATATAGGCCTTCTTTGAAATTGCTTTACAAAACATTTTTCTGTTTTCCTTTGAAAACTTTTTGATGTCATTCATCCTATCATTTCTTTCATCACATTCTATTTTGAAATTGCTTGCTTCCATTTTTGAGCATCTTCTTTTCTTCAGCAAAGCATTTCATTTCTCCAGTCCTTTAACATGGGCAGGTGGAACTAGACATTTCTATGAACATTTCTTGTTTTTAATTCCAAAACATTCCCCTAAACTCATTCAGATGCAAAACAGTCAAGGATTGTTCAAACCTTGCCCTCCTCTGACACTGGCAGAGAGAAAAGGTGTCCTCTGAAACTCTGAGATTTTCCCTTATCTTGCAGGAAAGCACAAGAACTGCCCACACCAACGGATCAATATCCTGCCGCTAGAATCAATACATTATTAATATGCAAGAAAATGGCTTTAAAAGCAACTTTGCAAACCTCACTATGGGATAACATTGAGATCGCATATATTCATCCTCTCTTCCTTTCTCTTGTTTTTTCCCATTATACTGTATTGCTCAGTCTTCTCCCTCATCTTTCCCTCTTTATTTTTAAATTTTCCTACTGACAAAATTACCACTGGTTTGATTTTCCAATTGTAGCTTTTCAATTCTGTGCAATTTGTCTTTATTTTCACTTTTATGGTCTACCCTTTATAATTTCTCCAAGTTTTTTGGAGGCCTCTTAATATTCTTTTAAATATCATCAACCTAACATTTCACCTGAGACAACCTCATGGACCCCCAGGTAGAAAATTTACTCTTCTTGGGGTCTGCTTCACTGAAGTATAATTTACACTAAATAAACTTCAGCAACTTTAAGTGTATAATTAGATGAATTTAGCATAGGTAATCACTAGTCAAGATACAAAACATGCCCATCAACCAAGAAACTTGCCTCTTGACCCTCTACAATGAATCCTCTGCCTCCAACCAGTTCTTTCAATCTTTGACCTTGGTTCTATTACTATAATTTTGCTTTTTTGGAAATTTCATATAAATGGAATGATACAGTATATAGTCTTTCGTGTCTGTCTTCCTTCACTTACATAATACTCTTAAGATTAATCTATTTTGTTGCATGCATAGGTAAGTCATGACTTTTTATGGCTAAGCAATATTAAGTTGTCACAAAATACCAGTTTGCTTATTCATTTACCAATTGATGAACATTTAGGTTGTTTTGAGTTTTGGGATAATAGGAATAAAGCCATCATGAACATTTGCATACAAGTTTTTGTGTTACCATATGTTTTCATTCCTCATAAATGTATGAGTGAGATTACTGGCTCATATAACATGTGTTAAGTGTTAGGGGAAATGCTGACTGAAACCACCCACCCTGGCCAGGCACCATAGTAACCATTTGCGTAAGTTATTTTATGACAGGAAGTCCTGGTAAGAAACAGAACTAACAAGTCACCACTAATCAGAAGAATTTGGGAAAGGTCAAAAGAAGATTCCATGTGTCCCACCACCTCCCAGAATCCTCCTTGATGGAATCCATCTTGGTTGAGTGAGGTATGCATCACCAGGAAGGACCCTGAGTTAGAATGATCCATAAGAGACAATCCAGAAACTAGTCCCATCATCATAAAACTTGAGACTGTGAGCCACGTGGCAGAGTAATTCTCCTGGGTTCCCTTACCCTCCTGTTCTCTGCCCTGGTACCCCTTCCCAATAAAATCTCTTGCTTTGTCTGTATATGTGTTGCCTCAGACAATTCATTTCTGAGTGTTAGACAAGAGCCCACCCATCCCCCTTCCTGCAACATAAGTGTACCATTTTGCAGTCCCAAGATACACCCTCACCAACATTAGTGTCATTTAAAAGAATTTTTGGCCTGATTGCTTACTGATATTGGTTTTATTTTACATATCATTAATGACTATTGAAATGGAACAGATCTCGCATTTATTTGGCATTCATGTATATCTTTGGTGATGTGAATATTCAAATATGTAGTGTGCTTTAATAGGGTGGTTTGTTTTATACTTGGTTTATAAGATTTATTTATATAATTTGGGTGCAAATCTTTTATCTGTTATATGTTTGGCTAATATTTTCTCCTAATCTCTGGTTTGTCTTTTCATTTTCTTAAAAATATTCTTTGAAGACAAAATATTTAACTTGGGGGAAATTTATCAATTTTTCCTTTATGTCTTATCTAAGAAGTTTCTGCCAAACCAAAACTCACAAAGATTTTCTCTTATATTCTTTTCTAGTGGTTTTATAGTCTTTGCTATTACATTTAAGTGTTAAACTCTTTATATACACTGGATTTCACTTGCTAAAATTTTTAAAAACTTTTTCCACAGCTATTATGTTGATGAAGGATATTTTAAATATTATCAGCCTAACACATTGATGAAGTGTTCTATATTTGAAATGCCTTCACTTGGTTTTGTTATCAGGATAACACAGCCCTCACAAAGTGACCTGGGAAGTAGCTTTTTCTCTTATCTTTTCTGGAAGAACCTTTGTAGTATTGGTATTCTTTAAATCCTTAAATATTTGATAGAATTTACCAATGAAACCAACGAAACCTCGATTTTTTTTTTTTTTTTGGTCAATAGATTTTTATAGTATAAATTATTTCTTTAATAAATACAAGACTCTTTAGGTTATCTTCTTTCTTTGCTTGTTTGTATATTTAGTATACTCAGTTTGCATCTTTTAGGGAAATTGTCCATTTCTTATAAGTTGTGAAATGTATCAGTATACAGTTTTTTCATATCATTTTAATATTTTTAGAATCTATGGAGATGTCCCTTATTTAATTTTTGATATTGATAATCTATGGCTTTCTCTTTTTTAAAAAAATGATTTTGTCTAGATTTCATCAATTTTATTGAACTTAACAAAAATTCAGCTTTTAATTTCATTGATTTGTTTTTTCTATTTTTGTCGATTTTTATATCATTGACTCTTATCTACAAATGTAAAATGTGAAAAATTTAGATTCATTTGATACCTTATCTTCCTTTGTTTTACTTTGATTACGAGTAAGGTTTGGATTTAGCACATTACTTCTTAGATTTCGAACGATTCTAACAATTTAGGTGTTTTTCCTCATTACTTAAGCTGTAATAAAACTTGGAACTTAGAATAATTAAAAAAAAAACTTTTATTGGAGGATAATTAATTTACAACATTGCTCTGGCTTCTGCCATACATCAACACGAGTCAGCCACAGGCATATGTACGATCCCTCCCTCCCATCTGCCACCTCATCCGACCCCTCCAGGCCGTCTGGGAGCACTGGGTTCAGTTCCCCGTGTCACACGGCAGACTCCCACCGGCCACCTACCCTACATGTGGCCATGTGTATGCTTCCAAGCTACTCTCTGTCCCACCCTCTCCTTCTCACACCGCGTCCACAAGTCTGTTCTCTGTGTCTGCATCCCTATCGCTGCCCTGCAAATAGGTTCATCAGTACCATCTTCCTAGACTCTATACGCACGTGTTAATATATAACGTTTGTCCTTCTCTTTCTGACTTATTTAAGATGCTAATTATTGTGTTAAAACAATCCAATAGATTTGACATGTAGGTAAATGCCAGCTTTAAGCATGAAAAAAACTTTATCAGCAAACTGTTATTTTTATCATTTCTGACTAGAATTTTACATTGAGGCTCAAAAAGTGTATAAAAGCCCAAAAGATACTCTTGTGCTGAAAATTTACACATTTTTGGGGGGTTCTGAAAGTGAAAGTGAAGTTGCTCAGTCGTGTCCGACTCTTAGCGATCCCATGGACTGCAACCTACCAGGCTCCTCAGTCCATGGGATTTTCCAGGCAAGAGTACTGGAGTGGGATGCCATTGCCTTCTCTTTTGGTTCTGAAGGGCTCATTTATTTCAGAGTTGCCTGTTAACTTATTTGTGCTAGTGGGGTGGGTCTGATTGACGGGAGCAATATTACAAATTGAAAACTGGGACAGAGATATTTTTCTTGGCTCTACTTTCTTTGGTGGAGAGATTTTTGCAAGTATGAGAATGACAGATATCTGGATCTTCAGGGAATAATGGAAAAGCTGAAAGCTATTATTACCACAGAATAGATTTTGTGTCATTTTTGGTTCTCACTACAAAGGAAGATATGAAAATGTGATTTGCTAATTTTGGTACTTCATAGCCTAAGACAGTCTATGCTTTAAATCCCAGAGAGGGTTTTTTTTTCTTTTTTTTAAACTTATTTCTGAAGCCTAAGTGATCATCAGATGAAAACTACCCTTTGATTTCATTGGTCTATTATACCAGATTCTCAGAGAAAAAAGCCACTGACATAGACTGGGATAGGTTGCTCAATACAAAATACTATTCAAACTGTTGTTGAGTGAGTTAATTTTATAAAATCAATTTTAAGTTGTGACTGGAGATGAATCTTGGCAATCTTTGATTGACATGTTTTTTTTTTTTAAACCCACTTTGCCCTAAAATTAACCTGCTTTAAAATCGATAGCTATGTCTCAATCACTTATAAATGGTAGGCATAAATTGTTAAAAGATGTTATTTTTTTTAATCATCACATGAAATGTCTTTCCTAGGAATGGTTGTGGGACCATAATATGCCTTTTACTCCAGGGACATATAAAAAGCAATCCTTCCAATAGTCATATATCCAAGTTGTACACTGTTCAGTACATATCTGAAGTAACGCTTGGCTTAGGTTGTTTTCTTCTGAAGAGTAGATCCTAGGGAAAATAACAAACTTTACAGTCTGTTTTCAGAATCTGGAGACTAGGTCAGTGATGAGCAACCCAAGGCTTGCCTAGGAAATTTTGGATTCAAATGTTTATCTCATGCAAGACATTGTGATGAAGAACACGATAAAAAAAAAATCCAAGCAAGTGATTTTAGAATTTTTTTTCTCAGAAACTGTGAGTTGTAGGGCATCATGATGTAAGCCAGCAAGTGCCATGCTGAGTCCTACAGAAAGCTGGAGATTCTCTGAGCCCAGCAAAGAGTGAAACAATCATGTAAACACCGCCCCCCTCCACCACCGCCCACCCCAGCTATCGAGGAATGCGGTGGTCTTTTGAATGCTTCATGCCACTCTGGGTTTGGAACTTCCCTGATCCATTGTAGGCAAAGCAGAGAGAAAATCCCACAAACACAGGAGGAAATCCAAGATATGGAAGGGCAGAGGTCCACTTTTGACAGCATCTAGCACAGAGTAAGCATTTAGTTGCATGACAGGAACCAACTAATCCTAGCCTACCTATGCTGTTGATAGTATTATGAGCACATGGCAGCCTAGACAATGCACTTTAGCTTATTGAATCCCAGTTTCACTAGATATCAAATCATAATAATGATAACCCTCTACCTTTAAGGAGATATTTTAAGGCATTAATGATAGGATGTATTTCTAAAAGGGATCCTAAAGGAAATCAACCCTGAATATTCATTGGAAGGACTGATGCTGAAGCTGAAGAAGTGCCAATACTTTGGCCACCTGATGCAAAGAGCAAAACTCATTGGAAAAGCCCCTGATGATGGGAAAGATTGAAGGCAGGAGGAGAAAGGGGCAGCAGAGGATGAGATGGTTGGATGGCGTCACTGACTCAATGGACGTGAGTTTGAACAAACTCTGGGAGATAGTGAAAGAAGGGAAGCCTCGCATGCTGCGGTTCACGGGGTTGCAAAGAGCCAGACAAGACTTAGTGACTGAACAACAACAATCTTTCAGATGGGCCTCATAATACTTTTATTTTATAAAAATAAGTTCGGGAGCCTATAAATTTTATTTTCCTCGGTTGGACTACATATAAAGAATTTTTTAAAAATATAATAATCTCATTTCCAAAAAGTATAATCTCTAGCGATATCGTCTTGGATTTCGTACCATCCGTTTTTTTTTTTTTCTTTTTTTATTTCTTCACATAATTGTGTTTACATGTATATTCTTATTTGTGCCTTCAGTAGCCTTATGATATAAAATAGGGTGTCTTTCTTCCCAAAGATGCAACAACAGAAAAGACAGAGTAATTAGTGATCATTTTTCAGGTACCTCTGAAAAAGAAATAGTTACAGGCTGTGAGCTGGTCAGGCTCTTGAAGCCCTTTTGCATTGGCAACCATACCCTATGTGAGAGGAGAGTCCTATCAGGGCTGGAAAGGGAGTGGTACCCCTCGGAGTTGTGCATCGTCTGAAAATATTCCTTGTCTCTGAAGTGCGACAGACCAGTGCATTCTGGGGCACACGGGAGCAACCTCAAAATTAACCCTGAGCTGTGCTTACATACTGCTTGGTGGTTTATCTTGTGTGTTGTGTGCTCAGTCAATTCAGTTATATCTGACTCTTTGCAAGCCCATGGACTGTAGCCTGCCAGGCTCCTCTGTCTGAGATTTTCCAGGCAAGAATACTGGAGTGGGTTGCTGTGTCTCTCTGTGTCTCCTGCATTGCAGGCAGATTCTTTAACACTGAGCCACCGGAAAGCCCTATTCATCTCATGAAAAGTGAAAGTCCCTCGGTTGTGTCTGACTCTTTGCGATCCCATGGACTATAGCCTGCCCAGTTCCTCTATCCATGGAATTCTCCAGGCAAGAGTACTGGAGTGGGTTGCCATTTCCTTCTCCAGTCTCCCCGCAATCCGGCTGCCTCTCTGTAGCTGGAAAGTGTGAGTGTTTGTGCATGCTCAGTTGTGTCCAACTCTTTGCAACTCCATGGACTATATAGCTTGCTAGTCTCCTCTATACATCGGAATTTCCAGGCAAGAATACTGGAGTGGGTTGCCATTTCCTTCTCCAGGGGCTCTCCCTAACCCAAGGATCAAACCCACATCTCCTGTGTCTCCTGTATTGGCGGGAGAATTCTTTACCACTGCGCCACGTGGGAATGATCTTCCTATAACTCACACTTGATCCTGTTGCCCACCTCTCTCTCCCCATCCTCCCTCCCCACAGGACTTAAAACCTTTCCTTTTCCTGTTGTCCCCTTAATAATATCCACATTCCTTGACATGGAATAAAAAAGAGCTTTATTCCCTAATGCCTGACTCAGCCTTGTCTTTTTCCCACCCATTATCCTATCAACAAACACACACACTCTGCCCCATGCCAGTTTATGCTCCAGCATACTGAACTACTTTCAGTTCTAGGAAAACTTCCTTCTACATGAACACTTATACATTCATGCACACACTCAACCAGTCCCTTGTTCCTTGGCTAATTCCTGAAAGTGAAGGTCATTCAGTTGTGTCCAACTCTTTGTGATCCCATGGAGGGTAGTCCATGGAATTCTCCAGGCCAGAATACTGGAGTGGGTAGCCATTCCCTTCTCCAGGGTATCTTCCCAACCCAGGGATTGAACCCAGGTCTCCTGAATTGCAGGTGGATTCTTTACCAGCTGAGTCTCAAGGGAAGTCCCTTAAATTCCAACTTATATGACATTTCCCATAGGAATCCTTTCCTGACTGGCTAGGACTAAGTTAGATGTCTCACTATATATTTTCATAGTTCATTGTACTTTTCTCCATCATACAGTTCTTGTCCTGCTGTATGGAATGTGTCAATTTGCACGCCATCTTCCCCTTGCAATGTAATCTGCCTGAAGACAGGGACAATGTCTTATTTGCCACTGTATCCTACGAGCCTAACACTGTTCCTGGTTGGTCATAAATGCTTAATTTGTACTGAGCAATAAATAGATGGATGGCTGAATGCATCCTTAGCTTTAAATGGTATCTCTGGAGAATTGTGTCTGTTCTTATATGTCAACAAAATAAGGGGTTAATTTTAAATAACTTTATAATGCCCTATAGGTTATATAGAAACTAAACTATGCCTGATTTAAAAAAAAATAATTTCAGGCTTTGGCAATCAAAACCATCTTGATCTTTATTCCTAAGCATTCCAAGATACATCTCATTGAATTGAAAATTAGCAAGGAATGTTGCAAAACTAAATTAAATATAAAATGTGTTTAATGAGAGCTTCACTCCACCCATAATCCCTTCCACAGAATTAAAAGGCCTTATCATAGATATCAACCATAACTCTAGAATTTTAGAGCTATATTATTTGGAACTGATTTAGATTAAAGCACTTCATGTTGAAACTGGGTCTTTTCCATTGTGATGGAGTAATCAAACTCTGACAAATACTATTTCCCAGAAAAAAAAAAAGACTAATATTTCAATACATTTTCATCAGGACAAATGTGTAAGAACAAAAATCCATGAAATGGTACATGTTTGAGTAGATAATGACAAAAATGAATAAAACATAGTTTGCTTAATGAAACTGATGCCACTGCAATGAACTGTATTGTGTAAGAGGATCATAAGTTCTCAAGAAAATGATAGATTATGACATATTTGTTAACATTAGCGCACATGAAAATATTGTGAGTCAGGAAGCTGTGGTCAAGCAAGAGAATATTCTCTGGGAGTACCAACACAAGGCCAACTGTATATTTGCTAAACTGATACAGTGGCACAATCAGAAATAAATCAATTATGGCCTCAATTAGAAAAGAAAGCAATCATAGAAGTTTGGCTCAATCTTTAATTTGCCGATTGGGTACTTTAAATTCATGCAGGCATTGTTATCACTACAACTATGTCCAGGGACTTCTCTTGGGGCAGATTCTATACATCCAAGTAAGTGCATATAAAGTTTGAGACACACCAACAAATTCTTTAATGAGCAGAATCAGAGAACTTTGGTTGAGGGGTGAGTTGTCTGCTCTAATTACATGACATTATGTTTATTTTAATGTTTCCTAACTACCTGTTTGCTCTTCATGATCTACTTATGAGTATAATCGTCCCAGAGAAGGGCCAAGAAACATGAAATCCCCAGGACATTATGGTTTAAACGTGACAATCAACTCAGAAGATGATCGAGGTGATTTTTTCAAAAGGACTCTCTGTACACTGATGAAGAAAGGATAGGAGAAACTCCATAAATGTTATCATGTAGAATCTTTGTTTGACTTCTACTTATAAATATCTTTTAACTGACTTTTGACTATATTTTCCACTAAGACTACAGGATTTATGAAGTGTGTGTGTGTGTGTGTGAGAGAGAGAGAGAGAGAGTGAGTCAGCTTTGTCTGACTCTTCACAACCCTATGAACTATAGCCTGCAGGTTCCCCTGTCCATGGGATTTTTCCAGCAAGAATACTGGAATGGATGGCCATTTCCTCTTCCAGGGGATCTTCCTGACCCAGGGATTGAACCCATGTCTCCTGCATCTCCTGCGTTGCAGGCAGATTCTTTGCCACTGAACTACCAAGGAAGCCCTTATGAAATATATTACTGGGTAAATGCATCTTAGTGTGCTAGGCTGAAAATGACCCCCAAAGAGGTCCATATCCTAATTCTCTTACCTTGTATGGGAAGAGGGACTTTGCAGATGGGTTAAATTAAGGATTTTGAGATGAGGAGATGATCCACATGGGTCTGATGTAGCCACAAGTATCCTTATGAGAGGCAGGAGATTAGAGGGAACAGTGGGGATATGACAACAGATGCAAAAGGTCAGGAACCAAAGGAAGAAGGTGGTCTTTAGCAATTGAAAAAGGCAAGAAAATGGATTCTCCCCTCAATTCTCCAGAAGAGGAGCAGTCCTGCCAACACTTGGATTCTAGACTTCTGACCCAGGACTATTAGAGAATAAATCTGTTTTGTTTTAAGCCACTAAGTTGATGGTAATTTGTTCCTACAATAGAGAACCAGTACATTCACTTAAGAGATGTAATTTTTAAACTTAACTCTGAAGTTTTACAGCTATCATATTCATGCATATACAAATATAACTTCCAATGTTCATAAGTTTGACAACATAGCTAAGTTATGCAGTTTAGCATAGCTACTTAATAAAAAAAAATTAGATGAAGTATAACAAGTGAGATATTAGCAAAATTCTGTCTTCTTTGTCACTAAATAAAGCTCTCACCAATTAGGAAAAGTAATAATTTCCCAAATATGCTTAAATATTCTTCAAATTCCTTAAAGGATATGTGCATGTTTTTTCATGTCAATAAATTTTATTTTATAATACTGTGTTACAAATGTTCATACCCAATGTCTAGACAGTTCAAAAATAGTTCCCATCACTTCTGTACAAATCTTCATGTGGCTTGAGACAAACACAGATCCTGTGAACTATGTGGTTTGAGTTTTAGCACTCAATTCTGTAGGGAGAAACTGGACGCCTCAATTGATCTTGTAGGTAAGAAGAAAATGGTATCATTTATTTTCCTTACAAAATGAAAAAAAAAACCACAATAAATTTTATTAGGAAGCATTTTCACAAAGGTTAAGACATTGATTTCTGAAGACGCAACTCTTGTCTCTTTTCCTCTGAGTTTCTGCCCCAGATCCTAGTATTTATTTTATCTCTCAGCTAACTGGATAGTTAGAACTCATGCACCTTTAAACACATGAGCTTCTTGAATTTTTTTTCACTATCTCAGGAACAGCTGCTCCTTGGTGACGTCGTTTCCTTCCTGACCTTGGGAATACCATTTAAAAGCAACCATTTCCAGGGAGTAAAAGCATAGCTCCTGAGTCTCAAGTCATGCTACCAAAATAGCCCATTAGACGGTGCTTTTCAGCTTAGTTATGTCATAATGAATCAGTCTCTTCTCCTCTGGACTGTGTTGACGACTATTCCCTACCTTTTACCAATTTCAGTATAAACCTGTAGCTGTCAAAGGCATTAGGAGGGGACTAAGGAAATCCTATAGGAGAACAATGACAGGAAATAGCCATTAAGAAGTCTGGAAAAGTTAAGCGAGAAGAAAGTGGGGTTTGGCCTATGGCCATTTTGGAAATAGGGAACGAATTGCAGGTGGGAATGAATTTAGAAAAGTAAACATAAAATTTAAAAAATAAGGTTGTATGTAAAGTATATTGAAATAAAGGCTAATAAATTGAGAAGATAGAGATAATGGCTGATTTTTTTTTTTTTTTTTTACTAAATTGGAATCATTGTAATTGAGGTTCTGATTTTTTTAAAATCTTTTTAAGACAAAGGTTTCAATGGAACTGAAACCAAGGGATGGCCAGGTTTCTCAGCCCAGAACTGATTTCACTGAACTGGGGAGGTAGTGAAAGGAAAGATTTGTTTTCCTTAAACATCTGTAAGGAAATACGTTGTTAAATATTTATAGGTTTAGAGCACAGTCTATAATTACATATCTTAGATAAATAAAAGCAAAGTTAACTTGGCAAAAACGTTAACTTGGAAAAAATGACCTCATTCAGGGAATGATACAATGGGAATTAATAATTACATTTAATTTTTTAAAAAATTAATCAATGATTATTTGACCTCATCTCCATGTATCAGATGCCCATATCCAAAGTCAGGTAGGGAAGTGAGTAATAATGAAAGAAAATCCTCATGAATGACTGGATGAGGCATGTGAGAACAGTTCATGTCTAAATTTATCCTTGGGTTGTAAGAAGCTCTTTCTTACTTTTGACTGTTGATTTTGCCAGATTGAAGATTATATAAAGCAAAGATGTATCTTCATAAAGAGTCACTTGAGACAGTAAATCAGAAAGACTGATGACTTCATCGATTTTCAGAGTTGAGAGATACCTTCAAGACAATCTAAAACAACTTACTTACACAGTTAAAAAGCTGAGTCTGAGAGTACTTAAATAATTTATGAAGTCACACACTACTAGAATAAACATGTTTCCTGATTCCCAATACAATGCTGCTAGAGAAGACTTACTGGGTCATTAAATCCTTACTTCTACTAATTAATTTTGGATCCAATAGTAAAGCAATATGAGTCAAATGGACTACCACTTATCATTCTCAAGGATGTAGTGAAATAAATGCCTTATGTTAAGTAGATGATAGCTAACTCTCAAAATGCAGAAAAAGTACTGTGAGAAACCCGTTTTGGGGACTGGTAATCATGGCATAGTCAGTGGTCAACCAAGTAGATACTGGGCATGATGCCTTGTTACTTGAATTCTATGGGCCTTGGGGCAGTTAACGAAATCTGCCTGATCCTTTGGTCATCTGGCCTACCCTTATTTAAATTTCAAACACAAATAACACAGGTAAAGAGAAAAATCTCAGCCCAGGTCAAAGAAAGAGAATCCTGTTTTACAGGTTATGTTAAATTGAACTGTCTGCCCCATGCAACACAGCCACATGCTAGGCTGTTCTTCTATCTGCAGTGAGACTGAGAAAGCCCAGAGAACTGCTTAGAGCAGCAGTATTTGGTTTCTGCATCCAGAGCCAGAGCATAGTCTTAACTTGTGTCTCCTAGTCTCAGCCCAAACTAAATCTAATAACTGGACATATGGCTAGCTAAGTTCATGCATTTATTTAAAAACATGTATTGAATGCAAGATATTTAATCTTTTAAGTTTCAGCTTCTCATCTAAAATAAGGACATTGTTTAGGATGGCCTTCAACCTTATTGTGAGGATTAGATGAGTTCTTGCATGCAAAGCTTTCAGCATAGTGCTTGGCTGATAGAAAGTGCTTAAATATCAGTAATGATGCAGAAGAGAGTGAAGAGGAGAATCACAACGTTCCATTCCAGATGATAAAAGGAACGTTCATGACCCTTGAACACCACCCTTGATCTTCCATAGAGAGAGACTCTTATCCCGGCAGGGAATGTTTTACAAAGAAAAAAAGCAGAAGGTTTTGGGATTTACTTAGACTATCTTCACACTAGACATATTGGAGTTGGTCTCCCAATAATGGAAGATAAATGGATATTAACTGGATGAAAGAATAGAATCTAGGATAGATTTTATTATTAATAATTGATCTGCTTCCAAAAAGGTATTTGAAGCAACTTATAATAAAAGGATAGGTATGGCATTATGAGCATGGGCTTCCCAGGTGGCGCCAATGGTAAAGAACCCACCAGCCAATGCAGGAGACGCAAGAGATACAGGTTAGATCCCTCGGTCAGGAAAATCCCCTGGAGGAGGGCATGGCAACCCACTCCACTATTCTTGCCTGGAGAATCCCAGGGACAGAGGAGCCTGGTGGGCTACAGTCCATGGGGTCACAGACATGACTGAAGTGACTTAGCATGCATGCCCACATAGCTCCATTGAAGCAAGGATTAAAGAATGAAGGCCAAGTGGCATGAGAAGATGCTTGACCCAAAAAGCCTTAGTTAGGGGCGATTACTAAAGTGGCACATTAAACTCACTGCACTTAAGATCAAAGCACTTAAATAATCCTCTTTATAAATAAAATGAAGCATATCAATTTACATTAGATACATTTTCCCTAGCTTTTCACTCTGAAGGGAAATGTATCATGTAGACAGTGTCCATAATAGTAGTTTTTATTAGGTTAAGTTATCTCTTTTATAAACCTTCATAAAACATGAGGACTCAGTGTTTAAAATTTTTATTCTCTGAAGGCATTTCCATAGGGAACAAAAGTAATAAAAGGTGATACAGTCTAGGAAGTTGGCTTTCTGATCATTCAAGAAGGGAGGCTTAGATTGACAGTTAAGAATGCCACTCATACAGTATAGTCCCTGCTGGACACTTATTGACTAACTCAGATATTGCTTGAATTAGGAAAGCAATCAACTTAATATAGAAGTCACCATATATTCCAAAAATATAGTTATTCTCAATCATTAAAGGTGATACATCTGCTTTGGATAAAATGCTTGGCAAGTGTTTGATAAAGTTATCTATTTTGTTATAAAAATGAAAGACTCTGACCTGAATCTAATGTAAATGAAAAGGTGACTTTCACAGGTGGGTTGTAGGCACACAGGTAGGTCATAGGTAGGGTAGGTAGACAGGTGTTGGGCGTGGTGGTGGTCTTAAGGAAACATTTCCTAGGAATTGGTCTGGATCTCAAATTCTTAAAGACCCAAAGGTTATTCTCATCAAGCAGTAACTCCTAACTAGGGATTCACAGCAAAATGATGGGGTAATTTTTTCAGAATAGTCTCTTCACACATCCCCCAAATTTGAATCTCTAAAAGTAAGGCCTGTCTATGAGTTTTTAAAAATAAAATCCCTAAAAATTTTTGATGCAAATCCTGAATAAGAGTTCTGTCACTGTGTTGTCAAGACATAAACTGTGGTCTGAGAGTATATGATAGCAGAAGTTAGCTTCTACTGTCTAAAGAACTCCTAATATGGTTCTTCTGGAATATTTTGTTTTGAGGAAAATGGAATTTCAGTAGTTCTAATAACTTGGGGTTTACTGGAAAATATATTGCAAGACAGCTAAGTGGATTTTCTGCAGAACGGGATTTATTTAGAATTATCCCTTTGCATTCAAAATATGCCTAGGACTTTAGATTTTGGTGAAAATGATTGAATTTGATAGTAAATTCAGTTTGACTTGCTCTTTAAGGCTACTTTTAGAATGCTGCCATAAAAATCACATGATCAGTATAGAGAATAATGTTAACTTCCTTCCCTTTAGCACAGCAGGAAGTCAGACATCCTGTAAAAATGATTTACATTATTTATGTAAGGTCCATTTCATTCTAAAAAAGACTTGCAGTGGTATACACATTCTTCATGAGTAAGTTGAAGAGGAGGAAGTCTGGGTAGGGTCCTGTTTTATGCTGTTTTCTTTTGACATTTAATCCACCAAGAATCTATTTCTATTCACTTTGATTCCTGTGCTAATCTGAATATATCTACCCTCTTTACCCTTGGGACCTCAGCTAGTCTCATGGCTACATATAGATAACTTTCAAATTTCCATCTTCTTCCTACAACTCTCCAATGACTGCTTAAGATGGGTCACTGCTAGGTTAAGGAGTTTAGAGTTTATCCTGAAAGACAGGAGACTACAACTGACTCTCTCTTGACAACTTTTATTTATTCTTGAAAACCCTTCAGCTAAGTGAAAAGTCATTACTTGAAAATAATTCTAGTATTTTAAAGAGATGTGTTCCTACATGTTCTGTCCAAAATAAAGATATGTAAACAATTTTCACATACAGATAAACAGATATCGCATGAATACTAAAAAGACAAGCATGTCTATCTAACAAATTAAACAACATGTCCAAGACAAACCTCTTGATTCCTTACTTCCCCCACCCCAATCTATTTCTTCTTTAGTCTTACACACTTCAGTTGCTCATTCTTTTTCCTTAGTCTACTGATCTATGATTGATACACAAAAAGCTGTACATATTTAACATGTAACCTTTGATGTTTGGAGAGAAGTATACATCTGTGACACCATCACCACAATCCAAGCCACAAATATATCCTTCACCCCCAAAAGTTCCATCTCACTCTGTTTAATTGATTATATGATGATAACAATATTTAACATAAGTTCTACCCTCTTAGCAAATTTGAAGTATACAATACAGTATTATTAACTACAGGTACTATCTTCCCTGGTGGCTCAGCTGTAAATGCCTGCCAACACAGGGGACAGGGATTCGATCCCTGGGTCAGGAAGATCTCCTGGAGGAGGAAATGGCAACTAACCCCAGTATTCTTGCTTAGGAAATTCCATGAACAGAAGAGCCTGGCAGGCTATAGTCCATGGCAGGTTAAGTCTACAGCTTTGTGATTAAATAACAACAAGAACTATGCTATACTATATAGCAGATCTCTGGGACTTATTCATCGTGCATAACTGAAACATATTATTATTTAATACCTCCCTCTTTCCCCCTCTCCTCTCCTCTGGAAACCACCATTCTATTCTCTGTTGCTATTCACTATCCACTTTATTCTTTGTTTTCCAGTTGCTCAGTCATGTCCGACTCTTTGCCACCACATGGGCTGCAGCACACCAGGCTTCCCTGTCCATCACCATCTCCTGGAGTTTCCTTACACTTATGCCCATCATATTGGTGATGCCATCCAACCATCTCATCCTCTGTTGCCCCTTTCTTCTCGTGCCTTCAATCTTTCCCGGCATCAGCATAGTGAGTTGGCTTTTTGCATCAGGTGTCCAAAGTACTGGAGCTTTAGGTTCAGAATCAGTCCTTCCAATGAATATTCAGCATTGATTTCCTTTAGGATTGACTGGTTTGAACTCCTTGCCATCCAGAGGACTCTCAAGGGTCTTCTCCAGCACCATAGTTCAAAAGCATCAATTCTTTGGCACCCAGACTTCTTTATGGTCCAGTTCTCACATCCCATACATGACTACTGGAAAAACCACAGCTTTGACTGTATGGATCTTTGTCGGCAAAATGATGCTTTGCTTTTTAATATGCTGTCTAGGTTTGTCATACCTTTTCTTCCAAGGAGCAAGTGTCATTTAATTTCATGGCTCCAGTCTCCATCAGCAGTGATTTTGGAGTCCAAGATAATAAAGTTTGTCACTGTTTCCATTGTTTCCCCATCTATTTGCCATGAAGTGATGGGATGTGCTAATCTGAATCTGAATATGAAAGCCTTCTATGTTCACTATCTACACTCTTACCCTTGGGACCTCAGCTAGTCTCTGAGGTCTACAATAGAGTTTGACTAGCATATAATTTTTATGTAAGTGGTATAATATAGCATTTGTCTTTCTGTGTCTGGCTTATTTCACTTAGCATAATGTTCTCCAGGTTCATGCATGCTATCACAAAAAGCAGGATTTCTCATTGCAAAATCTTATTTGTACTATTTCTCACCATCTCCTTGCCATTGGCCTAGCTAGGCTACTCTTATCTCTTACATGGATCATTCTCCTAGCCTCCACACTAATCTCTCTGCTTGCATTCTTGTGCCCTAATAGCCATTCTTTTTTGTTCAAGGCTTTATTTTTTTTTAAACATGGACCATTTTTAAAGTCTTTATTGAATTTATTACAGTATTGACTCTGTTTTATGTTTCATTTGGCTTTTTTTTTTTTTTTGCACAGAGGCATGTGGGATCTTAACTCCCTAACCAGCGATCAAACCCATTTCCCGTGCATTGGAAGGTGAAGTCTTAACCACTGGACTGCCAGGGAAGTCCCCCTAATATCCTTCTTGACAAAGCAGCTACAGCGATGCTTTTACTAAAGCCCAGATAATTAATAACATCTCCCTTAAGAAGGTCCTTTGAGAAAATCTTTAGATACTACTTTAAAGACTGAAGCTCCCCAATATTGGTTAAAAACCAACCTGAAACAACAAAAAACCACATAACATCTAAGGAGAGTTCTGTAATCAGTAAAACACAGGATGAATGGCACAGGTCTACAAACTGATCTTTATGAGTAGCCTACCTAAATTTGAAAGTAATAGGGGTTGATTTGCAAACTTTTAATGGAGGTAGCCAGTATAACAAAACATGTAAGTATTCTGCCTTATCATATCACCATAGCACCATGATTTTGCAGGAAGCATTCAAAAAGAACTTTTAGGAGAATAGGCATTTGTTGATTCAATCAGTTTTAGAAAAAGATACCTTCTAAAATTCCTCTTTGCTGTGATATACACATTTAATAGCATTTTATTGTTTTCCCTGAATCCTCTAGTGTATGAAAACTTAATCATGTCAGTCTTAGTTCTGCCAGCTCAGGTCCTTTTTAGAAAAGTACAGTTCCTGCATTGGTGCAAAGTTTCTGTCATTCCACGTGGCTGGAAGGTAACATGTGAAATGGTATCAGATAAGGCAGGGGTTAGGTCACCTATCCTTTCAAACTATGTTAAAGAGTTCAGAGTTTATCCTGAGAGAAAGGAGAGTACAACTGAGTCTCTCTCGATGACTTTTATTTGTTCTTGAAAACTCTTCAGCTATGTGAAAAGTCATTAATTGAAAATAATTCTAGTATTTTAATGAGACATGTTTTTACATGTTCCATCCCAAATAAAGATATATAAACAATCACATACAGATAAATAGATATCACATGAATACTAAAACATTTCTATAAATATTTAAAAGGAAATTCTGAACCTCAGTTTCCCACATGGGGTAGACATGTTTCCCCATACCAACATGTGCGCTCCAACAAGAGCTGGGTGTCCTACAACTCAATTCTGATACTATCTACCTGGAGATCACATCAGATCCCACAAGTTAAGGGTTCAGACCTACAAGAATGCCCCTACCCTCACTTCAGAAGCTAATCAAACACCCAGGTTGTCACCTGTGCTTCTCACTAACTGGCTATAAGTTGAAGGTTCCAATGATCCCCTCCTTGGGCTTCAGACACCAGTCACAGATCCAGGTTGTTACCTACACTCCTGACCAGAGGGTCCCATGACCCCCTCCTTAAGTCCAATAATTTGCTAGAGTAGCTCATAGAATTTAGAGAAACATTTTACTTACTTCATGACCAGTTTAGTGTGTGTGTGTGTGTGTGTGTGTTTGTGTGCGCGCACGTGCGTACTCAGCTGTGTCTTACTCTTTGCAACCCCATGGACTGTAGCCTGCCAGGCGAGAATTTCCCAAGCAAGAATACTGAAGCAGGTTGCCATTTCTTTCTCCATGGGCTCTTCCCAACACAGGGATCAAACCCTCGTCTCTTGAGTCTTCTATATGGGGAGGCAGGTTCTTTACCAGCTGAGGCACCAGGGAAGCCCAGTTTATTATAACAGGATATAATTTGGAAAGAGCTAGGTGTAAGAGATGCATAAGGCAAGGTATATGGGAGGAGGCAAGGTAAATACTCTGTCAGCATGCACCATTCTCCCCAAATATCCATTAGTCACCAACCCTGAAACGCAGAACACCATCCTTCTGGATTTTTATGAAGGCTTCATTACATAAGCAGGATTGATTAAATAATTTCAGTTGTGTCTGACTGTGACTCTATAGACTAGCCTATCATGTTCCTCTGACCATGGAATTCTCCAGGCAAGAATACTGAAGTAGGTAGCCATTCCCTTCTCCAGGGGATCTTCCCGACCCAGGGATCGAACCCTAATCGCCTGCATTGCAGGCGGATTCTTTGCTGTCTGAGGCACCTGGGAAGCCCAGTTAAATCACTGGCCACTGGCAATTAACTCAGTCATGTCCAGTCTCTCTCCCCTCCCTAGAGGTGGAGATGTAAGGGCAAGGGGGGAGTTAAGGGGGGACTGAAAGTGTCAACCCTCTAATAAGTGGTTGATTCTCCTGGTAGTTAGTCCCCCATTCTCAGGGTTCATAAGGACTTTTAAAAACTTACCACATTAACATAACAAAAGACACCTTTATCACTCTTATCACAGGAAATCCCAAGGTTCTTTAAAACTAACAGCCAGGAACTATGGACAAAGACCAAATATATATGAGAAATACATTTGGCCCATCTGAATATATACACACTTTCCTTGTAGCTCAGTCGGTAAAGAGTCTGCCTGCAATGCAGGAGATCCGGGTTTGATCCCTGGGTTAGGAAGATTCCCTGGAGAAGGAAATGGCAACCCACTCCAGTATTCTTGCCTGGAGAATCCCATGGACAGAGGAGCCTGGCAGGCTACAGTCCATGGGGTCTCAAGAGTTGGACACAACTTAGAGACAAAGCCACTGCCATCATGCTTAGTCATGATCCTTTATTGGTTACTTTATGCTTTATTTCCATGTCCTTCCTCAACATACACATTAATGTGTACATATATAGTTATTATCAATTTCATCTCTATTTCCCTACTGTTAACATGAATTACCTTCAAACTTCAAAAACCAAAATCATCATGTGATACAAGTATATATTTCTTATAAGTCATAATATCACAGTGTGATGATAAATACAATCTGTATATATAATGTATAAATACCTGGAAATTTATTGTACTTGCTAAGAAAGAATTTGCTTGTGAGTGAAGGAGAAGGCAATGGCACCCCACTCCAGTACTCTTGCCTGGAGAATCCCATGGACGGAGGAGCCTGGTAGGCTGCAGTCCATGGGGTCAATAAGAATCAGACACAACTGAGCGACTTCACTTTCATTTTTCACTTTCATGCATTGGAGAAGGAAATGGCAACCCACTCCAGTGTTCTTGCCTGGAGAATCCCAGGTACGGGGGAGCCTGGTGGACTGCCGTCTATGGGGTTGCACAGAGTCGGACACAACTGAAGTGACTTAGCAGTAGCAGTAGCAGTGAAGGAGAATGTCAATGAGAAAGTCTTAGGAACGAGCATATTGTTATCTTGTATTCAAATTGCACTAAAAATGAGGTTTTTACACACACATTCAAACAATCACAAAATAACTATAAGCTAAAAGGCTACTGTGAAAATAGTGCATGCTCACAGCAGTTTAAAGAACCATACCATGTCCTGGCTATTATAAACAGTGCTGCGATGAACATTGGGGTGCACGTGTCTCTTTCAGATCTGGTTTCCTCAGTGTGTATGCCCAGCAGTGGGATTGCTGGGTCATATGGCAGTTCTATTTCCAGTTTTTTAAGAAATCTCCACACTGTTTTCCATAGTGGCTGTATTAGTTTGCATTCCCACCAACAGTGTAAGAGGGTTCCCTTTTCTCCACACCCTCTCTAGCATTTATTGCTTGTAGACTTTTGGATAGCAGCCATCCTGACTGGCGTGTAATGGTACCTCATTGTGGTTTTGATTTGCATTTCTCTAATAATGAGTGATGTTGAGCATCTTTTCATGTGTTTGTTAGCCATCTGTATGTCTTCTTTGGAGAAATGTCTGTTTAGTTCTTTGCCCCATTTTTTGATTGGGTCATTTATTTAGCAGATGAATGGATAAGGAAGCTGTGGTACATATACACCATGGAATATTACTCAGCCATTAAAAAGAATTCATTTGAACCAGTCCTAATGAGATGGATGAAGCTGGAGACCATTATACAGAGTGAAGTAAGCCAGAAAGATAAAGAACATTACAGCATACTAACACATATATATATGGAATTTAGAAAGGTGATAACGATAACCCTGTATGCAAAACAGAAAAAGAGACACAGAAGTACAGAACAGACTTTTGAACTTTGTGGGAGAATGTGAGGGTGGGATATTTCAAAAGAACAGCATGTATACTATCTATGGTGAAACAGATCACCAGCCCAGGTGGGATGCATGAGACAAGTGCTCGGGCCTGGTGCACTGGGAAGACCCAGAGGAATCGGGTGGAGAGGGAGGTGGGAGGGGGGATCGGGATTGGGAATACATGTAAATCCATGGCTGATTCATATCAATGTATGACAAAACCCACTGGGAAAAAAAAATAATAATAATAAAAAAAATAAAAATAAAAAAAATAAATAAATAAAGAACCATACCTTCTCATCACTCTAATTCAGCTTATGCGAGCAAACCATGTTTTAGATTCACCCCAAAACTGTATTCACATCAAATTTGCTCTTCAGTGTCACATAAATTGTTAAATGTGCCTTTGCTTAAGACTGTAATGTTACTCCATATGCTATATTTATTTAGTGTGTTTGGAGGTAAGAAATAAAGATTGTTACACTAAAAAATAAGTATTCTGAAAAATAATCTAACTCTTCCAGAGCCATAACAGCAAATAGGCATTAACAGTCATTCTGATATGCACATCTTTTGGCAAAAACGGGGGGTACTCAGCAAGGAGAGAGCATAATGAGATTTGGCGATTATAGGCAGAGTGGATGGTAGGCAAGCATTTATACAGCTGAAAGAAATGAGGTGGACAGTGGATGGATGATAGCACTGGTTAGCAGACAGGTTTCACTGGACTTAGACCTGGTGTGAAAGTGGACTATGGAGAGAAAGAGGTTGGTGGGTGATAGTGCACGTACCGAGAAATACGACAGGAACAGAAGCAGCATCAGGGTGAGGAGAGAAAAGACAGTCTACTAAAGAATTGTTGGTTTTGAAGTCTCTACAGGAAACCTAAGTGGAGACGTCCAATAGGGAGTTACACAAGTCTAGGGCTCAGGAATAAAATCTTGGCAGAAGCTAGAGGTTTGATAGTCATTGTCAAATGATATTAGAAGGTAGTAAAATGGATGAGATTGCTTTGGGAGAAAGAACAAAGGAGACACGGGACAAAACCTAAGGGCCATCAAATTTTAAAAGATGAGCAGAAATAGAGTTCACAAAGAACTCTGAGAAGCAGGAACTTGAGACAGAAAGAAAACCAAGAGAGTACAGGACCACACAAGTTTTTCAAGGAGTTTTTCAAGGAGGAAGGATTAAATACTGAGAGCTCAAATGAGAAAAGACTAACCCAATGTATATTAGATCTAGCAACAAAAGGATCAAAAGTTATCTCAATGAGAATAATTCCAGTGGGATATGGGGAGCAGAGGCTATTTGGAAGGTGTTGAGGAATGTGTTTTAAGTTTTAAAGAAACGAGAAAATCATCTGGCAGAGTTGACATCTCTAAACATAAAAGTCAAAGTAGTTATATTCAGAAATTCCTTTGGGAAGGTCTCGTGGCATCTATTATTTTTCCACAAACTGCTCAGCTGCACAATGAGAGATGAAAAGAGCTCCTACACTCATCTCACTCTGTCTCATTTTCCGCTCTAAACAAAGGCTAAAATAGATTTTATTGGGCTATTCTCCTTAAGAGTTGTTTACATGTTTCATTAACTTGGGGGCAGCTGGAAGATTGGACACTGGATAAAATGGCATTGCATAGGTTATATAACTCTTAAAGACTGATCAAGTTTTATCTTTTATTTTTCTGTTTACAAATTCAACCCGACTTTTGGTATATTGCATATTCAACAAACCTATTTTGCATGAATGTGTTTTTATGCTGGCAAACTGATCATCTCTTCTGATAGCTTATCACAAACTAACTCTGGGAGAACCAGCAATTTCTCAATCATTTAAACTCATGCTAGTGTTCACTTGGACAGAATTTAAAGAAGGATGACAAATATTTTTAAAGCAATTCTAAACAATCTCAGGAAAGACAAAAATTATAGACAAATTGTTTCCTCATAATACTCTGTTTTTGTTGATGGTGGTTTGTTATTGTTCTTGTTCATTATCAGGGTCATGTTCCTAGATTAGCCTTGACTGTTTTTAAATGTAATTTATATTTCACTTTGAAATTTTAAAATAATTTTTTTGTGCTGTTTTATTTAATTCTTTCAACAACCATGTGAAGTAGATATAATTTCTCCAATGGGCTTTCCTGGTGACTCAGTGCTAAAGAATCCTCCTGCAAATGCAGGAGACAGGAGTTTGACCCCTGGATTAGGAAGGTCACTTGGAGAAGGAAATGGTAACCCACTCCAGTATTCTTGCCTGGGAAATCCCATGGACAGACAGTGTAGCTGGCAGCTACACTCCACGGGGTCACTAAAGAGTTGGACATGACTCAGAGACTAAACAACAACAATTTCTCCAACAGTTGCACCCTTAGTAAGTGGAATTAGGATGAAAATCTGAGTCTTCTGATTCCAAGTATTCTAATGTTTGGTTTAGGAAAACCTGGACTTTTATTTATATGGTCATGTATTTGCTCACAAGCTGTATCTGCTATTTTGATGGGTGAATCATCACCCATTATTATTATCACATTATTTTTTTAATTTGCACTTTTCTGATAACTAATGATGCTGAGCATATTTTCTTGCTTAGTGGTCATTTTGATATTTTTACTTTGTGAATTATCATTTTGAGTCTCTTGGCTGTAGTCAAAATGGTTTGCTCATTAGAAGTATCTGTTAGAAATAATTTCTCCCAGTTTATGACTTGTCTTTCTATTCTCCTAAAGGTATCTTTTGATGAACAGAAACTTAATTTTAATGATGTCCAATTTGCAAATCTTTTAAGTCACTGTCTTTTTGAGTCCTGTTTAAGAAATTTTTGCATATAATAAGTCATGTAGATATTCCTCTAACTTTCTAGGGCCAAAAATTTTACTTTAAGATTTTTTAATGACCAAATAAGAAAAGAATGCACAAACAAGTATAGAATTCATAGTGTTCGTAAGGTTAAAAGTAAAATAATATTTAGAAATATCTTGATAATAAGGTCAGAGTAAAACTTCTTCTCTAGGACTAGATTATATGTGGATTATAATGATCAACACCCTCCTCAAACATCCTGACAATATTAACAGTGATGAATTGCTTTTAACAACATCCCTTGATATAGCCAGTCACTTCATGCTGTAAAGTAAATGAATAAAAATACTTCTTGAGTCAATATAAGACATTTAATTCTCGGGTAGATCACTAAGTACGTAGGCAACTTCCATAGATAGTATTTCCATTAGTAATTCATTTGAAAGGTTCTGAGGAACTCTGAGTATAAAATTTTACACTCACAGAGATATTTGTATCCAGCTACTTCATCTTGCTGGATTATTATGGACCATGTGCTTCAGCAGTCGGGAAGCCCAGTGAGGACACACTTGTGCAAATAAAGCTACCCTATTCTGCTAGAACTTGAATGCAGAAGTAACTCTTGTGGAGCCAAATTACCCTATAGGCAGAGAAAACACTTGTGACACCTCTCAGTAAGCACGGGTACTGTGTAAAAATTTTTTGAAAGAAATGAATAGAACAAGTACTAAAATCATTCACTGTGTGAATGGTTAGAATGTGGATAGATTATTTTTACTTTATTTAAAAAAAATTAAATAGAGGTGAGGTGGCACCAAAACCCCTGTTCTTTGCTTTTGTCCTCTAAAATTTTCCTTTCCATAGGTCAGAAGAAACATTCTTTGGCATTATAAGATATTTGGTCCTGATTTTTAAGAACTAAACGAGAGTTCCCCTTAAACCTTATCTGAGTCTCATTTCTATCACTCTGTCTCTAGAGGCAATTACTACTATAGCTAATTATTAGTCCTCATAAGAAATATGTATGTGTGGTACAACTAATATAAAATAAAGAAAAGATAAATAAAATAAATAAAATCATTCATAATTCCAAGGCTTAGAGACAACCCCTATGGTTTGATATGTTTTCCTTTAATTTTCTCTATGAATACTGTATAATTGCTTACAACAAAATTTTTTATGTTTCCACATCCAGCATAGCTTAATGGTTAATAACAGAGACTCCCATTTGTTTATTTTTGCCTTTTATTTCCACTATTCTGGGAGATGGATTAAAAAAGATTTTGCTGTGATTTTTTCAGAAAGTTGTTCTGCCCGTGTTTTCCTCTAAGAGTTTTGTAGTGTCCGGTCTAACCTTTAGGTCTTTAATCCGTTTTGAGCTTATTTTGTGTATGGAGTTAAGGAGTGATCTAATTTCATTCTTTTACATGTGGCTGTCCAGTTTTACCAGCATCATTTGTTGAAGAGACTGTCTTTCCAACATTGTGTAGTCTTGCCTCTTTTGTCATAGATTAATTGACCATAGATGCATGGACTTATTTTTGGGTTTTCTATCCTGCTACATTGATCTATGTTTCTATTTTTGCACCAGTACCAAATGGGACCTACTTAAACTCAGAAGCTTATGCACAGCAAAGGAAATGATAAACAAAACAAAAAGACAACCCAAAGATTGGGAGAAAATATTTGTAAATGATGTGACTGATAAGGGATTAGTCTCCAAAATTTACAAACAGTTTATGATACTTACTAGCATCAAAACAAACAACCCACTCAAAACAACCTGGATAGACATTTCTCTAAAGAGGACATGCAGCTGGCCAACAGGCACATGAAAAGTTGTTCAAAATGCCTAGTTATTAGAGAAATGCAAATCAAAACTACATTGAGATATCACCTCACACTAGTCAGAATGGCTATCATCGAAAAATCCACAAACAACAAATGCTGGAGAACGGTGTGGAGAGAAGGGAACCCTCCTGCACTGTTGGTGGGAATGTAAATTGGTACAGCCACTATGGAGAACAGTGTGGAGGTTCCTTAAAAACTAAAAACAAAAAAAATAAAAATAAAAATAGAGCTACCCATATGACCCTGCAATCCCACTCCTGGACATATATCCAGAGAAAAACATGGTCCAAAAAGATACATGCACCCCAGAGTTCACGGGCAGCACTGTTTACAATGGCCAAGACATGGAAACAACCTACATGTCCATTGACAGAGGAAAGGATTAGGAAGATGTTGTTGGAGGGGTAAACAAGGAATTATAATCAAGGTAATCTTTGAGAAGGGCGAGGGTCTGACTTTTTAAAACATTTTATACAATTTTAAAGGTTCTTTTCTATTTACAATTATAACAAAACATTGGCTGTGTGTTGTACAATACGTCCTTGAGCTTACCTTACATCCAGTAGTTTGTACCTCTCACTCCCCCAACCTTGTATTGTCCCACCCCCACCTCAACTGGTAACATTACTTTGTTCTCTTATATCTGTGAACCTACTTCTTTTATGTTATATTGATTTTTTTTAAATAACCTTTTTTTTTCTTTTGGAATAATTTTAACTTTACAGAAAAGCTTAAAAGATAATTCAGAGAGTTCCAGTACACTCCCCACTCAGTTTCTGCTAATGTTAACATCTTACATTACTATGGCACATTTATCAAAACTGAAACTAATATCGATACATTAACAAATTGAAATTTATCCAGTTTTTCCATTAATGTCTTTTCTCTGCTTCAAGACAACCCAATTCAGGACAACTCATCACATTTAGTTGAACTAAGTTCTGAAGATGGCTAATAACTGGAATGAACAAAAGGAAGAAAGGAAATCTCAGGATGGCAGTGCACCTGCAGGGTGATGAAAGCAGAGGTGTTAAATGGACTAGGCAATGACATGTGGGATAAAGGAGGGGACTGACTGGCTAGAACAGGCTGAGAAAGAGGTAGTAAGGGGTGGAAAGTTTTGGGAAATGATTTGGGATATATTAGAATGGAATTGTGAAGCAGAGCAGTTGTATTTCATGGCCTTTATTGGGAGGGCGGTCAAGGGAGCAAGTGTGTTCAAGGAAGTTGGGGAAAGAACATGGATTTCCAACCATTCCTATTGAGATCTTCTCCTAGAGAGTGTCAGAAAAGAAGAATGTCTGGAAGAGACTAAGGGACATTTTGTCATTGAATTCTTATAGGAATCTTTCAGTTAAGTGCCATCATAATTCTCTCATTTCAGGAAAGGAAAAGGAGGTTTGTGAAAGTCATGTAGTTTGCACAAGATCAAACTACAATCAGGGCTGGTGCTGGAAACTGAGCCAGTTTTTGCCTTCAAAGCCTGTGTTTGATTCTCTAGTTCAATCTAACATTTTCTTGATTATACTGATCAGAGTCCATATTATAATTTTCCTCCTCTTTCAAGCCAGTTGCTGAGTGTTAGACATTTGTATTTCATCAGCTTTTTCTGAAGGAAATCACTTGGGACTTTGATGTCCTGCAACACCCCCTCATGGCTCAGAATGTGTCTCCATTCTTTCATGGTTACACAATAAGAAAATGATTTGAAGGGATCAGTTATTTGACTAAGGGGGTCAGTTTGATCTTGGGTTGGGTTAATGACATATTTTCAAAGTTCAACTGACTTGGGGGTTAGATCATGACCCCTGTTGCTGTGTAGAGCTTAGGCTCTCACCCTGTGGCTTGGGACTGGAGCCAGAATGAAGACAGGCAACCTGAGAAGTGGCAGGAAGCAGCTATGGGCAGTGGCATCAGAAGAAAAGAAAGGCTAGATGATGTTTTCCCTTGCTTTGATTCCCCTTTGAAAATTAGTATCTCTGAGAGGGGAAATACCTGAGGAGAGGTCTTCAAAGCACCTTTCTCTGACTTCACCCTTCCTTTATTCCTCCCTACTTCCCTCTATCAGTTCTTTTCAGATTTCCAGGTTTTCTCCTGGAATTTCAAAATAAAATAATACTCATCACTCAATCTGGAAACATCATTAGAAAATCAGGACTGGTTCTATCACAATGCTGACCTTCAAGATTGATTAGTTGACATTTTCTTGACATTCTGTTGAGATTGTATTCATCATTTTTTAATAGTTGATTTCTCTCTGAATTAAAACTGCTTATCTTTTAGTTTTGCCTGATTTTCTTTCTACCCAACAATTCAATAGATACTCCTTCTTGAACTCTCCTGATGGCTTCTTTTATGATTGATAAATGCCCTGTTCTCTGACCTTCAACCCTTCTCTAACTTTATTCTTTCTTAGGTGAATTTGCCCAGGCCCATGGCATTAGAAACCAATTAATGCTACTGACCAATCAATTTATATTCTATTCTTTGACTGTTCTCCCAAATTTAAGTCACGTATCTGATTGACTATTTGAATCCATCTTTTCTGAATGTCTAATAGTCATCTCTATCTTACCAAGGTGAAAATTAAATTCTTAAGACATTTCAAATTTTATTTTCCCAAAATATTTCCCACCATAGTAAATGGCAAAAACTCCCAGTCATTTGCTTAAGCCCCAACTTTAGGAATCACAGCTGACTTCTTGAGTTCTCTGACTTCTCACCTCAATTCACAATGCAGTCCCATTGCCCATACCTAAGTCTGACCACTTCTCACCCCGACTGCTACCACCTTAATCTAAACCACTCTCCTGTCCATTCTTACCATATCAAGAGCCTTCTAGCTGCCTCCCTGCCTCCATTTCTGCCCTTTGACAATCTATTTTCCACACAGCAGTCAGAGATATCTTTTAAATTTATAAAAGAGATCTGTCCCTCTTCTGCTCAAAATTCTTCAACAGCTTCCCATTATACATAAAATAAAACTCAATTTACTTCTCATGGTGTACAATAAAGGCCAACCCTACGCAATCTGTTCCTGCTTTCCCTTCTGACATATCCTTCTAATTTATATTCTTCTGTTTCTGACTTACATTCTTCAGTTCAGTTCAGTTCAGTCAGTCGTGTCCAACTCTTTGCGACCCCATGAATTGCAGCACGCCAGGCCTCCCTGTCCATCACCAACTCCTGGAGTTTACTCAAACTCATGTCCATCAAGTCGGTGATGCCATCCAGCCATCTCATCCTCTGTCGTCCCCTTCTCCTCCTGCCTCCAATCCCTCCTAGCATCAGGGTCTTTTCCAATGAGTCAACTCTTCGCATGAGGTGGCCAAAGTACCGGTGTTTCAGCTTCAGCATCAGTCCTTCCAATAAACACCCAGGACTGATCTCCTTTAGAATGGACTGGTTTGATCTCCTTGCAGTCCAAGGGACTCTCAAGAGTCTTCTCCAACACCACAGTTCAAAAGCATCAATTCTTCTGTGCTCAGCTTTCTTCACCATCCAACTCTCACATCCATACATGACCACTGGGAAAACCATAGCCTTGACTAGACTTACATTCTTCCTAGTCCTCAAACAGGCCAAGATGGTTCCCACCGATCTTCATACTTGGCTGTTTTCTGCCTGTGATTCCTCTTTTCACCCTGTCTGCAGCTGTTTCCTTCCCGAGGTTGAGCATCTGCTCACTGAAACCTTCTTGGATTGCTCTCTCACCACCCAGTCTGTGTTGTTTGCTTCTTGCCAAGTAAAATTGGGCATTGAGTGTGTACCTTCCTCACTAGAATATAAACTTTACAAATCTAGGCATACAGTAAAATCTCACACTTTTTTTGGATTGTTTGAGTAAATACCCATCTTTTCCTTCTTGAATATTCCAATTCTCAAGTTCTGTAAATCTTGCATTGTACAAGTGTTCATCTTATGTCATGTATATAAACGTTAGCAATTTTTATGAAAACAGAGACCCACAGAAAAACTGAGTCAACAGCTAACACATTTTGCACTTCATTACCTTGCATATCCAGAGTTATACTATTTAAATATCTTATCCCTCTGGAATAACATAGTTCTATTGGACCATAAAGTTTTAGAAGTCACTCCATTTGTATTTACCTCCTGTCTTATTTACACACTATTAGATCCAACTGATCCAGACTTAATGAAACTCATGCTGGTAGAATAGTCTTTTCATAGGTGAGGGTAGTCTAACATCCTAAAAAGTAAGTCATATAAAACAAGACACATCGAGACCAAAAAAAATACATATATATTATAATAAGTGAAGACAAGAAAGAAAAATTATCCCCAGGTGTATGCTTAAGTTTGGTCTTCAAAGTAACACCATCTAAATTAGTCTTACAATTAACCTCATAAATGTACTTCTATTAAGCATCTAATAAACAGTTGAGGAACAGAGAAAAAGTAGCAAAGACAATTAAGCCTAAAATATTTTAGAAGTCAGTGCTCCATTGTCTCTAATGTTTTTCCCTGTTTTTTACTGACTTTGTTTTGATTTTCAGTTCAATGAACAAGTAGCTCCATGGCAAACATCTTGCAACTGTTTGGAAACGGGTGTCTATATCTTTAAAACTCTTTGCTGGCTTTCTCACTCTTTCGTCAAAACAATAGCTTTCATGGTATTATATTTATGATTTGAAAAATCTCTTAGATATAACATCAAACTGTTATTTTAAGAACCTTGGGTTCACAAAGAGCAGAGAATTTAGGACCTGAGGTTCTGGTACCAGATTATCTAGGTTTCACTCTATCATTCAGCAGCTCTGTAACTATGACATTTAATGCCTTTTTGCCTCAATTTCCACAACTGGGAAACAGAGATACAGGCATGTAATTCCTTTCTCATATTTCCAATAAAGTATAAGTGGATTCACACTTGCAATTAAAAATATAATTATCATCCACTAATTCTAATCAACATGTGTTGCTGTTGTTCAGTTGCTAAGTCGTGTCTGACCCTTTGCGACCCCATGAACTGCAGCACACCAGGCTCCCCCTGTCCTTCACTGTCTCCCAGAGTTTGCTCAGATGCACGTCCATTGAGTGGGTAATGCTTTCTACCCATCTCATCCTCCACTGCCCCCTTCTCCTTTTGCCTTCAACTTAGGATATTCATAATGGAAGGTATGGTTTCTTCTCATATTGTATATCTCAATCAGGTGTACATGAAGCTCTTTCAATCAAAATATTTAATTGATTCCTCACTTGCTGATGGAAATTACAACCAGGCTCCCCAGCACTGGAAGAGCTACTCTATGTGATGTGACTCTCTCCCTCAACACGGAGTGAGGACCACAGGAGAGGCTGCCCCGAGGAAGGATGTGCAGATTCCCCGGCTTCCCCGGCTTCCCCAAGGTGAGGTTTCACTGCGGGCTTCACTGTTTTGTCATTCCTGTGTGTGTGTTTTACATCCTCAAATGGAAACCTTAGAGTTTCACTCCACAGCATTCTAAGAATGGTTTTGACTAATGATTTCTTTGGAAAAATCTAATGATGATAGCTATATGGTAGCTATTGGAGGTTAGGATTTGCTTTCGCATAGATTTCATGCAGGGTGCATACCTTGATATGTTCTTTGACAGATAAGGAAAAGCCAGAAATTCACTGATTTTCATACATTTAGACAAGCAATTGCCACATGGGGTACAAGATAGAGTATAAGTTCATCCATTAGCACTTTTCAGTTTAAATTTCCTTACCTGTAAATTGGAGGTAACAAATATCTACCTACCTAGTGGATTATTGAGAGTATTAAACAGATACTATGTAAAAGGAACTGTTCCAGGCACACAGGTGAGGTTAAGTCAATGCTAGTAGTGCTACTTTTTAGATGGATGACAGAAACACCTCCTTGCATTTCAAAGGAACCCTAAGTATATACCACCTATAAATTAATCTATGGTTAAAATAAGTAATCCAAATTTGTTTGTTTTTGCCTTTGTGGCTCAATGAGTTTTACTTAACATTTTATTCCTAATATGCCTTTCCCAGAATTTGGTGCTTATGATAATTTCTGTCCTCATAGTTTACGTGACTGCTTTCTTAGGATACAAAACAAGTGTCCAAAAGCCCGTTTTGACCTATTGTAACCTGAGATAGCAATAAAATTTGCATGAGGCAAATTCCGTCTTCTGGAGGAAGACAAGTCTATGTAGGATACAATAAAGCCATTCCTTCAGTGAAGGAAGAAACAATATACCCAAGTTAGAAATACACTGCATTTTGAACCTAATACAAAAAGTGTGAAATATAATTTTGCATTGCCTTGGCAAGATGTGACAGGATGATTCAAAGATAAAAGGTATAAATGGCTTATAAAATATTTCAAAGGGATTACAGAACATCAAAGAATTATTGCTAAATAAAAATTTGATTGAAAATGAATCAGAAACTTCAGAGCTAAATTTACTCAAGATGAACATGGCTATAAACCTATTTTTACAAAAGCAATGGCAAAAAGTGAACATGAGATTGGATTTTTTTTAAAAAAATTCAGAATCAAAGATTTGGTAAATGCAAACCTAGATCAGATCCAGTTCTGCTAATATTAGAAACAGTATTGTTCTAGTGAGGCAAAGGGGCCGTGAGCCCTGCACAGAGCAGAATGCTAGGTTATGGTCCTGGCCTTGAGTTTGCTTCCATGTGCCCCTGGATGGATCAAGGGCCCTCTCTCTGTTTAATTTCCTCATCTAGATAATGAGGATGATTATAACACCTGCTCTGCTTCCTTCCTACAGAGTGGCTATCAGAGTCAAAGGAATAGGCATAAAAATAGATTCTGAATCCTACGATGTTCCACAAGTGTTAAATAAGACTGAGAAACAACAATGAAATAACACTGTAAGTTCGAAAAAGTTACATTTCTGGATTTGACTTAAAACAAAAAATAATAAATTGTGTTTCTTTGGAAAGCCATGTGTACTACCCATTAACTATTGCTGTCTACCATCTAACAAACCATCCCTAAATTTACTGCCTTAATTTATTTCATCACAATTCGGTAGCTTAGCAAGTTTGGGGCTGGGTTCACTTGGGTAGTTCTTCTGCTTTTCTCATCTGGATTTATTCATACAACTGCAGTCATCTGAAGATTTGACTGGGGTTGGATGGTATAAGCTGGTTAAGTTTCTGGTATAAGCTGGTTATGTTTCTGTTAGCTGTCAGATAATTGGTCTAGGGGCTTTCAGAGGGGAGGGTTCTTCTTGCTCCAGTTCTTTTGAGTTCTTTTGTCGTCTGTTTGTTAGATCAGATTTTCTCACCGGGTACCTCAGCACAATGGTTTAAAGGCATGAAAACAGAAGCTGTAAGGTCTCTTGGAGCCTAAGCTCCAAAGTCCTCTATCATGACTCCGGCTATATTCTACTGGTCAAACCAAGTTACAGGCCAACTGAACTCTGAGGGCTGAGAAAACAGACTCTGTTTCTTGATGGAGGGAGTGGCCAAGTCACATTACAAAAGCCTACTGGCATGGGAGGAAGTACTGTGGCCATTTTCACAGAGAATTTACCACGCCACCAATTTGGTTGTTTAATTACTCACCTTTTAAACTATTGGTTAAGGAAGGATACTCCTTGAGGAAGATGCAATCATACAAATCCCAAAAAAAAAAAGGTCACATTTTCAACAGAGACACTTAATTAAGAATGGCAAGATTGGGAGTTTGGGATTGACATGTATACACTGCTATATTTAAAATAGATAGCCAACTAGGACCTACTGTCCAGCATAGGAAACTGCTCAGTAGTCTGTAATAACCTAAACGGGGAAAGAATTTGAAAAAGAATAACACACGTGTATGTATAACTGAGTCACTTTGTTGAACCTGAAACTAACATAAGATTGTTAATCAACTATACTCCAAAATAAAATTTAAAAATTGAGGACTTCCCTGATGGTACAGTAGACAGGAATCAGCCTGCCAATGCAGGGGACACGAGTTTGATTCCCAGACCAGGAAGATTCCACATCTGCCCGAGCAACTAAGCCCGTGGGCCCACATCTACCAAGGTCCCTTACCCTGGAGCCCTTGCTCTGCAGTGAAAGAGGCCACCACAATAAGAAGCCCATGCTCACCACAATCAGAGAAAAGTTTGCACAGCAACGAAGACCTGGCCCAAACAAAAATAAAAATAAGTAAAATTTTAAAAAATAAAAGCAAAAAAAAAAAAAAAAAACAAGAATGGTAAATCAATGGCAAAAGTGAATCCGTTGGATAGCAAGTATAGGAATAAGTTAGAAAAAGGCAAGACAGGATGCATGGTAGATAACCATAACTGAGAAGTATGTGGGTTAAATCAAAAGAAAAGGGGATTAAAGTCATGCAATAAATAAAGTCACCTTAGGGTAAAAGACTAGAAATCATAGTGAAGGGCATAACTAGAAAGATTTTTGGAGGAGCAGATAATACAGATGAGAGTTCTTTCAAGGGGACTTAAACAGGATTGAGCAGGGTAGAAGTCAAAGTATATTCAGTAGCATCATTTCTAGAAGCAGCAAGAGCAGGTGCTGGATTTTGTCCATGACTCAGTACATGAAATTGTGTGAGTACAGGTAGGGTCAAATAACTTGAGTTAATTGGCAAGCGCCCATCAGGAAGACAATGATCAAGAGGAAAAGTTAGGGTCACAAATTTGAAAAGCTATATAGGAATGAAAGAGAATCTGACCAGGATCAGTTTCTAGGGTGATCTGAATAATTCTCTCAGCCTGATAATAGTATATGTGTTAATTACTTATCAGTATCCATTTAAAAGCACGTATTCAGCACACACAATGTTTTAAGTGCCATGCGAGGCTGTGGAGATACAAGGTCAAGCAAAATATATTCAAGGGTCTACAGACATTATCAATACAAGTGATCGCAGCTGTAACAACACCAAGCCTAAGAGGAGTCACAGAAGGGACATCTCACTCAGGCTTGGATGCAGGGCAGGCTTCCGTGATGATTACTGTCAAGGCTGGGGCCACAAGCGTGGGAAATTATCACAGCACGGTGGGGAGAGGAGTGCTGGCTGTATGTTTAAAGGAACTTAGACCAAGTAAAGCTGGCAATATTTATAGAACTCTTGCTTGACAGTTTTGCTCTTTGAATTATAATAACCATAATTACAATATTATGAAATACTAAATTCCCATTTCATGCCATATACACTCTTTTAGGCACTCTATATGCCAAATAGCACAGAGTTTTTATTCCATTGCACACACCCATATACACAAACACACAAATACGGAGTTGGTTAGGTTAATAAGATAGAGAGGTTGGTTTAGTTCCAAACCATAGCTCTTTACTCGAGGGTACATGACCTTTGATAAGACCAAGGCAGACCAACTAGGAGCTTTGTTTACCACCATCCTTGCTACTCTCAGAAAGACCATCAATTAGTCTCAGCTAAAGGACCGCCTGGCGCCCAGGTGGCTCCGTGGTAAAGAATCTGCCTGCCAATGCAGGAGACACAGTAAACACGGGTTTGATCCCTGGGTTGGGAAGATCTCCTGGAGGAGGAAATGGCAACCCACTCCAGTATCCTTGCCTGGAAAAGTCCCGCAGACGGAGGAGCCTGGTGGGTTACAGTCCGTGGAGTCACAAAGAGTTGGACACAGCCAAGCAACTGGACACAAATAGCACACACAAAGGGCCGCTTATTTCTACAAAGCTTATTTCTTACGCTGTTTGTATCTTAAGTTCTCTAATTTTTTCAACAAGAAATATTGGTCATTCACATTTACTTTCAACCAATATGTAAATCTGACTATTTAATAATATTTTTCTTTTGAAAATTGAAAGCTGTGTTTTTCAACAGGGATGTGCACATTTCTGCATCTCTGAAAGGAGAGCATATTAACTTTCAAAGCTTACTCAATATTATACTTTTAAATCTGGAAAAGGAAAGTCATGCTCACTGTTTTTGTAATGTTAACAGTAGGAATGAGCACCATAGACTCTTCTGTGCTGACTGTGGGGAGGCAGATGATACTCACTCTGTGAGGGGTGTAATGGAGAGAGGAAAATTTTTGCTGCTATGTTAGTGGAAAGCATAGAGGAAAGGATGAACATTTAAAATACACACAGACAGGACTTTCCTAGTGGTCCAGTGGGTAAGACTCTGAGCTCCCAGTGCAGGGGGTCCAGGTTCAATTCCTGGTCAGAGAACTAAATCTCTAATGCTGCAACTAAGACTTGGTGCAGCCAAAATAAATTTTATATATGTATGTATGTATGTGTGTATATATATATACATATATATATATAAAGCAAAATGCACGCATACTCATGCAAAGGGTCTGTGAGCTAATGAAAAGATGAAAAATATTTATCTTGCAAAAAAAAAGAACATAACTTCTTTTTGGATACTCTCTGATCAGTTGACTTTAGCAGAGTCAAGCATCTGCCTGCCAATGCAAGAGATACAAGAAGCTTGGGTTTGATCCCTGGGTTGAGAAGATCCCCTGGAGTAGGAGCTGGCAACCCACTCCAGTACTCTTGCCTGGAAAATCCCATGGACAGAGGAGCCCGGCAGGCTACAGACCATGGGGTTGCAAAGAGTCAGGCACAACTGAGCACAACATGAACCCAACTGATTAAATTTTAGGCTTCCGTGGTGGCTCAGACAGTAAGGAATCTATCTGCAATGCAGGGGATCCGAGTTTGATCCCTGGGTAGGGAAAATCCCCTGGAGAAGGGAATGGCCACTCACTCCAGTTTTCTTGCCTGGAGAATTTCATGGACAGAGGAGCCTGGCAGGCTACAGTTCATGCGTCACAGAGTCAGACGCGACTGAGCAACTATCACTTTCAGAATTTCAGTAGAGTAGAAATTAGACAGTTGGGGCAGAGTTTTGGGGTATATTTCACTCACAATTCCTTATTTTCATTCTTAAGCTTTGCAGGAAGTCTTTCAGAATATAATAGTGAGAATCTGTAAGACTACCTTTGACTTACAGTGGTCCACTGGTAAATAAGAATCCTTAAGTTTTCATAAAAGCAAATTCATACATCTTCGTCTTTTAGCTCAGTCACTAAGTCATGTCTGACTCTTTGGGACCCCATGGGCTGTAGCACACCAGGCTCCTCTTAATCTTTTAGAAACTGGTTATAAAAATCTTATAGATTTCAGCCTTCATTTGTAAGGTTACACTTGAAAACATCTGAATGATGACTGAATTTCTGAAAGCCTTGATGTATTTAATGAGAACTGAAAAATTTTCTTAGTTAATTTAAGCAAGGAAAGACCCTAAGATAGAATTCTTGCACCCCGCAAGTAAATCATGCCAGAAAAATTTTTCTCATCCTTTGTGAATTGTGAAAGAAGTGACTCTCCCACAGAGAGTTCTCCTGCTTTGTGTGAAAAACATCAGTTTCACCTGTGTCACCAAATATAGCCTGTTTGATCTCCACAATGGCTTCCAAATCTCTAATCATTCCACTGGACACCAGGTCAAAAGTTGACTATAAGCAGGGTGGTTGGCAGTGATTTGAAGAAATCAAATATTATGGGGCAAACTGAGTTGACTTATTTTTATATATTGTCAAAATATAAGTATTTATTGACTCACTGTTTTTTGTTTTTATTAAGGAAAAGCTTTGCATGTGACTTCTGAATTTAAAAAGCTCATGGTCATACAACTAATGTGTAGGCATTGTTATATAATACATATGAAACATATAAAAATCAGCATATTCATATTAAAGATAATCAGCATATAACAATAATAGTTCAGTAACTGTTACTATTAATATCATTTGTTTGATCAGTGATGCAATATGCATATAAACATTTTTGTGGCATCATTTTTTAAAGAGCTTTTTCTTCTGCAGAATCACATTCTTATTAAGACAAAGAATAATTTCCTCTGCATCTGACATTAATAATTTTTTCACTTGTGTAATATGACATAGCTCAATATAACAGTCTCCAAGGGAGTAACGAAACTATACTATTTTGTAATAAATATTGTTTAAAAGGAAGGAATCAGTCTGTGAATTCATTTGCCTTAGCTATGATGTATTTCCCTGGGGCTGAAAATGAAAGAAGAAAGGGGAGGACTTGGACACTGGGGACAATGAAAGACAAAATTCAGTGAAGTTTAAAAATTACTCATGAAAGAAAAAAATGCAAATTTGAAGATGAAATAATTTAAAATGACACAAAATAAAAATTCTATAGATAAACAGAGAATAACTATCTGCTGCAGATATTGTTATTGGTGGTCTTGATCTCCCCACCTCCCACTTTCCTACTTCCCCTCCTACCCACCTGTGGGTCCTATTTGCCTGCTGTGTAGGTATTTAGCTTCTAAGGACTCATATCCTTCTTTCACTGGAGGCCTGGCCTTGGTTGATAGGAGCTTCCTCATCAGGGGACGCTGGAAACCCATTACCACAGATTTGATGAGACAGGAATGTAAGAGCCCAGCTCTCTTGCCTCTAGGTGAAGACAGACTCTTCGATGCGATCCAAGTTCCAGAACTCCCTACAATATCAGGAGGCTGCACTTCTCCTAAAAGCCTTATTGACTTAACTATCCCCACATTAACTCACTCCTTTCATAACCTTATAGGTTTCCCATAGAGTAGTTCCTCAAACCATCATTTGCATTAAGAATCACTGTCTTATCTCAGTATCTAAGGATCCTGACCAAAGACAATTCCCAGTGTCACATAGTTGTGTAGACAGCAGCTTGACATTTTTAGTTGTGAGACTGTGTTTTATAGAATTATTCCTCTACCTTGCATTGCTGAATAGGTATCATGGTAATTTTTGATCACTTGGTTGCTTTATTCTTTGAATTTATTAACTTCTTTTATAGCTGCTTTTACCAAAAGGAAACTGTACAGTTTTAGATAATATATTTGCATCAGATGAAAATCTAAGTGATGAAGCTATTTTTTTTTTTTTCCAGTAAAGGATCAATACAAAAGACAGAGCACAGGATTTGGAGCTCAGAGATACTTATATACGAATCTTGACTCAGTCATTTATTAGCCATGGGACTTTGGTCAAATCACATAAATTTTCTGAGCCTTATCCAACTTTTTGTTTTAACTGGAGGAATGATGCCAATGTCACTTCATTGTTATGATTACTAGCATTATGATAATGTAGATGGCATACTTAGTGTATGGCACATAGTAGGTGCTCAGTAAATGAGATATTTAGTGATGAAAAATGGTTTAAACACAGATGTCAGCAAATCAGGTAATTAAGCCTGAGTTATCACTCTGCTTTCCATCATTTGGTCAGTTTTCGTAGTTTATGAGGATGGATGCTTCCTCTAGAAGCTTTCCAACAGGATCTGTTTAACCTGAATCATAGTGTATACATGAATATCTAAGTTGAACCACACATTCCACCTGCTGGGGTAGATAGGAAAATTGTGGTATTTAAGCTCCCAAGTTGTAGAACTTTTAGGCCAAAAGAGATTGTAAATTAGTGACCCATAGGGAAATCTATTTTTTTCAGACAAATTTTGTCTTATAAAGAAAATAAAGATAAAGATAAGAGTTGCTATTCTTGTTTAGTTGCTAAGTCATGTCCAACTCTTTGAGAACACAAAGAGAGCTGAACTAACATTAAATATCAGGTGACTATACCCAAAATGCAAAGCTGGCTTCACTTGAAAAAGCACAGATCTTTTATTCCAACATGAGAGCAATTTTCTGGAGCCAAGTAGAAGCTTACTTCTTTAGGTAGAAAATGTGCTCTCTAGTTCTTCAGAGTTGGGGTAGCCATATAATTTATTGCTTAAGCCACCATACTTTGGACATGATAGGTGTCAGTTCAGTTCAGTTCAGTCACTCAGTTGTGTCTGACTCTGCGACCCCAGGGACTGCAGCACGCCAGGCCTCCCTGTCCATCGCCAACTCCCTCACCTTGCTCAAACTCATGTCCATTGAGTTGGTGATGGCATCCAATCATCTCATCCTTTGTCGTCCCCTTCTCCTCTTTCCCTCAATCTTCCCAGCATCAGGGTCTTTTCAAATGAGTAAGTTCTTCGCATCAGGTGGCCAAAGTATTGGAATTTCAGCTTTAATGATAAGTGTAGAATCAATAATTATGCCAAAACAACAGGCATTAATCAGGACTGGCTCTGGGCAAATTGGGATAAGTCCTCCCATAACCACAGTCCTTTCCACTTCCTATCCCTTCTCACATGGAATCACTCTATTCTACTTTATTATTTGCCTTTCACCTGTGGGTATCTTAAGACTCTCTTCAAGAGCATCTGGTCCTTTGAGTGAGTGCAAGAATAAGTAATTAATTTATTGGGTTCAGTATCCTTACAAGTAAATTCCTATTAAGTCAAAAATACCTATAATAAAATCTGACTAGGATATGCAAGATGATATACAGTATTTAAATAATTATATTTTCTCCATAATTTATTTGAACTAAAATATTTCATTATTAAAATATTTTTTAAATGTATACAGACTTGTACGAAAGCAGAAAATAGAAAACAAAAGCAGAAAAAAAAATAGGCACAGTTTTCATATTAGTAGGATGTCAATAATTTCTCCAAGTCAAGCAGGTTTGTGGATTTCATTTGAAGAACACCTTTGCTGTATGTGGTGAAAGATCTTTTGAAAGGACTGATGAGTGATTGATGACCATAGAAAAATGACACAGATGGCATGTAAAGTTGGAGGCAGGAACACAACCAGCTTCAGAGAGAAACAATGCAAGTGTATTTAGAATGGACAGCAGGCTTTGCAATCTGTTGCACTGGAGTTTTAGGGACTTACCACAGACAGTGTTTGCTATTGCAGAACATTTTGCTTCCCAGGAGGAAGGAAGATTAACCAAAAGAAATACAACATTGAAAAATACACAGATGATACAGCAAAATAAAGTCCTAAACTGTAAACCACAAAAGGCCCAATATATTTGCTTGGGAATTAGTAGAGTAGCCCACAATCTAATGCTTCCATCCTAAGGATGTTTTTAAAAAGAGAAGATTGAGTAATGCTTTCCCTGGCTTCAACAAAGTCCCTGTTACCACCTCCCACAATCCCTATGCTCTTGAGGCTTCTTGGGCTTCTGTAATTCTCCTTTGACACATTTGACTTTTGTCTCCTAAAATCTGGCTTGCTTGCGGAATGTGTGTCAAAAAGCAAACCTTATTTACTCATTGGGAAACTGACCACTAGTGTGGAGTTGGGCATACCTAATGGGAAGAAAGGAAGAAGGGCCACGTGCTCACCCACCCACCACAGAGGACAGCCACTTCCAGGCAATGTGCCATCTTGTTCCTACTAAGGCAATGAAACCACAAGTCAGGCCCATTGGCATCTCAGGCCTAGAGTACACTGGTTAATTGATGTTCCAGCCAGAAGTCTTCTCTACGTTCCAGAAATTCCTTCCTTGTATTCTGAGATATCTGAAATTCTTCTTTCTCCCCTAAGAGGATAGTCCTTAGGGTGGTTTAAAAATGCTTTGCTCTTTAATTCAACCACAATTGAGATAGTTAAGTTAGCATGTAAATAATGTTTCTATGACATTTAACCTAGCTTCTTAAACCAGTCATTACTTTCATTTTTATGTATTCTTCCTAGTATAGCAACCCTATGAAGGAAGGGTAAAATATAAAACATTTCAAATAGCCCTATTTGAGGAGGAAGGAAACAGCATTATTTTTCCTTTAGGGTCATATTCTATAGCTTTGAACAGTGTTATGGTAAAGCTGGAGGAACTCATCAGCTGACATTCCTATATGTATAGTGGCTATTCCTACGCTATACTTCCTATTGAATCTCCATAAAAATAACAATGACAGCAACAATAACAAAAACAAATATATAAAATATTGGGCTGGATGACTCACAAGCTGGAATCAAGACTGCCTGGAGAAATATCAACACCCTTAGATATGCAGATGATAGCACTCAAATGGCAGAAAGCGAAGAGGAACTAGAGGGCTTCTTGATGAGGGTCAAAGAGGAGAGTGAAAAAGCTGACTTAAAACTCAACATTTAAAAAATGAAGATCATGGCATCCAGTCCTATCACTTCATGGCAAAAAGAAGGAAAAGTGGAAACAGTGACAGATTTTATTTTCTTGTGCTCCAAAATCACTGCAGATGGTTAGTGCAGCCATGAAATTAAAAGATGCTTGCTCCTTGGAAGGACAGCTATGACAAACCTAGATAGCATATTAGAAAGCAGAAACATCACTTTGCTGACGAAGGTCCGTATAGTCAAAGCTATGGTCTTTCGAGTAGTTATGTATGGATGTGAGAACTGGACCATAAAGAAGGCTAAGCACCAAAGAATTGATGCTTTCAAATTGTGGTGCTAGAAAAGACTCCTGAGAGTCCCTTGGACAGCATGGAGATCAAACCAGTCAATCCTAAAGAAAATCAACCCTGATTATTCATTGGAAGGACTGATGCTGAAACTGAAGCTCCAATACTTTGGCCACCTGATACAAAGAGCCAGCTCATTGGAAAAGACCCTGATGTTGGGAAAGACTGAAGGCAGGAGAAGAAGGGGGCCACAGAGAATGAGATGGTTGGATGGCATCATTGACTCAATGAACGTGAGTTTGAGGAAACTCTGGAAGATAGTGAAGGACAGGGAAGCCTGGAGTGCTGCAGTCCATGGAGTCACAAAGAGTCATACATGACTTAGCAACTGAACAAATAAATGAAAATAATAGCACTGAGAATTCTAACTAGAAAACTTTTAACCTTTCATTGAATGGCTTACTATTGACTCATGTTACTGTACAGTCATTATAATAATAACTGTTGCTTATTATGGGTTTACTTTGTGCCACGTGACTTTCTAAGCACTTTATATTTATTTTCACATTTAACCAACAAGATAGCCCTTTAAAACAGTATGAATAATATCTCTATTTCATAGTTTTTTATCGATGTTTAAAGAAATAAGCAGTTTATTAGAGATCATGTAGATTACTAGTGACAAAGTGGGGATTACAATGTGTATATGTGTCTGACTCTAAGGTCCCCAAGTTCTTCAACCACTACTATACTTATTACTTCTATTGTTCTTAGGCTCTTATACAAGCTGGGTTCTCTTAAGTGCTGGTCTGCTCTTTGTGGCTCAGAAGGTAAAGTACCTGTGATGCAGGAGACCCAGGTTCAATCTCTGGGTCAGGAACATCCCCTGGAGAAGGGAATGACAACCCCCTTCAGTATTCTTGCCTGGAGAATCGCTAGTGTGCTACAGTCCATGGGGTCACAATGAGTCGGCCAGAACTGAGCAACTAACACTTTAAGTTCAACTAAATTCAACTAAAACTTGTTGAACCCTTGCACAGTCCCAGGCATACAACCAAAATATTTCTATAGACAGAGGTGTCTTTGCCTCTCTATTTTGCAGTTTCTTTAATGTAAATAAAGGTAACATATCTGCCTCACAGCATTGTTGAGTATAGTATCAGTAAAGGATAGCTATTATTATTATTATTAAAAATAAGTTCCTGGAATAAGGTGGTTAATCAATAAATGTTGGATGGGTTAATGAATGAATGAATGAAAGTATAATGAGACAGAGTCTTGTCTATAAGAAGTTAATAGTCTGGTTGTAGGAGCAACAGAAATACCCAGCTATCTGTGCTTCAGAGGCATGAGTTTTATATTAATAAGACACATAGGTACTACTGAGGCAGAAATGAATAAGTTAACCTTGAGAATGAATGACAAGGCAGCAAATTCTGGGAGGTTTTTTGGAGGAAGAAAGGGAAAAAAAAGGCAGTCTGGAAATGTCAAGGTGGCTCAAGGATTAGAGTGAAAAAGACAAGAAATAGGAAAATGAATTAGAAGATTATTCGATTATTGCAATCCTTAGGACAAAAAAAAATTTGATGAAAGTTTGAACTTGGCAGTGATAGGGAATGAAAAGATAAGGATGAATTCCAGGGGTACTGTAGTGTTTGGCAAGGCTTAGTGACTGATTAAACGAAGGAGGTGGAGGAGAAGGAGACAAAACCAGGCTTCTGGTTTATTAAACTCAGTAGAGGATGATGTCATTGAGATGAGAAACACAGGTTCCAAAGTGCAATTCTAAGGAATTTATTATCTTCTTAATCTTTACTTTCCTCTTCTGTGAACTTATGGTTGTAACAGTCCTTATCACATTCAGTTGGGGTGAGGATAGAGATATGACAACAGATGAAGAATTTAGCACAGTGGCTGGCATGTTGAAGTGCTCAGGAGATAGCTCTCTTACTCTATAGGATTGGCAGCAGGGCTGGGACAGCAAAGAGCAAATACATTCAGTGTTGCGGTATCTGAGTTTGAACTACATATAAGTTATCCAAATCAGCGTGTGGATCCTGAAAGACCATCTGATAGTTTGTGAACGTCAGGAAAAGAAGACGCACCCTTTTGTCTGAGATGTGATTTTTTAGAGACGGTTTCAACTTCAGTAAAAGCGATCACAAAGTCAATCATGGCACTTTCTGAGGACTGGTAATAGGATTAGCCAGTAAGGAAGGGATGTTAGAGGAGGAGTCTCTGTCACCCCCATTAGAGGACAAATCTAGGACTCTCACAGCCTCTATAACTCCATTTTCAAAAGCGGACTGATTGCTCATTTCTGGAATGCATTAGTCACCACCCAAACCCAAAAAACTATCTTCCTTCCTCCAAGTTGCACTTTGGAGGTCATAATCACTCTTGACCTACTAATGGGGGGGGGGGGGTTAAATTTACTCTTTAATTCAAATTTAATTCATATGTTAGCATGCTCAATCTCTTGCTATTTTGTATTTAACCACTATTTGCTCTGTAATCATTTCTCCTGCTTTCTCTGTATATTCTTTTACTGCTTGAAACAGGATTTTGGTTCATATTGCCATTTAAAATTTCCTCACGGTGTTGATATTTAAAATAGTCTATGGTGTTTGGTTCCTTTTGATGAAATAAAATTACATCTAGCTTATTGTTTCGTGAAACTCATCTTCTACTTTACTCAGGAACTGGAGTGGGAGGTGATGGATCCTTTTATTTTGTGGGATTTTTAGTGACTGCCTGTATTTTAAGAGTATATAGTGTGTGTGTGTGTGTGTGTGTGTGTGTGTGTGTGTGTGTGTTAGTCGTTCAGTTGTTTCTGACTCTTTGCAATACCAGGGACTGTAGCCCACCAGTTTCCTCTGTCCATGGGATTTTCCAGGCAAGAGTACTAAAGTGGGTTGCCATTTCCTTCTCCAGGAGATCTTCCTGACCCAGGGATCGAACCCATGTCTCTTGCATTGCAAGCAGATCCTTTGCCATTTGAACCACCAGGAAGCCCTTATTGTAAGAGTAAGTGAATTGCAAAGATTAACTCTTTTTTCATACTATATCCAACCATTTAACTCTCAGCCAAAGAAAATTCATGATATTCTATAGTATATTATTTGCCAAATCAGTGAAGTATCTGGCTCTAGGATGTTTATGTCATTTTTTGATAGCAAATAACTGACATGTATATTAACTTCAGTTCCTAAGGCAGCATGTAGACATATGGATGTACGCTTTTTTTAATTACAGTGCAAACTAACTCAAGTCAGAAAAAGTACAATTCAGTCATGAGGCAAAGTGAAGCACAGTTAAAAAAAATACACACATACATATATAGATAGATAGATAGATAGATCTTCTGAGGAAAGTAAAGCAGAAACATTTCCGGTTAATTGAACATTCAACAAACACAAGAAACAATTTGAAGAATATTTTCAGCTAAGGAATTTGGAGCAGTAAATTAATAGCACAGCTTGTTGGATCTTTGCCTGACATGTATTGTTTATGCAAAATGTTGCTAGTAGACTCACATCTTAATTCACCCAACACCAAATGCAGCCCAGACTGTTTATGTAACCTAAGAACACACTCTATAAGTGACTGTTTCTTCTTGAATTAGTATTTATGAAGGAAATCACTTAACTATTCACAATAAATAAGAAAGACATTTTAAATATTTCTTTGATATGGAAGCTGTTTAATATTTAGAGAATGGAATAAGCTCCAAATATGAGAAAGTGAACATCATTGAGTCTTTTTTGCAGTCTGTACTAAGGCACAGAGTAGATTTCTGATTAGATTTTACACACTTTGAGTATTTTAGAGTGCACATTCATTTTTATTTGTCAAAATTTTAATCCATTTGTTAAGTTGCAGAATATGTATCTTACTGAAGATTTATCTTGTAGATTTTTTTCCCTTTCTCTTTTCATGACCAGACAGTCACCTTGCTTTTAGCATGGTAAGCTACCTTTGAGGAAATAAATGATTCCCTTTCTGACTCTGTGTGTTATGTGTGTGTGTGTGCACCAGGTGGGAGGAGGAAATTATAGGGTTCTTTGAGGCAATTTGAATTACCACCTCAGGTAGTTAGACAGGTTACCCCATAGCAGTGTTTATTGAAAAAGGGTGTCATGATCATCTCTGTCTTCCAAGAGCATGAAAAGAATAACTACCTAAAAGTTTGGGGTGTGACACCCAGTGAAGTAAAGGGCAAGGTGGTTTTAAGTTTGCAGATGGACACGTGAATTAATTCTGACACTCTGGAAGCACCTTTTAAGGGATTGGCCAGCCTGAAGTGTTGTAAACAATATCAGGCTGAGATTGGCTTGGGAGAAAATTCATGTTCCTGTCCAAGGACCTGGATCCAGGGCACATCAGTATCACCTCTGTGGCCGTAAAGCTGTTAGAACCAAAGGCAGTGACAGTCTTCTCTCCCTGGGGAGTGGAGGTCAGTGTTCCCACCCTTCAGATTCCTTGGACCATGGGCTTCCTACCAATCTGACAGGTGAGGATTTGACTGGTTTTATCATTTTTTTAAATAAGCAAAACTACCACAATTTGGAACTTATATAGCAATTCATAGTAGCTTTATTTTAGGTGACTTCAGCATTTCTGATTTCTTTTGCAACATGTAGCAGTATTAAGCACTATGCCCTAATGTCAGAGCCAATTGCATTTTCAGACAGTGGTCATAAATCATTGGGTAGCTTCCTGTACAGAGTGTGAACTTGCTCAAGACTGATTTGGGGGATTACAGGGACTGTTAAAAGAATGAGCCTATCAAGATGTCACAGAATGCTTCCCTGTCTGGATAGCAGAGTAGTCAGAGGGGAGAAGAGGGGACAGATGCAGATTAATGAGTTTTCTAAAAATCTGAATTTATGTTTTGCCTCTAGAGCACTACCTAAAAAAGGAACACTGAAAGTAACTTTCAGACTTTATTTTCCAAAAGGAAAAACAAACACTGAAAAAGCTAAACTTCTTTATGGAGAAAGAGTGGGGTCACACCATGTCAACCATCACCAGATTCCTTAATCCTAGATTATAAGGACACCCTTATTGTTCTTGGCCCAAGACAAAGAAAGCCATCAATGATATGGGTTACCATGTTGGGGGCTGCTGCTGCTAAGTCACTTCAGTCGTGTCCGACTCTGTGCGACCCCAGAGACGGCAGCCTAGCAGGCTCCTCTGTCCCTGGGATTCTCCAGGCAAGAACACTGGAGTGGGTTTCCATGTTGGGGGCAGGTGATCAGAAACACAAAATAAGAAGCAGAAACTGAGGAGTTGTTTTTTTAACTTTCCTTCTCACTTGAAGATATATTAATCCCTTGGGTAATTCAGAGTACTGAACTGTCTCTACAAAGGCAAATAGAATTAAATAGAGACAGCTAAGGGATAACTTTTGTAGTTGTGTCTGGAAGGAACTGAAGAGTTCTGAGACAAGGTCACAATGACTACAACACGAATTTTTAAAGAGCTAAAACTGTTTGGGAATGTAAGCTATGCTGGCCAAATTTCTTAATTCTTAAAAAAATATATCAAAATTAAAATGCCTATGTACACCCTTTAATCTAACAACTCTGCTATTGAATGTGTTTCCTAAAGAAGTAAAAGTACTATTATGTCAGAAGAAATGTAAACGTAGGAAGGGATGGAGATGGAGATGTTTATATTAGTTTATTGACACATAAAGAGATGTTAACGGCAGGATTTTTGCGGTGGACAAAACAGACTGGGAAATTGAGAATACCATTACAGGAATGGCTGAATACATTTTGGCACATGATATTGCATGGTATGCCATATTATGCAAAATTAAAAGAATGACCTACAATTATATACATTGTTTCAGATTGATTATTAGGTTAAAAAAGCAAATTTAGGGTGATGTGCATAATACGATAACATTATCCTTTTGTACTAAATCAAAATAAAACTCTGTGTGTGTGTGTGTGTGTGTGTGTGGTGCATATGTACAGGTACACATTTGAGTATAGAGAAAGATGTAAAAGCAAACACCAGACTGTTATTGGTTATCTCCGTGGAACAGGATTAGAGGAGTTGATGGGGAAGGAGGTAGGATCTATAAACTAAATCACTTTTAATAACTAGATTTGTTTAGAGTTGCTTGATTATTTTCCAACTTAGTTTTCATACTCAGCCTCTTTAAAATGAAAAACAAACACCAAAAAAGAAAAATCACCACAAAAAATTGGCCTAGAGTTGCCAATTTTTTTACTTTGTAAAAATAGAACATTTAAAAATGCATATCTATTTTCAGTATTTTATAAAAGACATTTAAAACAAAAAAGAAGGAAAGGTATGAGCTAGAGGTGTTTTTTCCAAGAAAGATAACCTTTCTTTCTTGGAAATATAACCACATGGAATATTGCTCTTATTTTTCTCAACAAGATTCAGTGCAAACCTTATCGTGGACGAAGTTTATGATCCTTTTGTCTAGCGCAAAGCAGTGCACTCAGTCAGGACGTTTCAGATTCTAGCATGCACTTTCTCAGCTTCAGACGACTCCTCTGGGAGTGAGGTTATCACATCAGGAAGGTTCCTCAGATAAGCTTCTAAAAACCCCTTTGCCTTGTAACATCTTATTATTCAGGATGATCTTACTTCTCACTCTTCAATTCCTCTGTTCTTTGTTTTTATTCATTCATTTAGCAAATGTTTACTGAACGCTTATCTATATATCAGACATTTAACTGCCACTGGGAATGCAGCCATGAGCAGGATAGGCAAAGTCCTTTTCCCCTAAAGCTTACATTCTCTTGAGGGGGACAATAAGGAAGCCAATGAGTAAACATACAGAGAACGTAGATTGTGGCAAGTGCTTCAGGGACAATAAATAGATTGGTGTGATGGAGTGTGAATGTGGAGGCTTTAAGGAGAAATAACCTGAGCTGAGTTTCCACAGAAGAGCTTTCTGTGGAGTTGAGTTGAAACCTGAAGAACTGAGTAGGCATCAGCCACAGGAGGTCTGCAGAGAGAGCGCGTCATGCAGAGGTAACAGTTCATGAACCGGCAAAGGGCTTGGTTACTCCCGGGACAGAGAGGAGGCCAGTGAGGCTGAAGCGTAATGAGCAAATGGGAGAGGGAAGTGAGGGAACAGGTTTGACAAAGAAGGATGAAGTGGGCAGACATATCACAGATTGAATTTTCATGGAAGTGCAATGAGAAGCCATTAAAAGGTTCTAAGCAAGGGGACAATATGACCTGATTTATCTTTTTAAATGACCACTGACTGCTGCGTGAACAACGGATGGTTTGGAAGCAGGAAGCAAGGACAACAAGTTGGAAGTTATTGCAGCAATCCAGGTAAGATATAACATTACTTTGGATTAGGACTGTAATAAGGAAAATAGAGTGAAGCTGAACAATCCAAGAATGTTTTGGAAGCAAGCAGGCTGGAATTTCCAGATTGGATGCAAGGGATGAAAGGAAAGAAAGAACTAACTTTCACTCCATTGTTTCTAAATTAGGAAATTAGACAGAAGGTGGTACCACTTACTGAGACAGAGACAGGACCCAGAATGTAGCAGGATTTTTTTTTCCTTATTGGGAGTTGGGTGTGGGAATCAAGAAATTTGTTTTAATTGTGATGAGCTGGAACTTCGGATTAGCTGTCTAGGTAGAGGTGTCAACTAGGGGTTAAGGGGCTCAGGGGAAAAGTCAGGGCCAGAGATAGACATCAAGACTCATCAGCATATGGGTGACATTCAAAGTCATTTAAAGAACAAGAGGGTGTTAAAGCTTCAAACCCAGGTAGCTCAACACCTGTAGCTGCTTTCAGATCTACCAGCAAAGCTACCTAAGAAACAGGGATCAGTGAGGTAGGAAGGAAATCCATGGTGTGCTCTAATGTTTGTAATTTATTTTAAAATACCTCAGCTTAGACACTGTAATATGATGTGTGTGTCTTCAGCTGCCTTACTTAGGAGTTCGTGCAGAATAGTAGACTCAACATTTAATCGGAAAAGATTACACTCTGGGACATCTCTGTCTTGTGCTGACATGAGAAGTTCTGCTGTTACTGGAAGAGTTGTTTCATTGATGAAATTAACTTTTCAATTAGCAAGAGGATGTTTATAAATGGGTTTTCATTATTAAAAATTGGTTTTGTTTGAGTTATGTGAGATACACAGGATGGTAAGAATATATAATTTTGTACCTAGAAGCTATCAATAATTGTTGGATGTTTGTTTGTTTGCTTTTTTCATTCCTTTAAAACCAATATTTCTCCAAGATTCCTAACTTGTATAAAATTTCCCAAATTATTCTTTATCTGTTTTCTTACTCTGAAACTTCTACCATGTTATTTGATCTCTTTAAGGCACTTAAAAAATTTACTTGCTTCTTGGAACAAGAATACTTAATGGCAGACCTATCTTTATAAATCACCAGAATTAACAAAAGGTCTTAAAAATATACATAACGTTATTTCCCCCCAGGGGCCTATTATTAAACACTTAAAATGTTGAAAGACTATTTGATGTCAATTATGGGAGGGAAAACTTAGAAAAAGATTTAAAATAGTGAAGTAGAAGAGCAGAAAGAAGAAATAAGTATGGTCTGAGGAGGGGAGTAGACGGGAGCATCACGCACACACATGCCAAATATAAACTATTTCTGTCCATGGTCATGTTTGCTACTGGGCCACAGAAATGGACCACATTGTTCCCTGGTGATCTTTAGCAGGGGTAAGAAAGATGGTTTGCTGGTATTCAACCACACTAAATTATTGCCCCAGGAGAGCGTGTTTTTGAAATTTGTAAGAGCCCCCATCACACTGTGGTTTGTGATTTGTACACACTGCCCTAGAATGAGCTCTGAAACAGCTCAAATATTGCAGCCTGACGCATGTTCTGATCCAAACTACTCACAGTAAAAGACAAGCAAAGTACCCCCAAATACCACAGAGTAGGCCCTTCAGATAACACAATTTTACTAGTGGAAAATATAAACACGGTTTTTGCCCAAATTTCCATTGTGATCAAGGAACATTTGCTGAGAAAGCACTACTAACCTACAGAGAATTGTGAAACTGATGAGAGATTCAAATTACTCACGATTTGCCTTTGAGCCAAAACAAATGCAATATTTAGAAGCTCTTTCCCATAGGTATCTAAGGGAAAGGGGGAATTTTCACTGTGATACAAACACTTTTTTTTTTTTTTTCAAGGAGAAGGATATTGTGATCCCGGTAAGAGAAAGCAAGTTCTTAATTTGTGTCTCTAGATTACTTACATGAAATGAGCAAATTAATGAGTTATGTTTTTTTAACCTAAAATAACTCTTTATCCCATACCAATTATCTACAGGTTTTCTAACTAGTTGAAGCAAAGTTGTAACTTAGCCAGATTCTCTGCCCAAGTCTTTTCTTTGTATCTCTTAACAAGAATTTCTGTACCAAAGCTTGTTCAAAGAATCTTGCTAAAATTTTAGGCCACGAAAGTAAATCTAATGAAAGTAAATATGCATTCTATGTACCCATAGAAAACTGTCTGCTTTTTTCTTAAATCATCTGCTGCTGTTGCCCTATAGGAATGGTCTTAGGCTGTATGTATGCAAAGCCACAGATTTCATTCACAAAAGTAAAGGCACAGTTTTATTTGCTGACACTGGGCAAACTTTATGGGTTCAGATTAAGATACACTGACAAACCCAAATGCAAAAAGAAAGTACATGCTCCTTTGTAATATAGAATTCCAGGAAGAAGACTTAGTATAAATACCAATGGACCATTTTAAAATTTATAAAATACTATAATCCACATACAGATATATGCTTTATACTACAGCAAGCATTATGGGCAGTTTTCATAATATTCCTACTGGAGGTAGTTAGTGAGGGGGTCACATTCCTGAAGAGAAAAGCAGCCTGTGTTTACGTGGAATCTTCTTCAAGATTTTCTTTCTCTGGTCACTTTGGGCAGGAGTATGAAGTGGTAGTTAAGAGCATAGACTCTGACGTCACACTGTTTTCTTATCCCAGACCTCTCACCTACTCACTGCCTGGTATTGATCAAGTTACTCAGTCTCTCGGGACCTCCACTTTGCATCTATACAAGAAGAGTTACAATAATATTTAATTCTTAGGGCTATTTTGGAATAGTTGAGAGCCACCTCTTTAGGAAATTCTTAATAAACTATTTTTAAAGACCAGATTTAGATTCACAGCAAAATTGAGAGGAGCAAGGTACAGAGATTCTCTTTATTGCCCCTGACCACACAAGTGCATAACTTCTCCCAAAATCAACATCCCCTATCAGAGTGGTACCTTTGCTACAACTCATAACCCTACACTGACCCACTATAATCACCATAATTTACACTGGGATTCACTCTTGGTGGTGTACAGTCTATGGGTTTTGAGCCATGTGATATATACAATGGCATCCATCCACCATAACAATATCATACAGAGTAGTTTCACTGCCCTAAAAAACATCTGTGCTTCATCTAATCCACCCCACTCCCCTCTAACCCATGGTAAACCCTGACCCTTTTACTGTGTTCATACTTTCGCCTTTCCTAGAATTTCATATAGTTGGAATTGTATAGTATGTAGCCTTTTCTAGATTAATCTTTTTTTAACTTAGCAATATGCATTTAAAGTTCATGTCTTTTCATGTCTTGATAGCTCTTTTTCTTTGGCTCTCCCGAGCTATAATTGACAAAATTATAATATATTGAAAGTGTACAATGTGATGACTTGTGATATGTACACATTATGAAAGGCTTCCCACAGTAGAGTTAATCAACACAACCATCACCTAACATAGTTACCTTTTTTTTGGTGAGAACCCAAGTTCTACTCAGCAAATTTCAATTACATAACATAGTGTTGGCAACTATAGGCACCATGTTACACATTTGATCTGTATTCATCTTATAACTGAATGTTTGCATTATTCTACAGTGTTTCTAAAGCTCTACTTCTTCTCCTTTCTTTTAAAAAAATTTATTTATTTTTATTTATTTATTTTTATTTATTTATTTTTTAGATTCCATGTCTAAGTGATACCATACAGTATTTGTCTTTGACTGTCTGGCTTATTTCACTTAGCATAAAGCCCTCCAGGTCCACCAACGTAGTTGCAATGGCAAGAGTTCCTTCTTTCTCACAGTTGAATAATATCTACTGAATATATACTGAATTTTCTTGATCCATTCATCTGTTAACAGATACTTAGGTTGTTTCCATGCCTTGATTATTACTAATAATCCTGCAATGAACATGGAAGTACAGATAGCTCTTTGAAATACTGCTTTTGTATCCTTTTGATATATACCTAGAAGTGGGATTACTGGATTACGTGGTAGTTATATTTTTAATTTCTTTTTTTTTTTTTTAAATTTTATTTTTATTTTTTTTTTTCCAGTGGGTTTTGTCATACATTGATATGAATCAGCCATGGATTTACATGTATTCCCAATCCCGATCCCCCCTCCCACCTCCCTTTCCACCCGATTCCTCTGGGTCTTCCCAGTGCACCAGGCCGGAGCACTTGTCTCGTGCATCCCACCTGGGCTGGTGATCTGTTTCACCATAGATAGCATACATGCTGTTCTTTTGAAATATCCCACCCTCACATTCTCCCACAAAGTTCAAAAGTCTGTTCTGTATTTCTGTGTCTCTTTTTCTGTTCTGCATATAGGGTTATCGTTATCACCTTTCTAAATTCCATATATATGTGTCAGTATGCTGTAATGTTCTTTATCTTTCTGGCTTACTTCACTCTGTATAATGGGCTCCAGCTTCATCCATCTCATTAGGACTGGTTCAAATGAATTCTTTTTAATGGCTGAGTAATATTCCATGGTGTATATGTACCACAGCTTCCTTATCCATTCATCTGCTGATGGGCATCTAGGTTGCTTCCATGTCCTGGCTATTATAAACAGTGCTGCGATGAACATTGGGGTGCACGTGTCTCTTTCAGATCTGGTTTCCTCAGTGTGTATGCCCAGAAGTGGGATTGCTGGGTCATATGGCAGTTCTATTTCCAGTTTTTTAAGAAATCTCCACACTGTTTTCCATAGCGGCTGTACTAGTTTGCATTCCCACCAACAGTGTAAGAGGGTTCCCTTTTCTCCACACCCTCTCCAGCACTTATTGCTTGTAGACTTTTGGATAGCAGCCATCCTGACTGGCGTGTAATGGTACCTCATTGTGGTTTTGATTTGCATTTCTCTAATAATGAGTGATGTTGAGCATCTTTTCATGTGTTTGTTAGCCATCTGTATGTCTTCTTTGGAGAAATGTCTGTTTAGTTCTTTGGCCCATTTTTTGATTGGGTCATTTATTTTTCTGGAATTGAGCTGCAGGAGTTGCTTGTATATTTTTGAGATTAATCCTTTGTCTGTTTCTTCATTTGCTATTATTTTCTCCCAATCTGAGGGCTGTCTTTTCACCTTACTTATAGTTTCCTTTGTAGTGCAAAAGCTTTTAAGTTTCATTAGGTCCCATTTGTTTAGTTTTGCTTTTATTTCCAATATTCTGGGAGGTGGGTCATAGAGGATCTTGCTTTGATTTATGTCGGAGAGTGTTTTGCCTATGTTCTCCTCTAGGAGTTTTATAGTTTCTGGTCTTACATTGAGATCTTTAATCCATTTTGAGTTTATTTTTGTGTATGGTGTTAGAAAGTGTTCTAGTTTCATTCTTTTACAAGTGGTTGACCAGTTTTCCCAGCACCACTTGTTAAAGAGGTGTCTTTTTTCCATTGTATATCCTTGCCTCCTTTGTCAAAGATAAGGTGTCCATAGGTTCGTGGATTTATCTCTGGGCTTTCTATTCTGTTCCATTGATCTATATTTCTGTCTTTGTGCCAGTACCATACTGTCTTGATGACTGTGGCTTTGTAGTAGAGTCTGAAGTCAGGCAGGTTGATTCCTCCAGCTCCATTCTTCTTTCTCAAGATTACTTTGGCTATTCGAGGTTTTTTGTATTTCCATACAAATTGTGAAATTCTTTGGTCTAGTTCTGTGAGAAATATCGTTGGTAGCTTGATAGGGATTGCATTGAATCTATAGACTGCTTTGGGTAGAATAGCCATTTTGACAATATTAATTCTTCCAATCCATGAACACGGTATGTTTCTCCATCTGTTTGTGTCCTCTTTGATTTCTTTCATCAGTGTTTTATAGTTTTCTATGTATAGGTCCTTTGTTTCTTTAGGTAGATATACTCCTAAGTATTTTATTCTTTTTGTTGCAATGGTGAATGGTATTGTTTCCTTAATTTCTCTTTCTGTTTTTTCATTGTTAGTATATAGGAATGCAAGGGATTTCTGTGTGCTAATTTTATATCCTGCAACTTTACTATATTCATTGATTAGCTCTAGTAATTTTCTGGTAGAGTCTTTAGGGTTTTCTATGTAGAGGATCATGTCATCTGCAAACAGTGAGAGTTTTACTTCTTCTTTTCCTATCTGGATTTCTTTTACTTCTTTTTCTGCTCTGATTGCTGTGGCCAGGACTTCCAACACTATGTTGAATAGTAGTGGTGAGAGTGGGCACCCTTGTCTTGTTCCTGATTTCAGGGGAAATGCCTTCAATTTTTCACCATTGAGGGTGATGCTTGCTGTGGGTTTGTCATATATTTAAAAAATCATACACCATGACCAAGTGGGCTTTATCCCAGGAATGCAAGGATTCTTTAATATCCGCAAATCAATCAATGTAATACACCACATTAACAAATTGAAAGATAAAAACCATATGATTATCTCAATAGATGCAGAGAAAGACTTTGACAAAATTCAACACTCATTTATGATTAAAACTCTCCAAAAAGCAGGAATAGAAGGAACATACCTCAACATATTTTTAATTTCTTTAAGGAAACTGCATACTACTTTCCACAGTAGCTGTGGTAGTTGTGGTGGTTTAGTTGTCAAGTCGTGTCCAACTCTTTGTGGCCCCCATGGACTATAGCCCTCCAGGCTCCTCTGTCCATAGGATTTCCCAGGTGAGAATACTGAAGCAGGTTGCCATTTCCCTCTCCAGGGATCTTCCCAATCCAGGGATCGAAGATGCATCTCCTGCACTGCAGGCGGATTCTCTACCAACTGAACCACCAGGGAAGCCTAGTAGCCATACTAGTTTGCATCCCCACCCACAGTGTACAGGGTTCTCTTTTCTCCACATCCGTATCAGCATTTGCCATCTCTTGAATTTTTGATTATACACATCCTGTATATTCACAGCTGTGAGGTGATATCTCATTGTCATTTGCATCTCTCTAATGATTAGTGATATTAAGCAGTTTTTTGTATACTTGCTGACTACTTGCATATCTTCTTTTTTCAAAAAGTTGGCTTATTTTTTCATTGAAATATAATTGACATATAACATTATATTAGTTTTAGGTGTACAACATAATGATTCAATATTTGTACACATTACTGCTGCTGCTGCTAAGTCGCTTCGGTCGTGTCCGACTCTGTGCGACCCCATAGACAGCAGCCCAGCAGGCTCCCCCGTCCCTGGGATTCTCTAGGCAAGAACCCTGGAGTGGGTTGCCATTTCCTTCTCCAATGTGTGAAAGTGAAAAGTGAAAGTGAAGTCCCTCAGTCATGTACACATTACTAAATGACCGATAAATCTGGTTAACATCTATCATGACACATAATACAAATTTTTTTCCTGTGATAACAACTTTAAAAATCTATTCTCTTAGCAATATTCAAAGATACAATTCAGTATTGTTACACTGTAATTATCATGCTGTACATCATATCTCCCAGACTTATTTATTTTTACAAAAGGAAGTTTGTATCTTTTGACCACCTTCCCCCATTTTGCCCACCCCTACCTCTGATAACCACCAGATCATTCTCTGTATCTATGAATTCATCATGGGGGGAGGTTCGATAGACATATAAGTGAGATCATATGGTATTGACCTTTCTCTGTCTGACTTATTTCACTTAGAATAATGCTCTCAAGATTCATCCATGTGGCTCCCAATGGAAAATTTCCTTCTTTTTTATAGCTGCATAATATCCCATAGTTTATATATATTTATCACAATTTCTTTTTTATTCATTCATTAATCAGTGGACACATAGGTTGCTTCCATGTCTTGACTGTTCTAAATAATGCTCTAATGAACATGGGGATTCAAATATCTTCTCACGTTAGTGTTTCCATTTCCTTTAAATAAATACATAGAAGTGGAACTGCTAAATTATATGTAGTTCTATTTTTAATTTTCTGAGGAACCTCCATACTGTTTTCCATAGTAGCTGCACCAATTTACATTCCTACCAACAGTGCAGGAGGGTTCCCTTTTCTCACATCCTCACCAACTCTTGTTATTTGTTGTGTTTTTGATAATAGCCATTCTAACAGTTGTGAGGTTTGGTTTTGATGTGCATTTCCCTGATGATTTGTATTGTTGAGCACTATTTTATGTACTTGCTGGCCATCTGTATGTCTTCTTGAAAAATATCTGTTCAGATCTCTGCTCACACTGCAATCAAACTGTTTGAATTTTGTTATTGAGTTGTATGAATTTATTACATATTTTAGATTATTAACCCTTTATGAGATATAGGATTTGAAAATATTTCATTCCTTTTGATACACTGTCATTTCATCTTGTTTATTACCTTTTCTGTGCAGAAACTTTTTAGTTTCACAAGTCCCGCTTATTTATTTCTGATTTTGTTGCTTTTGCTTTTGGTGTCAAATCCAAAAAATCCATTGCTAACACCAATGTCAAGGGGCTTAGCTTCTATATTTTCTTCAAAGAATTTTATGGTTCCAGGTTTTATATTCAAGTCTAATTTATTTTGAATTAATTTTTGTGTATGGCATAAGACAGTGGCTCAGTTTCTTACTTTTGCATGTGGCTACCCATTTTCCCAAAACCATTTATTGAAGAGACTGTTCTCTTCCCATTGCACAGTTTTAGTTCCTTTGTCATTAATTATATATACACATGGGATTATTTCTGGGATCTCCCATTTTTGCCATTGCTTTATGTGTTGTTATATGCCAATAATATTTTGATTATTACAACTTTGTAATATAATTTGAAGCCATGAAGCATGATGATTCCAGCTTTGTTACTCTTTCCAAGATTGCTTGTCTGTTTAATGTTTTTTTGTGTGTGCTGCTATAAATATTTTGTATTGTCCTATATTGTGAAAAATGCCATTGGAATTTTTATAGTTATTATATTGAATCTATAGATTGCTTTTGGTAGTTGAGCCCTGTAACAATATTAATTTTTTCAATCCGTGAGCATAACATATCTTTCCATTTGTGTCTTCTTAAATTTGTTTCATCAATGTCTTATAGTTTTCAGTATACTTGTTTTTTACCTTCTTGGTTAAATTTATTCCTATGGGTTTTTTGATGCACTTATAAATTATAGTTTTCTTAATTTCTCTGATAGTCCATTATTACTTTATAGAAGTGCAACTGATTTTTGTATATAGATTCTGTATTTTACAATTTTACTGAATTCATTTATTAGTTCTAACAGATTTTTTCTGGTGGACTTTTTAGGGTCTTTTATCTATAATATTATTCCATCTGCAAGTAGTAACAGTTGCACTTCTTACTTCCTGAGTTAGATTCATTTTTTCTTTTTTTTTTTTCTAATTGCTTTGGCTAGGAATTCTAGTATTACATTGAATAAAACTGGAGGGAGTGAACATCCTTGTCTTGTTCCTGATCTTAGAAAAAAAGTTATCAGCTTTTCACTGTTAAGTAGGATGTTGCCTGTGGACTTGACACATATTGACTTTATTATATTGAAGTATGTTCCTTCTACACTCACTTTGTTGAGAGTTTTTGCTGCTCCCTCTGTGCAGAGCCTGGGTATACAGCTGGGGGAGTGTTCTCATACAGATTTAATAAACTGCTTCTTTGTTTGCTATATTATGAAATTCATAAAAACAAGCTCCATTGGCTCTCAGAGCTAGGCAATGAGGGGGCTGGTCCCGCAGGTGTCAGTCATAAAAGCTGGGAGACTGGATGTGCAAACAATCTCCTTCTAGAGTAAAGCCGGGAACCTGGTTCTGTTGTTGGAGCAAGCCAAATGGAGAAGGTAGGGAATGCCCACCATCTCTTTCAGGCACTGGGGAAGATCCCAGTCAGCAAATAGATGTGAGCAAATTAGGAGCTGACCCTCAGCAGCAGCTGGGAAAATATGCCATCAAATCTCTTCCAGGGTGAGTTGTGTGGAATAACGTTGTGTTGTGTTGTGCTCAGTCATGTCCAACTCTTTGCAACCCCATGGACCGTAGCCTGCAAGGCTTCTCTGTCCATGGAATTTTCTAGGCCAAGAACACTGGCATGGGATGCCATTTCCTACCCCAGGGGATCTTCCCAACCCAGGGATCGAACAATTCACATCCCTTGCATCCCCTGCATTGGCAGGCAGCTTCTTAACCACTGCGCAACCTGGGAAGCCCTAAAGAACCTGTTAAACAAAGGGGGCTAAATGGTGCCATGTGTCTATGACAGATGCAAAGTAGCCAAAGAGTAATCGAGATTTTCAATTCTCACTGATTTTTCTATAAGTTATAAACTCATCTTTAATTAATGCAAAATCAACATAATCCAATGTCAGTCTTTCTGTCCACATAATAACTGTTAAATCATAGTATCTGTAGCCTCATATTTCACAATACTAATACATTTACTTAACAGAATTAAAAGAAACCAGAAATTCCAGTTTCTGCCAGTTTGTTTTCAATCAAAAGAAACTGAGAACACTGATATTTGCCTATGTCATTAAACACGCATTAAAACATCTGACTAGACAGACAAGAGAATTGGGGTTGGATTAATTCTTTGTCTAAATCTAGACCCAGAGAAGTTTTTGGGGAAAGATAGTCGTTTACTTTGCTTTGGAATAATAAAATGAAAAATGTTTGATAACACTATCCTTGTTCTAAAGTACTTGCAATTGTTAAATTTCATATTTTTTTCAAATGCTAATACCACAGGGAACACATACTTTAAAACATAGTTATTGACTTCGCAAAGTTGTGGGACAGCAATAATAGTTTTAAAATCTTCCTTCAACTGAATTAATGAAATTTTGTTTCAAAAAACAACATTAATGAACACTCAATGAATGGGATTGTATTTCTTTCCATCTCTGCTTGCAGACTGGCTGGCTTGACTGCGCACATAACTTTGTTGTAGAACTGTGCATTTAATTGTCTCTCCCATTTCTCTTAATGGTCAGCACATTGAGCTATAAGAAGCAAATGTATTTATTTTATCAAAGTATACCAAAATTCATCATCTCTTTGGAATATTACATCTGAGTACTCCCCATCCTCCATTCAGTTACTTAATAAATGCCAAATATAGTGGCTTAGTGGTAAAAAAAATTCGCCAGCAATGTAGGAGACCCAGGTTCTATCCGTGGGTTGGGAATATCTCCTGGAGGAGACAGTGGCAACCTACTCCAGTATTCTTGCTTGGGAAAATCCCATGGACAGAGGAGCCTGGTAGACTACAGTCCTTGGGGTCATGAAGAGTTGGACACGACTGAGCAAGCACACTTCTATTACACGCAACCCTCAATTTCAAGTTCAAAATACCTTTGCATTCAATGTTTACTCACAGATTAAAGAAGTCACCCTGGCTAGTTTAAGCTGAAAAAGATTTTGTACAGGAAATTAGGTGCTTAGAAATCATTTGAGGGGCTAAAAAGGAACCGTTATGCTGAATCTCCAGAAACGACTTCCAGAACACCTCTATAGAATTGTGCCACCTAGCAAGTTTCTACCTTCACCATGATCAAAAGATCAAGGAAGCAAGCACGATTCCACATGTCTTCTGCCAGGATATAGGAAAAGTGAGGCTCCCACCATATCTAGCTCCAGCAACAATCTCTCTTAGACAAGATTCAAGCCAGTAAAGTGGATGTCAAAGACCCTGCCTAACAACACCTATGAAGTCAGGTACCATGCATAGGTCAGTAATTACTGTTCCATAAACCAAATGCCATGACTAAAGTCACTAACAGAAACAGCGTAACTACCAACCTGCATTGCCAACAGACAAGTGTGTCTGCTCAATGAAGGCTAAGGCCATTTGGAACCTGAGTTGTGAAGGAGTCTGAGAAAAGTAGTCTGTAATTTTTCAACCTTTATCATTCAGTTAAGCATGTTCCAAGACACCTGAAATGGACTGAAGTCAGTCAATGTGCAATATAGGTCATAAGACCTAAGAGTCAATCAGTAAAAGAGGAGCTTAAGGAAAAATAGAACATTTATGCTTAAGAAATTAACATGCTATTATAAAGAATACATACAATGAAATGGAAAAACCTATAGTGCATATATTAAGTATAAAATCAAATGTCAGAAAAGCTATGTATGCATATATTTAAATATATGTATAATTAAGTATATTAGTATATTTAGCTATATTATGTAAAGGTACAATTGAATAAATTCAAATCTGTAGAAGACAGAAGTTTGCATAACAAGCTATTTATAGTGTTACTTTTGGAAAAGATGGTAGAAATGTGAAAGAAGTAGCCAGAGTGACAAATGTACACTTTTCTATCAATATTTCTCTATTGTTTAAATATAGATAGAAGATAACTTTTTAAATACAATTTTACAAAGTTAGAAAATTATATACTTGGATATATACTGACACAAAGAGACATCTATGATGTATTGCTAAACTAAAAAGTATATTGCAAATTATTATGTTCACTATGATCTCATTTGGGAAAAAATATGTTTTTTCTACTTTATATATTATATACACATACACGTATATAAGATATATGGTGGTGGTGGTTTAGTCGCTAAGTTGTGTCCAACTCTTATGACCTCATGGACTGTAGCCCACGAGGCTCCTCTGTCATGGGATTTCCCAGGCAAGAATACTGGAGTGGGTTTCCATTTCCTTCTCCAGGAAATCATCCTGACACGAGGATTGAATTTGCCTCTCCTGAATTACAGGTGGATTATCTACTTCTAAACCACCAGGGAAGCCCATAAAATATATATACAATAATGTTAATAGTATATATATATGATTAATATATACATGATTATATATACATATATATAAAATATACATGTGTATATATACATATCTTATATATACACACATATATGATGTGTATATATATATACATTTGTACATACTTTAATGCTTCTATATACATTGAAAAGATATGGATGTATATACGTCACTCAGTGTGTACCTTTGGGAATTGGGCTGTCTAGAATGAAACTTTCACATTTTCCTATTTTCACTTTCATGTTATTTGACTTTTTCAAGTGTAATATTTTTAGATTAAAGCCTATTATTTTAATAAAACAACAGGTATTTGTTATTTAAAAAATTAAAGCAATGTGGAAAGAAAAAAAAGGAAAGTAAAAATCAGTTTCAAAATCCACTCCAACTCCTACTCCCCAGAAATAAATGTTAAAATTTGGTGGATAACATTTAAAATATCATGATTTGCCTTTGTTCATATGTGATAATGATATAGATGGATATGTAGACAGAAAAAAATGGAATCTGCTTCTGCTAATGTTACAATAATACATTAATTTAATTTTTCTTGATTTAGAAATGAAAATTAAGAATTAAGGTAAAAATCAAAGTAACTACTTCTCAAATAAGTATATTCACAAGTATTATCCCTCTTAGAGTAAGACAATATTGCACTGGAGGTTCTTGCTGTAAAGAACTAAAACATAATCGCTTATTTAAAGACTGGAAAAGACGAAATGAAAGTCATTATTTCTAAAGTGCAATATAATTATCCACATAGGGAAACCCATAGATGCTCATCCAAGTATCTAGAAATAAGCAAGAGTTAACTAAACTAACTAGATGTAATATCAACATATAAAAGTCAAGTAATTGGACATCTGTTTCTGAGCATAATGGAGAACATGGGACATACATAATATTTTCCACAAATCGTTAGAAAACTGGACAAATGGAGAAACAATGATTTTTGGACACACAGGCAGTACTGTGGTCCATGAGAGAAAGTAAGCAGGTGAGGTGAGCCTAAATAATCGCCCTGACTTTCTGCCTGGAGGCAATATCCAGATCACGGGCACAGGAAAGGAGATTCCCGTTAGCCTTGGCACTCTCACTTGTGTAGTGACGGAGAAGGAATTCAGGAAAGTTGAGACAGCTGTAAATTGCAAGACAGAATTTTATAGAAGGAGTTATTAAGGGAAAAAACTTCAGAAACAGGCACTGAGGGACCTTGAGTCTTCTTTATATACTGCTAGTCTATGCACATGTAGGTAAAACTCAGTGAAGTCAGACAAAAAGTTGTGAACAATCCTCAGTTCCTGCGTAAGGCAGGAAGGCATCCGAGCTCTGCCTAGCCAGTATAGAGATTCTCCAGTCATCAGTAAGGTATTCAAGAGAGCCCAAGAGGGGTCATATCTTGGTAAAGAAATCAAAGTATACCCCAAAGAAAAATGTATACTATGTATATATACTAAATATATAATATATATATACTATATACTATATATATACTAAAACATATACTATATATATACTAAAAATGTATACTATATACATACCATACAAATGCTTAAAAGTAATGGATTAAATTATCCTTCAAGTAAGTTAACTGCCTACCAGAATAAAGCACAACACTCTTTGGATAGTAAGGAAATCAAAACAGTCAATCCTAAAGGAAATCAACCTTGAATTTTCTTTGGAAGGACTGATGCTGAAGCTGAAGCTCTAATCCTTTGGCCACCTGATGCGAAGAGCTGACTCATTGGAAAAGACCCTGATGCTGGGAAAGATTGAGGTCAAGAGGAGAAGGGGGTGACAGAGGATGAGATGGTTGGATGGTATCACCGACTCAAGGGACATGAATTTGAGCAAACTCTGGGAGATAGTGAAGGACAAGGAAGCCTGGTGTGCTGTAGTTCACAGGGTCGCAAAGAGTCAGACACAACTTAGCAACTGAACAACAGCATAAATCTATAACATTATAGATATTCAGCAATATAACTTCACCATGTCTAGCACACAATTTTAAAAGTTACTGCGCATGCAAAGCAGCAGGAAGTTATAGCACACAGGAGAAAAATCAGTCAATAGAAGCAGACTAAAATATGATGGGGAGGATAGATAAGCAAATAAGGACAAAAGCTATAACAAATATGTGCAATATGTTCAGAGATTTAAAAACAAAACAGAAATGATGAAGACAGAAATAGAAGCTACAAAATGTACCAAATAAAGTGCCTAGAGATAAAAGAAATGTGAAATAAAAAATTCACAGGATGGGATTAAGAGGGAATTAGACCGTGCAGACATAGCAATAGAATCAATCCAAACTGAAGAGTAGAGAGAGAGAAAATATGACTAAATACTAATGAATAGAGCTTCAGTGACCTGTAGGACAATAGGAAGCAGTCCAGTATTCCTTTATTTGGAGTCTCAGAAAGAAAAGCAGTAAGTGAATTAAGCAAAGTCACAAGATAGAAGGTATAGTCAACATCAATTTCATTTTTCTATACTAGCAATAAATAGTTGGATGTTTAAGTTTAAAAACATTATTCATAATAGCATAAAAAGTGTAAACTACTTCAAAATACATTTAGTAAAAGATATGTACATCCTGCCCATTAAAAATTATAAAATATGGTTCAAAGCAGGCAGACTCTTTACCATCTGAGCCACCAGGGAAACCCTGACCAAAAAAGAAGTTAAGAGACCTTAATAAATGGTGAGATATGCCATATTCATAGGTTGGAAGATTCAATAGTGTTAAGATGTCAGTTCTCCAAGTAGTCTACAGATTCATCTTCATTTACATGAAACTATGCTGCTGCTGCTAAGTCACTTCAGTCGTGTCTGACTCTGTGCAACCCCATAGACGGCAGCCCACCAGGCTCCCCTGTCCCTGGGATTCTCCAGGCAAGAACACTGGAGTGGGTTGCCATTTCCTTCTCCAATGCGTGAAAGGGAAAAGTGAAAGTGAAGTCGCTCAGTCGTATCCGACTCTTAGCGACCCCATGGACCGCAGCCTACCAGGCTCCTCCACCCATAGGATTTTCCAGGCAAGAGTACTGGAGTGGGGTGCCATTGCCTTCTCTGATGTGAAACTATAGGAAAGACAAATTTTATTCAAAATGAAGAAAGCACACCAATGGTAACCAGAAGCAGATATTAATAGAATGACTGACTGATAAAGGACACAGGTTGTATGAGTGCATGCATTTATCAATACTTACAGAACTGAGCATTTGAAATGGGTACGTTTTCTTATATGTAAATTATACCTTAATAAAGATAATTTAGAAATAAGTCAATTGACTTTCAATATGCCAGCAAAAATTGGGAACCTTGAAAAAATAACCCATTTATAAAAGCAATTAAAATTAAAAATTATCTAGAAAGAAATCTTCCAAAAGTCTATAACCCTTATGTTTGTACAAATGCCTGTGTGTGTGTTTTCCCACAGTCAATCAACCCATGCTTGATTGTATTTTCAGTTATTAGCATTCTGTTTTGTTATGGCCTCTGTATTAGAAAGGCTTGATTTTCTGTAAAGGGTTTTTTTGGCTTCTATTTCTTTTTCATGATTTACAAGCTTCCTTTTCAAATATTCTTATTATCTTATCACATTTTGGCTACTTTATTCTTTGAGATTCTATTTGTTCATGTTATTATGTTATTTTAATGTTTTTGAAATTATGAAGAGCAATATATCTGAACTATTTTTGTCTCTCTTTGGTTAAGTCTTTGTATGATATAGATCTTTTGCTTGCTTTTAGCTTATGTACACTTCCTGCATTTTTATATAGTACTTATGTTTAGGTTCTGTTTTGTTTTTGATAATTACTCATTTTTATATTTCATAAATATATATTTTATAGTAATATACTTTATGTTTTTGTTTAAAAATTTTTATTTTATATTGCAGTATAGTTGATTAACAATGCTGTTAGCTTCAGGTGTACGGAATATCCGCTAGTGAAGGAAATGGCAACCCACTCCAATAGTCTTGCCTGGAAAATCCCATGGACAGAGGAGCCTGGCGAGCTACAGTTCATGCGGTTGCAAAGAGTCGGACATGCCTGAGCGACTGGGCACAGAATATTGAGCACAGTTCTCTGTACTATACAGTAGGTCCTTGTTGGTTATCTATCTTAAATAGCAGCGTGTACACGTCAATCCCCAACTCCCTAACTACTGCTCCCCACCAACCCTTCCCCCTTAGTAACCATAAATTCATTCTCTGTTTGAAACAGGGTGGGTCGCATATGGAAAATAAACACAGTACTTAACCAATTTCTTTCCCATTTATTGTTCTGAAACCATCTTATCAAATGCTTCATTTCCTTTGCCCTGACAATTCATTTCTCCTTAGTGTTTGATGTTTAAGAAATTTAAACATTAATAGCTTAAAACAAAGCCTTGAGTCACAGGATTTCTATGCTGAAGTATAGCAGTTAGTGCCTCAGCTCCATAATTCATCCCACTTCTCCTCAGGAAGTCTCCTTTGTCTAGGGTTACAATTCATAGAAAATGTAAAAGAGCAGTAAATATACTTTCTTATTTAGCTCTAATTCCTCGCTTTTATGCTGTGTCCAACCAAGTTTATGTGTTGATACTCCTTATTTCTGTTGTGATCTAACCACACCTCAAAATCTTGTCAGTTTAAGCAAGATATTTGGATAGGACTAATACTTTTAGGGGAACTTGCTTCCTCCTCAAATTTTGAAAAATTATGTCAGCTCTTACTTTTGTCCAGGGTAGTCCAAATTCAATGTAATTGACTGGAGTACTTAATTATACATTTTTTGTATCTTGCCAAATACTAAAATGTGTAAATCAATGCCTCCTTCATTGACGACAATGATTTTGGTGAGTTCTAGTATAAAACTCGGAGAAGGCAATGGCACGCCACTCCAGTACTCTTGCCTGGAGAATCCCATGGACAGAGGAGCCTGATGGGCTGCAGACCATGGGGTCGCTAAGAGTCGGACACAACTGAACGACTGCACTTTCACTTTTTACTTTCATGCACTGGAGAAGGAAATGGCAACCCACTCCAGTGTTCTTGCCTGGAGAATCCCAGGGACGGGGGAGCCTGGTGGGCTGCCATTTATGGGGTCACACAGAGTTGGACACGACTGAAGTGACTTAGCAGCAACAGTATAAAACTGTCTCTGCAATTTTCATATGCTAATTTAAAAAATTAACCAATTTCATAAAAAAAGAATAAAAGTATACCCAAAATAATTTAACACATTAAATATACAGGTAGGGAGCAGTTATCCAAAAATAGATTAATTCCTCTTAGCTATGTCTAGACTATATTGCTTAGATATAAAATGCTTATTTATACCCATTCTAATAAAAATTTCCCACAAACAGGATGTCCCTTAATAATTAGCAAGAATAGTAACCAAGGGATCTCCAGAAGGTAACTCCAGTTGTTTACATACACACAAACTGAGTAGAGAATAACTGTTAAAAGCTCCATTTTTATTATAATAACAAACCAGCTCTGCTGTATCATTTTTATTTCTTCTTATATTGTAAACTTCAGTGATCCTTAAGGAAAATTCTTTTTATCAGCATGTGCTACAATAAGTGAATATACCCTTGAAATGATGATATAGCTCATTTTTTAAAGAAGCTGTCCAAATCATTAGATTCAGTTATTTCTAAATCTACCTGTTATGAATCCAACATAATTCATTTTTATTAAGCAAAAAAAGTAATGTTACCATCTTTGGCATGTATCTTTTCCTTTAGATGGTAGTCATCAGGAACCCAGGGTGAAAAGACTAGCCAACATCTGAAATGTCATTGTTAAAAAGGAATTCTGGAGGATCCAAAATTAGCTATTAAATCTTGGTCTAGAAATCACACATATCACTTTTACTTAAAAAATCATTAGTCAGAACTAGTCACACAGTCCCATTCAACCATTAGATGATCAAGACTTTTAAGTATACCATTGCCCAGAATTTTGAGAACTAACTTTAATGACTATAGAGTGAATCCCCCAGGAAAAAATTAACCTATGACAATCCAAATATGAGATAATCACCAAAAACAACACATTACCTAAACTTCCTGAGGAGACTGCTTATTATCCCATTGAGCCAATATATTGTAAAATAGGGAATAGTAACATAGGACAGTTAGATGAGTAAGTAAAGTAGGCTTCCAGTGAAGCCAATTCAAGGACTTAACAATCATTTTTTTATTATGCTACATAATTTATGTAAAAAAAATCATTGGCAGAGACAGACATTGCATATTGACATATACTGTCGAAGTTATTATTAAGGCTAAAGAAGTAAGGATAGGGAGTCTTAATTCCCTTTTATTTTTGCTGGCACTTATTCTGGAAGAAATTTTCCACATTGAAGCCAAAGAAGATTTATTTTTATTATTATCGTAAAGTTTTACAAGCTTTTCATCTTTGGCCAGTCAATTTCTGCTTAACAAATATCTTTCATAAATGAAATTTGCTTATCTTCTAGAGAGTTTCTAAGACATCACATTAATTTTAAAAACAAATATGTTTGCTATGTCATACTGCTTTTTAAAATCAACTAACTTATTTGAAGTTCCTGTTAATAAACAGTTTTATACAGAAAATAGGTCTTGTGACTTTGATCATCAGAAACAGTTCATTTTCTGGGTATTGATTTGTTTCTTTTTCTCACATCATGAATTGGAGCTCTCCAGAGTAATGCAAGCTGCTGTCTGTATTATTCTTCGTTATGGATGATAAATGTGAAACTTTACTTGTATTGCGATCTTCAGTCTTTTTCAAAGTTAATACTTTCTGGTAGTTGAAAAGAGAGATGCTGATGGCAAATCAGAAGCCTACTTGAGCATATCTGAGGGTGTCCTTTAGATTTTGAAAATAAAGTATCCTGCTGCATAAATTTGAATTCTGCTAAAATTACTTATGATTTATAACCCTATAGATAAAAGAGCTACTGAAGAAACCCAACAGGGTCATTTATATATCGTGTAAGTGCTTAAAAATAAAAAGAACCATCACATTTTTAAAAAGTTAATACTTCAAATTGTAAAAACAAAAAGCATGTCTAAAAAGGGAAACATTTCTCAAAAGCCTGTGGGAAATTCTATGTTCATAGAATTTTCACTGAAAGTATTTGCAGACGTTGATAACCCTGAACTTTCAGAAGTGTTAGAAAATACATCATCACCTTTGGGACTTGTTTAAAAGAACCCAAATATGTAAAAATATAATCCTCTTATTAGTAGAATATGTAATGGTGAAAAGTTCACAAGGATAAAGTATTAGTTGTTAAGTCATGTCTGACTCTTTATGACCCCATGGATTGTACACTGCCAGGCTCCTCTGTCCATGAGATTCTCCAGGCAAGAATACTGGATTGCGTAGCCATTTTCTTCTCCAGGGACTCTTTCTGACCCAGGGATTGAACCTGGGTCTCCTGCATTGCAGGCGGATTCTTTACCATCTGGGCCACCAGGTGGACTATAGCCCGCCAGCCATAAGGGTAAAGTCCATGCTTATTATATAATTGCTCTATGCATGGTGTTACATGTATCAACCACTAATAAATATTTGTTTATTAAATGAGTGAAATGTCCAACTATAGCATAATTAAATAAATTATTAAAAAACTGACTAGGACTTCCGTTGTGGTCCAATGGTTAAGAATCCGTTTTGCAATGCAGGGACACGGGTTCAGTCCCCAGTCAGGGAACTAAGATCCCACATGCCATGAAGCAACTAAGCCCAACTACTGAGCGTGTGCACTCCAGAGCCCTTGTGCCACAACTAGAGTCTGTGAACCTCGAAAGATCCAAAGTGCTGCAACTAAGATCTGACGCAGCCAAATAAATAAATATTTTTTAAAAATAATACATTACTGAATAATTCACTAGCTGACTGTCATTAATTCTTTAGGAAAACAGTTTCATTAGGAAACAGATTCTCATACAATAATGGTGGAATATAAAGTGATATATTATTTTGGGGAGAGCAATTTGCCTTTGTGTATCAAAAAGTTTTTTAAATGGGCCTACTTGTTGTTCTATCAAGTTTATTTCTAGGAATTTATTCTAAGAAAATAATTATAATTTGTGACATCACTTTGCTATAAAGAGGTGTATTGAAGAATTATTCAAATTAGCCAAAATTTATGGAACTATGGCTATTATTTTTCTTTTCTTTCTTTTCCATATTTTCTGTCATGTGCTTATATTATTTATAAATCATTACACATTTTAACAGAAAAAGACACTACCATGACAATGGAATTTAACTATTCTATAGGCTTTAAAGTCAAGAAGACGATAATCAAAAAATCATAAAATTAAATCATTATTAAAATGGTAAAAAAAAATTCTGACAACTCTTAAAGATCATTAAATAACTTTTAAATGATGCTATTGAAGACCGACAGAACTGTTTTGGAAAAATTGGTCCATTTCCTCCCTTAGCCTCACTGCCATGCTTCAAGTCATTTATTTTTACTTCATCCTCAAGTAATTGTTTTTCTGTCCAGTTGTTCTATCAATTACTAATATCAAAGTATGGACCACTTCAACTATTAATATTGACTTGTCTAAGTATTGAATTCTCTTTAATTTTGCTAGCGTGTGTTTCATATATTTTGTGGCTCTGTTATTACCTGCACAAATTTACAATTCTTCCTAACGAATTGACCCATTTATCATTATAATATATACCTCTTTGTCTCTAGTAATATACCTTTCACCTTAAAATTTATTTTGTCTGATATCTGTATAGGCACTCCAGCTCTCAGCCGGTTTAACCTATTTGAATTTAATATCAGTCTCTTACTGGTAGCAAAGGACTCTCAAGAGTCTTCTCCAACACTGCAATTCAAGAGCATCAATTCTTTGGCCCTCAGCCTTCTTTATGGTCCAACTCTCCCATCAGTACATGACTACAGGGAAAACCATAGCTTTGATCATATGGACTTTTGTGGGGAAAAGGATGTCTCTGCTTTTTAACACTCTGTCTAGGTAGGTGATAGCTTTCCTTCTAAGGAGCAAGGGTCTTTTAATTTCGTGGCTGCAGTCACCATTCACAGAGATTTTGGAGCCCAAGAAAATAAAATCCATCACTGCTTCCACGTTTCCCTCTTCTATTTGCCATGAAATGATGGGGCCAGATGCCATGATCTTAGTTTTTTGAATGTTGAGTTTTAAGCCAGCTTTTTCACTCTCTTTCACTCTCATCAAGAAGCTCTTTAGTTCCACTTCACTTTCTGCACTTCAAATGGTATCATCTGCATATCTGAGGTTGTTGATATATCTCCCAGCAATCTCGATTCCAGCTTGTGATTCATCCAGTCTGGCATTTTGTATGTGTACTATGCATATAAATTAAATAATCAAAATGACAATATACAGCCTTGTCATACTCCTTTCCCAGTTTTGAACTAGTCAGTTGTTTCATTTCCAGTTCTAACTGTTGCTTCTTGACACACCTATGGGTATCTCAGGAGACAGGTAAGGTGGTCTGCTATTTCCATCTTTTGAAGAATCTTCCAGTTTGTTGTGATCCACACAGTCAAAGGCTTTAGTGTAGTCAATGAAGCAGGAGTAGATGTTTTTTCTGGAATTCCCTTACTTTCTCCATGGTCTAATGAATGTTGGCAATTTGATCCCTGGCTCCTAAGCTTCTTCAAAACTCAGCTTGTACATCTGAAAATTCTCAGTTCATATACCGTTGAAGGTAACTTGAGTGATTTTGAGCATTATCTTGCTAGCATATGAAATAAGCACAATTGTACAGTAGTGTGAGCAGTCTGGCATTGTCCTTCTTTGAGGTTGGAATGAAAACTGACCTTTTCCAGTCCTGTGGCCACTGCTGAGCTTTCCAAATTTGCTGGCATAATGAGTGCAGCACTTTAACAGCATCATCTTTTAGGGTTTGAAATAACACAGCTGGAATTCCATCATCTTTGCTAGCTTTATCTGTGGTCATGCTTCTTATGGTTCATTTGAATTCACATTCCAGGATCTGGCTCTAGGGAGTGAACATACCATCGTGGTTATCCAGGTCATTATGGCCTTCTTTGTATAGTTCTGTGTTTTCTTGCCACCTCTTCTTAATCTTTTCTGCTTCTTTTAAGTCCATACCATTTCTGTCCTTTATTGTGCCCATCCTTGTATGAAATGCTCCCCTGATATCTCCCTGATACACATGAACATATCTCTATGTGCATGCTAAGTCACTTCAGTCATGTCTGACTCTTTGCAACCCTTTGGACTGTAGCCCACCAGGCTCCTCTGTCCATGGGATCGTCCAGGCAAGAATACTGGAATGGGTTGCCATATTCTTCCCCAAGAGATCTTCTAGATCCAGGGATCAAACCTGCATCTCCATAGTTTCATATTTTCTTTAATTTTTAAAACATGGCTTCCTTTAGGGAAACATTCAAGTTGCCTCAAAGACAATTTCTACTGACCACTTTCATTTTTCTGTATATTGGCTAAACTTTCCTCTTTATTTGCATGTCTCTTAATTTGTTGTTCAAAACCGGAAAATTTAGTTAATTGAGTGGATGATTTTTATTCATGGTGGTTATGCTCTATAAAGCCACTGCAAACCTGAATTAATAAATACTGAACTGGTGCACATATATATCATATGAATTACAATCTTAAATCTTGAAAGCAACACATCCTGGTAGACTGTTTGATTTTACAAAGAGAAAATAAGGTTTAGAAATGTTACTAATTTGCCTGAGGTTGCCCCACTACTGTCTTCATGTTGTGGTCACCTCTGATGAGAGCTAAAACAAGAAGGCAGAGAACCACCTTGTTTGACCTCACCTGAATATCTGTGGATGGCATCACCAACTCGATGAACATGAGTTTGAGTAAACTCCTGGAGTTTGTGATGGACAGGGAGGCCTGGTGTGCTGCAGCCCATGGGGTCGCAAAGAGTCGGACACGACCGAGCGACTGAAATGAACTGAACTTAACTTCCAATCCTTTAAGGTTGAATCATTCCCTAAATCTTCCTGTCAAAATTTTGGCCAGCTTCTTTTTTGTCCCAGCTGGAACTTCTTTCTGCCTTAGACAGCTGTAATGTTGATTACTGTAGCTAATTGTACTTGTTTTTGATAATGCCTGAATGTAGGGCTTCTCTGCCAAGCTGAACTCCAAGTCAGGTTAAATAGCAACAAGGTCCTGAGAATGGGACTTTTCCAGAAAGCTCCAAGTTTGGTCAAATAGTGACAACACTCTGGGGAATGAGGCTTTTGCAGAGCTCCAAAAGGAGTTCAGTCCCCTTCAGTGGCTGTGAGATGGGTAGTTGCTGCACCTGCCATGCCATGGAAAGAGGGGTACAGACAGGATTATACTCAAAACCAAATGACACAGATCCTGCTTTAGTTACTAAAGTAGCTTCTCTTTATTTCAACACTATATATATGTGTATATATATATATACACACACACACACACACATATATATATATACACCCACAAATATATACACAATAAAATGCACAGGTATTTAATATTCAGCTCCATGCATTTTTCTAAAAAAATTTTATTGAGGTAAAATTGACCTGTAACATTATATTTGTTTCAGTGTACAACACAATGATTCAGGACTTGTATATATTGAGAAATAATCACCACAGTAAGTCTAGTTAACATCTGTCACCATATATAGTTGAATTTAAACTTTCTTGTGGTAAGAACTTTTAAGATTTGCTCTCTTAGCAACGTTCAAACATACAGTGTGATTAACTATAGTCAAAATCAGTCCTGAATATTCATTGGAAGGACTGATGCTGAAGCTGAAGCTCCAATACTCTGGCCATCTGATATGAAAAACTGACTCATTAGAAAAGACCCTGATGCTGGAAAAGATTTAAGGCAGGAGAAGTGGACGACAGAGGATGAGATGGTTGGATAGCTTCACCAACTCAATGGACATGAGTTTGAGCAAGCTCTGAGAGTTGGTGATGGACAGGGAAGCCTGGTGTGCTGTAGTCCATGGGGTTGCAGAGTCGGACATGACTGGCAACGGAACTGAACTATGGTCACCATGCTGTCCATTACAGCCCTGTGACTTATTTCTATAACTGAAATTTTGTACCTTTTGACCCGCTTCACCAATTTCATACTCTACCTCAGACACTTTTCCCCTGGTGACCATCAATCTATTCTATGTATCTATAAGCTTGGGGGTCTTTGTGATTTTGGTTTCTTTAGATTCCACTTATATAAAACTGAGATTATATGATATTTATTTTTCTCTGTCTGACTTATTTCACTTAGCATGATTCTCTCAGAATCTACTTATGTTGTCATAAAGGGCAATATTTCTTTCTTTAAAGGCTAAAATACTCATAAATAAATATAAATATATGCCATATTTTTTTAATCCATTCATCCATTGATGGACACTTAAGACTGTTTCCACATCTTGGCTATTGTATATGACACTGCAATGAACATGGAGGTGCATATATCTCTTCAAGAGGACGTTTTCATTTTCTTTACCTAGTAACTTTTCTTAAATAAACATTTTCTACTTTGAACTATGTCTTTGGTTAATTTCTAGGGTTCTGAAATGGTTGATGTAGATAATTTTTCCTAGTATTTTCTTTGTCCTTCTGGAGGCAATTTACCAAGGTTCTCTGTCATTCTGAAAGTTTCACCTCAAGCAATTATTTTGATCACTTTGCTTGGAAACTAACTTTTGTAGCAGCAACCTATATCTTTCTTCACCATCATATTATACTTACCTGGCATGCTTTCCCAAGCTCAGCTGATAGGGTAATCAATTTTAATATAGTCATTTCTTTTTTTCATTTATTTATCAGCTTTTTAAGCATCCATAATATACATGATCCTTGCTATTTACTGTGGAAAAATTAAAGAAAACTTCACAAACCCACTTCACTTCATCCTGAAGGACCTTACAGTCAAACTGAATAAGACAGACATAATACAGATAAAATTGTATTGGTGATGGACAGGGAAGCCTGGCGTGCTGCAGTCCATGGGGTCACAAAGAGTCGGACATGACTGAGTGACTGAATTGAACTGAATACAGATAAATATAAAATCTTAAAGCGTGTAACAAGTTCTATAAAATGATTAGAGCAGACAACGCAAACAGTTTTAAGTAGTAAGTGATATTTCACCTAGAGGCATCATGAAATGCTTCATGAAGTCATGGCATAAAAGTCCATGTATTCATGGTGATAACATTATCCATTCTAGTTTCTAAATGTATATTTTTAAGGTGTCAGCTTACCTGCAGTGTTATATGAATCTAAGTGCTTTAATCATGGAGACAGGTCAATGGGAGACATATGGAGCAAGCAGGTTTTCACCTTTCCTCTAATCTTGCTATCTCAGAAACTTTCTATTCCAGCTGTGCTATGGCATAACCCTCAGAATTTGTCATTATAGTGTTTTATCTTAAAGGCTACAAAATCATCTAGCATTGGCCTATGCCTATCATCACCACCCTTTTGAAAATTATAATGAGAAACAGTTTTTTGTTGGAGGGCACGGATAGTATTCCACATAGAGAACACTAGAAAGCAGACCATATACTAACAGACCTACACTGCTGCTATTTTCATGATCAGACAGTGTGAGCTTTCATCTGTGAGCAGGCTGGTCGTGTCCATATTTGGTGCACTAGAAGATGTTGAATGAATAAGTGGGGCATCTGTGGAAGCCCAAAGAGAACGCACATCTTCCAAATAAATGTCCAGGTAAAAATAAACAATCAGAGAACAGGTCTGTTAAATTCCACTGTTCGCTCTAAAAATAGTTATAAATGAAAATAGAGTCAAGTGTTTTACAAAGTACCCTGGCAATAAGAAGTGCTATTCCAGTGAAATGTAAGTCCTAGGAATTCAAAAGAGTTGGGCAAAGCAACTAAATGGTGAAGTTATAAACACAGGTTGCTAAAGAAAGAAGCATTAGTAATAATGACATCCATGTGGGAAACCCCTGCACAGAGCACCATCAATCTGACCGACTCATGTCAGCAAGACAGAAAACAGCGACTGAAACAAAAGATCTGAAAAACTTGTTGCAAAAAGGTCAGTGGGGGACTGTGAATAACTTAGCATGAATAGTAATGGACAATACCAGCCAGTCTTTCTACGTGACCAGAACATTACAATTTGAAAGTACTCAAATAAAGATGAAACACTAGATGTTAAAATGCATTCTGTGTGTTTACTGGAAGGTGGTTCACGTTAATCCTTTTAAATCTCTGCTCAGTATTAAAGCTTAGAGAATCCTTCATATGGCAGCAAGGAGTCGTTTTTCAAAGGGAGTGTAATGGAAGGATAATCCTAATATTTGTTGCTTGATTTTTAGTCCTCATTCAGCTCATGTGAAATTGGGACTCGTTTTGCAGATTGATTATACAACATTATAAATCTCAAAATTTAGCCAAAACATATACAAGAGTGAGTTCCAAGTTATTAGTCATGTGAAGTGGGGGAGTAGGGAGGATGGAAGCTCAGCTTCAATAATGATGCTGCCATTTTCTATAAATGTGCTACTTTTTGGATGCTTTAAGCTATCAAGAACTTTTTATAATAACATGTTTAATAAGCCAAATAAATCTGGATACTACAACAAAGACTACTACTTGAGATTTCAACTTCTGCATCACTCCCCTGGGGTCATGCTGTGTCACATAAAATAGCAGAGCAGCCTCCTGGCCACTTACTGTGGCACAATAACACTCGAACTGAAAGCCAGGTCAACTGATGCTAATTTGTAATTCTTCTAAGCATGGCAGGTGAGTTGGTTAATTTCATGTATTGACTTAGATCGGTCATGGTAATGATTTTTTGTTAAACAGCAGTCTAGATATTGCTGTGAAGGTATTTCTTAGCTGTGATTAATATATAAAATAGCAGACTTTGACTAAAGCAAATTGCCCTCCACATGGTGGGTGGGCCTCATTTAATTAGTTGAAGGTCTTAGGAAAAAAGACTAACAGTGCCCAAGGAAGACAGAGTTCTACTTTAGACTGTCCTTGGACTTGAGATCACATTATCAACTCCTCCTTCAGTCTCCAGCCTGCTGGCCTGCCTGTGTGTGTTACAAATGTGTGCGCTAAGTCGCTTCAGTCATGTCTGACTCTTTGTGACCACATGGACTGTAGCTCACGAGGCTCCTCTGTCCATGGGATTCTCCAGGAAAGAATATTGAAATGGGTTGCCATGCCTTCCTCCAGGGGATCTTCCGAATCCAGGGATTGAACCCAAATCTCTTATGTCTCCTGCATTGGCAGGTGAGTTCATTGGCAGGTGAGCACCACCTGGGCCTACCTGTAGATTTCAGAATTACCCACTCCTACAAATCATGTGAGCCAATTCCTTAAAATATCTATCTATCTAACATCCATCTGTCTACACACATCCTATTGGTTCAGTTTCTCTGGAGAACATTGACCATCATACCAAACAAAATAGAAACCCAACAATGTCTTCCATGTTTGCCCATCAGTGTGTCTGAACTACCTGTAAATGCAAGTTGGTCAATACTCACTAGAAATGTTGAAGACTGTGGTATACATACACATGCTGAATACAATTCCTGTAGCTATTGACTTGAAGTAATAGGCTTTTCCTAAAACATTGAAATGAATAGCATACCTCTGAATGCTTTATTTTTTTCCCCAGTTGCTTACCAGAAGTGAAAGCAATTCATTATACGCATTGGGAATTGAACTGCAACATAAATCTGATGGCTTTCTGTGCAAAAATGATGATCCTATTCCAAAACCAACACAAAGTGTTTTGATATGATTTTACAGTTGTGATGGTGTCTTAAGACATGCTATATCTCCATATTTATTTGGTTCCCTCTTATAACCAATAAAATATTTGAAAATTTAACCCTCTCTATCTCAACTCAAAAACATCTGTTGAGGACTCACTATGTTCAGTGCTAGAGATAAAAAGATGAGGAATAACTTCAAAGAGGTCAATGTTCAATAGGAACACAACATATAAATATTTATTTTTTAAAAATAAAAATGTCTAAGTAAGGCAATGTATTAAAGGCACTTTTACTCTACCCTTCAACCTCAAATCCCATCAAAAATAGCAAAAATAAAATAAAATAAAGACAAGTAAATATAAAATATTCATTAAGATGAAGAGATTCCTGTGCCTTCTCAGACACATTATGGATCACACCCAGACTGAGAGAAGAGAACATGCGTAGTTCCAACATACGTAGTTTTGGATTTTGAGTCAGAAATAAACCACCCCCCAATTTGTTACATTCTAATGGACATATACAATATTATTTTTTATTAGAATGCCCCATTAGACTGATTTTAAACTGTGATTTAGACCAATTTTCTGAACTGTGAAACAGGGAACACTTAAGGAAAATTTGTGGTGGTGCTTATGTCATTTCTACTGTTAGTTTCTCTGCCAATACGGAGGGATAAGTCAATGCAAAAGAAGATTAAAGTTTAAAGATTAAGCTTTTAAAAAGACTATTAAGTAAAGTTTCTATACTTTGCAAGCTAAGGAGATGTTTATTCCTTGGGTAAAGAAAATAACTTGAAGAGAGCAGTGCTTGAAATAAGTCCCCAAACTGTTCATCAGCAGGTACTTACCACCACTCAAAGCTCAGTAATGTTCACAAAAGAAATTATCATCGGACCTATGCCTGAAAAATTAAGAGGGGAAAGATAGACTAGAAGCAAGCAAGAAAAAGAAACATGAGGAAAAGAGAGCTGAAAAACACAAAAAAAGTTAAATTACATAATTCTATGTAGTAAAATTGTAGAGAATGATTTTAAGAAAAGATATTAAAAAGTTCAAAACAGTTATATAAGTGTACAAAAAGCACTCAATAGAGCATGGAAAAGAATGTAAAGCACCTTATAAAACTCAGACATTAGAAGAAGACAAATAAAAGCATCATAATGATGAAAAACATTCTAGAAACAACCCTCCTAAATGGGATAAATGAAACTGAAAAAGTCAGAAATATGGAGACTAGGTTTGAGAAGCTATCCTCAAATGAAGTAGAAGAACTATGCATGCAGGATCTCAGGCGAGATAATTGGGAAGACCTAATACACACATAATGTCTGTTTCTGAAGAAGAGAAGAGTGTCTTGGAAGCCAATAATGTTATTCATATAGATTCTAATTTTTCACTCATTTCAGGAACATAGCAAGATTGCAATTATCATTTCCTTTGATAGTCATGGCCATGTGACTAGACTGGACCCCATAAATGTGAATGATAAAGGCTTTAGGAGTTAGCATTTAATTTACTACATTCCCTTTTCTCTGCATTTGGTCAACTTTGTAAACATGTCAGGAAGGAGATTTCAATACTGCATATCAGTTATATGTGGATTTTTTTTTAAAAGGTAAAACTCTTAGAAACAGAGAGGAGAAAAGTGGCTAGAGGTGGGGTAAATACAAGTTGAAATCAAGACTGCTGGGAGAAATATCAATAACCTCAGATATGCAAATGACACCACCCTAATAGCAGAAAGCAAAGAGGAACTGAAGAGCCTCTTGATGAAGGTGAAAGAGGTGAGTGAAAAAACTGACTTAAAACTCAACATTCAGAAAATTAAGATCATGGCATCTGGTCCCATCACTTCATGGCAAATAGATGGGAAAACAATGGAAATTAAATAGACTTTAATTTTGGGGGGCTCCAAAATCACTGCAAATGGTGACTGCAGCCATGAAATTAAAAGACACTTGTTCCTTGGAAGAAAAGCTATGAAAAACCTAGACAGCATATTAAAAAACAGAGAGATCACTTTTTCAACAAAGGTTCATATAGTAAAAGCTATGGGTTTTTCAGTAGTCATGTATGGGTGTGAGAGTTGGACCATAAAGTGCCAAAGAATTGATGCTTTCGAACTCTGGTGCTGTAGAAGACTCTTGAGAGTCCCTTAGACAGAAAGGAGACCAAACCAGTCAATCCTAAAGGAAATCAACCCTGAATATTCATTGGAAGAATTGAAGCTGAAGCTGAAGCTCTAATACTTTGGCCACCTGATGTGAAGAGCCAACTCACTGGAAAAGACTCTAATGGTGGGAAAGATTGAGGGTAGGAGGAGAAGGGAATGACAGAGGATGAGATCATTGGATGGCATCATCGACTCAATGGACATGAATTTGAGCAAACTTCAGAAGTTAGTGAAGGACAGGGAAGCCTGGTGTGCTGTAGTCTATCGGGTCTCAGAGTCAGACAGAACTGAGCAACTGAATAGCAAAGTAAAAGGGTATAAACACTCAACTGTAAGATGAACAAGGTCTGAGGATCTAATGAATAATATGATGACTATAGTTAATAATATGACACTGTATAATTGGGAGGAGGGGATGGCTACCCACTCCAGAACGTTTACCTACAGAACTCCATGGACAGAGGAGCCTGGCAGGCTACATATAGACAACAGGGTCACAAAGAGTCAGACATGACTGAGTGACGAACCCTTTCTCTTTTTTTTTTTCAAGAGAACAGAAATTAAATGTTCTCATTGAAAAAAAAAAAAAGATAAATTTGTGAGGTGATGAATGTGTTATTAGATGGTGGGAATCTTTTCACAATTCACATGTATTTCAGATCACCATGATGTACACCTTAAGATGTAGATGTACACCTTAAGATGACATTCATCTAGCATCAATTATATCTCAATAAAGCTGGAAAAATAAAATTAAAATAAAAAAGGAATCTCCATTAGCTTGGGTTCTTGAGTGACTGTAATCAACAAAGCTCTAATGACCCATGTTGGACTTGTAATACCAATAAGAAATAAAATTTAATGTATAATGACACTAAGATTTTAATACTGCAGCATAACAGACTGATACAAGTGTACTATGGAAAAATATTTCAAGAAAAATAGTCTATCCCAAAAGTCTTAGTACAGTTTTAAGCCTTCTTACGTTCAGTAGTATAAATGATACCAACTTAAAAAAAAAACAAAACAGAATTTGAAAGTTTATTTTCATTTCCTCTATACTTATTTTTGTTGTTGCCAATGCATTTTTCTTTCTTTTTTTTTTTTTTTTGTCGTTGTTTCTTCCAATTTTCACCATATTAAATTAGAGGTACTTAAAATGCTGGAAAGGATTGGGGGCAGGAGGAGAAAGGGATGACAGAGGATGAGATGGCTGGATGGCATCACCGACTCGATGGACATGGATGGGTTTGGGTAGACTCTGGGAGTTGGTGATGGACAGAGAGGCCTGGCGTGCTGCAATTCATGGGGTTGCAAAGAGTTGGACATGACTGAGCGACTTAAGTGAACTGAACTGAACTGAAAAAGTTAAAATTACAAATATATTGCTGGAAATTCAGAGAACTAAATAAGTATAAAAACATATAAGTAACTTTCAAGTGATGAAATTGGTGAGGCGTTATTTGCTTCCCTCACTAGTTTGTGAAGGCAGGAGAAGGGGATGGCAGGGGATGAGATGGTTGGATAGCATCACCAATTAAATGGACATGAGAGTGAGCAAGCTCCGGGAGATAGTGGGCAGTGAAGACTTGCGTGCTGCAGTCCACAGGGGTGCAGAGTGGGAAATGACTGAGCAACACCAACTAGTTTGTGAACTACTTGAAGAAACAGAATATGTCTTCTTTTTAAATCAAGTAGAGGGCCTGGCATTGTATAGATCTTAAATAAACTTTCTTGGACAGAACTGATTTGTTACTGCCTTTACTGTCCATGTAGATCATTTGAGACTGATATATTTGACTAAGAATTATAATTGGGACCCTTCTGACTCAACATATATATGTACAGTTAAAAAGGTTTCTAGTTTCTTTACTTTTGATAGTATGGCTTTTATTTAAGTCAATTTAGCTGCACAGGCTACTGAAGATACTTTAAGCTTCAAATTGTAAAAGATATGATTGATAGAAGTCATTATATAATTATGTCAAAGTAATCCTTTATAAACTGGTTTAGAAATGACATAACAGCATTTTACAGTTAAAATGAAGTTCAAATTGAGACATCTGGACATGTAACTGACAGGGTTTTACTCTTTCTCTCTTTGAAAGCAAAATGATCAGTCATGTTCAGCAAATGGATTACATATATGAGATTGAATGCATAAATATCTCAGTTTAAATCTTTTAAAATGCCATAATTCTTCTTCTCCATTACCCACTTGACTCTATCCAGATAATATATGTAGTCTTTAAAAGCCATTACAGATCTTTAACCTTTAACTTTAACATAGAAAAGAGATGGTTAGAGGAATTATTTTCAGGTAAATCATGTAAGTACAAGTGACTCTTATCCTCCCTGCCTTATATTTCAGCTCCAATCTTTGACTAAACCTGTTATCACACTTTTCTGAGTCTCCCCTACTTCTATTATCACTGTTACTTGGTTTCCTTTGCTGACTCTTCTTTTGTCCTCTTGCTCTTTGATTGTGGATAATTTATTGAATTCAATCCTCAGGTTTGTTTCCCCCCCACCTTTGATGATATTTTCAACATCTATGGCTTAAAATACCATCTCCATACTGAAAAATTTCAATTTAACATCTTCAGCTCTAACCAATTACTTCCATCTCAATTTTTTTGTCACACATGCCACCTGGAATTCTCTGCAACCTCTGCAAACTTAGCATACCTAAAAACTGATTTCTTCCCTGGGCATGTCATACCAGAATTTTTAAAAATTTAAATTTATTTATTTTTAATTGGAGGATAATTGCTTTACAATATTGTGTTGGTTTCTGCCATACATCAACATCAATCAGCCACAGGTATATATATGTTCCCTCCCTCTTGAAGCTTCTTCTCACCTCCCACCCCATCCCATCCTTCTAGCTTGTCTCAGAGTACTGGCTGGAGCCTCTTGAGCCATACATAAAATTCCCACTGCTACCTATTTTACATATGGTAATGTATATGTTTCCATGCTACTCTCCCAATTTGTCCCACCCTCTCTTTTTCCCGATGTGTCCTCAAGTCTGTTCTCTATATCTACATCCACTGCTGCCCTGCAAAGAGGTTCATCAGTATTATCTTTCTAGATTCCATATATATGTGTTACTATACGATACTTGTTTTTCTCTTTCTGATTTACTTCACTCTGTATAACAGGCTCTAGGCAAATTTTAAATCAATGGTTCTCAACTCAAATTTTGGAGAGGAAACCTGAAGTTGTTAGAAAGTGAAGTTGAATCAGAATTATATATGGAGGCTTTTAAATCAATCTCTCTCCACATAAACTGTGTCAGAACTTCCTGGGGTGGGGAATTGGGAAACTGGACATAAAGTAAAAACAGTTTATGGGTGATTCTGCCCAATCTTAACCTCCCATTACCCCCAGTTAAGATGGTATGCTAGGCCCATGTACAGCCACAGCTCCTTTTTCCTTGTCCATTCCTTACAACTGCCACTACATACATAATCAAATGTGTCTGAGACAAGGGGAGGGATTTCTTATTTACACCAAAAGAAAAAGATAAAGAAAGGAGCTAGCAAATGACATGGAATAGTCCTAATTCTGAAACACCTCTGACAGCTATTTCATGTTCAACATCTCCAACATTTGTTTCATGTTCTTTACTCCCATTCTGTCTACAGATGCCTTTCTTCAGGATTACTACGATCATCTTGACTTCTTAATAATATTTCTTCAGTCTTTTTTTTTTCTTTTCCTTTTTTCCCAGTGTATATTTAATTTATTTTTTAATTGAAATATAGCTGATAGTTTAGTCTTTTTTCAATTTCATCCACCCTACATTTACTACCAAATGTATAAATTGTATGTATATGTGGGGCTTCCATGGTGGCTCAGATGGTAAAGAGTCTGCCTGCAATACAGGAGACCCGAGTTCAATCCCTGGGTCGGGAAGATCCCCTGGAGAAGAGCATGGTATCTCCAGTATTCTTACCTGGAGAATCCCCATGGACAGAGGAGCTTGGCAGGCTACAGTCTATGGGGTCACAAAGAGTCAGACACGATTGACCGACTAAGCATACAGCACATCCTTTTAAATGTAGCCATTCTAGTAGAAGTATAGTTATATTTCACTGTGGTTTTAATTTTCATTTTCCTGATGACTAATGATGTTGAATATTTCTTCTGTGTTTGTATGTCATTTATGTTTTTCTTTGTGAAATACCTGTTAAAATCTTTGTGGTTTCTTTTTTTTTTTCTTCAGATTTTTGTCTTCTAATTATTGAGCTATGTCTTATCATGTGTGTGTGCTCATTCCTGTCCAACTCTTTGCAATCCCATGGGCTATAACCCTCCAGGAGCCTCTGTCCATGGAATTTTCCAAGAATACTAAAGTGGATTGCCGTTTTCTCCTCCAGGGGAATCTTCCTGACTCAGGGATCAAACCTGCTTCTCCTCTATCTCCTGCATTGGCAGGTGGATTCTTTATGCAATGAGCCATCCCGGAAACCAATTATTCCAGCACTATATGTTGAAAAGACCATCCTTTGCCCCTTGAATTACTCTAGCTCCTTTATTGAAATTCTTGCTCTCTCTTCTATTCCATTGATCTATACATTAATCCTAATGCTAGTACTACACTGTTTTGATTAGTAAAGTTTCAATGGTAAACCATGATATCGACTGGTATAGGCTTTTAATTTTTTTCTTTTCATCAAAGATCACCTTTTGATCATGAATCACCTTGGCTATTCTATGTATGTAGAATTCTCATGTGGATTTAAGAATAACTTTGTCAAATTCTTCAAAAAAAAAAACCCAATGGGTTTTTGACTAGAATAGAATTGACACCATAGGCCAGGGAAAAAGTTGAAATCTTAATAGTAAAATCTCTTCTAAAAAGCTCAATATCTGTCATGTATTTGAATCTTCTTTAATTAACTCCAGCAATGTTTTATAGTTTTTAGTTAATAAAATTTGAACACAATTTGCTAAATATGTCCTTGAGTATTTCATATTTTTATGCTATTTAACTGGTATTGATTTTTAAATGTCATCTTTTAGTTATGCCTTGATAACATATAGAAACAAAATTGATTTTGTATAATTGCTTTGAATATGAAATCTTGCTAAATTCACTTATACATTTTTCCTGTTTTTTTTTTTTTTTTTTTGGTAGCATGCATAGCATTTTCTTCATAAACATGCCTTAAGCAGGTAAGTTCAGTTTCATTCTTCTATTCCAATTTATATGGATTTTTTGGGGGGGAGTGTGGTTATTCTTCTGGCTAGGTCTTCCAGTGCAATGTAGGAAAAAAGTGGAGGTGGGGGGACATATTTGGCTCTTCCCAAAGTAGGGAGAAAATATTCAGCATTTCATTATAAAGTACAGTGCTAGTTGTGGGTTTCTCATAGATACTCTTTGTCATATTGACAATCTTCTATCCTATTGCTTGCCTACTAAGAGTTTTCTGTCAGGAACTGATGTTGAATTTTGTCAAATCTTTTTCTTATTTATGCTGATAATTTTGGAGAAGGCAATGGCAACCCACTGCAGTACTCTTGCCTGGAAAATCCCATGGACGGAGGAGCCTGGTGAGCTACAGTCCATGGGGTTGCCAAGAGTCGGACACGACTGAGTGACTTCACTTTCACTTTTCACTTTCATGCATTGGAGAAGGAAATGGCAACCCACTCCAGTGTTCTTGCCTTGAGAATCCCAGGGATGGGGGAGCCTGGTGGGCTGCCGTCTATGGGGTCGCACAGAGTCAGACACGACTGACTCGACTTAGCAGCAGCAGCAGTAGCAGCATACTGGTAATTATATCATTTTTTGCTTTAAAACAAAAGTAGTTGTTAGCAGGTGTATTACACTGACTCCTGTTCAAATGTGGAGGCAACACTGCATTAGTGAGAGAAAACCCACTTGCTCATGTTGTATTTTTTCTTCAGTTATTGTTGGATTATATTTGTTAAAGTATAAGTTTATTTTCTAAACTTTAAGTTATAAGTGTATCCATTTTATCTTGCCTTATTGCTTGCATTGTTTCTGACAATGCTATTAGTCTTGTTTTTGTTCCCCTGTACACAATGTGCCACTTTTTTCTGGCTGCTTTTAATATTTGATCTTTTACAATGGTTTTGAGATATTTGTTCAAAGAGTTGGACATGACTGAGCGACTGAACTGACTGACTGACTGAGATATTTGATTAATATGCACCCTGGTGTAGTTTGCTTCATGCTTCTTGTCTTCAGGTTTATTGAGCTTCTTTGAACTATGGATTGAAAGTTTTCAACAAATTTAGAAAATTATATTTTCAAACATTTTTGAAAATGTTTTTCATACAAATATGATGTTTTTTGCTGCAATGCAGGGGGTCCCAGTTCGATTCCTGGGTTGGAAAGATCCACTGGAGAAGGGACAGGCTACCTACTCCAGTATTCTTGGGCTTCCCTTGTGACTCAGCTGGTAAAGAATCTGTCTGCAATGTGGGAGACCTGGGTTTGATTCCTGGGTTGGGAAGATCCCCTGGAGAAGGGAAAGGATACCCACTCCAGTTTTCTGGCCCAGAGAGTTCCATGGACTATACAGCAAAGAGTCAGACATGAATGAGAGACTTTCCCTTCACTTCATGATGTTTTTCATATAATATAAATGCTATATTTTCAAACATTTTTCTATTTTTTCTTCTCTCTCCTCTCCTGCCTCAACTTCAAATACATGTAGATTAGGTAGCTTGAAGTGGTCCCACAACTCAGTGATGTTTTGTTCACTACTTTTACATTTGAAATACTCATATTTATTGGCATTTTACCCACACAATGGCACTGAGAGGTAAATACTATGCTGTTCATTTTGTAAAGGAGGAAACCAAGACTAAAAGGTTGACTTCCTTGATGTTTGTTATTTAGCAAATAGTTTTAAGCATCAGTGATTAGCTGAACACTGGGGATCCAGTGTTATATATTGAACACAAATAAATATGACATAGTGCCTGATTTTGTTTTCTACTCAGTATATACAAATCAGAATCATTATAATAAATGTCCTCATACCCATCACTCTGCATCAATAATGATTAATTTATAACAGATTTATTTCACCCATGTAAAGGGGGCAGCAGAGAATGAGATGGTTAGATAGTATCACCAACTCAAAGGACATGAGGCTGAGCAAACTCTGGGAGAATAGTGAAGGACAGAGGAGCCTGGCATGCTGTAGTCCATAGCGTTTCAAGGTGTCAGACATGACTTAGCAACTGAACAAGAAAGTCATCCTATCCCCTCCTCTCAGCTTTTATATAGTGCTTTTTAACATTTCATTTTGAAATAATTATCAATTCACATGAAACCTCAAATATAGTAGAGAGAGGACTGAGGTATCTTTCACCCAGTTTTTCGTGGTTATATCTTACATAATCAAAGTACAATATCAAAACCATTGACACTGACACAACATGTGTATAGCGTTTTGTTTGTTTGCTATAATTGCATGTTGGATTCATTTAACCACCATTGCAAAGAAAATACAAATCATTTTATTCCATGAATATCTTATTTACATTGCTTCTTCAGAGTCATACTTACCGTCTTCTTAACTTTTGTCCCAGATGATCAAGACCAAAATCAGACTGATTATATTCTTTGCAGCCAAAGAAGGAGAAGCTCTATACAGTCAGCAAAAACAAGATCAGGAGCTGACTGTGGCTCAGATCATGAACTCCTTATTGCCAAATTCAGACTTAAATTGAAGTAAGTAGGGAAAACCACTAGACCATTCAGGTATGACCTATTCAAATCCCTTATGATTATACAGTGGAAGTGAAGAATAGATTCAAGGGATTAGATCTGATAGACAGAGTGCCTGAGGAACTATGGAGGGAGGTTTGTGACATTGTACAGGAGGCAGTGATCAAGACCATCCCCAAGAAAAAGAAATGCAAAAAGGCAAAATGGTTGTCCGAGAAGGACTTACAAATAGCTGAGAAAAGAAGGGAAGCTAAAAGCAAAGGAGAAAAGGAAGGATATACCCATCTGAATGCAGAGTTCCAAAGAATATTGAGGAGAGATAAGAAAGCATTCCACATTGATCAATGTAAAGAAATAGAGGAAAACAATACAATGGGAAGGACTAGAGATCTTTTCCCTGGAGGAGGGCATGGCAACCCACTCCAGTATTCTTGCCTGGAGAAAACTATGGATAGAGAGGCCTGGAGGGCTATGGTCCATGGGGTCGCAAAGAGTGGGACATGACTGAGCAACTTTGCATGCACACAGAGACCTCTTCAAGAAAAGCACAGATACCAAGGGAACATTTCATGCAAAGATGGGCACAATAAAGGACAGGAATGGTATGGACCTAAAGGAAGCAGAAGATATTAAGAAGAGGTGGCAAGAATACACAGTAGAACTATACAAAAAAGACCTTAATGACCCAGATAACCACGATGGTATAATCAGTCACCTAGCCAGACATCCTGGAATGCGAAGTCAAGTAGCCTTTAGGAAGCATCATTACAAACAAAGCTAGTGGAGGTGATGGAATTCCAGTTGAGCTATTTCAAATCCTAAAAGATGATGCTATGAAAGTGCTACACTCAATATGCCAGAAAATTTGGATGACTCAGCAGTGGCCACAGGACTGGAAAAGGTCAGTTTTCATTTCAGTCCCAAAGAAAGACAATGCCAAAGAATATTCAAACTACTGCACAATTGCACTCATCTTACACGCTAACAAAGAAATGCTCAAAATTCTCCAAGCCAGGCTTCAACATTACATGAACTACGAACTTCCAGTGTTCAAGCTGGATTTAGAAAAGGCAGAGGAACCAGAGATCTAATTGCCAACATCTGTTGGATCATTGAAAAAGGAAGAAAATTCCAGAAAATATCTACTTTTGCTTTATTGACTATGCCAAAGCCTCTGACTGTGTGGATCACAACAAACTGTGGAAAATTCTTCAAGAGATGGGAATACCAGATCACCTGACTTGCCTCCTGAGAAATCTGTATGCAGGTCAAGAAGAAACAGACCCAGACATGGAAAAACAGGCTGGTTCCAAATTGGGAAAGGAATACGTCAAGGCTGTATATTGTCACCCTGCTTTTTTAACGTGCATGCAGAGTACATCATGAGAAATGCCGGACTGGATGAGGCACAAGGTGGAATCAAGCTTGTCGGGAGAAATACCAATAATCTCAGATATGCAGATGACACCACCCTATGGCACAAAGCGAATAACTAAAAAGCCTCTTAATGAAAGTGAAAGAAGAGAGTTAAAAAGCTGGCTTGAAACTCAACATTCAAAAAACAAAGATCGTGTCATCAGGTCCCATCACTTCACGGCAAAGAGATAGGGAAACAATAGAAACCATGAAAGACTTTTTTTGGGGGGGCTACAAAAATCACTGCAGATGGTGACTGCAGCCATGAAATTGAGACACTTTCTCCTTGGAAGAAAAGCTATGACAACCTGGACAGCATATTAAAAAGCAGAGACATTACTTTGCAGACAAAGGTCTGTCTAGTCAAGCTATGGGTTTTCCAGTAGTCATGCATGGATGTGAGATTGGACGATAAAGAAAGTTGAGTGACAAAGAATTGATGTTTTTCAACTGTGGTGTTGGAGAAGACTCATGAGAGTTCCTTGGAAAACAAAGAGATCAAACCAGTCAATCCTGAAGGAAATCAGTCCTGAATATTCTTTGGAAGGATTGATGCTGAAGCAGAAACTCCAATACTTTGGCCACCTGATGGGAAGAACTGACTCATTTGAAAGACCCTGATGCTGGGAAAGATTGAATATAGGTGGAGAAGAGGACGACAGAACAGAGGATGAGATGGTTGGATGGTATCACCGACTCAGAGAACATGAATTTGAGTAAGCTCCAGGAGTTGGTGATGGACAGGGAAGCCTGGTGTGCTGCAGTCCATGGGGTCACAAAGAGTCAGACATGACTGAGCTACTGAACTGAACTGAACTTTCATTCCTAACCCCTCGAAACCTCTGATTTAACTATCATCCTTTTTACATATCATTTCAAGAGAGTTGTCAGGGACTGGAATGCAAAACTAGGAAGTCAGGAAACACCTGGAGTAACAGGCAAATTTGGCCTTGGAGTACAGAATGAAGCAGGGCAAACACTAATAGAGTTTTGCAAAGAGAACATACTGGTCATAGCAAACATTTTCTTCCAACAACACAAGAGAAGACTCTACACATGGACATCATCAGATGGCCAACACAGAAATCAGATTGATTATATTCTTTGCAGCCAAAGATGGCAAAGCTCTATACAGTCAGCAAAAACAAGATCGGGAGCTGACTGTGGCTCAGATCATGAACTCCTTAATGCCAAAATCTGACTTAAATTGAAGAAAGTAGGGAAAACCAGTAGACGATTCAGGTATGACCTAAATCAAATCCCTTATGATTATACAATGGAAGTGAGAAATAGATTTAAGGGACTAGTTCTGATAGAGTGCCTGATGAACTATGGACAGTGGTTCGTGACATTGTACAGGAGATAGGGATCAAAATCATCCCCAGGAAAAAGGAAAAAAAAAAAAAAAGCTGTCTGAGGAGGCCTTACAAATAGCTGTGAAAAGAAGAGAAGTTGAAAAGCAAAGGAGAAAAGGAAAGTTACACCCATTTGAACGCCAAAGAGAGGCAAGGAGAGATAAGAAAGCCTTTCTCAGTGATCAACACAAGGAAATAGAGGAAAACAATAGAATGGGAAAGACTAGAGATCTCTAAAGCCCATGCAAAGATGGGCTCAATAAAGGACAGAAATGATATGGACCTGACAGAAGCAGAAGATATTAAGAAGAGGTTGCAAGAATACACAGAAGAACTGTACACAAAAATCTTCACGACCCAGTTAATCACGATGGTGTGATCACTACCTAGAGCCAGACATCCTGGAATGTGAAGTCTAGTGGGCATTAGGAAGCATCACTGCAAACAAAGATAGTGGAGGTGATGGAATTCCAGTTGAGCTATTTCAAATCCTAAAAGATGGTGCTGTGAAAGTGCTGCACTCAATATGTCATCAAATTTGGATGACTCAGCAGTGGCCACAGGACTGGAAAAGGTCAGTTTTCATTCCAATCCCAAAGAAAGGCAATGCCAAAGAATGCTCAAACTACCGCACAATTGCACTCATCTCACACGCTAGTAAAGTAATGCTCAAAATTCTCCAAGTCAGGCTTCAGCAATACGTGAACTTCCAGATGTTCAAGCTGGTTTTAGAAATAGCAGAGGAACCAGAGATCAAATTGCCAACATCTGCTGGGTCAGTGAAAAAGCAAGAGAGTTCCAGAAAAACATCTATTTCTGCTTTATTGACTGTGCCAAAGATCTGACCATGTGGATCACAATAAACTGTGGAAAATTCTCCAAGAGATGGGAATACCAGACCACCTGACCCTCTTGAGAAACCTGTATGCAGGTCAAGAAGCAATAGTTAGAACTGGACATGAAACAACAGACTGGTTCCAAATAGGAAAAGGAGTATGTCAAGGCTGTATATTGTCACCCTGCTTATTTAACTTATATGCAGAGTACATCATGAGAAACGCTGGGCTGGAAGAAGCACAAGCTGGAATCAAGATTACTGGGAGAAATATCAATCACCTCAGATATGCAGATGATACCACCCTTATGGCAGAAGGTGAAGAGGAACTAAAAAGCCTCTTGATAAAAGTGAAAGAGGAGAGTGAAGAAGTTGGCTTAAAGCTCAACGTTCAGAAAACTAAGATCATGGCATCTGGTCACATCACTTCATGGCAAATAGATGGGGAAACAGTGGAAACAGTGAGATACTTTATTTTTTTGGACTCCAAAGTCACTGCAGATGGTGATTGCAGCCATGAAATTAAAAAACACTTACTCCTTGGAAGGAAAGTTATGACCAACCTAGACAGCATATTAAAAAGCAGAGACGTTACTTTGCCAACCAAGGTCCGTCTGATCAAGGCTATGGTTTTTCCAGTGGTCATGTATGGATGTGAGATTGGACTATAAAGATAGCTGGGTGCCGAAAAATTGATGCTTTTGAACTGTGGTGTTGGAGAAGTCTCTTGAGAGTCCCTTGGACTGCAAGGAAATCCAGCCAGTCCTTCCTAAAGGAGATCAGTCCTGGGTGTTCATTGGAAGGTCTAATGTTGAAGCTGAAACTCCAATACTTTGGCCACCTGATGGGAAGAACTGACTCGTTTGAAAGACCCTGATGCTAGGAAAGATTGAGGGCAGGAGGAGAAGGGGATGACAGAGGATGAGATGGTTGGATGGAATCACCGATTCAATGGACATGAGCTTGGGTAAACTCCAGGAGTTGGTGTTGGACAGGGAGGCCTGGTGTGCTGCAGCTCATGGGGTCACAAAGAGTCAGACAGGACTGAGTGACTGAACTGAACTGAACTCAAGAGAGTTATATAGCTGGGGTCATATAGTATGTGCCTTTTTGAGACTGACTTTTACCGTTAGGTATAACGTCTTTGAGATCAATCCAAGTTGTTGCATGGATCAAGAGATTGTTTCTTTTTACTGCTGAGCACTATTCCACAGTATGGATATACTGTAATTTGTTTAGCCAGTCACCTATTGCAGGACATTTTGGTTATTTCTAGTTTTTGACTACTGCAAATACAATTGCTATCGACAACTGTATACAGGTTTCTATGTGAACCTAAGTTTTCATTTCTCAGGTAAAATTCTCAGTAATGTGAATGCTGAGCCAAATCATTAGCATAAGTTTAGTTTTTATATCAATGTATGACAAAACCCACTGAAATGTTGTGAAGTAATTAGCCTCCAACTAATAAAAAAATAAATAAATAAATAAATAAATAAAAATAAATGGAAACTGCCACACCAGTTTCCAAGTGATTGTAACATTTGGTATTACTGTTAGCAATGTATGAGAGATTAGGTTTCTCTGCATTTCCACAAGCACTTGCTATTGTCACCTTTTTCATAAATGTGTAATGGTATCTGATTGTGTTCTTTATTTGCATTACCATGATAATGGGCAGAGATATGGTGAACATTTTTGTGTGCTTATTTACCATCTCTTGATATATATCTTCTTTGGTGAAATGTCTCTTAATATATTTAGTACATGTTCTAATTGGACTGTTTGCTTTTTAATGCTGAGTTTGAGAGTTTTTTATACATTCTGGATGTGAGCGCTGTGTCAGATATATGGTTTGGAAATGTTTTATAGTTTGCTTTTTCATCTTTTTACCTGGTGACTATGGTTAATAATACTATGATGTATATGTGATAGTTAAGTGAATAAATCTTATAAGTTCTCATCATAAGGAAAAATTATAACTATGTGTTGTGGTGGACATTAATTGTGGTGCTCATTTGTAATACATACAAAGATCAAATCATTGTGTCATACACGTGAAACTAATATAATAGTAAGTGTCAATATTTCAATTAAAAAAAGAATAAAATTACAAAGTTCTGATTAAATATGGTGAATTGACCATAAACGCCAGTATTTTATGTTAAAATCATACTAAAATGACCATAAAGGGATTTCAAAAATGTTATAAACCAAGAAGGAAAACTTCCATAGGAGAAAGGTGATAAATATGTTTTAGAAGCTTGTATGTGTGTGCTTAGCCAATCAGTCATGTCAGACTCTTTGTGACTCCATGGACCATAGCCCACCAGGCACTTCTGTCCTTGGCGATTCTCCCAGCAAGAATACTAGAGTCGGTTGCCATCCTCTCCTCCAGGGGATCTTCCCAATCCAGGATCCAACCCAGGTCTCCTGCATTGCAGGTGGATTCTTTACCATCTGAGCCACTAGGGAAGCCCATGAATACTGGAGTGCATAACGTATTCCTTCTCCAGGGGAGGGTTTCCTGAATTACAGGCAAATTCTTTACCAGATGAGCTACCAGGGAAGCCTTTGTGAAGCTAAAAGTCAATTAAGTAAGTTATGACTGATCTAAAAGACCAGAAGCTTCATCCAGAAGGGTGGGAATCTCTGAAGCAAACTAGTTACAATACAGAAGCCCAGCAAAGCTCAGGAATAGGAAACACCAGCTACCTTGAAGTGGGGTAGGGGACAGCTGGGGCCTGCAAGTGGAGGGTTGTTTAAAAATCTGTATAAACAGTAATTCAAACTCTAGATCCACTCCCATGCTCCTCACAGTCAGGAAATCCACCCCCCACCCACACACACCCCTCCACATTCCCCAGCATATTAGATTTTATTTTCTAGAAAGGTTGGAAATGAGGGACACTATATATAGATGAAGACAAGAGCATCAGAAGAAATACTCAAGAGCAAAGTAAAAGGTCATATATATACATGGACTTCCTTGACTCATTTAGTTATGAATGAGTAGCTCTGGTAGCCAGTCTCATTCATTTCGGGTAGGATATTACAGGGATTTTTTCTTGGAAAACTGATTGGTCTTAAAAAAAAAAAAAAAAAAAATAGAATCTGCATATGTTAACTGTATTCAGCACTGCTTCACCAATGAAACAACCCAGACAGATCACATGGTGGTAAAGCCTAGAAGTAGAAAAGCCTACCTTCTTACACTGAACATTCAATCAGCAATTTAGCCTCTTTAAAGATAACTGGGCAGCCAATAATCACCAAACTGGAGAGAAAATCCTCTAACATGAAAGGCAGAGATTAAAATGAACAATGAAAACAACACAAAACAAAAAAATCTGAAGCGGATAGTGAAAGGAACAGGAGAAAACTTTTTGTAAAATCTTAATCAAAGAGAAATTGAACTGCATTATAAGAGCAGGAAGCAGTAAGAAAGATTTGGAAGAAAGAGCTCATCTTGAAAATTAAAAATTAAGGAGTAAAAATACACAATTCAAAGGAGAGGTAGGAAGATAAATTTGAAAGGAAATCTTAGAAAAAACAGTTAAGCTATAGGAAATAACAGTTAAACTGACTTTCTTTATAAATCTTATTTAACTATTTCACTTTTTAAACTATATAGGTAGTTTTCTGGCAATTGGGGGTTAATCAATTAATTCTGTAAGAAGTTACAGAATTTGTAACTTCTTAAGAAACTGGATTTTTTCCTAGAAGAGAAGAGAATGTGTAGCAGGCAGGAGATAGCTGACTAAGGGCTATCCACATGCAGAAATAAGAATTTTCTCTAGACTGCTCTGGTGAGGTTAGTTTCCAAGTAAGCACTGAGGCCTTTATTTGAGGCTCCATGCTATAAGAAACTAGATATATTGCAGATGAAAATGGGGCAGGAAATTCACAGGAAGATTTTTAATTGTGGTACAAAATGCCAATACAACATAGGACTGGCACACCTCCGAGCTGGGCTAAAAGACCACAGTTATAAAAGATTTTCAGCATCCAAGATTAGCAATTTTACATGATCTCAAAGTTGTCCATGGATACGTTTTAGTAGCTGAGGGATATTTAGTAACATGGAGGAAAAGCTGTTAAAATTCAAGCAACTTTTTTAGTGAGCCGTGAGACAAGATGCTGTGGAACACATCTTAAGAAATTGGTCCTGATTAAGAGCTGGTTCTTGCCAAACAACTGACAACAAAGCCTTGCTGAGAGGCCTTCCTTGATATGTGAATTACAAATATTGTCTAATCTCTTTCCCCCAAATCCACACTTATTCATTCAACAGACATTTATAAACCACCAGTAATTGTTAGATAACTGTGAGAAGAAACAGAACTTCAAAAAAAATGACCAGACATAGTCTTTGTGTTCGTGGAGTTTATAATCTAATTGGGAATTTGATAAGGGTGATAAGCAATTCCAATAAGCGTCAAGGTCATCACTTTTGGGTTTTTTTTTTTAATTTATTTTTTTTTTATTAGTTGGAGGCCATCACTTTTGAAGGAGATGTCAAAAGTAAGAGTGACTCAACCCACTCTGATAACTCAGAGAAGACTTCTTTGAGAAAGAGATATTTGAACTGATGGGTGGGTAATATTTAATTAAGCAAGTAGAAGAGTATTAACAGGGATAGAATAAGATAGTTACACAAGTAGTTGTAGAAGTCCCAGTTAGGGACTATAGATAGAGAAGGAAACCTAGGAAACTTTGGGTGGCCATGGTAAGTTAATGATAGCTCAAGAAAGCTATTGGAACATTATTCAATGAAACAGGCTTGCTACCTTATAAAACCATAAACAAAACCACAAGATATGCCCCAGGCCACTAGATGGAAGAAATGTTACCACCCTTCTACTAATACGATAATCCTAGTTTGACCTCCTAGGGTCAGACACTTTCCCGCCTAATATGAAGGAGGAGCTAGTAAAAGTGAACAGAAGGTGGTCTTCTCCCCACCCCACCCCCTTGTTTTCATTATAAATTGCAGCCCACCCAATCCTCAGGACAGAGCTTCCTTGCCTGCCCACTTGCATCTCTTATAAGCATCCTATATTAATAAATCTACTTCTTGCCTATCACTTTGCCTTTCGCTGAATTCCTCCTGCACCAAGACACAAAGACCCTGAACCTTAGTGAGTCCAGACACCGGGTGAGTGGCTCTAATTAAAAGATTCTGGGTTAGAGTCCCAAACTGGGTTTTGGCTGAGTTTGAGTCCCAGCCATGTGGGTTCAAGTCCCAAACAGGGTTTTGGCCAGGTATGAATCCTGGCCATGTGGGTTCGAGTCCCAAACTGGGTTTTGGCTGGTTGTGAGTCCCAGTCACATGCATTCAATCCCAATCTGAGGTCAATGGTTTCAGTATCAAAATATTTCAGGCAGAAAGAATAGCATGTGCAAATGTCTTGGGACAGAGCAGAACACAGTGCCTTCAAGGAAGTGAAGGGCAGTCTACAGAACAGCCTGTGGCAAGAATAAGAGGCATATTGTGGATTAGGGACTTTATCCCAAAGGTAATGAGAAGATTTGAAGAGTTTGAAGGAGAATCTGCTCAGTTTGGAATTCCTACAATATTCTGACACCTCTGTGATGATCAGATTGGAGGAGAAGAAAATAGATTGAAGGAAAGCAGCTGGGAACTTCTCTATCTTGTTAGCTTTCTGTTGAATTTTCCATTCCTTATGTTTGGTGCTTTATTGCTGTTGTTCAGTTGCTAAGCTGTATCCGACTCTTAGTAGCCCCACGGACTGCAGCACGCCAGGCTTCCCTGTCTTTCACTATCTCCCAGAGTCTGTTCAAACGCATGTCCACTGAGTGAACGATGTCACCCAACCATCTCATCCTCTGTTTCCCCTTTCTCCTCCTGCCCTCAGTCCTTCCCAGCATCAGCGTCTTTTCCAAAGGGTCAGCTCTTCACATCAGATGGCCAAAGTACTGGAGCTTCAGCTTCAGCATTAGTGCTTACAATGTATATTCAGGGTTGATTTCCTTAAAGATTGGCTGGTTTGATCTCCTTGCTGTCCAGGGGACTTTGGTGCTTTATTTTCCTCAATAAGAAATTAGGAATAAGGAATAGGAAATTTCTTTGATAGGCTTATAACATTCAAATGACTGTTTCTTTAGGGGTCAAGAAACTCAAATCAGGGAAGTCTGAATTCATACGTGGTATCCAACAAGTACTAGCTGAGACAGGCTGTGTGTCTGTCTGTGGTGAGGAGAGGTCAGCAAGGCTAGGGGCATGAGAACTGAGATCTCTTCAGAGTGTCCTTTATTTCTTTTATTTTCTGTCCTCCCACCCACCCTCAAGGTTTTCTCCCTTATGGCTCAGCTGGTAAAGAATCTGCCTGCAATGTGGGAGATCTGGGTTCCATCCCTGGGTTGGGAAGATCCCTTGGAGAAGGGAAAGGCTACCTACTCCAGTATTCTGGCCTGGAGAATTCCATGGATTGTATAGTCCATGGGGTCGCAAAGAGTCGGACACAACTGAGCCACTTTCACTTTCTTTCTTTTACCCACCCTCAGGCATCTTTTGCTTGAGGCATCGAATTTGTCTTGGCAGCCTCTTAGCTGTGATGTTTTCTGTAATACAATTAGTTATCACAGAGCACCGTAATTTCCTTCATGAACTGTCAACCTATCTCTTGTGTCATTTTACTATTTTAAGCTTAAAAATGAATATGTAAACTGGGGTCAAAAGGTCTATGTTTCGATAAGAAAATGGATTTGGAAAGATAAGGGCATGCCCTCTTTTCCCCTGATATAAACCTTTGCCTAATTTTAAGTGTAATACCAATCAAATGAGTTTGGGGAGAAAGAAAGATTGCAAGTAAGATCTGAAGTCTCTCTATCCAAAAACTCCATTTTTAAACTTTTGTTGCCAGGCTGAGCCACTTAGAATACACTGGAGAGAGGCTTATACAATTATATAAGCAGGAAACTTCATCTGTGTCGATTCTGTGGTATGCCTGACTATTTAATCGCTGTTCATTCATTCATTTACACAAGTAGTTGTGGAGCAGCGCTGCCAAAGGCATTATTTGAGACCTTTACTCTTGATGGTTTTCTTTCAGGTGAGTGGTATAAATCGGCAGTGATCACAGAAATAGGCAAGTCACAATTACAGGAGGTGAATGTGGTCCAGTAGCTCAAGGAGCACAAATAAGGGCCTTTAACTCAGACTTGGCACTTGTCTTGGAGGAGCACAGTGTCTGATGGAAGCGTTCCTCAGGATGGATGAATTCTACTGGGAGCAGCAGAGGAGAAGAATGTTCTAGAGCAGAGGAGAGAGCATGACACACAAGGCCAGGGAGAGAGCATGGCCCTGTGGGGCTAAGCACAGTTCTCTGTGTGAGATGATTGTGTACGTGGAGGGATCAGAGATAAGCAAGGGTCAGATCGTGACGTGAGCCACAGCGAGTAGTTTGGGTTCATCGTACTCTGCGTGCAGAAGAGAGCCATATAAAGTTTTAAACTGAAGACTATAATCATATTTGCATTTTGGACACACATCACTCTGACTGCAGGGCAAAATATGGACTGGAGGCAAGCAAATCAGTTAAGAAAACTAAAGTAATTCACGCAAAAGATAGTAGTATACCATATATTGGGGCCACGAGGATGAGGAGAACTAGATGAAATAAAGAACAATTTAGAAGTAGGTTAATAGGACTGGACGATTGATTTGGATATGCATAGCATGATCAGGTCGCAACTCTCTGCGACCCCATGGACTGTAGCCAGCCAGGCTCCTCTGTCCATGGAATTTTCCAGGCAAGAATACTGGAGTGGGTTGCCATTTCCTTCTCCAGGGAATCTTGACCCAGGGATTGAACAAATGTCACCTGCATTGGCAGGCAGATTCTTTCCCACTGTTCCACCTGATATGGGGGGATGCATAAAGGGGAGAAAAGAGTGAAAGAGCATGGTCAAGTTGCTGGTTGGGTTCCTATGTGTATAGAAGTGGGCATGTTCAGTGGCATCTAAATGACATTTTCAGTGCATCTAAAATGAGATTTCTAATAGAAAATTATGAAATCTAGAGTTCATTGATGATGGGTTGGTAGGTGGGAGGGGAGCATCCGATCATGAAAGACTCTTTCATGTATAAATGATATAATATCTCACCCATACAATCAAGGAAATATTTTGGCTCATGTTTTGGAAAAATCCAGAAATATTCTTAAGGTTTCAGACCCATTTGAATCTAGGACTGAATTAATGAATTAATTAATGAATTAATCAGGACTTAGTGTTTATCTGCTTTCCACAGTGATGGCCTCTTTTTCTGAAATTCAACTACACTCTGCTTAACATCATTCTCACCACCAGAAATCACGGTAGAAAGAATGTAATTTTTCCTTGATGGCTTCAGCAGAAGTTCTAGGAAAGAAACTCCTTGGCTCTCTTTCACCTAATTTGGGTCATGTAGAATCCCTAATTCAACCTCTGTGACCAGATTGAGTGAATAAAAATGTCCACTGCAGTCATGTAGTCCACACGTTATAAAATGGACATAGAAGAAACCAGAAAAAATGTCCAGGAAGGTGATAGGAAATTATGGTGCTGAAGAAACCAACAGAAGAGTATATTCCAGAAAGAGGAAATGGTCAGCTGTGACAAATGATGGTACTAAGTAAGAGGAAATGTAGAATCAAATGACTATTTGATTTAGCAACAAAATGATTTATGGCATTGGCAAAGAAATTTCTATGTGTAGTGGGTCAGAAGAGAGACTGGAGAGCCGCAAATTAAAAACTGGTAAACTGGGAAGAGGCTGGGAGTATAAACAACTCTTTTGACTGTGAAGTGAGCACCAGCATGGCAGTCAAATTCACAATCACTGCTACATTATTCTGCAGGCAAGTAAGCTTGACCACTAATGGAGTCAGATATAAGTGGTGTGAGACAGCCACCACCTCTAGCCACCCCTCCTGGCACTGTCTCTGCATTCTTGTGACACAAGCCTGCTGTCTCTTTGGGAGGCAGATGAGACTGACCTGCGCCATTCCTAACAATAACATCCACAGAAGAGGGAGTCTAGACCAAAGCGGTGACGTCAATGTCTAAGGCAGCAGGTCAGAAGGAATGTGAGACAGAGTTTAAGACTGAAAGAATGAAAAGAATATACAACAAAGTAATGACTTACAAGGATTTTAATGACGCGCCTCCACTTCTAAATCGAGGAGCATCCACCATTAAATTTTTATAAACTGTGTTTGGGTCTGTTTCTAGATGTCCTTGTGTGTGTCAGAATGCTACAGTAGCTAATTAAATGGGCTTTGAGATTACAGAGATTAGGAACTGGCTCTAACACTACTTTTGATTCTCGGAAAAATTTGCAAAGTTCTCTATGCCTCAACTTTCTCGTAGGTTAAAGGTGGCCAATAAAATAATGCCCATTACAAAAGCATGCTCTGAAGATTGCTACATAATGTAAGGTAAACATATATCACAATACCAACTACATACAAAGTATTAAACTGATATTTACTTCTGCTATTGTTATCATAGCTTTTTAAAATTTAACCCCTCTTCAACTGTTCATTAACCAGCTAGTCTATTAAATGATACATTTTGTTCAACAGTAAATGATGAGGGGGGAGGTTAAAAAAATAGTAAATTTTTTTTCTCAATTTATGACATGCAAGCTAAATCTTTATACTTATATGCCAATATAAAACAACAATAAGAAAATGCAAATGAGAAAAAAAGAAGAAAAATTCAGATGGCTGTTTTACTCTGTCTAATCATATAGTATTGTTTTTATTAACTTCAAATTCAGTTTCCACAAGTAGCCATAGCATTAATTAAGTGTTCACTCATTTTTAGCACTTTTACTAAGTAAATCCATGGCATTCTTATTTCAGATTCCAGTAAACCCAGATTTGCACTAGAGTCTGGTCTCAGTTTAATAAATGATGCTAAAGCATCTTATTTTAATCATAAAATGGCAACCAAAATATTTACCAGCATTTTAGTAACAGCAAGGTTCTTTTGCCTACTCATACGGTAATTTTTTTTCTCCATATTTGCATTAAAAATTGTTTATAATACTAAGCTATGGTTCCAACTACTAATGATGGAGTCATACCACAGTAGCATCTCATGCGGGAATTAATTCAATCCAACACAATTTTTTCTCCAGTCTTAGACTAGAATTCTGTTTTCTTTGGTAAATCACCAGATGGCAGCTGGCTTGCATGTAAGGCATTTAGAGACCATGTTGCAGGAAAAAAAAACTATTTACTGTGTGTTTAAAAATGAGAATTACACTTACTGCAGTAAGATGCTCACACTTAGGTTGTTGGGAACTGAGGACAGCAGATTAGTGTATTCCATTTCATGCTCACTCAGAGCCAAAAATTTACCCTGTGGACAGAGGACAAAATCAACTGATCTCTCTCTCTCTCTGTCTTCCACACACATAAATTGAATTTAACTTACATAAATATATGCTACTGCACTGTAATGTTTACCAGTGAATGAGATTTTTTAACATCCATGAACAAATTTCTTTCACAAACATCTATGAGGGTTAGACTTAATATTACTAATAGCTTTACAAAATATTTTAAGCCAAAGGAAAAAAAAAAACACAAAGAATTTGGCAGAGATGTTGCCAAAATTATGACTTCTGTTAGGACCATAAAAATGATCACAAAAGATAAGTTATAAGCCAAAATATCCAGACCAGTTATTTGCGAGGTTAACCATTACAGCTGTGTTGCACAACCAAAATCTGGAAACATCTACCTCTTTCCAATTATGGGAGTGGGAGAGCATGCGAAAGGGTATGACAAAGCTGTGTAACCATATTGAAAGCACTAATTGGTGCTATATATACTGAAATTATGGAGAAGGAAATGGCAACCCACTCCAGTATACTTGCCTGGAAAATTCCGTGGACAGAGGCGCCCGCCAGGTACAGTCTATGGGGTCACAAAGAGTTGGACACGACTGAGCATGCACACACATGCACGATGAAATAAACTATCTTGGCTCCTGAGATAGAAGTATTTTCAGAGTAAACACGACAGCAGAATTCCCCTACCAATACAACTTCAAAAGGTATCCTAACATATCCTTCACATAGTAAACCAGTAATTTCTATTTTTTTTTTTTTTTTTTTTGGCTAGGGTCAATTTTACTTAACCTATATAGACAATTGGCAGATGAATAAGTGGTATATGGGTGTCTTCAAATTAATACTTAAAACTTAAAAATGAGTATATTTTGCCTTCCTGAGGATGGATTCGTTATACGGTCATAAATGAATAGATTCACTGATCTCCACATAAAAAACAAAAAACAAAAATGGAGCATGTATTTCAGGCAAAATGGAGAAATACATTCTCCTTTCCCCTCCTACATCTATACTGACTTTTGTTATCTTCATAGGTTTGTTATTTATTTTTTTGTTGTTATTTTATATATTGAACACACTGTGGTAAACGTTTGAGGAAAATGTGTAGACTAAGATTCAAAACAAAGGAGGAGGCAATGAAGTTAGGAAAAAGAAACAGAAGGGAGGAAGGATGGAAGGGAGAGGAAAAAGGAAAAGAGGGAGGAAGGAACATAAAGCACACTCATGGACTTGTGAAAGTGGTAACAAACTGGTAGTGTATTAAAGTCATACGGTTGTATTTTTTAAAAATGTAAAAAGCATGACAAATGAAGTCTGACATAATTCAGTTCAATTCAGTCCAGTCGCTCAGTCATGTCCGACTCTTTGTGACCCCATGGACTGCAGCATGTCAGGCTTCCCTGTCCATCACCAACTCCCAGAGCTTGCTCAAACTCATGTCCATTGAGTTGGTGATGCCATCCAAGCATCTCATCCTCTGTTGTCCCCTTCTCCTCCTGCCCTCAATCTTTCCCAGCATCAGAGTCTTTTCCAATGAGTCTGCTCTTCTCATCAGGTGGCCAAAGTATTGGAGATTCAGCTTCAACATCAGTCCTTCCAATGAACACCCAGGACTGATCTCCTTTAGGATGGACTGGTTGGATCTCTTTGCAGTCCAAGGGACTCTCAAGAGTCTTCTCCAACACTACAGTTCAAAAGCATCAATTCTCCGGCGCTCAGCTTTCTTTATAGTCCAACTCTCACATCCATACATGACTACTGGAAAAACTATAGACTTGACTAGATGGACCTTTGTTGGCAAAGTAATGTCTCTGCTTTTTAATATGCTGTCTAGGTTGGTCAGAACTTTCCTTCCAAGGAGTAAGTGTCTTTTAATTTCATGGCTACAGTCACCATCTGCAGTGATTTTGGAGTCCAAAAAAATAAAGTTTCTCACTGTTTCCATTGTTTCCCCATCTATTTGCCATGAAGTGATGAACCGGATTCCATGATCTTTGTTTTTTTGAATGTTGAGTTTTAAGCCAACTTTTTCACTCTCCTCTTTCACTTTCATCAAGAGACTCTTCAGTTCCCTTTCGCTTTCTGCCATAAGGGTGGTGTCATCTGCATATCTGAGGGTATTGATATTTCTCCTGGCAATCTTGATTCCAGCTTGTGCTTCATTCAGCCCAGCATTTCGCATGATGTACTCTGCATGTAGGTTAAATAAGCAGGGTGACAATATATAGCCTTGACATATTCCTTTCCCAATTTGGAACCAGTCCATTGTTCCATGTCCATTTCTAACTGCTTCTTCTTGACCTGCATACAGATTCCTCAGGAGGCAGGTCAGGTGGTCTGGTATTCCCATCTCTTGAAGAATTTTCCAGTTTGTTGTGATCCACACAATCAAAGGCTTTGTCATAGTCAATAAAGCAGAAGTAGATGTTTTTATGGCACTCTCTTGCTTTTTTCATGATCCAATGCATGTTGGCAATTTGATCTCTGGTTTCTCTGCCTTTTCTAAATCCAGCTTGAACATCTGGAAATTCTCAGTTCACATATGGTTGAAGCCTGGCTTGGAGAATTTTGAGCATTACTTTGCTAGTGTGTGAGATGAGTGCAATTATGCAGTAGTTTAAGCAACAAATTTTGTCTCTGTGTTTAGAAACTAAAACACTTAATAAAGTAATTATCTTAGAACTTCAGAGTTAAGTTTTTTGCTTGTTTTTTTACTTTGTAAAATATATGCCTCACTTGCAGTAATATATGGAGTGTAATAAAAATCACTGTCAGATAGTGAACAGCTCTCAGTTCAGAGTGCTATTAGTAATTTAGGTAAATATTAAATATCAAGTACATAGACTACTCATGCATTTCCAGTTCTGATGTCAGGGCTGAATTACTAGGAATCAGATTTTAATTTGGCATTTTATAAATAAAGCACTAAAAAAGTCTTTTCACATAAATAGATGGTATAAAGAATCCTACTCCCAAGGGAGTTTTAAAATTATACATATCACTTAATCTTAATACATAAAAGGCATACTCTTTGGACTACATTATCCCCCAAAAGGGCTTCCCTGGTGGCTCAGATGGTAAAGAATCTGTCTGCAATGTGGGAGACCAGGGTTCGATCCCTGGGTCCCTTGAAAGATGGCACGGCAACCCACGCTAGTATTCTTTCCTGGAAAATCCCATGGACAGAGGAACCTGGTGGGCTACAGTCCGTGGGGTTGCACAGTCAGGCACACTAAGAGACTAAGCACACAGCACACACATCCCCCAAAAGGAAGGAAAGGAATAAAGGAAGAAAGAATGGAGGCAAAAGAGAAAGGAGGGAAGGAAGAAACAGAAGAAGGAAGGAGGGAGGCAGGGAGAGAGAAATTAAATTAGAATTATCTTTAAGAGTACATATCCCTAGGAACTGTACTGAAAATTCTAAAAAACCAAATAAAGTGCATTCTGTATGCCATCAGTGGGAATATTATAACTCTTACAGACCTTCAGATAAAGTTGTAATCAATAAGAAATAATTGAATATTTATTTGGATAGTGATTTATTTAAATACTCTCTGTGCACATATTCTCTCATTAGATTATTTTAAAAGATTTGAGTTAATATTATTTTAACCATCCTTCACACCAATTATATGGGTGAAATTGTGTTTCAGAAAGTGAACTCATCAAAGATTATATCAGTTTGGGGAGTGTGTTGGGGGGGTGGGTCTCAGATTATAAAGCTTTTTACCATGTATCACAATGATACCTCATTCCCCCACCCCCATCTTTGTTAGTTTTGTTTTTTTAAAACAATTTATTTATTTTAATTGGAAGCTAATTACTTTACAATATTGCAGTGGTTTTTGCCATACATAGACATGAACTGGCCATGGGTGTCCATGTATGCCCCCATCCTGAACCCCACTCCCTCCTCCCTCCTATCCCCATCCCTCTGGCTTGTCCCAGAGCACTGGCTTTGAGTGCCCTGCTTCAGGGATCGAACTTGCACTGGTCATCTATTTTACATATGGTAATATACATGTTTCAATGCTATTCTCTCAAATCATCCCACCCTTGCCTTCTCCCGCTGAGTACAAAAGTCTCTTCTTTACATCTGTGTCTCCTTTGCTGCTCTGCATGTAGGATCGAAGGAACCATCTTTCTAAATTCCATATATATGTGTTAATACACGGCATTTGTATCTCTTTCTGAGTTACTTCACTTTGTGTAATAGGCTTCAGGTTCATCCACCTCATTAGAACTGACTCAAACGTGTTCCTTTTTATAGCTGAGTAATATCCCACTGTGTTTATGTACCACAACTTTCTTATGCAGTCGTCTGCCAATGGACATCTAGGTTGCTTCCATTTCCTAGCTTTTGTAAACAGTGCTGCAATGAACATTTTGGGGTATATGTGTCTCTTTCAATTCTGATTTCCTTGGGCTGTATGCCCAGCAGTGGGATTGCTGGGTCATATGGCAGTTCTATTTCCAGTTTTTTAAGGATTTCCCACACTGTTCTCCATAGTGGCTGTACTAATTTGTATTCCCACCAACAGTGTAAGAGGGTTCCCTTTTCTCCACACCCTCTCCTGCATTTATTGTTTGTAGACTTTTGGATAGCAGCCATTCTGACCAGCGTGAGATGGTATCTCATTGTGGTTTTGATTTGCATCTCTCTGATAATGAGTGATGTTGAGCATCTTTTCATGTGTTTGTTAGCCATCTGTATGTCTTCTTTGGAGAAATGTCTGTGTAGTTCTTTGGCCCACTTTTTGATTGGGAGTTTATTTTTCTGGTATTGAGTGGCATGAGCTGCTTGTACATTTTGGAGATTAATTCTTGGTCAGTTGTTTTGTTTGCTATTATCTTCTCCCATTCTGAAGGCTGCCTTTTCACCTTACTTATAGTGAAAGCTCATTATTTTTTAAAAGTAAATCATCTCTTACAGGTAACAGCATTCTTCCTCAACTGGCTTAAAAGTAAATCATCTCTAAGATCGATTTTGGAGAAGGTAGGAAGTCTAGGTTTCTTAAGAACATGTCTGTTTTTCAAGCCACAGTTAATGGGTTGGCTGGAGGTAGGGAAGGCAGGAGAGAAGAGGCGGTTCTTAGCAGAGTACCTTTTTGTGTTGCTGTTTCTAGTGGCAATAAAGACAGCAGAAAGAAACCATGACAATAATAAAGAAGAGAAGCTATTTATTCCTGATTTTAAGTCCCATTCTACTTGGAGTCAGCAATTATTTTCTCCCTTTTTCCAAGTTCTTTCCTTAGCTTTCTCTCTTCCACTAGCTTCTTTCCATGGAAGAAGGGGGAGGCAAAGGAGAAGAAGGAAGAGATAGAATAGTACTCATTGGTGAGAGTGGACCAAGAATCCCAGGGTTTGCTTCACTCAGATTCGACTTGGCTTTCGGGGATCTGCCTGTCCTCAGGCCTACCTCATCTGCTCTGCTTCTCTCTACCAGGTCAGAGCTCCTTGCCCCACCTGGGCAGACTGGGATCTTCCCTGTGGTCTTGTGGGTTATAGCGATGCTCTGAAACGCTGTAAGTAGCTTCCTGGTCTGGATTTGAGAAAGGCGGTAGCAGCAGCACTTTAACCCCCCAGTTGCTTTGGGCTTTGCTGGTGACTCAGACAGTAAAGAGTCTGCCTGCAATGCGGGAGACCCTGGTTCAGTCCCTGGGTTGGGAAGATACCCTAGAGAAGGGAATGGCTACCCACTCCAGTACTCTTGCCTGCAGAATTCCATAGACAGAGGAGCCTGGCGGGCTACAGTGCATGGAGCCACAGAGTCAGACATGACTGAATGACCAACACTTCAACACTTGTGTTGTACTTACTGGTCTAACTTTATAGGACTGCTCATTTATTTCTGGCTGCTGGTTTAAAATTCAAAAGAAGAGTTGATTAGAAATTTCCAGATTCTAAAATTGCCTTTTTATTGCTGCTATTACTACTAAGACAGCAGGATATTTGGTACCCCAAAAAGAATAAGTTAATAAAATCTGGTTCCCTTAAAGACTCTAATACAATTATAAGAAGGCTAAAAAAAAAAAAAAAAAATGTTATTTCAATTTTCTCCTGTGACTGCAATAACCAAATGGGAAGAGTTCCAAGCCTCACTTTCAGGGACATATAAATCAAAGGCAGTAATAAAAAAGTGGATAATTTCGTAAGTTTTGCAGCTTGACAGTATTGCTTTAAAAACTGCAAATCTTTGACACATTATGGTTTAAGAATATGCTTTCACATGTCTAATTGCTAGCTGATAGAAAGACATGAATGTGCTTTGAATGCAGAGTTTCCATCTGTCTAGATGATTGCTTCAATGTGAATTTGCTAATAATGAATTTTATTTTTAAAAATCAACGTTTAAAATAAAGATATGAAAGTATCTTTCTTTTTTTTTTTTTTTTTTTTCCTGTAGGCTATAATATGGTTGTATTTTCAAAACACCTAATCCCAGATTCCTCAGCCCAGGTCGGTCTCCCTAGTCAGGCGCTCTCATAGCATCTTCTGCTCCTGGTTTGTAGCTGCTGTTGCAGGAGCAGTTAGGAAGTTACTGGTGTAATCGTGGTTGATAGACGCTATCCCTCCATAGGCTGTAGACTCTATGAACAGAGGGATCACATTTGTTTTGTTTGTCATATTTCTGTTGTCCAGCATAGAGCCCAGTACCTGACAAGTGGAGTGACTTCAACCAAAAACAATATATCATATATGCAGTGCAGATGTTGATATTATTAATAGAACCAGCTGGGTTTAAGCCAGACATTAAGAAATTTTCAAGTTTGGAGAACTTAATCCATTTAGGCTTACGCTATTGATAGGTAGGGATTTACTACTGCCATTTAACTGTTTTCTGACAGTTTTGTACATTCTTGTTCTTTGCTGCTTTTCTTGCTGTCTTCCTTTTTGAGTTGATGACTTTCTGTGGCTGTATGCTCTGATTTCTTTATCATAATTTTCTGTGTATCTACCACAAGGTTTTTTCTGTGATCACTCTGAAACTTACATAAAATATCTCACAACATCCTATTTTAAACTGACAATAACTTTAGGAGCACTCAGAAACTTTTACTTCTCCTCACTCCCGTGCATGCACACGTGCTAAATTGCTTCAGTCACGTCTGACTCTCTGTGACCCTGTGGACTATAGCCCGTCAGGCTCTTCTGTCCATAGGATTCTCCAGGCAAGAATACTGGGGCAGGTTGCCGTTTCCTTCTCCAGGGGATCTTCCCAACCCAGGAATCAAACTCTCATCTCTTATGTCTTCTGTATTGGCAGGCAGGGTTTTACCACTAGCTCCACCTGGGAAGCCCCCCTCCTCATGCTCACCCCTCACATTTTAGGTTATTGATGTTATAATCTACACCTTTTTATATTTGTATCCAATAATACATTATTGTAGTGATGGATATTTTAACACATCTTTTATAACTTTTAAACTAGAACTGTGATTTACAAGCCACTATTACAATATTAGAAAATCTGACTTTATATATTTATCTTTAGTGAAGAATTTTACACCAAAGAATTCATTTTTTTTCCAATTTTATCTATTTATTTATTATTTATTTTCAGCTGTGCTGGGTCTTCATTGCTGTGTGGGCCTTTCTCTAGTTGCTGTGAGCACAAGTTACTCTATTCACAGGACACAGGCCTCTCTTGTGGAGCACGGGCTCTCGGGCACGTGGACTCAGTAGTTGCAATTCCTAGGTTCTAGAGTATAGGCTCTATAGTTGTGGTGCAGAGTCTGACACAACTGAGCATGCATACACACACACACACACACACACGGGCTTAGTTCCACTGGCACGTGGAATGTTTCCAGATCAGGGATCAAACCTAGGTTTCCTGCATTACAGGTGGATTATTTAACACTGAGCCTCCAAAGAAGCTCTACACTCACATTTTTATGATGCTAGTTAGAATCCTTTGCTTCAGCTGGCTGTTGGGGTCTCTAGTCAGATATGGCTACTCCCCTTGCTCTGAGGTCACAGAGGAGGTGCCATGACTGGGCTCCTCAGCCAGACAGAGTGGCTGTCCAGACACTGGAGCTGGGTGGAACTGCAGGTTATGCTCCATGGTTAGACGGGGTCACTGGCTGGACTACTTGCCTCAACAAGGCTGCAGACTGTGTCCATCAAATAAGAAGGCCACATGCTGGGCTCTGCTGCTGGGTGGGCTGGTAGAAGGGGCTCCGTGGCTGGGTGGTACTGCAGGCTGGGCTCTGAGGTTGCTCATGGTCCCTGGTTCTACAAGGCTAGAGACTATGCTCAACAGTAGGGCACGGTTGCTGGCTTGGCTCCCAGCTCAAGTGGCCCTTCGGATGTGCTCCACAACTCCCGGGCACTTGTGGCCCACACTTCCAAGAGGGAAGAACTGGAGGCTAAGCTGAGCATTGGAGCAGAAGTTCAAATTTGCTCCCTAACTTGCACAGAGAATGCTAGGGGGAATGTAAATTGATACAGCTGCAGTGGGAAAAAGTATAGAGGTTCCAGAAAGGAAAAAAAATAGAACTACCATATGACCCAACAATTCCACTTCTAAGTATACACCAAAGGAAATACCCTGAAGAGAGATCTGCATCCTTATGTTCACTGGAGTATTATTTACAACAGCCAAGACATAGAAATAAACTTTGTGTCTGTAAATGGGTGAATGAATGAAGAAAACGAAGTATGTATGTGTGAGCGTACACACACACAGGAGTATCATTCAACAATGAGAAAGAAGGAAATCCTACAATTTGCAACAACATGAATCTTGAGGGCATTAGGCTAAGTGAAATAAGTCAGACAGAGAAAACACCCTGTATGATCTTACTTATAATAAAAAATCTTAAAAAAATAAAAACAACACCCCCAAAACCCAAACTAGTAGAAACAGAAATTAGATTACTGGGGGGCAGGAGTGGGGTCAGTGGAGACAAATGCTTAACAGTCAAGGGGTACAAACTTCCAGTTATAAGATAAATTCTGAGGATCGAATACAAAGTATGGTGACTGTAGTTACCAATACTGTACTGTATCCTTGAAAAGTGCTAAAAGTTCTCATCACAAAAAATAAACAATAGGTAACTATGTGAAGTAATGTATGTGTTGACTGACCCTCTTGTGGCAGTCACTTCACAATACACACATATATCAAATCATCACACTGTACACCTTCAACTTACACAAAGTTATGTGTCAATTATGTTTCAATAAACCTGGGAGGAAAACAAATTTGGAAGAGTATAAAACATTGCCATTCTTCTCACTATATTTTTATTTTTGTTTTGGATAACATGTTTACTTCTCATAGTAATAGATAAATTATGCAAACTAGAAAATACCCAAGTAAAGCTTGTAGCAAAGTGTCTAGAACATAGCAAGTGCTCAATTAATTACTTATTAGTATCATCATTAATAAAATTAGTACTATATACCCATTGCATTTACAACGCAAATGTGAAAACCTGCCATCTAAATAGTACTCAAAGCTTCATATTTTTCCAGTCTTACCTCTAGCCCTCTCTCCCATGCTATGTCGCAGCCACAGAAAATTGAGATTCCTCCGGACACCAAATCTATGTGACTTTCTCCCCTTTGTGTATGACCCTTGCTCTGCCCACAAGGCTCTCCTTTTCCAAGTCTCCATTAGCACACTCAGTTCCTACTTCAAAGTTTCCACCTCCAAGTTTATCTCAATCTCATGGTGCTTTGTCCATAAAACTTCTAGCACATTTTACTTTATATTTTTATCTTAATGACTTTTACCCCTTCCAAGCCTCTACAAGTGCTTATTGTGACAATGTGTGAATGCAAATGAGAAGGTTGTTTGCTTTTAAATATAATATGGATTTTTCATGTAGTGCTGTAAAGTTGTTTCAGTTTTCTTTTTCAGGATGGTAGGGCTTTATTTACTAAGAGTGATTACTGACATTGTTAAATATAGGGGTCTTATCACCTGCCAAACCACACCAGGTGTAGCTGTGCCATTATTTTTGTGTTTTCCAACATCTGCTGCTAGGACTGGCTTTCTCAAACACACAGAAAATTTAACTGGAGCAGCTTTTCTCACAGACTGACCAGAGGTCACTCTCTAGGTCCCCTGGCAAAAGGCTCTTATTGACTCTCAGCCCAAATTCTTAGAGAAGGTCACAGCCTTAAGGACCTAGCCTGTCTGTCTAGGCAAGATGGGGCTTGCTTTTATACAGTTTGGTAGAGAAGGGGAAAAGTTCAGAAAGAATTAAATGGTGCATGTGGTATATTTCTTTCTTAGTGGTTATGAATTCCTTAATCTCAATTCAGGTTTATTGAGTCTTTCTCAGGCATAAAAGTTGGAGATACTGAAAGCCAAAAAGTTGCTAAGTGTTATAATAGATATATAAGATATATACAAGATAGAGTATAAGATATATATAATATATATATAAGATATATAAGATATAATAAGATAGAGTATATTGCTAGTCTTGCAAAATGGAGGTCTTATTTCTCATCTTGGTAACATCTAGTTGAAATTGATATTGCAAGTAGAGAAGTAAGGGTACCAATTAGGCAATGTTTATGGTCCACATTACTATTAACAACTGTCCCAGTTTATCCAGAACTGAAGGATTTCCTGGATCTGTGACTGTCATTGCTAAAGACTGGAAAAATACTGGGCAAATTGGAAAGATTGGCCTTTCCTGCTGATTTGTTTATGTCACATTTAGAGAGTTTCAGCAATCAGGAGTACACTGTTTTATTCATTCTAATACACCTGAGTTCTATCATCACAACAGAGTAAATGAGAAGCTATTGTTAAGAGCCAGGTTTTAATGAACAATATCTACACTTATTTATACACTTATAATATCTACAATATCTACACTTCTTAAGATATGCATAATGCTTAGTGGCCTTGATTATGAAATCAAGTGCTGCATCCATCCCCCAGCTTTACCATTTATTTATTGAGTACCCTTGGGTAATTTCAGAGAAGGCAATGGCACCCCACTCCAGTCCTCTTGCCTGGAAAATCCCATGGACGGAGGAGCCTGGTAGGCTGCAGTCCATGGGGTCGCTAAGAGTGGGACACAACTGAGCGACTTCACTTTCACTTTTCACTGTCACGCATTGGAGAAGGAAATGGCAACCCACTCCAGGGTTCTTGCCTGGGGAATCCCAGGGACGGGGGAGCCTGGTGGGCTGCCGTCTCTGGGGTCGCACAGGGTCGGACACAACTAAAGCGGCTCAGCAGCAGCTTGGGTAATTTATTTAACCTCTCTGCGCTTCAGTTTCCTCATGTGTAAAGTTTCTAATTCTAGAACCGATATTATTGACTTGCTCTTGAGGATTAAGTTGGGTAGCACATGTCCTTAAGATAGTATTTATTATTGCTATCACTGCTATTATTATGACTGCTATCACTATTATTGCTGTTCAGCCGCTATGCCATGTCCAACTCTGCAATCCTATGCATCGCAGCATGCCAGGCTTCCCTGTCCTTCACCATCTACTGAAATTTGCTCAGACTCATGTCCATTGAGTTAGTGATGCCATCCAACCATCTCATCCCCTGCCATCCTCTTCTCCTCTTGCTCCCCATCCTTCCCAGCATCAGGGTCTTTTTGAATGAGTTGGCTCTTCACATTAGGTGGCCAAAGTATCGGGGCTTCAGCTTCAGCATCTTCTATTATTAATCAGCTACTAATTAGATATTCAATTCATTCATTTCCTTATCTGTAAAATGAAGCTAATATCTCGTATGGTTGATGTGAGGATTAGAAGGGAAGAGATAATATATGGAAAGCACTTACCACAGTAGCAGAAATTAAGCTCTCAAGATTTTACTTGGTGTCATTATTACTATTATCAAAAGTGTTATTATTTTTATTATTGTTAGTCTGCCTTATTCTAGTTCCAAAAGTAGAACAGAGCACTCCAAATCAAATGCTTTGGATTCGTGAGAAGCTTTCCATTCTCCAAATTAATATTTCTTGTCATATTTCCTTTATGTTTTGCCTTCAGCAACTAATAAACTATCTCATAATGATATCCTTCTCAGATGCTGATAGAGCTGGGACAAATTACTTGTCTTTCCCTAGGCTGACTTAGCATCAAGTCATTGGACTGCTGTTTTATTTGTAGTGTGTGGTGGTCAGGGTCCTGGAGAAATTTCAGGCAAGTGAACATCTAGGGCAGATAACTGCCCTGTTTCTGCCATGCTCCCCCAACACTTTTAGTTCTTAACAAGTCAAGGAGTGCTTAGCTTTATTTTTCCTCCTAAACCTCGAAAAACGTGTTAGAGTAGGAATGCATATACATAAAATGTTTATTGGGAGAGAAATGAGAAACTGGAAATATTTTCTTAAACCAAACATGTCTGACTATTAACCAGGGCAAGTGACATATTTGAGTTGAGGAAGGAAGAAAGAGTAGGGAAAGGAGATGGAAATTATAAACCAACTAGGAGAGCTTAGCCAAACCTTTAAGGCTCCCAGGAACACATTTTTAAGCATACATTTCAAGCCTGTAATGTGACTATTGATTCTTTATGTCTCATTATGGCATAACAGGTCCTAGGCTTTGTAGCTCAGGAAGGAAAAAAAATCACAAAGGGTTGGTTTAAGTTAAGACACCAGGGCTTACACAAATACAAATCAATCTTAAAACAAATTTGATATCTTCAGTCCTATGATCATGGTAAGCATATTCAGGCTTTAAAGTCTCCAAAAAGGTGTGGTATTGAGTAAGGAATGTCTATCCTCACATGAACTCATTGTACAGTAGAAGGATTTAAAAGTAGTTCTATTTGTCAGAAAATGTGTGAACTTGCCAAAGGGAGATATCAAATACTTTCAGGTGGCCCAAGTCCTGACTCTGACAAATGTGTTTGGATGCTCAATTCATTGGCATCCGATGGTTAGATTTGGAGGGCTCTTGCACAACACCAAAGGACTGCAGCCAATATATGCAATGGGATCTGTTTTATTCCATTTCTCTCCATTTCTGTAATTCAGCCTTACACAGAGTGACCAAAAAAAAAAAAAAAAAAAGAAGAAGAAGAAAGAAAGAAAGAAAAGAAAAAAGAAATAAAAGCCCTGAACGGCTTAGGCTTTCAGTTAAAGACATGGTTTTAAGCTCAGTTGTGCTATAGCTTGTGATGTGATAGGGAAGAGTCACCATGAGCACAGGCAGTGTGCCAAGTGAAAACCAACACACATCAGTGGCAGGGATGCTTCAGGCACGCTTTCACAGAGAGACGGCACCAGCCTCTCTTAATGCCACAGAGGACAGAAGATTTTCAAGATTCTAGAGAGCAGGCAGGCCCACTGCCTGAGTGAGAAGTGGATATGCTTTAGGTGTTCACTGAAGTGTTTTATGAAAGTCATTTTATGAATAAAGGATGATTAGTGGAATTCACTGCGAGTTAAGAGAGTCACTATTTTTCAGGGTGTGTTCAGGAAAAAAGTGAAAGTCTCAGTTCCTCAGTCCTGTCCAGCTCTTTGAGATCACATGGACTGTGGCCTGCCAGGTTCCTCTGTCCTTGGAATGTTCCAGGCAAGAATACCAGAGTGGGTTGCCATTCCCTTCTCCAGGGGATTTTCTGCCCAAGGAATCACACCCAGGTCTCCTGAATTGCAGATTTTTGTTGTTGTTGTTGTTGTTTTGTTTTTTTCTTTGTTTGTTTGTTTTTTCTGAATTGCAGATTCTTTACCATCTGTCACTAAGTCATGGTAAAATGAGTACATATACTAAGCAGGCACAGAAAACATGGGTTTCTGCTTCTGGGGTATTGGGAGTATTTCCAAGAAGACAAGCTACTTTTAGCCTATATACCTTACACAGAACCCATGTGAGAACAGGTCAAGCTGTGCTGCTTCAGTGCCTCCTCCATTACATCACTTTCCAGCGGGTCTGTGCTTCCTTTTCTCTTGGTTTCTCTGAAGCCTTATCATGTTTATGGATTACAGAACTCATTACAAAACACATTACAGAGCTGTTTTATAATAACTCAACTAGACCTACACAACAAAGCATTTCTCAAGAAATTTCTTTTGCTATGATTCACCAGATTTGGCTACTTGTAGTATTTTTCTAAGATCCTCAGATTAGTTTTTTTTTTTTCATAGTATGATTGGCCATGTTTAAAGTCCCAACCATCACTATTTCACGGCTCCCAGAAGAAATGAGTAGCCATCATAGTCAACAAAAGACTCTGAAATGCAGTACTTGGATGCAATCTCAAAAATGACAGAATGATCTCTGTTCATCTCCAAGGCAAACCATTTAATATCATGGTAATCCAAGTCTATGCCCCAACCAGTAATGCTAAAGAAGCTGAATTTGAATGGTTCTATGAAGACCTACAAGATGGTTTAGAACTAATACCCAAAAAAGATGTGCTTTTCATTATAGGGGACTGGAATGCAAAAGTAGGAAGTCAAGAAACACCTGGAGTAACAGGCAAATTTGGCCTTGGACTACACAATGAAGCAGCAAAAAGGCTAATAGAGTTATGCCAAGAAAACACACTGATAGCAAACACCCTCTTCCAACAACACAAGAGAAGACTCTACACATGGACATCACCAGATGGCCAACACTGAAATCAGATTGATTATATTCTTTGCAGTCAAAGATGGAGAAGCTCTATACAGTCAGCAAAAATAAGACCAGGAGCTGACTGTGGCTCAGATCATGAACTCCTTATTGACAAATTCAGACTTAAATTGAAGAAAGTGGGAAAACCACTAGACCATTCAGGTATGACCTAAATCAAATCCCTTATGATCATACAGTGGAAGTGAGAAATAGATTTAAGGGACTAGATCTGATGGAGTGCCTGATGAAATATGGACGGAGGTTCATGACCTTGCACAGGAGTCAGGGATCAAGACCATTCCCAAAAAAAGAAATGCAAAAAAGCAAAATGGCTGTCTGAGGAGGCCTTACAAACAGCTGTGAAAAGAAGGGAAGCGAAAAGCAAAAAAGAAAAGGAAAGATATACCCATTTGAATGCAGAGTTCCAAAGAATAGCCAGGAGAGATAAGAAAGCCTTCCTCAGTGATCAGTGCAAAGAAATAGAGGAAAACAATAGAATGGGAAAGACTGAGATCTCTTCAAGAATATTAGAGATACCAAGGGAACATTACATGCAAAGATGGGCTCAATAAAGGACAGAAATGATATGGACCTAACAGAAGCAGAAGATATTAAGAAGAGGTGGCAAGAATACACAGGAGAACTGTACAAAAAGATCTTCACGACCCAGAAAATCATGACGGTGTGATCACTACCTAGAGCCAGACATCCTGGAATGTGAAGTCAAGTGGGCCTTAGGAAGCATCACTGCAAACAAAGCTAGTGGAGGTGATGGAATGCCAGTTGAGCTATTTCAAATCCTAAAAGATGATGCTGTGAAAGTGCTGCACTCAATATGTCATCAAATTTGGATGACTCAGCAGTGGCCACAGGACTGGAAAAGGTCAGTTTTCATTCCAATCCCAAAGAAAGGCAATCCCAAAGAATGCTCAAACTACCACACAATTGCACTCATCTCACATGCTAGCAAAGTAATGCTCAAAATTCTCCAAGCCAGGCTTCAGTAATACATGGACCATGAACTTCCAGATGTTCAAGCTGGTTTTAGAAATAGCAGAGGAACCAGAGATCAAATTGCCAACATTCATTGGATCATTGAAAAAGCAAGAGAGTTCCAGAAAAACATCTATTTCTGCTTTATTGACTGTGCCAAAGATCTGACCATGTGGATCAAAATAAACTGTGGAAAATTCTTCAAGAGATGGGAATACCAGACCACCTGACCTGCCTCTTGAGGAATCTGTATGAAGGTCAAGAAGCAACAGTTAGAACTGGACATGGAACAACAGACTGGTTCCAAATAGGAAAAGGAGTATGTCAAGGCTGTATATTGTCACCCTGCTTATTTAACTTATATGCAGAGAACATCATGAGAAACACTGGGCTGGAAGAAGCACAAGGTGGAATCAAGATTGCCGGGAGAAATATCAATAACCTCAGATATGCAGATGACACCACCCTTATGGCACAAAGTGAAGAACTAAAGAGCATCTTGATGAAAGTGAGAGAGGATAGTGAAAAAGTTGGCTTAAAACTCAACATTCAGAAAACTAAGATCATGGCACCTGGTCCCATCACTTCACGGCAAACAGATGGGGAAAGAGTGGAAACATTGGCTGACTTTATTTTGGGGGGCTCCAAAATCACTGCAGATGGTGACTGTAGCCATGAAATTAAAAGACACTTACTCCTTGGAAGGAAAGTTACAAAAAACCTAGACAGCATATTAAAAAGCAGAGACGTTACTTTGCCAACAAAGGTCCATCTAGTCAAGTCTATGGTTTTTCAGTAGTCATGTATGGATGTGAGAGTTGGACTATAAAGAAAGTTGAGCACCGAAGAATTGATGCTTTTGAACTGTAGTGTTGGAGAAGACTCTTGAGAGTCCCTTGGACTGCAAAGAGATCCAACCAGTCCATCCTAAAGGAGATCAGTCCTGGGTGTTCATTGGAAGGACTGATGTTGAAGCTGAATCTCCAATACTTTGGCCGCCTGATGTGAAGAGCTGACTCATTTGAAAGGACTCTGATGCTGGGAAAGATTGAGGGCAGGAGGAGAAGGGGACAACAAAGGATGAGATGCTTGGATGGCATCACCAACTCAATGGACATGAGTTTGGGTAAACTCCGGGAGTTGGTGATGGACAGGGTGGCCTGGCGTGCTTCAGTTCACGGAGTCGCAAAGAAAGAGTCAGACACGACTGAGCGACTAAACTGAACTGAACTGATGGACTAAATCAGATGCGAAAAACTGGTCGATGGGAACATCATGAAATAATATTTTAAAATTATTTCATGTCTTTTGTAATATACTCAATACTCACTGTTCATTTCATTGATCAATATTTATTATGTCCTTACTATATTCTCAGGCACTGATATTGGCTAATTGTATTAAAAAAAAAAAGTTCTTAGTCATGTCCAACTATTTGTGACTCCATGGACTGTAACCCACAGGGTTCCTTCAGTTCATCTAATTCTCTAGGCAAGAATACTGGAGTGGGTTGCCCTTCCCTTCTCCAGGAGATCTTGCTGACCCAGGGATTGAACCCACATCTCCTGCATTTCAGGTGAATTCTTTACCATCTGAGCCACCAGGGAAGCCCAGCTAATTATATATTGATCTTTAAATTACTAAGCAATTTATTATCTGTAATATTCCTTGAAGAAAATAAATGATACATTTTATTTCCTTTCATGAGTCAGGTATTATGTTAAGTGTTTTACGTACCTTATTTCTAATGTTCTTAAAAATCTCTGCAGAGTAGGAATTTTTACCCCTTCTTTTAATATAAAGGAGACCTTGAGACTCATAAACACTGAGTGACACTTCTAGTCACAAATCTAGTTATGGGTTGGGGTTTCCCAAACCTAAACTGATGCCATAGCTCACCTTTTTTTGTGATTATGGGTTGTCTGCCAAATTGTACTAGAAAGTCTTCACACTCAGAGAGACATACTTTGAAATTTCACTGCCTAATATAGAGTTTTCCATGATTTAGTAATTCAATATATTTTTACTCGGCCTTGATTAAATAGAGATTGTAGTTATTGATTTCAGGCAATGAATCAGCAAGGTTTGGGCAAGGAAAGGAACCAGAAAAAAGCCACAGGAAAGAAGACGAACTGGAAACAAAATCTATGTGCAAAAGAAGAGAAGATCTAGACAGGTGATCACTGTGATGCTAGAATTTGAAAATTCTCATTAGCTAAAAAAATTTTCCCAGAAGAAATCAAACATTCATAAAGTGACTTAGATTTTTTCTTCCTCCAGCTCTCCCTCCATTCTCTTTTCTTCCTTCCACATCAATTCATTACTGATATGCAAGGTTCTGTGTCAGATGCTGAGACTACAATGATGAATCCTAGAAGACACACATGTAAGGAGACAATTATAAAATATAATCAATCCTTTACAAGGGCCTAAGAGAGAGAAAATCATAGTTGAAAATTGCCAAGGCAGAGAATTAAGTAAAGAGAACTAAGCGAATTATGCATCTATATCAAACTTTTTAATTATATGTATTTCATGTATATATGTGTGTATATATATATATGTATGTATGTATGTATGTAACGAAGATATACATACACAGTATTTGCCTTAGGAGAGAAAGTTTCTTGAGAGCATGGATGATGTATTATATTTAACATTTTAAAATTTTCCACTGAACTTGTCTTATCCCTGATAATTGATCCTTACTAAATACCTAAATCACTTTCTTTGGTATATTCCTAAGCCGACATTTTCTTATTCCTTTCAACTTGATTCTGAGTTTCGAATTTTTTATTTATGCTGAAAGTCTACTCAAGACTTCTAACAACCACAATACTTATACAATGTCTATTGTTTTTCAATTTTGAAAGTATTATCACATAGGTAACTTTTTCCCTTTGAATAGTCTATGTTCTCACTTTTCAGGTGACTAGACAGAGGTCATGGAAGGTTCTGTGACTTCCTGATGGTCACTCAGCTGGGAAAGGGAAGTTTAAATCCTGGACTTACAAGTCCAGAGCCCATCACATTTCATTGACTCTACGAGAAAAAATTTAAGGTGAGACCCTCACATTTCATAAGTCCAAAAATTTTCTTTCCACAATAACAGAATAATGTAGCAGTGTGACAGGCTGTATAGATAGTCAGACCTCGAACCACTATTTACCGACTGTGAGTCTTTGATAGATTTAGAATTATTCATACATTTCTCAGATTATTAATCTAAGTTTCAGGCTCCTCATATTTTTAAAAGTGAATAATAACTACCTCTGAAATGTTGTTCCACAGATGGCATGAGATCACAGGAGGGGCTAGCCCATACCAAGCTCCCCCAAATGGAAGGCATTACTATTATCAGAGCAGCAGCCCATGAGAGTTAAGGCAATACAAGAAGGATGAATATTACATATTTAAATGGCTCAAGGAGGCATCAAGGAAGAGATGGATATTAAATTGGTGTTAAGAGGAAAATAAGCTTTAGGTTGTGGCTTCCCAGGTGGCGCTAGTGGTAAAGAACCCGCCTGCCAATTCAGGAGACTAAGAGACATGGGTTTGATCCCTGGGTTGGGAAGATTCCCTGGAGAAGGGCATGGCAACCCATTCCAGATTTCTTGCCTAGAGAATCCCATGGACAGAAGAGCCTGGTGGACTACACTCCATAGCATTGCAAAGAGTCGGACATGAATGAAATGACTTAGCATGCATGCAGACAAGCTTTAGGTTGATCAGAAAAGATAATTCCAGACAGAGGGGTAGAACAAGGAGAGACAGGAAAGAGAATGCTGAAAATCACTGAGAAATTATATGACCAGTCTATCCAGGGAATATTTATATTGAGGAATCAAGACATTAAAGCAAAACAGAGAAAGAAAATTAATTGAAGGGGACTTGGGTTCTGCATTGGGAAAACATAACTTTTGATATTCCTTCTACCAACTTTTGAAGCAGGGGCTAACACAATAGAAGTGATGTTTGTGGAAAACAGCTCTAAATCTTAGTGTATGTTGGATAGGAAGAGTTTGAAACAGGAACTAGAACACAGCTCATTGCAATCTCTAGTACAGATGTGAGATGATCAGGTTAACCCAGTAAGAAAGCAGATAAAATGTCTCCTGGTGTGTCTTCTCAGGGGTCCCACAGAACTTCAAAATCAACATTTCCAAGCCGCCTCAAATATAACTTGCATTCTCTATTCTCTCTCCACCAAGAATTTCGACACCCCAACCTAGAAATTATCCTTAACTTTATATTATTCCATCATGTTAACCATTCAGTCTTAAAATCCTTCAGTTCTGCTTTGTAGACCTCCTCTCTTCCAACCTCATGGCCACTGCAAATGTTCACTGAGCATCTTCTCTGAAGTAGGCACCAGAATACAGTGGTGCACATATGGTTCACAGCCCAGCACAGATACTGAGTGGAGATTGTGGGTGTGATCACTGCTACAGCAAAGGACAAAGTTCTACTGTATATCACACAGCTATAAATCCTAAGCTACAGGGTCAATAATGGTTTTTCTGGAGAAGCAATATTGAAACTGATACTGAAAGGATGAAAAGAAGTTAGGTGATAAAAGAAGAGTAAAAATTCCAGAAAGAAAGAATAACATCTGCAATGATTCTGAGTTAGTCAAGGACATGGTATGTGTGGAGAAAAACAGGCAGTTTCATGAAACTAATAGGTGACCTGTTCTATATGTCTTTCACTGAACTATAAATCATTTTCTCATTTTTTTTTAACCTTCTCTCTTGGACTACTCTCACCAGGACTTCATCATGCTGCTAGCGTGACCTTTCTAAAATGTAAAACTTATTATGCTACAAATTCCACAATGGTTCCCCACAGTCTACTTAGTAAAGGTCAAAAACCTGCTATGTTGATGGGATCCTTCCTTTGGCCTTCCACCGCCTCCAACCATAAGCAATAATGATACTATATGTGTCAAAAAAACTCATGCCTCTTTACCTCCTTATATCTTTGCCAAAGGCTATTATCCCAACCTAGAATACTTTTGTCTGCTTAGAAAACTTCTACTCATCCTTTAATGGAACTCATACGCCACATTTTCTAAACCAGAGGTCGGTAGTCTATAGCTGATGAGCCATAATCCAAGAGTCCATCAATCAGTGGGTGACCTATGAGCTAAAACTTTTTCATAGTTTTGTGAAACTGAAATAAAATGAGAAGAAGAATATTTTGTGACATGTGAAAATTATATCAAGTTCAAACATCAGTGGTCACAAATACAGTCTTGCTGGAACATAGCCATGCTCATTTGTTTCCCCATTGTCTATGGCTGCTCAATAAGTAATTACTAATTAAACAAATGAATGAATGTGAATGGAGTCATGACCATGGAACGTGAGGATGAATGTGGATTGTATTGAGCACTAAACTGATATTTCATATGCACATCAACTTAGTGATGCACACATCTGTACTCAGTTCAGTTCAGTTCAATCACTCAGTTGTGTCTGACACTTTGTGACCCCATGAACTGCAGCACACCAGGCTTCCCTGTCCATCACCAACTCCCAGAGCTTATTCAAACTCATGCCCATAGAGTCAGTGATGCTTAGCTGAATTTTAAAAATACAATAAAGCCAGTAATCATTTTCATTCAAATGCTAGAAAATATGAGATGTTTGACTACTCAGGAGGGGACTATATTAATATTAAGGTCTTAGAAACTCCAGTAAATAAGTCTGAACTTTTATTAACTTGAGGACAATTTCCTAATTTTTAAAAGAGCAATTCTGGATAGTATATTCACATTTGCTAATGCCTTTGTATGCTCTTGGGCCAACTCCTTTTTTCATCTTTTCTTGCCATTGACTTATTTGCCTTCTGCAAATGAGGCTGCATTTAACTTGGTTGAAAAGCAAGAATAGATATTACCACAATACAATAAATTAAAAACCATTCTTGCACTTAAAAGAAACAAATACACAGACACATACATACACACATCAGGCCACAGAGTATGCAGAGGGGATATTTTTCTCAACATATTTTAGCAACATTGTATTGTTAATACAATGGAAAGCCCAGCTTTCACCTAGGGATATGATTATTTATGAGATTTAGAACAGGTTGATCATTTTCATTCAAATGTTGGAACGGGTTCTTCAGAAATCTATATCCATGAAGAATTTGTGAAGCCCTCTGGGACTGAATTTATTCTGAGCAATAAGAGAGTCTAGGGAACAAGTTTAGTACAGTAGCAGAGTTTCAATGGTCATAGAGGGGAGGTGACTGAAAATAGCAAGGTCTTTGCTCTTTCTAATCACCTAGCAGATCAGTCCTCTGGACTCTCATCTAGCCCCTATGTTGTTGTTTAGTCATTTTGTCATGACAAGATTTTTTTGCGACCCCATGGACTATAACCCCCAGGCTCCTCTGTCCATGGGATTTCCCAGGAAGAATACTGGAGCGGGTTGCCATTTCCTTCTGCAAGGGGATCTCTCTGAACCAGGGATCGACTCTGGGTCTCCTGCATTGGCGAGCGGATTCTTTACCACTGAGCCGTCAGGGAAGCCCCAATGCATGAATGTTAAATGCGAAAGGACAGTTTCTCAGGATCTGGTATAACATTGGCCCATAGCAGTGTTGCTTTAAGTCCTCTTCAACACAGTAGTGGGAGCAGGGGAAGGAGAAAAACCTTCTCGCTCACTTGGCAGCCATGAGTTTAAAACAGATCTGTGCTTCAGTGTCAGGACAGAGGCACAGGCCATGACCCAGAGCACATACAGGTGCACTTTCAGTGCAGCTCTGTGGGAAGAAAGCTGTGCCCCACACACGTGTCAGCAAAGATTCTACACTGGGGGTCTATGGGAACAGATGAGGGGTGTCCAAACTGGGAAGGTCAGAGGTTTCCTAGAGTATGATGTAGCTAACTGAGACCTAAACAAAGGAGCTGGAGGTGGAGGAAAATCTACTACAAAGGCTTGGCTGTGATGAAGATCATGGCCTATTTGGAGAACTGCAACTCATTTAATTCTAACCACAACCCTATGAAGTGGGTACAATGATCATCTCCATTCGCAAATGAGAAACTAAGGCATAGAGAGGTTAAGTAACTTGCCTTAAGTAACCTAGTTAGAAAGTGGCAGATCTAGGCAGACTGACTCCCAGGTCTGTCATCCTAACCTCCACTGTATAATATTACTGAACATAATTACGTAACATTAATTGCACCATGTCACATACCATAAGTACTTTACATGTATTTTCTAATCTAAGTATGTCCCAGTTACATCTTGCTTCCTACCACAACTTAGTAATGTACATCAACAATAGTCATTTATTTTGCTTATGAATCCTTGATTTGGCCTGCACTCTCTGAGGAGGATTTATCTCTGCCTCCCCTCATGTTAGCTCAACTGAGCTCTGAAAAATCTGTTTTCAGGATGGTGCACTGACATGCTGGGAAGTTAGAGCTAGGCAAGGCTGAGGGCAGGAGCCTAGGGCTGCTTCACTGGGTGCCTCTGTGTGGCCTGGGCATCCTCAGAGCTCATGACAGGGTTTCAAGGTCAATAATTCCAAGACAGAGTCAAGCGGAAACTGTTACATTCTATGATGCACCTCAAGTCACATTGCATCATTTCCACCATGTTCCATAAAGAAATCATAAAAGCCTGCCCAAGTTCAAATGGAGGGAAGTAGACTCCACCTCTGCATGGCAGGCTCTAGAAGTATTGGTTTAGCCAAACAGTTCATTTGGGTTTTTCCATAACATCTAATGGAAAAACCTGAACAAACTTTTTGGCCAATGGATACATGTAAGCTCAAGAATATTGTTGTAACCATTTGGGGGAAATAAATTAGTATGCAATATCTGATTTAATCTTCATAATGCACCTGTAATGTGGCTCTTACTGTCTTTGAAGATGAAAACTGAGGCTCAGAGAGATTAAGTAACTGGACCACCACTACATAGCTGGTAAATGGTGGGAGAAAGCTTATTTCTGATTCATAACTCCATGCACTGTCTCAACTTCAACTTCAGGTGTTACCTCTGTGATTTAGAACATGTTGGTCATTTTCATTCAAACGCTGGAATGGGATCTTCAAAAATCTATATCCATGAAGGATTTGTGAAGCCCCCTGGGGATATCCTTGTGGGGATATCCTGGGGATACCCTCTTGTGAATCCCTCTGGGATTCAATTTATTCTGAGCAAAAAAACAGTCTAGGGAACAAGTTTAGTACAGGGTAGCGTTTCAATGGTCATAGAGGAGAGGTGACTGAAAATAGCAAGGTCTTTGCTTTTTCTAATTGCCTAGCAGATCTGTCCCCCGGACTCTTGTCTAGCCCCTATGTTGTTGTTTTTTAGTCATTTTGTCATGACAGGATTCTTTTGTGACCCCATGAACTGTAGCCCTCCAGGCTCCTCTGTCCATGGGATTTCCCAGGAAGAATACTGGAGCAGGTTGCCATTTCCTTCTGCAAGGGGATCTCCCTGAACCAGGGATCAACACCTGGTCTCCTGCACTGGTATGCAGAACCTTCCCTAACCACTACTTTCTCAATAAAATTATTTCTTTTCTATAATGTTTCGAGATATTTTGCATGTATCTGTTATTTCATGCATCTCACTGATGTATATGGAAAGGTAAGGTTTCAGAATATGCTATTATGCACATGAACTTCAGAGCCAGACTTGGATTCCAACCTCAGCGCTGACACTTCTCACTAGCTGTTGAACCACAGATGGTCACTTGGCTTCTCTCAGTTTTCTCATCTCCAAAATAAGGATAATAATAAAGCATCTTCCTACACAAGTTCTAAAGAATAAATAACTGCAAATTGCTTAGAACTGAGTCTGGTACACAGTAACTGCTATCTAAGTGTTAACTGTTATTTTGGATTTAATTATTTGAATGTCTGCTTCTTCTGTGAGATGGTCAGCTTTCAAGAACAATGCTCCATCTTATTTTTCTTTTTACTCCAATGTTTAGTCTGAGAACTCAATATGTACTAACTGTATTAGATAAAGAGAATTTTGAAGGGTTTTCCTGGTGGCTCAGAGAGTAAAGAATTTGCCTGCAATGCAGGAGACCTGGATTTGATCCCTGGGTTGGGAAGATAACCCTGGAGAAGGGGATTGCTACCCACTCCAGTAGTCTTACCTAGAGAATTCCATGGACAGAGGAGCCTGGCAGGCTATAGTCCATGGGATTGTAAAGAGTCGGACATGACTGAGCAATTTTGCCATCTGACTTGTTCTGTTCAATGAGTCCTTGAATCTGAATAAATGTCCCCCCTCCCCAAACTCTTCTTTAGGATAAAGGCATATTTAGAAGAATTTGAATAACTGCTTTCTTCCAAACTCTTCTTTAGGACAAAGGCATATATAGAAGTAAACCAAATGTTATTAAAATTTTAATCACAAAAGCATATGTCCACCATATGTTCAAAATTATTCTTATATTCTATACCTTTGGACGTGCTCTGGTGGCTCAGTAGTAAAGAATCCACCTGCCAAGCATGAGACTCGGGTTTGATCCCTGGGTTGGGAAGATCCCCTGGAGGAAGATATGGCAACTCACTCCAGTATCCTTGCCTGGAGAATCCCATGGACAGAGGAGCCCAGGGGGTACAGTTTATGGGATAGCAAAGAATCAGGCACGACTTAGCAACAGACAGACTTTATATCATTTACATTTACTATTTCAGTCACAATTCTTTTTAAAAACTGGAAGAGACAATAGAAATAATCACTGGCATCTCCCTTATTTTGTAAATAAAGAAGCTGAATATCAGAGAGGTTAACTATTATTTTCATTGATAGTCAGTTCAGTTCAGTCGCTTAGTCGTGTCCAACTCTTCGCAACCCCATGGACTGCAGCAAGGCAGACTTTCCTGTCCATCACCAGCTCCCAGAGCTTGCTCAAACTCATGTCCATTGAGTCGGTGATGCCATCCAGCCATCTCATCCTCTGTCGTCCCCTTCTCCTCCTGCCCCCAATCTCTCCCAGCATCAGGGTCTTTTCCAGTGAGTCAGTTCTTCGTATCAGATGGCCAAAGTACTGGAGTTTCAGCTTCAGCATCAGTCCTTCCAATGAATATTCAGGACTGATTTCCTTTAGGGTTGACTGGTTTGATCTCCTTGCAGTTCATTTTTATTGATAAATTAGTGATAAATCTCAGACTACATCCAGGACATCTAATATCCTTATTTGCTTCATTTCTTCCATTCCATTTACTCAAAGAGAAAAAGATATCAATGCAACGATTAAGAAACTCAACAACTCATTAATTAATTGATCAAAATAGTTTTGAGTGCTCACTGTAGGTGCCATGCTAGGTTCTGGAAATATGAAATGAGTGAGTCACGGTCATGGTTCTCAAAGATACACATGTTAAAGGAGACAGATGTGAGCACAAATAAACTCCATGAGGCAGGAAAAGTCCATCCTAGTCGATGACTACTGATACTAATAAACTGTACTTCTAGAGAAAAAAAGTAAACCTAAATTCTAAGAGAGGGATCTGAGTAGTTACTTGAAAGAGGTAACATTTGAGCTGTGTCTTGAAAAATGAAGAGTCTTCCACTAGAGGGTGGAATTCTAGACAACAGAAACAACAGATCAATCATCAAACGCTCATTTAAAAACCACTGTGGGCCAAGACACATGCTGTGTCCTAGAATGCAAGAGTGAGCAAGAGAATAAGGTCTCTGCTTGTGTGCCTCCTCTATTCTATTGAGAATTCTAAGGGTTAGCTACGGGGGATTTGTCTTTTTAAAGTACAATAAAAATAAAGTCTTTGTTAAGACTATTTAATTTGGGTCTAGAAAGCATGAAAGAGGAGCAGGACTACTTCCTGAGGAAGTGAGACCGAAAAGTTAGGAGAATTAACTGCCCTAAGTGGATTATGGGGTAGGAAAAACATTAAGAGACAATACCACAGTCTAATGGCCCTGAGGCAATAATCAGCTATGTATAAAGATGGTGCGGGGTGGGGGGTTTGGACATAAACAATAGGGATAGATGTAGCCTTAGGTGGCTTGGATGTGGGGGACAGAGGTCAAGGAATGCCTGTAAGCAACAGTCAATGAAGCCATTGTAAGATCAAATTTGTAATCTTAAAAATCACTGACTCCTTGGGCAAAGCCACAAGGTTGTGAAAGACATGGCACACTCAGGAATTAAAGATAATTTTATAAGGCTGGACTTTAGGGCCTGAGGTGGAGCATCGCAGGAACTACAGGTTGGAGTCAGATCCTGGAGGAAGTTCCTTTTGTCTCAGGGTAGGACGTGTGCATTTTATGCAGCAGGGAATAGGGATGTCTTGATTTATATACAGGAGAATAAAACATTCAGACCATAAGAAGCATGCTGAAAAGACTCATTTGTATCCAGGATATTGCAGTTACTAATGTAGATAATGGATTGGCACGTTGTATAACTATTTTATTATATAAGTTGGAAAGAAAAAATAACCAGTTAACCAGATAGCCTAGTTTCTACTTTCTAGTTATTTGAGGTTTGTTGAGGACCTCAAACTTGGATTCTTTACCGTCTGAGCCACCAGGGAAGCCCTTGGACATGGCAGAGAAGGGCGACTAAGACCTTCTTATATAATGCCTTGTGTGATGGGCTTTCTGGTAAACTTTGTGTGAGCTCCCAAGGATATGCCTGGGCACATACCAGAGCAGTGCCTGCCTATGTGATGAAAACTAGCACTGCCTCTACTTGCTGCAATTTTACTTCATGCCTCTGGGTGGTAATTATAGATTGTTTGATCTTAGTCAATAAAATAGTATTCAATTTCCCCTAAAGACATCAGAGGTGTATTTACTATAGTAAAAATATTTTCCCATGCTCCTATTTGAATTTCAAGCATACGTTTCTACTCATTTAGTTTCCAGCTACTTACGCAGGCTCTTTAACATACAGACTAAGTGCAAATTTAAAAAACTAGAAGAACATTACTCATATTTCTGGAGGTGTTCAGGAAATTACATCTACTCTCATGCTATTCATGAAACTCATGAAGATTAACTTCTTGATCAGTCTACCCTGTCTGTCGCCTGTGACAGTCTATGTTCTAAAGTTTGGATTAAATAGATAATGCAAGAAACACCTACATTCAGAATTTGGGAGATGTCTTTGAAAAGTCAGTGAAACCTTAATGCAGTAATTCTCTCCATCATTTATGTTATAGATATCATGGTCCAAATTCTGACCCTCAATTCATTATAACCCCTCAGAGTTTCTCTGTAAAGCAGGAAGAAATCCTTTTTTATACCTCCTGTGTTATCATAAAGAGGTGCCATTCTATTTAACAATTTATGAGATTACTAGCTATAAATGCACTTATAATAGTGGTAGGCTTGGGAGGGAAACAAAGATCTCATGTTTGTTCAATGATTAAATAATTAAAGCTCATCAATACATTCACAAGGAATAGGAAAGAAAATCACTGTCTGAACTCAGAGTCATTGTCATCTTGGAAATGTGAATCAGTTTATATCCTTGCTAATTTGGTGAAATAATATAGCTCTAAATTTGAATAGCTTTCTGAAAATAAACAATGGTTTCTGTTTGCTTCATTACACTGTATTATATGACATGAAGTAGCAGGTTAAATAAATTTGCTTTTTAAATGTAAATGATAATAGTATCATATGACCAGTAAAAAAAAACCAAGTATTTGAAATAAGTGAAAGAACTCACGTTTTGTGTTCAGTGCCTTAAAATTACTAGAATCAATCAAGATTAAGATGATCCTAATAAGTTTGGTAAGAGATATAACTGACATAACTTCAAGTAAAAGCAAATATTCTAAAAATGCATTAGCAATAGTGTTAAGATCTGAACTCATGTGTCAGTATAAAAAGTACTCAAATGCTTTTTTTCGGTTTTTGAGAAATACAGACTGCATCAAATTGAGAAGTACAGCAGTCCCACTTTGAAATGACATAGAAACTTAAGGAAATTATATATACATATAATAAGTTAAACAATAGAATTGAGTAGTTATAGAACATATAAGACCACAGAAAAATTGATATCTGATATAACTGTGATTAAGATAGGAATCCAATTAGCATTAAATACATTAAGTCCTATGAGATTACATACTACAGAGTGTAGTGTTGGTGTTGTCAAGCAAACTCATAGGGAAGTTAGAAATTAACTAGCTTTAAAGCACTAGTAGGAAATGGGCAGGTGGAGAAGCTAGGCAAAGGCTCTTAGGAAGGGAGAGGTGAAAAGATGGAGGTGAGCATGGAGTAATGAACACAAGGGCAAAGGGCAGAGGGGCATCCAGCATTAACATCAGGTAGTGACTAAATCAGTCTGGATACAGTCAACTGGATTCAAATATTTATAAAAGGGGGTAGTGGGAAGTGGACTGGAATGTTAAACTGAAGAAAACATGGAACTTCTTCACTCAAACTTTTATGAAAAATTTCCACTGAATGGTAGTCTTTCACTCCTCTTGACCTTTAGTGGTATATGGACTTCTGGTAGATTGTGCTATATATCTTTAATTTCCTGTTCAATCCATCTTTTCATATTCAGAATCAAAATGTGGAGCTTGATATAAAACGGACTGTTGCAAATGAAGCGTGCAGATAACTATGACATCAATTTCTGGAATGTGTGTCTCAGATTATCTTTTAACTGTCTACTGGGCATTTATACATTGAAACCCTGCTCCTCCTTCCCCTAAACAGGTCAAAAATGAGTATTTTCTCCAATCTGGATGCACATCTTCCCTGTACTTGTCAAAAGTGCTGCAAGGCAGTTTTATCATCACAGCTGCTTGGGCTCTTCTCCTGTATATAAAACGGCACTATAATTAATCATCTACGCAAAAGGGGTGTCAATAACTCCATGCGTACAACAAATATAAACAGGGTGTTCCTGGGAAACCAGGATTAACGGTCACCCTATTTAATCTTTCTGTCATTAAATTCTGACAGTTCTTTAACTCTCTTAATTTTTCTCCCTTTCTTTTCATTGTTTCTGCCCCCTCCATAGTCTGTGTTCAGTAGCACCCTCCTCACTTTCTTGCTAGTGGTAAAGAACCTGCTTGCCAATTAAGGAGACATAAGAGACATGGGTTCAATCCCTGGGTCAGGAAGGCCCCCTGAAGGAGGGCACAGCAATACACCCCAGCCTCTTTGCCTGGAGAATCCCATGGACAGAGGAGCCTGGCAGGCTACAGTCCATAGGGTTGCAAAGAGTCGGACACGGCTTTAGTGACTTAGCATGCACACACACTTTCTTGCTCTGTTCTTATAGTGAAAAGTCACGCAGTCGTGTCCGACTCTTTGCGACCCCATGGACTGTAGCCTACCAGGCTCTTCCTCCATGGGATTTTCCAGGCAAGAATACTGGAGTGGGTTGCCATTTCCTTCTGTAGGAGATCTTCCCAACCCAGGGACTGAACCCGGGTCTCCAGCATTGTAGGCTTTACCGCTTTACCGTCTGAGCCACCAGGGAAGTCTCGGTTCTGATAAATATACCCAAAGCTCCATTTCTTGCACCACTTCCTTGCTCAAGAACCTATAGAGAATCTATAGCATTTCTCCCCAAAGAATAAGCTACTCTTTTTAGCTTTTCAGGACCAGTTTGATTTGCATCTATCTACTTCCTGTTATCTCCTAAGCACAAAAATAGATTCCCCAGAAATATCCCTCTCCTTTTTCTTTTTTTATGCTTTTGCAAATGCTACCTGGACATCCTAGAATGCACACACCTAACCTAACCATAGAAAGCATGCCTTTCTATGTTTTACTTCTAATCAAGTTGCTGTATAATCTTAAGGTTTGGATTAATCCTACTTCCTTTCTTAAAGCCTGCTCTGATATGGAACACTCCCCCAAACTTCTTGACAACCTTGCCTTTAAATCCTTGATAAACCACTAAGCTTTTGCAGTCCCACTCCTTTTGCTCCCACTGTTACAGGTTTGAGTTCCTAAACAAATTTCTTTAGCTCAATTCTTGATTCCTTGACTGTACAGAATAGGGTGCCATGTTATTCACATAAAGTGTGTTTTCAAATATATGGTACGAAATGTGTCTTTCCAATAAAAATCACTCCTGGTTCCCCTGATGCCTGCTGTCCTTTTGGTCACTTTTAGAAAGCAAAGCAAGTTAAAAGGGGGGGGGGGGAGCAAAGCACCTGTTTAATATGTCATAATTATCTACCCGATAAAATCTAAAGCATTGGTATCCTCTCATTGGGCGTCCCTGGTAGCTCAGTTGGTACAGAATCTGCCTGCAATGCAGGAAACCTGGGTTTGATCCCTGGGTCAGGAAGATACCCTGGACGAGGGCATGGCAACCCACTCCAGTATTCTTGCCTGGAGAAGTCCATGGACAGAGGAGTCTAGTGGGCTATAGTCCATGGGGTCTCAAAACGTTGGACAAGACCAACTAACACGTTCAACTAACACTTGCACTTTCTTCCTCTCCTTACTAAACAAAATAAATAAATTCCAACAAAGGGAAATATTAGTGTTTCTTATTTGTCTCAGAAAGACAAATAGTTTGCTTTCCTATGCATAGTAGATTCATATATAACAATTTGCTGACAGAAATTATTCCTGGTGAAATTTAAACCTGGCATCGTTCCCCATGCTTTTATAGTATTCTAACGATCCATCTGAATGCTTTATGTAAACCTAGAGCTAGCAACAGAGTCTCTGCTGGGTCCTCCCTTTGACTCGCCGGCCTAGTGTTTACCCCCAGTTCCTGTTGTCAGTCACAGTGGCTCTTTTTCTTGTTGTTGTTATTGCTTTAATTTATTTTAATTGGAGAATAATTGCTTTACAATATTATGTTGGCTTCTGCCATATGGCAACATGAATCAGCCACAAGTACACATGTGTCTCCTCCCTCCAGAACCTACCTCTCACTCCATACCCCCTCACACTCCTCTAGGTGTCACAGAGCGCCAAGTCGAGCTCCCTGTGTTATAAAGCAACTTCCCATTAGCTATCTGTTTTATATATGATAATGTATATGTTTTATTGCTACTCTCTCAATCGTGCCACCCTCTCCTTCCCCTAGTGTGTCCCAAATCTGTTCTGTATATCTGTGTCTCTATTCCTGCCCTACAAATATCTTGAATCAATGTCTGTGATACACAGAATTGAAGGTGACTCAGAAACTTTAAATTTCAGGGAAATGGGAGTCACCTTGCCAGGTTACTATGAGGCCAACACCAGCATGGCTCCTTCCCAAAGTTTTAAAGTAGGGGAATAAGGAAGACCACCTTGCCTCGCTCTTTCTTTCAATTTCTACAATGTATCTTACTCTCTGAGTCCTATTCAGGAAAAGAGGAAACCTTGAAATCCCCTTGAAAGACATTGTACCCTATCTAAAACTGTCATAAGACATTTGATCCACACAAAAATATCCTTAAAATTGGTCCTGTCCAACATATCCATAAGAAATGTGGTCCAGGCCAAAAGATCTTTGAAATTTGGTCCTATTCAAAACATCCATGAGCATATTTGGTCTATCTCAAACGGTTTTCAATACAGTTCAGTCTCTCAGTCATGTCCGACTCTTTGTGACCCCATGGACTGCAGCACGCCAGGCTTCCCTGTTCATCACCCACCCCCAGAGCCTGCTCAAACTCATGTCCATCATGTCAGTGATGCCATCCAACCATCTAATCTTTCCCAAATGGTTTTAGGAAAAAACAAATATCAAAGACCTTTTGATATGGGCCAAATGTCACATGGACACTTTATATAGAACCAAATATCTGCCAACCTTGATATTCTACTTCTGATTTTCATTTTCTTCTTCCTATTCCCTGGACATGAAAACGGGATAATCTTTTTTTCCCCCTGATATCCTTCTTCTTCCTGATTTAAACAGAAGACTGGGCACTTTAAGAACTGGAGTCCCCATGTTTTGGCCCTTGGCATGTTAAAAGGGACAGCACATCCTCCCTACACAGAAAGTCAACCTTTCATCACTATTATCTTACAAAGAAGCTAAGTCTCACTCTTCTGTTCTAAACCAGATTTTGCAGAGCTAATTAAAACCCATCACTTTAACATTTGAAAATCAAATATCTGGATTGATGATACATGAATTAGACAAAATATCTCTTTTTTATAAATGATAGAAAAAAATCTTCACAAATGTACTTCTGGGTGAAGACACTGGTTTTCAAATTAAATCCTAATGGTGTATAGCCACAAAATTATATCTTACATTTTTAGTCATATGTCATATGTGTGAATATAAAAATACAAAGCTTAAGCTTCAATGTTCAATGCAGTTACCCTACATATGTTAAAAGAAGTTAAAAATACCAGCTTCCTATATATCATCATTTTAACTGTTGTTACTGTTAATTACTTGTCTATTGCACCCTGCAATTATTCACTCAGAACAATGACATTAATAATATGCTGCTGGAATTTTAGGAAATGAAAGCAGTCTACTGACTCTTTCATTATTATTTCCTTTCCTTTTAATTCAAAGCTCATTCATTCAGCATTTATTAAGAACCTACTTTGAATCAAACCCATCACGGGGTGAAGCAATAGAGACAAAAGATAACAAATACAAATTCTCTACCAGACGCGTTCACATATTTATTGTTTTTGCTACAATCCTCCTTACTTTTACTTAATTTCACAATATAACAGCTTCTCAAATATATAGCTGGTATTTCTCTATATGAGTACAAATGAAGAGCAGAGTCTAATAGAAGTCATTACCCAAAGAGAGTAATGCTCCACACTTTATTCATAAGTTCCATTGTTCATTCAAATTTTTATGTGTTCATTTGTTCATTCATTCATTCAGAAAATGCTGTTAGGCAGTAACTGGGTTAACTGCCACAGTTGACTTCTGGGCACACGCCATCTATGTTGGCCTTCAAAGTAATGTCAGTCTACTGATTGAGTGTACATGCTAGCCCCATAGTAAAGGAGTATGAATATGATGCAAGGAAGGAGGGGTGGTTAGGGTAAGGTAGGAATCCTTCACAGTGGAATGGATAATAAGAATTGATGTTGAAGGGATAGAAGACCATAAAACATTGAAGTGGGGAAGGGCAGTCTTATTCAAGTGAAATGTATATACACAGAGGCATAGAGGCTGAGAAAATATAACTTTTTTTAAGCCTGAAATATAGAGTATGTCAAAGAGCCTAGTGCAATTTTGTTGAGCATAAAAATGTGCCCAATGAAAGTATGGTATTTCCTAGCCTTCTCTTTGCAAATAAGGGTGAAAAATGGCAGTGCAGTCCAGGTCTGGTTAATGAGTGAGTTAAAAGTATTCCTTGTGAAGCAAGGCTCCAGGTAAACCCCTTAAAGGCAGAGCAGACTCAGCTGGGATGAGCCTTTTGCCCTTTCCCCTTCCTATTCTCCCTGCCGGGAATGCAAACATGATGCCCAGAGGAAGGACGATGCCCTGTGACCACAAGGCAACAAGCAAGTGCTGAGGATGGCTGAGCAGAAAGACACAGCCCTGAGACAAGAGAGGACAGCTCTGTGGACCATGCACAGTCTGTCACAGGCTTCTCACCACCAGAGGGGAAACGCCTTAGGTAATTACAGTTACACCACTGGTTTTCAGATTTATTTTACTTGGGCAAATTGATGGTGTGAACCTGGGTGAACTAAATGAAGCCAATCAAAAGGAGCCCTGCACAGCTATAGAGTATGAACTGTGTTTGGCAGAGATTCTTTTTTTTTTTTTTAATTTAAGAGAAGATCAGTTTATTAAAGGACCATAACCTCTTCAACTCACAACTGGAAAACCATTAGGAAACTAGGTAGTTCGTGAGGGCCGTGCAGAAATGCCAACACATAGCATTTTTCCTCTTCCTGCTTCTAAATGCCAACCAATAAGTTATTTACCTGAACTCTTTGTGTTATTTTTTTGGTAGAGGTTCTTAAATTCCAGTCAATTTGAGAATCACTGACAGTGTCTAATAAACACGCATATTTCTGAGCTACACCCGCACAAATTCGGAGTCCAGCTGTCTAGGTGGCAGACAGGAATTTCAACTTTAGTTTCTGATGCTGGTTCTAAGGCCACATTTAAACAAACAGAGCAAATCCCACAAATGACAAAAGAAATAAAAATCCTCCCAAATGTGTGGAAGTGGAGCAATTCATATATTTGAGGCACAAGGAAGCCTTTTTGTCTTTCTCTTCCTTTCCATTTTCCTACTACTCATGGGGAGACAGAACTGCTACCTGCAGTTAACAAAATCCATATCTATGACATCTATGTTCAGGCATAAAATTGATGAAGAAGGATTTTGTTTCATTTGGCAAACCCTTAACTGGTGCTTAATATACCATAGGTACTCTTCTTAGAACTTAAGAAGTACTAACTCATTTAATTTTTATAAAATTCTATGTGGTAGGAGCTACTATCGGGCTTCCCTGGTAGCTCAGCTGGTAAAGAATCCACCTGTGATGCAGGAGACACTGGTTCGATTCCTGGGTTGGGAAGATCCCCTGGAGAAGGGATAGGCTACCCACTCCAGTATTCTTGGGCTTCCATGGTGGTTAAGATGGTAAAGACACCTCCTGCAATGCAGGAGACATGGGTTTGATCCCTGGGTTGAGAAGATCCCCTGGAGGAGGGTATGGCAACCCACTCCAGAATTCCTGCCTGAAGAATCCCCATGGACAGAGGAGCCTGGCAGGCTAGAGTCCATGGGGTCACAAAGAGTCAGACACAACTGAGTGACTAAGAACAGCACAGCACAGGAACTGCTATTATTCCAGCTCATAGATGTGAAAACTGAGCTACACTGATGGTAAACAATTAGGTCACACAGCTATTAAGTGACTATGCTGCATTTCTAATCCTTGACCATCACAGACTTACTATTTGCAGTTCCAACTACTTATCAGAGGCCACAGAATTTCCATGATTTATTCAATTATAATGAGACTGAAGACATTACCACCATATGGCTCTTCTGAGACATAAACATCTGGAGAAACAAAGATCTTGTAATGAAAGCATCTAGCATAAATTTGTATCTCATGGGCTGTGATGTTGCTTTGGATAAGCAGGTTAATTTGTTAGTCTAGCTAATCCTCAAACATCTGTTTCTTAGTTTCTGAATTTCTAGGTTTTATGAATTTGCAAATACTCAAAGATCTGGAGCTGTAACCAAAGTAAATATTATGGGTTTACAATAGCATTTCCCCAAATATTTTTTTTCTCTTGAATATTTGTTTCCCAAGATGCTGGGCAACAGACTTCTTATTTAAATAAATTTGGGAAATATTAGCCTGTGCAGTCTTTTTTTATTGGAGTATAATTGTTTTACAATGTTGTGTTTTTATTGTACAGTGAAGTGAATCAGTTATATGTATACATATATCCCCTCCCTCTTGGACCTCCTTCCAATCCACCCCCATCCCACACATCTAGGTCATCATAGAGCACCAAGTTGATTTTGCTATGCTTTATAGCAGGCTCCCAACTAGCCATCTGTTTACCATATGGAAGTGCATATATGTCAATCCGAACCTCCCAATTCATCCCACCTTGCCATTTCCCATCTGTGTCTACATGTCCCTTATCTACATCTGCATCTCCATCCTTGCTCTGGAAATAGGTTCATCTGTACCATTTTTCAAGATTGCACATATATGCATTAACATACGGGATTCCCTGGTAGCTCAGCTGGTAAAGAATTCGCCTGCAATGCAGGAGACCCCGGTTCAATTTCTGGGTCACGAAGATCCCCCTGGAGAAGGGATAGGCTACCCACTCCAATATCCTTGGGATTCCCTGGTGGCTCAGCTGGTAAAGAATTCACCTGCAATGCAGGAGACCTGGTTTTGATCCTTGGATTAGGAAGATGCCCTGGAGAAGGGAACAGCCACCCACTCTAGTATTCTGGCCTGGAGAAGTCCATGGGGTCGCAAAGTCCATGGACCGTATAGTCCGTGGGGTTGCAAAGATACACGAGAAAACCATAATTCAAAAGGACACATGCACCTCAATGTTTACTGCAGCATTATTTTCAATAGTCAGGGCATGAAAACAACCTAAATGTCCAACAACCCATGAATGGATAAAGAAGATGAGGTACATATATACAATGGAATATACAAAGTCTTTACCACAGGAATTATCAGAACCTTAATATGAAAAATCCCACTGTAAATCTGCAAGAGAGAAATACCGTATATAGCATTTACCCAAACTGACCACAGAGGCCTTTTTCCCCCTGGGTTTTAGTGATAGTGTTGTTCCATAGAACACAGTTCTGAAAATGATTCTTACTGTATATGAAAAGTGAATATTTTTATCTTGTTCAGATAGAAGTAACATTTTTGACAGAACTATTCATAAAAGATTTTTTGCAAGCTGTGGGTATGTGTGATCATGTAGATCACAGAGTAGAATAAGAATAAAAAGAGAGAATGAAACCTGTCAAATATAACTTTCTTTCCTTACCAGTACAATAAAACCTGTTTAATTTCTAAATACTCATATTAGTTTCTAAATTCTTTATAATCTATTTTAACATTTTGCTCTATAATTTTTCTATTCCGGCCTTTGAAGAGTTCTGTTGTTTTCCCTTTTCTAGTGTTTTATATATTTCCCTGCTTCTTTTTCTTTCTCTAATCATAAACCTGTAACTATGAAACATAGAAATGATAGATTCATCACCTTCATCCAGCCAGTAGAAATCTTTTTTCATTATCTGAAGTAAGTACTCTGGAGAAGCAATATTTATGTATACAGAATAAAAATCAAATCATATTTTTCTTAATGAGCCAAATAAGCTGAGAAATGCTTCTTAAGGAGAAACTGTATGGTAAATAGTAAATAAATATGCCTCAACTTCTATGCTAAGGAAATGCTCCCATTAAAGTTGGTGTTTTACTATTTTGGTTTCATCAAACATGAAACACAATTTTAATAATTTGATTCTATGAACTCAAGTCTCTGAAAGGATTTCTGGATTTAAGAAGAGGTGCTATAAAGTGTTCATTTTGGATATTTTTCAATCAAATATTTCTGATTTCTTTCTTTAAAAAAACATGTCATTTAAAGGTAGTAAAGGACGGATTAAGTCAACCTGTTCAGTCTGGCTCATCTGTGAACTTACCATCAAATCATTTACTTCTCACATAGTCTGATTAAAAATATTTCTCAACTGAATTCAGATTTCCTCTTTTCTTTGGAGTAATCTTGCCTGGAAAATTTCCATGGACTGAGGAGCTTGGTAGGCTACAGTCCATGGGGTCGCAAAGAGTCGGGCACGACTGAGCACCTTCACTTCAGTTCACTTTGGGTAATATGCTTTTTAGGGAATGAATATTCCCTAAAATATTTTAGTGTATTATTCTCATGTTACTCTTCTCTGTGTATGAGAGAGTATGTATGTATGTGTTCTTTCTTCCATTTTTATTATTAAAAGTCAGGGCATTTTTTTAATATGTGAGATATGTGTCCATTATTTTATTTTTTAAGAAAGGAGATGGCTATATATTATTAATATTAATTACTACTGTTCTTCACTCATTTTCAAAGATATTATGTAAAGAGGATACAAAGATGAATTAAAACACTCCAATTTACCCAAGGAAGTGTTCTATCTTTTGCATAGATAAGCAATCAGAGAATTAAAAGTCCTATCAATGAAATTATAAGGTGCCCTGTAATAAAGCAGAGTCCTTACTTCTCCAATCTCCTTGAACAAATACTCCCAATCCTCTGTTTTATGATGGAAGAAGACTAAATGAAATCTCGATTTTGGCATATTCTTCATGTTTTCTGTTTTATTTCTGCCTCATACCTCTCTATAGATATCACCAAACTGCAGTTTCCTAAAAAAAAAATGGTCATCTCATACAAATAATTAATCTACCGAAGTTTGTTGGTGCTCTATTGGAAATGTATCCGAGACCAGTAAGATGAGTTAGAGCATAATGCTAAAAGACCAAAATCTTATAACCCCAACCAATCAAAGAACAACATCTGAAATAACAACTATGTACTTGTCATGATAGAATCAGTAATTAATGATCTAGGCTAATTTTTCACTGAGATTAATTAGTTACCATTTTGCTTGACCTTAGCTTGGACTTCCAATGAGAGCCAATTGCCTCATAAGTGCACACTCAGAGAAATACAGGGCAAATTGCTGTTTTTACCTGGATTTTTTTAAAGTTTAGATTCAGAATTTGTACTTTAGTCTTAAATCTACATACTTAATTATTATGATCACAGTTAATAACTAGAGCTTTGCCTTACAATATAATGGACAACTATTTTTGCACTCAAAATGTGGTTAAGTACAAAGTAAGATTTTGTAAATGTAAAGTATATACTAGATTTAGAAGACAATACAAAAAAGAACGTAAACATCCTAACTTTTTATTTGGTTAAATACTGGCATAATAGTATTTTTGATATATTGGGTCATAAATAAAATATACTGTTAAGATTAATGACTGTTATCTTTCTCTTTTAATTTTTGTTTTGTTTCTGTTTTACTGTTTTAATGAAGCTACCAGAAAATTTTAAGTGCTTATGTGACTTGTATCATGGCTCATATTATATTTCACTAATGAAAAAGCAAGAGAGTTCCAGAAAAACATCTATTTCTGCTTTATTGACTATGCCGAAGCCTTTGACTGTGTGGATCACAATAAACTGTGGGAAAGAGATGGGAATACCAGACCACCTGACCTGCCTCTTGAGAAATCTGTATGCAGGTCAGGAAGCAACAGTTAGAACTGGACATAGAACAACAGACTGGTTCCAAATAGGAAAAGGGGTACATCAAGGCTGTATATTGTCACCCTGCTTATTTAACTTATATGCAGAGTACATCACGAGAAATGCTGGGCTGGATGAAGCACAAGCTGGAATCAAGATTTCTGGGAGAAATATCAATAACCTCAGATAGGCAGATGACACCACCCTTATGGCAGAAAGTGAAGAACTAAAGAGCCTCTTGATAAAAGTGAAAGAGGAGAATGAAAAAGTTGGCTTAAAGTTCAACATTCAGAAAACTAAGATCATGGCATCTGGTCCCATCACTTCATGGGAAATAGATGGGGAAACAGTTGAAATAGTGTCAGACTTTATTTTTGGGGGCTCCAAAATCACTGCAGATGGTGATTGCGGCCATGAAATTAAAAGACACTTACTCCTTGGAAGGAAAGTTATGACCAACCTAGACAGCATATTAAAAAGCAGAGACATTACTTTGCCAACAAAGGTCCATCTACTCAAGGCTATGGTTTTTCCAGTTTTCATGCATGGATGTGAGAGTTGGGCTATAAAGAAAGCTGAGCACCGAAGAATTGATGCTTTTGAACTGTGGTGTTAGAGAAGACTCTTGAGAGTCCTTTGGACTGCAAGGAGATCCAACCAGTCCATCTTAAAGGAGATCAGTCCTGGGTGTTCATTGGAAGAACTGATGTTAAAGCTGAAACTCCAATACTTTGGCCACCTGAAGCAAAGAGCTGACTCATTTGAAAAGACCCTGATGCTGGGAAAAAGACTGAAGGTGAGAGAAGGGGACAACAGAGGATGAGATGGTTGGATGGCATCATTGATTCAATGGACATGGGTTTGGGTAAACTCCCAAAAGTTGGTTATGGACAGGGAGGCCTGGCGTGCTGCAGTACATGGGGTCACAAAGAGTCAGACACGACTGAGCAACTGAACTGAACTGAATACATTTAACTTCCAAATGTAGAGCTGTATATTTCACCAGCAGTGTTCTAGAGTGTGCTTTGTTTATAAGGTATTTGAAATAGTACTATTAATTAATACTTATAAGAGGCTGAAAAGTATTGTATGATGAGTAACTTTAAAGAGACAGTAAAAACTGAGAAATTTAAATTACATTAGGCTAAAAGCCTTAATTTTTAATGAATTCACCAATTAACTTTGGATAGACGCTAAGAAAACTTTTTTTTTTGTTCAACCACAGTCTATTTGTTTACAAAATAAGGATTTTGCCTCTAATTAGAATATATAAGTATCAAGGCACACTTTTTCTATCCTTATATACACATCCAAATCTCTCAAATTACTGGACTATATCTGGGGATGTAAAAAATCTTCAGAGAAACATCTACCAATATCAAAACTGCTTTGAAAGTAATCAAATAAAGAACTGTATATACACTAACCAAACCACAAGGAAGGCTTCTGGTTGCTACATGACAGAATTACTACAATTATTTGTTTTTTACACCAAGAAAGTATTTTATACTCAGAAACAATTTTTAAAAATAGCAAATTGAGACACTTGATGTAAAATTCAATTAATGTAACAAGTTTCAAAAACCCAAACACACATAGGATTGTTTTAGGTGGTGAAGATGTCTAGTTATAGAAACAGAAAAATGATAATAAAGTGCAAGATATAAAGCAGTATTATAATATGATGCCATTTACTGATGAGCTGAGAAAAACAGAATCAACCTGAAGTTGTATCAGACCAGCAATGATTAACAATGGCTATCTCTGTATAGCAGAATTACAGTTCAAGCAATTTTTGTTTTATTTTGCTTTTGGTATTCTTTTTCATTGTTTAGCTGTATTTTCTAGTTTTTCAAAAGCATATATGTAATAAACATATGATTTAAAAAAATATGACCTGTAATAGGCCTTACAAGAAGAAAAGAACTAAGAGACTGTGAGGGGAGCCGTGTACATGGGTAATAAGAGGAGAACCAGGCATTGGTAAGGGGAACCTGAGGAAAAGAATGCTGTCATGGCAGCCATGGAATCCCCTGACATTTGGAGCCAAGTAGCCCTGTGTTCAAATATAAACCCTAAACTCTGATCATGGACAAGGTGCTTAACATCTCCAAGGCTGTCTGATCACAAATCTTAGCTTGAAGGCATGTTGTGAAAATTACACAACATGGTTATGAAAAACAAGTAAGATCATGCTCCTCATTAGAGTCAATGGAAAGAAATGATGAGGAGGCTAATGTAACCTATAGTGTGATGGATATTTTACTCTTCATCAAGGCCAGTGCCTTCCTGCGCTCAGTCTGAAGTTCCTGCCACCACTGCATAGCTGGGGCTGGAAGGAGCAATGGAAAAATCAAGAGGATACACCCTTCAACTCTAGATTCCCGTCCAAATGCAAAACTCCAGCTAAGTGTCTAAGAGTAATCCCTATCTTTTACTCCCTGTTTACGAGAACTGTTTCTCCCTTTATTTTAGGAAACAACTCATCTAACTATTGAATATACACTGGTTTAATGCCTGCTATTTTTATGGTGGGTCAGAAATGAACTCACAGTATGACAGAGGCCAACACAATATTGTGAAGTAAATAATTCTTCAATTAAAATTAAATAAATTTATTTTTTAAAAAAGAAGTGAACTGATGGAGTCAATGGACACATTGACATTCTGAGTCCAGAGCAGGAGTGGACAGCTTGATGGGCAGGGAGCAAAATCTGAAGGTGTTCAAAATATCTTAGATGATTCTAAAAGAGAATTATTAATAGTAAGGAGAAGGTAGGTCATTTGCCCCTGGAATTTTTCTCAAACCTAAATATTTATACACCCAAAAAAGAGAAAAATTTATGATTCCATGATTATGTTGGTATGCGATTAAGGTTTTTAGACTTTACAAAGTTTTTATTCATTACCTATATATATGCTTAAAATGTTTTAGTCATGTTATTGCTTTTTGGTGTGTTTCTCTTTCATGGTGTGGTATGCCTTTGCAAGTTTCCTTTCACATGCTTTCACAGCTGGTCAACTCCATCTGCTTTACAGGCTTTTTACCAGATTAATGTCTTTAGTCTGATTATGGTCAAATTTTGCAAATCTAGAAGGCATTTTTCCTTTTTAAAATATCTTTTCATATCCTTCTGATGTAGACCTAATTTCTTGATGCTAAACAAGCAATCTCATTTCCCTTACTTCCAAGTGCTCAAGGGACCAAGCCTGTAATACTGATTATTGATAAATTATTGAAGAACAAAGGATGGTCTGACTTTCACCTACTGTGCCATTGACTTTAAAGTTCAGATGCAAAGATGATTTATCTTTAATTTAGAATGTTCATATTTATAAACTAGGTTATGATGTTTTTTCCTTAGATGTGAATATGTAAGTAACAGAAATTAATATATTTATAAACAGTTTAATAAACTTATCCACTTTTAACATTTGGAGTCTTAGACTTTATTTTTGAAGTATAAAATCTACCCCTTTAGAGTGAGGGCAGAGAGGAGAGTTTAATTTAGTAGTAAAATGCCAAAACATTATATAAAAATCAAATTAGAGATAGAAAGATTTTCTAACCTCTCAACAGCAAGTAGAACCTCACCCTGAAGAAACCATGGCAGATTTGTATGACAAGTCTACAATTAAGAAGGAAGAAATAGTAAATTCTGCCCTAGTTCACACACACACACGCACACACACACACACACATATTTCCTGTGCTTCCTCTGTCTTTTAAATGATTCAAATTTTCAAAAGGAAATGAAATGACAGAAATGATGAATATAAAGTGATAAAGCATATTTTCTTCAAAGGTACTAATAAAAGATATGACAATAATTTCATTACTTAAACTCATAAAAGGCCATAACTTTAAATACAGTTAAATTAGTGACTGTTCATTTAACAGCCCAAAGAGATATTTGATTTAAGGAAGGAATTACCAGATCTTTTCTTTATTATCCACCCCCTTCCTACCCCAGAGAGTCTGGGCACTCTGAAGTCCCTGAAACATGTCATCATTGATACAAACAAGCCCCTCCTCACTTTTAGCCCCCGACCCTTTCTCTTCTAATCTCAGTATGTTTTCCTTCTTTCTTATTGCATGCATGTTTGGTCTCTAAGTTGTGTCTTTTTGTGACCTCATGGACTGCAGCTTGCCAGGCAATTTCCCAGGCAAGAATACTAGAGTGGGTTGCCAATTCCTTCTCCAGGCGATCTTCCTGACTCAGGGATTGGACCCCTCATTCTTATTGGCTTCACCCTACTGTATCTGATATATGAACTTGGAGATACATGTATTATTGAAAAACATACAGTCTATGAAAGTTTTGATGTTACAGATGTTCTTTCTTCCTTAATCAATACTGTGTGTCCTAGATTTCCTCATGTGTGGTAGACTAAATACAGCAATAAGCTCTTGGACATTCCTCCCATCCGGAGAGGAGGTCATGTCCTAACTCTGAATCTGGTGAGCTCTGTGAATGCTCTGGCTAATAACCTATGGCACAACTGACCCTGTCTCAGCTTCAGAGCCCAGGCCTTAAGAGACTGACCACTTCTACTTCCTGCCTCTTAGGATACGAACCCTGAGATACCATGTAAGAAGTCCACTGCCTTGAGACCACCACGCTGGATAAGCCACATGCAGGCTCTCCAGTTGACAATCCCAGTCGAGACCAGTCTTCCAGGCATCTTTACCAAGTACCAGGCATCAGGCATGTGAGTAAGTAATCTTGGGTGCTGAAAACCATCCCTTCCTTCTCCTCAATATCAGTTGGTCACCCCAGCCTAATGCCTTGTAAAGTAGAAGAATCAACCAGTTGAGTCCTGCCTAAGTTCCTAACCCACAAAACTGTAAGATAATATTATAAATGGTTGTTTTAAGTCACTACATTTGGGATAGTTTGTTACTCAGCAACAGATAATCATAACAACATGCTTCTACAAGTACTACTACTTACTAATTTCTGATTGCTATGTAATGTAGTTTTATGTCTACCTTTATTTAGGAGTTCTTTCTAATTTGCATCAATATAGGTATTACAATATACCTATTTTTTTTTTACTCTGTATTTTTTTTTTTTACTCTGCCCTCTTTTTAAGATCCATCTATATTGCTCTCTGAAAACCTAGTTCTTGGCTTTCATGTGCTAAAATTGTAGCCGTCACATAAACTTCCATCTCTTTAGGACCCATAAACAATACTCTGATACATATACTAATACATGCTTATCTGTCAACCAATGTGATAATTTCCCTGGCATATATTCCAAGGAGTAGGATTGCCAGATGACAAGGTATATACACATCTAATACTACTCAATACTGCTACAGAGCTCTTCACTCTTCATTATGATACCATAAGTTTATACTTCTCATGAAAGAAAAGTGTTAGTCACTCAGTCGTGTCCAACCCTTTGCTACCCAATGGACTGTAGCCTGCCAGTCTCCTCTGTCCATGGAGATTCTCCAGGCAAGAATACTGGAGTGGGTTGCCATGCCCTTCTCCAGGGGATCTTCCTGACGCAGGTATCCAGCCCAGGTCTCCTGCATTGCAAGCAGATTCTTCACCTTCTGAGCCACCAAGAAAGACCTAATATTTCTCAAATGTACTGTTATATCAAGGGTTGCTACACTTCTTCCATCTAATTTTGTGTTTTTCATTTACATTTCTTTTCTCCTTTTCTGTCTTCTACTGGATAGATTAATTTTTCTTCTGCTCATCTCAACATTTTATACTATTTGGTATTCTATGGGCAATTAACATATTAGTTGGGATTCAGTTACAAAGAACAAAATCCTCTTTAGCTAGTTTTAGCAGGGAAGTATTCTAGAGTTTTAATCCTTTATGGACTCACTAGGAGAGCTGAAAAAACACAAACTTTGTAAGTTTTAGAAACAATTCAGGGAAATTCTCAGTCATTATTTTTTCAAATATTTTTTCCCTTCTAGTTACACTTCTTTCTTCTTCTGTGACTCCTGATATTCAACTACTGATTTATCTCTTGAGTTTTATATTTTCTATTTCTCTCATTTCTTAATGTCATTTGGATAGTTTCTTCCATTAGTTCTTGCACCCTACCTATACATTCATTTTCAGCTATATATTTTTGATATACATTCTACATATGGAATTCTGGCTATCATATTTTTCAGAACCATATTTTCACCTTTAATTAAAAGAACCATATTACCAATATCTGGCCTTACTCCTTTGAGGATATTAAAGCCTATTTTAAATCCTGTTCTCTCTGATCTATTAATCATTTATTTTCTGGCATGAGCTTTTTGGTTTGTTGATTTTCTTTTCTGCTGCATGCCTCAGATTCTCCTTTTTCTTTCCTGTGTGCTTGTATTTCACTAGGCATAGGAACTTACAATACCAAGTGTGGTATGTAGTCTAAGAGATGATTGCCAGTGTTCCCTGCTTCGAGTGTTCTTATACTGTGAAATTTCCTCCTCAAGTGTGGGCTGGACCTAGCAACTCACACCTAATGAGAATATGGCATGGAATGTCATTTTAAAGATCAAATTGGAAAAACACTCAGGTTCTATCCTCTCCTGCTCTCTTACTTTCTTACTCTGATGAAAGTCACACATCCAGTGATGAGCTGCGATAGAGAAGCCATAGAGCAAGAACAGCAGGAGGCCTCTGGCCAATGGTTCATGAGACACTAAATTCTGCCAACAAACGCAAAAGGAAGTCAGTTGGGAAGGAGGTGTTTCCCCAGCGGAACCTTGAGATAAGACCATAGCCCCTGGACTTTCCCCATGGTCCAGTGGTTAAGTCTCTGTGCTTCCAGGGCAAGGGGGCAAGAGTTTAATCCCTAGTCAGGAAGTTTCACATGCCATGCAGTGCAGCCAAAGGAAAAAAAAACAAACAAACATAAACCAAAGTCCTAGTTGACAATTTGAATCCTCATGAGAAGTCTTGAGGTAGAGGCATCCCAGCTAAGCCACACTCAAATTGACAACCCACAGAAATTGATAAAAGTATATTGTTTTAAGCCACTAAGTATTGGAGTTATTAAATAACTATTTGGAGAAGGGAATGGCAATCCACTCCAGTATCCCTGCCTGGAGAATCTCGTGGACAGAGGAGCCTGGTGGGCTACAGTCCATGGGGTCAGAAAGAGCCAGACACGACTGAGTGACTAACATGCACACAAACACACAAATAACTATTAGAGCAGGAAAAGAATACCTTGCAAAATGGTAAAAACATGGGCCCCAATTCCCATTGGGCTGAAGAGGAACATGGTTCAAGAGAGACAGTCTCTGACATTAAAATATGGGCTCAACTCTCCACCTTACCATTCCTCTATCAAGCTGGTTTTCTCTTTAGGGACCCAGTCAGCAATTATGCCAGAATGCTTTCCCTTCCCCACTCCTCTTCAGATGCAATCACCTAACCCCTGGAGTATGGGAAACACTCAAGCACCTGTTATTTTTTAAATTAATGTATTAGTCTTTTGATTATTTTATTCATTTTTAGTTTTTGACTGGGCCACATGGCAAGTGGAAACTTAGTTCCCCAACCAGATATTGAACCTATGCTCCCTGCATTGGAAGCGTGGAGTCTCAACTACTGGATCACCAGGGAAGTCCCAGAGCACCTGTAATTCATCCCAACCTCTCCTTCTTTTGCTTTCTCACTCACATGACAGAAGCGCAGGCACTGACACACCCAAGGAAATGTGGGCAGAGAAATCTACTTTTTTTCTTACACTGGAATCAAAGTTTGACCTGTGTATAGTACCCAAGTAATTTTTCTTCAGTATTTCAAAGATGTTGTTTGCTGGCATCCTACCTCACAGCCAAGAAGTCAGATATCACTTTAGTTCTTTCTTCAGAATCATGGGGATATCTTTGTTATATCTTTTATTGTTTTGTTTTCTACCTTTTCCATTCTCTCCTTTAGAAACGCTGATAGGGCAAAAATGGACTTTTCTAGACCTATTCTTCATGCTCCTTAAACCACACAGACAGTATTATGTCAGAATCGTTGCTTATGTGAAAAAGTCATAATGAATTGCTATAAACTGTAAGGCGATATTTAGGCAGTAACTAATAAAATATAAAATAAGTTTACAGTTAGATCAAGAAATCACCAAAAGAATTAGTATATAAGAATACAGGTATAAATACTGAAGCTTTTTTTTTTGCAATAAGAAAACATAAGCTTGCATGTTTGAAAAATATTATGGCATATGCATTCTATAGAATAGTATGAAACTATTTATAAATTAGATTTAAATATTAATTAAAATATTTTCTTTAATATCTGTGAGTGTATCCAGTGATAATGTTATGACTTTCATTGTTTTTAAGAGAAAACATTAAAGAAAAAAGGAAAGAATGAAGGCAAGAAAAAAGGGAGATTGTTGAAGATAAAGATTAACTCACAAATCATACCAGAGTTTGAATATCTGGTGCTCTTACATCCCACTCTTGAAGGCACCCAGCATTTGCAAAGTTTCAGACTGTTTTGATAGAACGACACAGATGGGAAAAATAAACCCCTCCCAAATATTTATCAGCAATCCTATTTCTATAATCTCCTCCAACAACGTATTCAACAGGTAATTATTTCCCTAAATTAGCAGTCCCTATTTTTCTAACAGCCAAGTCTAGGAATAAGTGCAAAAACAGTAATACTTAGGTTTTTAAGAAGTAACAAGTTTAAAGTAATATTTAAATTTTATTATATTCCATGGTGACTTATTTTCAGTGCCATTTTCTATGACAACTTGCCAAAGTAGGCTCTGATAATCCTTTAAGTTGGGGCTTAAAATGAGTCTAACAAAAGAAAAATAAGACTTAACTTCAGAATGCTAACTCACTGATAGGAGCTAGGAAAGAGAAGTTTCTCATAAAAGGCATAAGAATGGAGTTTCAGGAACTCTTCAAACCATAAAATAATATTTTTAAGTCTTTAGAACTTTTTATATTAATTCAGACATAGTCAACATTCTGATATCAAAAATAGGATGAGGAAAAATAATCAAGTCCAGGATTGTACAAATGCAGAAGGGACAGGATGAAGGGGGTTCCTAAAATGGCAATGTTAGTAGTAAAGTATGGGGGAAAATTAATTTGAACAGGAACATTCCACTTACAAAAATGACCTATGGGGAAACAATCCTCCTACTTAAAAATGAATTGAGGTAAGGCTCTGGAAGTACTGCCATCTACCCTGGCATTCAAGTCCATGGCAATATTTATTTCATCTGTTGGATACTTGGACTAAATGGAATTCACAAGATTGTTGAACTGTAGCCATATATCTAAACAAACAACTGGTACCTTGGCAGGAGGATACAAACATTAAAACATTTTACATCCATCTTATTTGGGAGTTCCACCAAGACAAGAAGAAGTTCAGTTTACATAATACCAAAAGCTCAGTAAGAATCCTTTGATAATAACCACGTTTATAATAGCTGATATACCCTTATTTCTACCTTCCTTAATTTTCAGCTGTGAAGGAAAAACCAAAAATTATATTTTTCTAGAATCCATTTTTCCTGAAGGCATAAACTGTCAAAACTCAGAAGAGGAAAAAACACAGTAAAATTAAATTACTAAGATCAGGTCTCTATTCAGCATATTGCAAAAGAAGAATCTTGAACATTGGAAACACACCACTAGAAATCCAGTATAAGAAAGATATCTCATGCAGCACTGAACTGGGACATAATTGTCAGTGGACTGATTATTAAAATTGGTTTCATCCTCGGGTGTTAAGACTGTAGTATAACTAATCATAGGAAAAGTCTGCAGATTGCTGGACTTAAGCCATCATTCTGAAGGGCAATATTCCAGCTGTGAAATATATAATAAAGAAGACTAGAGCTCGATTTTGGAAAGGGACATCTGGGGAGCTAAGTTGTAGGATGAGGTTTTGAGGAAATACTTTTTCCTCAAGAGACAATATGGTAAGTATAGAAGTTTAATTTTACAGGTCCCATCAAAAGGACTGGGATCTTAATAAGGTTTGTGCCAGTGAGTGGAGAAAGCAACATTAATTTCTTTTTCTCATCGAGAGAAAAACAGAAGAGTCCAGGAAGCCAGAGCATCCCTGCCTAGACTCAGAAGGACCAGGGACTGATGGGAAAGGTGATAGATTCCTGATTCTAATGGATCTCTGGCATTTTCAGCAGACCTGATCTGTTTTGTGAATAGGAACCTAGCCTTCATCAATTTCCACCTGAACCACATAACGATAAGGAAAGTAAGGAGTCCTTTTTACAAGAGGATTCTCTTTTTATTTTGTCTGAAATGTAAGTGAATCCAATAAACCAACACAATTTTAATTATTATTAGCACTTTTCCTTCAGAAACAAATGCATCCATTGGCTTCCATAAGCAAAGCAAGTTTTCAGTGGGAACTTTCCTCTAAAATGATCAAATTATTCAATTATCTGTTAAATATTTATTAAATTCCTACCATGTCCCACCACTTCATAGCAAATAGGTAGGGAAAACAGTGGAAACAGCGACAGATTTTATTTCCTTGGGCTCCAAAATACTGTGGATGGTGACTGCAGCCACAAAATTAAAAGACACTTGTTTCTTAAAAGGAAAGTTATGACAAACCTAGACAGTGAATTAAAAAGCAGAGACATTACTTTGCCAACAAAGGTGCGCATAGTCAAAGGTTTTTCCAGTAGTCATGTATAGATGTGAGAGTATGACCATATAGAAGGCTGAGCACCAAAGAATTGATGCTTTTGAACTGTGGTGTTGGAGAAGACTCTTGAGAGTCCCTTGGACTGCAAAGAGATTCAACCAGTCCACCCTAAAGGAAATCAGTCCTGAATATTCTTTGGAAGGACTGATGCTAAAGCTGCAACTCCAATACTTTGGCCACCTGATGCAAAGAACTGACTCATGGGGAAAGACCATGATGCTGGGAAAGATTGAGGGCAGGAGGAGAAGGGGGTGATAGAGGATGAGATGGTTGGATGGCATTACTGACTCAATGGACATGAGTTTGAACAAACTCCAGGAGATGTGAAGATCAGGGAAACCTGGCATGCTGCAGCCCATGGGATCACAAAGAGTCGAACACAACCCACTGACTGAACAATAATCACCATGTGCCAGGCATTATGATTTCAGTAAAAATTGTCCTTAAGGATTCTGGGAATATTGTCCTCAGGACAGATGAGAAACTGGAGCAAGTTTCATCTTTGGGGGAAGTTGCAGATCCCTCTATGATATGAGAAAACCGATAGGTCCACTTTTCAGAACCATGCATATATGCTTTTAGTGAGTTGAATTGTGTTCCCCCAAATGACAGCTAAGTCCTAACTTCTAGTACCTGTGAATGTGACCATATTTGGAAACAGAGTCTTTGCTGATGTCATTAAGTACAGAATACCAATATAGGGTCATCCTGGATTTAGAGAAACAGAAAAGGAGAAGACACAGAAATACTGAAAACAACAGTGGAAGACAGAAGTAGAGTGTGGAAGTATGCTACCATAAGCTAAGAAATGCCCGGGATTACTGGAAGCCACCACATGCTAGGAGAGAGGTGGGGAATGGATTCTCTCTCAGAGCCCCCAGAATCAACCTTGCCAATACTTCAGTTTTAGACTACTGGCTCCTCACACTATGAGGGAATAGATTTCTATTGTTTTTAGCTGCTTTATTTGTGATACTTTGTTATAGCAGCCCTCAAAAATTAATATGATCCTCTTATAAACATTATTTCATTACAGTATTAATCCTATGCCTGGACTCCCGAAGGGTCCATGAAGCCTCAGTGAAGAACATCTAAATTAGAAAATGTCCAGGGAACTGTGACTGTGAGGGGACTGAGGGAAACTTACAACTGTATTATCTGTGATAAAAGTCAACCAGGAACATGTAGTCTGCAGAGGAGATGAGTGATGAGAAATGACTCTTGATGACTCTCCTTAAATATTAAAAAAACTGTCAAATCTATGAGGCCTCATAGATGGGTGTGCATACAATTCATCATCCAAAATGAGGCATTTCTGAGAGTTAAAAGGAAGAATATTACTAATTGTGCTGGGCCAACAGATTTATGTAAGCCAAGACTGCCCTGAGCCAAGTAGCGCATATGGTACCCCCTGCAAGTAAGATATAGCCAAGGTCAGAGTATGGGGTGGAGAAAGAGAGAGATATATAATTTAGCTCAAGACAAGGATGAATTTCTCAAGAAAGTAATCCAACCTCTTATTAGATTTGTTCTGTTAGAGACTAGGCAATCATTTGGCAAAGAAGTTTTTTTTTTTTTTTTTTTGGCAAAGAAGTTTAAAGGAGCAACATTTTGCTCTAAGGAGAGCTCTGAAGTTACTTTCAAGTTTTTGGCATTTTTTTTTCCCCCTGGCAGTGAAGCATGTGGGATTTCAGTCTTATTTCCCCAGCTAGGGGAAAGCTTCCCTGCAGTGAAAGCACTGAGTCTTAAGCACTGGACCACCAGGAAAGTCCCTGAAATTACTTTCTAGTCTGAAGTTATATGTTCTGAGGTCCTGGTCCAAATTTGAATTTTACCATTTTCAATACATACTCCTGGGATGACAACGTATCAAGAACTGATTTGGAATTCTGCCTGCTATTTTTCAGTTATAAGCAAATACATTTGACTACTTTGATCCAAAGTAATATTTATTTCAAAGGACAGTTGTGAGGATTAAATGAGAAAACACATGTAAAATTCAGCACAGTGTCTGACATATAATAGGTAATCAATAAATAACATTCCTTTTGCCTTAGCAAATTATAAATATCAAACTACATACATATATTTAACTATGTATGTATAATGAACATATTTGTTATTTAGTTAATGACAACCCTTGAGTTCTTGAAAAATCATTACTGTTTATGCTTTTAGGGCTTTGTGGGGTGGCGGTGGTGGTTGAGATGCCAAGTCACGTCCGACTCTTGCAACCCCATGGACTGTAGCCTGCCAGGGTCCTCTGTCTATGGGATTCTCCAGGCAAGAATACTAGAGTGGGTTGCCATTTCCTTCTCAAGCTTTAGGGGGGTAGAAAACGATGTTTCTCACATGTACTTGAGGGGAGGGAGGGAGGGAGGGAGGAGGGAAGAGAAGGAAGGAATGTAGGAACAAAAGAACAAATGAACGCACAAATGAATGAATGAGAAGAAAGGGAGGGATCGAGAGTGGGAGGAAGGGAAAAAGAAAGAAAAGAAACAAAGAAAAAATTTCATAGTGATCCTTTTGTTACACTGAGAACAACTTCTCCATGCTGTTCTCCATGAAGATTTTAACTGGCGTCAGAGGGATATAATCTGATCCAGAGTGAAGTGTATAACTAACATCCTTCAACCACCCATGACAATTCCTGTAATGTTCTGAATAGATTAGTATGTGAATGCCTTAGCTACAGTGCAGTGTCCTCAGCTGAAATAAGACACAAAAGCCTTGTGTACAGTCCATTCTGGTTATCTGGAATATGTTTTTTTAGCAACTTAAATGTCTATCAGCCAGTCTTTAGTCAGCCCATTGCATTTAAGGGCTATAATGAAGACAATAGTTAGGGGGCATGGATGATAACATTTGTCCTAGTTTTCAGGATCCTCACGAGGATCAAATGGGATAATGAGTGAAAAAGCTTTAAAATCTTAATTGCTATAGAGTGGAACATTCTATTAATAATAATGGGAGTCAATAAAGACAACAATTCTGCTGGAAAAAGTCAAGTCTCCTTGGCAGCAGGGACAGGAACTGTACACTGCTGACCCAGGGGCATAAAGAGGCTTCAGCTCTGTCCTGAAAATGTAGGGCACTGGAGAGCCCCTGGGATAACTCTGAAGAAGACTCCAAAGTAGAAAACTCAAAGCTCCATGGCTGTCAATTTGGGAGGCAAAGGTGTCGGGGATTTGAAGTACATCAAATACAAAACTCCAAAACAGATAGCTTTCGAGACACAGCAGGCCAAGCACGGATAACCTGCACCAAGTCTGCTGCTACTGCTAAATCACTTCAGTCGTGTCCGACTCTGTGTGACCCCAAACACGGCAGCCCACCAGGCTCCCCTGTCCCTGGGATTCTCCAGGCAGGAATATTGGAGTGGGTTGCCATTTCCTTCTCCACACCAAGTCTGCTACAAGCTGAACGGAGGATGATGTCAAGCAACAGAGGTCATCATGCAAATGACCACAAGTGGCCAGGCTCCCTGGCCCTTTTCCAACTTAGCTAACTGGGACTGACCTCCTCCCCCTACTCCTTCCCACGGACCATGCTCTCAAGGCAGGATAATGTTTTGGAAGGCTAAAGTGTATACGTTCTGTGTACATATCCTTCCCCATTCATTTCTAACAAGCAACCAGCTTTGTCATTATGGCCTCAAGGATTTGGGCAGAGTCAAAACAGAAGCAGCCAAATGTTAACAACTTTTTCTGCTTTTTATTTAAAACAAGATGTCTAGAAGGATTATGCCAGGGCAGAAGAAGAACACAGAGAGGGCATTTGGGAAAACTGTGAGCACCCCAGGATTGACTGAGCAGGGGACAGTGGTCTGAGAGGTCTTGCCCTGCAAACTTGGAGCATCCCAAACAGGGGAAAGATTCCAAAGGGAGTGTGGTAGAGCTTTTGAGCATTTACAGAGTCATGAGCCTAGGGTCCTCAGTCTCCCTGAAGACAAAGATGCATGTGTCCAAGCAGCAGAGCTGCCCAAGCATAGGGGACCATGAACTTTGAAGAGGGAATGCCCTCGTGATAAGTGGCATGGACCCAATATCCAATAACCAGAGGATTCCCCACAGCCTTGAGCTATGTAAGATCCAAGAACTTTGCCCAGCAAAGAGTGAAGAGTTTGGTGTTTGAATTCAGCTGGTTTAAATAAACAGTTTTATGTGTGATCATTTTTGTATAGACAGCTGTCTCCTTATATTGACCTCTGACTTCCGAAGGCATGGCTTTGCTGGGGGGTTTCACTCAACCTTAGACTTTTCTGATGGTTGATACCTTCATCCTTCCCTTTACTCTGAATCAGAACATGGGTGTCTCGCTGTCATAGGTTCCAGCATGGAGATAGTTGTCTCAGGGGTTTTACAATAGGTGGGAAAGCATGAACATGAGGTTGACCTCTCCAGAATACTTGAATCTCTTACTTATGAAGAACACTTACTAGTTTTCAGGATGCATTTCAGATGTCCTATCCCAATCTTCCTTGCTTTTCTAATACCTAGTTAGGTATCCCCTGGTTTTTGTTCCCTGGGAACTTGTTTGTGCCTATTCCTACCATGACACTTACCATTATAGGCAAATGCCACTTTGAGTCTCTGCTTCTCTGATGCTTTACGGGATTGTGTGTGTCCTAAGAGCCGAGACTCAGAGTCTAAACACTAAAGCCTCCATGTAGTAACTCGACAAAATAAAGTCTTACATTGTAAATGAACATAACATTGTGAAGGGCACTTCTGAAGAAATCAACAAATAGATTAGAGCTATGAGGAAAAATGACACTTTGCCAAATGGATTTAGATAGGAAATCCTGTTATTAACAGCATCTCAAGTTGAGGGGATGGTACCTATCTTTTTGTCTAACTTGAAAACCAAAGCTAGACTTCAGAAACAAAACTTCCTTAAGTTCAGTTCTTAAACACATAGTAACCTCAGTAAATGTTCAAAGAAGGAGATGAAGATGAAATAGGAAAAGGAGGAAGGGGAATAAAAATATGTACAATATTATGCCCAAATTTTGAACAGGTCAAGTTTCTATTGAATTTGAAAGTTTGGGATGTGAATTTCAAATTTTCAATGAAATTTAATATAAGGAAAACATGAAGCCTGATAATTAAATCTGAATAAAATGATTTTCTAGGTCATATTTCCCAATGCTTATTTTCATTGAATTCTTAGTTCTTAGCCAATATTATGGATATTTTAAACCTCTTTATTGGCATTCACATGTTATATGGATAATTTTGCTTCCTTTCAACACTAGTGACTATAAAAAGGAAATCTCAGTCTTTTCAACAACTGATTCTCACAGCACATTTGTTGCTATTGTTAAAGTTGTTCATTTTCACAGCATTATAAAAAAAAAAATGTGATCCAGGATGAAACCTGGCTTGTAAAGTCACAACTTACAAGTGAATTTTAAACATAGTCTGGAAGAATCTATTCATCCCTTTGTAACATGCAATTCTATGAATCAAATATAAATGTGATAATTTTAGATGCCTTTTGCAATTGCATCACCAACAAATGGCTTGTTTAAAAATATAGTTGTAATTTTAAAAGCACACGTACTTCCATAATCTTTTAATACCCCTTGTGAGGTAGAACAGAACAAAAAAAGCAGTTTTTTTTTTTTTTTTCACTTCTGAAAAATACATCCTCTATCAAAACCTTTCTGTTCTTAAATGTTAAGCTTTTTCTTAAGCCAATAGCTTTCAGTCATTTTTATGGCAATTGAAACCCCTTTTGAGTTTAGTCACTAAGTCATGTCTGACTCTAGTGATCCCTTGGACTCTTCTGTCCATGGAATTCTCCAGCAAGAATACTGGAGTGGGTTGCCATTTCCTTTTCCGGGGGATCTTCCCAACCCCAGGGATCAAATCCAGGTCTCCTGCACTGCAGGCAGATTCTTTACTGACTGAGCTACCAGGGAAGCCCCAAAATTATATTAATTGAGTGAGTGAGTGTGTGTGTGACTAATTACATGAGTGAGTGAGTGTCAGACTGTAACCCCATGGACTGTAGCCTGCCAGGCTCTTCTGTTCTTGGAATTCTTCAGTCAGGAATACTGGAGTGGATTGCCTTTCCCTTCTCCAGGGGATCTTCCCAACCCAGGGATTGAACCCAGGTCTCCCGCATTACAGGCATATTCTTTACCGCCTGAGTCACCAGGGAACCCCTTTTAGAATGATGTTTTCTGCAGAATGGTAACCCACACAAAACAGGTGAAAGCAGAGTTACTCTGACTCAGGCAGTGAATTTGAAGACCTGCAAGTGTAGCTGCCTCCATCCTCATCTCATGGCCTCTGAATGGAATAAAAATGCTGCCTGGTTACTTCAGGGCATTCCCAGTTTCTGCCGGGTGTTTCAGCATAATTATTAACAGCCCCATCCCCTCCCTCACTCTTAAACTGTATGATCAGTAGGCCTCAGAAGCACTGCCATGGAACAGAAGAGCTGCATAGAAAACAGATGAAAACCATTTGCCTAGAACTGATCTAGAAGTCAGATGGCAGAACTTCTCTTATTCTTTTTTTTTATTAATTTTTTTTAAAAGACTTTATTTTTTTGAACAGTTCTAAGGTCACAGCAAAATTGAGAGGACAATACAGACACCCATGCACCCACTAACCCCACACAGGCATAGCCTCCCCCATTACCAACATCCCCACCAGAGTGGTCATTTGTTACAACTGATTAAACTGCACTGACCCATTACCACTCCACTTCATACATCAGTGTTCACTCTTGGGGACATCTCTTTCCCTGAGGCATCTCCTCTCCTCATGCCTTGAGGTTACCTCGATTCAGCCATGCCATATTACATTCTACATGATTTGGGCTGTCTACTAGTAAGCTAGAGTTTGTCCAAAATAAAAATCCATCACTCTTCCTACTTATGTACTCAGTCAGTACTCAGTGCTTCTGCTAATTCTACTCCCTAGTCATTAAAACCAAAATTTTGTTAATTTTTACTTCTCCTCACCACTTGTGCAAAAATCTACTTAGTTTTCAATTTCTATCAATCCTCAAATATCTTTCTCCTATGTGCTTTTTGCCTGCCTTGTCACTGTTACTTCTCCAATGAAGGCCCATGTCTGCTCTTGTATCTTGAGGGTGCAAGGCATAACACATCTTCACCTTTCAGTTCCTATTTCAAACATCTCATCAATTCCCTTCCTTGCAATTTGCCATCACCTCACAAACCCTTCCCAGTTCCTCTCAGTGTGAAGCAACCTCTCTCTCCTCTGAATGTCATTACAACTTCATACATGCCTCACTTGTGACTCATGCAAATTTTTACTTTCAGTTATAAGTGTTGGCATATCTTATTTCTTCTATTAGTTTATCAGTTCCTTGAGAGTGAGGTTCATGACTCATCTTGGTGTTTCTGCATTTTAGAGGTCTTTTATGAATGTTTATAATATGGATGAACAAATACAGTGATATATGTAGATTTTACTATATTCATTGCTCCAGCCTTCACAATCCGACAGGAATTTTGGTATACTACTCACTACCATCTCAATCAAACAGGATAGTCTACCTCATCTGTCCCAAGCATAAGCCACCATCTGTCATCGTTTTTACAAGTAACCTACATACAGACCTTTCCCTTTGCTTTCTGCTACTTCTACATGCCCTCCAGGTTTTCAAAACTCAACTCCAAATTAAGATTCTCTTCATCAATAGCCTAATTGGTGAGCCCCATTAAGCAATATCGTTACTTCATATCATTTAACCAACCCCTATTCCCTGGTATCATCAACTATTAACGATGCAAATAACACAAAACTAACTCAATTGTCTATACCATGCATTTCTCCCAGACTTTTATTATGGCTCAACATTTTTGAGTGTTTACTACATACCAGGCCTTGTTCTAAGAGTTTCACTATAATAATCCATTAATTTTTGCTAGACTCTCCATAAAACAGGTAATACTCTTTTACAAACTAGGAAACTGAGGCCAGAGAAACAAAAAAGTAGCAGAACTGGGCTATACATATAGGCAGTAAGGTGTCAGCTTCCACACTTGTAGCTACTACATGTTTCTGCTTCTCTGGGCTTTGAACATCCCGACGCCAGGCCTGAGCGTGTGGTGTAATAAAAAGCATGCAGAGTTAGGCAAACCAGGGTTCAAAGTCTATGTCTGCTACTCAATAGCTCTGAGACCTGAAACATGATATGTAATTGACCCTTCAGTTCTTATCTGTAATATCAGGAAAATTTTAGTGTTATGAGAACTGAATGAGTTAGGATACATTTCATCTAGAGGGCCCAGCAGAAGATTTAACATAGAGTCGGTGTTCAATACATAAAGCAAATCAAAATGGAAATTTGTAACATGAGGATGATTCAAAAACAACCAAAGGGTCAACTGTCATCCTGTCTTCATCCTGGTCATAACACCCCCAACCTTTCAACTAAGAGAGAAAGGGTAAGGGAAGAGTTGAGAGCCTGGGCTCTGGAGTCAGTTTGTCTAGAAATAATCCCAGATTTACTGTACACTAGTTCTGCGAATTTAAGCACATTGTGAAGGGCCCACTCATTGGAAAAGACCCTGGTGCTGGCAAAGATTGAAGGCAAAAGGAGAAGGAGGCAACAAAGGATAAGACGGTTAGATAGCATCACTGACTCAATGGACATGAGTCTGAGTAATTCCGAGAGATAGTGAAGGACAGGGGAGTCTGGCGTGCTGCAGTATTTGGGGTCTTGAAGAGTCAGACATGACCTAGCAACTGAACAACAACCACCTAACCCTATTAAACTCCAGTCTCTTCAACTGTCAATAAGAATAACCATAACACCTATATCAAAAGGATTTCATAAATATATGAGTTGAGACCATAAAAAAACCTAGGGCACAATAAGCTGTTACTATTAACTAACTAGATCTTTAACCCCTTAGCTTAAAAGGCTAAAAGGGCTAAAATGGCTAAAAGGGCTCCTGAGTGATCCTTATACTTTTAGGAACTTACCATCCTGTACAACATTGCCAGGATCTTCGTGCTAAACAGAATTCTAGATGGCCCCTGTGACCTTGGGTTCCTAGTGTTACTCTTGTAACATGTCAAAAGATTATTTTTGCAGATACAATCAAGGTAACTAAACAGTTGACCGCAACATAGCAAGATTTTCCTAGTGGGCCTAATCTAATTACATGGGCCTTTTAAAAGCTGAATTATTTCTCAGACTGGTGGCAAAATAAAAATCAGAAAGACATGAAACATGAGAAGAACTCGGTATTCTGTTGCTACCCTTGAAGTTGGAACAGGGGCCATGTGAGAAGAATATGGGTGGCTTCTAGGAACAGGGAGTAAACCCCAGATGACAGCCAGCAGGCAAATGGGATTGTAGTCCTACAGCTTCAATGAACTGAATTCTGCCAACATCTTAAGTGAGCCTGGAGGCATAGTCTTCCCCAGAGACTCCAGATAGGCACACAACCCGTCAGATATCTTAACATCAGCCTTGTGTGACACTGAGCAGAAAATCCAGTCGTTCTACTGAACATCTGTCTTGCAAAACTGTGAGATAAAAAGTGGATATTGTTTTAAGCAACTAAGTTAGTGGCAAATTGTTATGCAGCAATGGAAAACTAATACAATCATCATTCTAGATGACTGACCCATCCTTTTAATGGTTCTAATTATTTTTTTAATTATTTCTTGTTTTTTTTAATTTTTACAATGTTATGTTGGTTTCATTTTAACCGACTGTAAGGACCTTCCAAAGTATTACACTAATCTAATCTTTTCAACTGTTTCTCATCTTCACTAGTTGCTCACAAGTAATTGCTCCCATCAAGAGACCCAATTAACTTACCTTCCATGTGGCTTTAATTTTCCAAACTCCTGCTCTTAGTAAGTGTCCTCACATTGGAGAGCCAAGGCACAACTCCTCTCTCATTCCTTTGTGTCTGACTGGATCTTAAATGTCTATACAGAGGGGAATGGCATGGTCCATGGCTTAGGCTAATATTTTCTATGTATTTCCTGACTCCTGATGATGAAAAGGTTTGGTGACGAAGATATGGGTGATCATAATGATAAAAAAAGGCTCTACCAACAACCACAGCAGCAATAGCAAAAACCATTTTGTTAAATACTTAGAATGTTGCAAGCTCGGTGTTAAATTCTGTCTTTTATTTTACTCCCTTCTGCCAGTCCTATAAGATAGCTTTCCACAACTTCAGTTCATAGAAGCAGAAGTTTGAACTCAGGTGGTTTAAATAACCTAAGATAACATGGGTTGCAAAGGATACACACCTAAATATATTTGAGTTAAAAGCCCCTATTTTTAACTAAATTTTTTTTTTAACTAAATTTTAATCTTAGTCTAGTTCAGGTACTAGGAGATATCAGGGAATTTAGAAAAGATTATCATCTCTATAGTACCTTGTAGAATGACACTGTTTTTAGTTGAATTTAGTTAACATTTATTTAAAATTTACTTATGTCAGCCACCATGCAAGGCACCAGGAACTCAAAGGTGAATAAGCTGCTGTTTCTTAAGAGGTTTACAATCAAGGTAGGATTACTTGAAAGAAAGAGCCCTTAGATTTGGACTTAAAGGATGAGTTAGACTGTCAAATGAGAGAGGTATTCCAAGGAGAGGAAATAGAAGTTATAATGGTATAAAGGGGGAAAATAGTAAGTAGTTGAGTGAAGACTCAGACAGCTGAGAAAGAGGCAAGAAGTTGGAGAGGCACAGAGTGGTCAAATTCAGAGAGCAGAATGCACCAAACCCAGATTATACTCAGTGCAGAGGCAGTAGGGTATCTCTGTTGATTAGATTTGAACAAGGTTAGCGATATTAATAAGAATAGATAGCATTCACTGCAGCCTTACTATGTTCCTAGCACTGTGATAAGTGCTTTACATACTTTATTTTCTAACTTTCATCATTACCCTGCATGCTGCATGCTGAGTTGCTTCAGCTGTGTCCAACTCTTTGTGACCCTATGGACCATAGACCACCAGGCTCCTCTGTCCATGGAATTCTCCAGGCCAGAATACTGGAGTGGGTTGCCATGCCCTCCTCCAGGCTATCTTCCCCACCCAGGGAATGAACCCAGGTCTCCCACATTGCAGGCGGGCTTCTTTACCAGCTGAGCCACCACAGAAGCCCAAGAATACTGGAGTGGGCAGCCTATCCCTTCTCCAGAGGATTGTTCTGACCCAGGAATAGAACCAGGGTCTCCTGTATTGCAAGCGGATTCTTTGCCAGCTGAGCTACACCTGGGAAACCAATGGCCAGTTAAATAGCTTTGTTTACATATAATGTACCCTGCTATAATAGTAAGTATTTTCTCACCTAAAAGTTTGTTCTTACAATATACAGCAGCAAAGAGGGAGAAGGAGAGAGACCTTACTTTCCCTTTGGATTTAGACTGGATGAATTTGAAACTCCTAAATCTTTATACTTTCCTCTTATCTTGAATCATTTGGTTTAAAATATGGTTTTCTGATGCTTTTAAAGTGGTTACTCTTAAAACCTCATTGTGTACTTAAATATGCATATTTGTAAAAAGTCCCCAGACTTTTAACCTTATGGGTTCTGAGTAAAATAAAAAATGATATAGCTTATTATTTACTCTTTTTGATGATCTCAGAACAAAATGTTCTCATCTCACTTAAACTATTTCATATGTTGCTTGCTTTCTTTATCAGGTAGGAGAGTTCAACTCATATCTCAAATATTATTTATTTGTCTGAAAAAAACACAACTGGAGGCTTGATTAAGACATAATTCTTGCCTTTGACTTATTTAACACCCAGGTGGGACGATGCCACAGTCTCATAAAAAATAAAACCAAAATGTCATTCAGTGACCAACACATAACCAAATCATCAGCGATATTAGAACTGAAAGGAGGAAGAGATTTGGAGCAATTGGTGAAGGGTAGAGAGTGGATACTTGGTCTGGGTCTTTAGGAATAAAACAAGGGCTCCTATTCTCACCACTACTATTCAACATAGTTTTAGAAGTCCTAGCCACAGCAATCAGAGAAAAAAGAAATTTTTAAAAAGCCAGATTGGAAAAGAAGTAAAATTAACACTGTTTGCAGACGCAAGATCCTCTACATAGAAAACCCTAAAGATGCCACCAGAAAATTACTAGAACTAATCAATGGATATAGTTAACTTGCAGAATGTAAAATTAATACACAGAAATCACTTGCATCCCTATACACTAACAATGAAAAATCAGAAAAAGAAATCAAGGAAATAATCCCATTCACCATTTCAACAAAAAGAATAAAATGCATGGAAATAAATTTACCTAAAGAAACAAAAGACTTGTATACAGAAAACTATAAAACAGGGATGAAAGAAATCAAAGATGACACAAGTAGATTGAGAAATACACCACATTCTTAGATTGGAAGAATCTTCATATAGTGAAAATGAGTATACTATTCAAAGCAATCTACAGATTCAATGCATTCCTATCAAACTACCAAAGGTATTTTTCACAGAACTAAAACAAATAATTTTACAATGTGTATAGAAACACAAAAGACCCAAAATAGCCAAAGCAATCTTGAGAAAGAAGAATGGAACTGGAGGAATCAACCTTCCTGATTTCAGATTATATTTCAAATTTATAGTCATCAAGACACTATGGTACTGGTGCAAAGACAGAAATATAGATCAATGGAACAAAATATAAAGTCCAGAGATAAATCCACACACCTAGGGACACCTTATCTTTGACAAAGGAGGCAAAAATATACAATGGAAAAAAGACAGTCTCTGTAACAAGTCTCTGGAAAACTGGTCAACTACCTGTGAAAGAATGAAACTAGAACACTTTCTAACACCACACACAAAAATAAACTCAAAATAGGTTAAAGACCTAGCTGTAAAGCCAGAAACTATAAAACTCTTGGGGAAAACATAGGCAGAACACTCTTCAACATAAATCACAGCAAGATCCTCTATGATCCACCTCCCAGAGTAACAGAAATAAAAACAAAAATAAACAAATGGGACCCAATTAAACTTAAAAGCTTTTTCACAACAAAGGAAACTATAAACAAAGTGAAAAGACAGTCCTCAGAATGGTAGGAAATAATAGCAAACAAAACAACTGACAAAGAATTCATCTCCAAAATATATAAGCAACTCATGCAGCTCAATACCAGAAAAATGAACAACCCAATCAAAAAGTGAGCAAAAGACCTAAACAGACATTTCTCCAAAGAAGACATACAGATGGCTAATAAACACATGAAAAGATGCTCAACTTCACTCATTATTAGAGAAATGCAAATCAAAACTGCAATGATGTATCAACTCACACAGGTCAGAATGGCCATCATCAAAAAGTCTACAAACAATAAATACTGGAGAGAGTGTGGAGAAAAGGGAACTCTCTTACACTGTTGGTGGGAATGCAAACTGGTACAGCCACTATGGAGAACAGTGTGGAGATTCCTCAAAAAGCTGGGAATAAAACTGCCATTCAACCCAGCAATCCCACTGCTGGGCATACACGCCAAGGAAATCAGAATTGAAAGAGACACATGTATCCCAGTGTTCACTGCAGCACTGTTTACAATAGCCAGCACATGGAACCAACCTAGATGTCCATCAGCAGATGAATGGATAAGGAAGTTGTGGTACATATACACAGTGGAACATTATTCAGCTACAAAAAGGAACACGTTTGAGTCAGTTCTAATGAGGTGGATGAACCTGGAGCCTATTATAGAGAGTGAAGTAAGTCAGAAAGAGAAAGACAAATACTGTATATCAACACACATATAGGGAATTTAGAAAGACGGCACCATCGATCCTACATGCAGAGCAGCAAAGGAGACACAGATGTAAAGAAGAGACTTCTAGACTCAGTGGGATAAGGCATGGGTGGGATGATTTGAGAGAATAGCATTGAAACGTATACATCACCATATGTAAAATAGATGAGCAGTGCAAGTTCGAGGCATGAAGCAGGGCACCCAAATCTGGTGCGCAGGGACAACCCAGAGGGCTAGGGTGGGGAGAGAGGAGGGAGGGGGGTTCAGGATGGTGGGAGATGGTGGGACAAATGTGTACCCATGGCCGATTCATGTTGATGTATGGCAAAAACCATATTGTAAAGTAATTATCCTCCAATTAAAACAAATAAATTAATTAAAAAAAAGAAGGATCACATTTTTCTTTGAGAAAAGAGGATGAAAATGAAAGGAAGGTAAGTGGGCACCATGAATAGCAAGGAAGTTGGGAAGCAATGAAATTTTTTCTAAGTAAATACAGGAAACTAATTGTCTAGAAATTAAAGTTTGCCTAGAAAAGTAGATTTTAATATTTGTGTGATACCTATATCTTTGAGACTCTGATGAAAGCTATATGCTCACTTCATAAAAAAGTACAAATGCAAATACATTGTTACCCTCTCATACAGAAACAATCATTCTCACCATTTTAGTACATTGCATTCTAGACCTCCATCTCCGATCATAGATATACAGGTATATGTGTATAAACTACTTATCAAAAATTTTTAAATAAATGCTCAAATATAAAATAAAATACAAGAAGATGGGAAGCACAAAAAATCTTATTGGTTTTTTGTGTGTATATTTATGTGTGTTTATGTATATATCTCTCCCTCTCCACCAAGACTGATGTGTGAAGTTTGGTCATTTGCAGCAACAGGTTCAAGTGCAGATACTGGTATTCATTTCTGAACCAGAAATACTATTATATTCAGAATTATTTTATTAGAGCAAATGTTTATTTCTTTGAATATTTTTATCTTTTCAAAATAAAAATAGCTTTCTCTTAATTATACCTAAGTAAAACTATGAGCTCATAGTAAAAATTTCAACCAATACACTATAAGTCTAAGATAGAAAGTGAATATTCATGTAGAACCCTACCAACAATAGAGGGGCTTTTGAGCAATGGAACAACATAATTAATATAGTTCTCTAATTGTTATTGCTATGTCAGATGAATTGGAAGAGAAAACGCCTAGAAGCCAGGAAACCAGTTAGACAACCATGCTAAGATTGATAAATATGTATGTACATGTAAATCCATGGCTGATTCATATCAATGTATGACAAAACCCACTGGAAAAAAAATAATAATAATAAATTAAAAAAAAAAAAACTGAATCCCAACATTAAAAAAAAAAAAAGATTGATAAATAGCTAAGGTTAAGAGGAAAGCTATCACCAGTAGTGACAATGGAAGTCAAGTTGTATTGAGTATCTAGCTTGAAGAAAGCACTCTGATGGATGTACTGCAGAAAATTTTTAAAACATTCAGCCTGTGCCCTTTAGGAGCTTAACTTAGTGGAACAGACTAGGTCATACACAATTGATGTTCACAAAATATGCCAGGGAGTTTGTGTGAACAGAATTCTTTCCTAGTCTGTGTCCTTTTCCAGCTTGCTGCTATGTTGGGAAACATTTCAAATCCATAGTTTTAATTTAGGGTTAAGAGGTCAGTGGTAAGCAGTAGAGAGTTACCACATCAGGACTGAGAAGATAACCAAAGTTTAGAAAACCTTCAAATTGGCATAAATCACTTGATTTGAGGTTGAAAAGAAAGACAAAGTTTGTTAGAAAAAAGAAGGGTTCCAGAATTCCGGAGAGGCTGGAGGGCGGAGGTAGTCTCTTAAAGGTGAAGCCTCGTAAGACATTTATCTCTTGGTGGATGTCTGACCAGCAGGGTCAGGTCAGGGTGACATTTGTTAATGATTATTGAGTCGCTGTGGAATGTATCTAGAGCTAAGTTTCAAAGCAAAAGTAAGATACAAGGGTGACTAAGACTATAGCAACAATTACTTGGAAACAAAAGGGAAAAAATGAAGGAGCAAATTAGAAAGCAAATGGTTCTTCAAGTAGCTGGAGTTTTTCTCCCCAAGAACATGGATTTTAGTTTCCATCTGGAGTATTTTGCAATGAACCCACTTCTTGCATAAACATAGGAAACTTAAAAAGCCTGTTTCTTTTATTTTCCATGCACCTTTCTGATAAAAAATTTACTGTAATAACATGTCAAAAATATCAGAGTTAGAAAAGAAGTTACATTTATAATATTACAGTGATTTAACACAATATTTTAACAAAATTTTCAAATGAAATTTCCTTTTTTTCACTATATAAGCGGGAGAATGTTGAAAATAGAGCTCTGAGAGTGCAGACACAATTAAATCATTTCATACTAAAATCTGCACCTGATTTTTCCATGATTTTGAGGCTAGAATACTTTTTAATGTCTTATTACTCTGGTAATATGTAATAGTCAAAATTTTAAAGATATGCAAATAAATGTTAAAGTATGACTGACATATGGAAGCTTATATAGATTTTAAATTGAAATAGCACTCCATATTCCCCATTTTAATTTCACTAACATCAGACAAATCGTTTTAATAATCTAAACACAACTTCAAGGGTGGGAGGGGCTGCCATTCATTTTTTGATTCAATTCCAAAGTTCCTTTCAGACTAATAAAACACTTTCTGAGGAAGCAGGGAAGCAGTGGGTGGATGGGGGGCAGGGTGGGGGAGGGGGTTGGTGACCTTGCTTTATTATTTAAGCAGTTCAGTCTCTGTTATTTACCAAGCTCACAGGGTTGTTTTCAAGGACTTATTTTTTTCATAAATATTCTTAGAGGAGGAATGATGTTATCATGGAAGTTGTCAAGCATAATGTTTTCCCAAAGACACTGCTCTGTGCTAGATATTAAGAAGGAGGGGCCCAAAGACAGAAATCACCAAAGACATATCTAGATTTAGGTCTAGATTCATATCTGTTCTTTTTTATGAAAAGACTATTTGAATTACTTTGAAAGTAATTCCAAGGACACAGACATATAGAAGCAGTTATAGGGATCTTTTAACAAAAAAAATACTAAGGTTACAAAGCACCATAATCAATTAAAAAAATGAAATTAGATATTGTTAAATTATATTTCTTATTTAATTTTGTATATTTTTCTCTTCTGGTAAAGACATATGGCTGACTAAATAATATAAATTAAATATCTTAAAATTACATTGAAAGTAAATGGTCATATGTTAGGAAGACTCGTAGAATACATACATATATAATTAATTTCTCCATCTTGTCCCAAGTTGATGGATTACATCATCCAAATTCTAGTTTAAATAATAAGAGTATAAGGCATTAGCACAAGAGAAAGTGTTATAGCAAGGAAAAGCAAGAAAGTTCCAGAAAAAACATCTACTTCTGCTTTCTTGACTACACCAAAGCCTAAGACTGTGTGGATTACAACAAACTGGAAAATTCTTAGAGATAGGAATACCAGACCACCTTACCTGCCTCCTGAGAAATCTGTATGCAGATGAAGAAGCAACAGTTAGAACCAGACATGGAACAACTGACGGGTTCAAAATTGGGAAAGGAGTACATCAAGGCTGTATATTGTCACGCTCCTTATTTAATTTATATGCAGAGTACATCATGCAAAATGCCAGGCTGGATGAAGCACAAGCTGGAATCAAGATTGACCTGGAGAAATATCAACAACCTCAGATATGCAGATGACCCTACCCTTATGGCAGAAAGCCAAGAGGAACTAAAGAGCCTCTTGATGCAAATGAAAGAGGAGAGTGAAAAAGTTGGCTTAAAACTCAACATTCAAAAACAAAGATCATGGCATCTCGTTCTATCACTTCATGACAAATAGATGGGGAAACAATGGAAACCGTGACAGACTTTAGTTTCTTGGGCTCTAAAATCACTGCAGATGGTGACTGCAGCCATGAAATTAAAAGATACTTGCTCCTTGGAAGAAAAGCTATGACCAGACTAGACAGGTTATTAAAAAGCAGAGATGTTACTTTGCCAACAAAGGTCCATCTAGTCAACGCTATGGTTTTTCCAGTAGTCATGTATGGATGTGAGAGTTGGACTATAAAGAAAGTTGAGCACTGAAGAAATGATGCTTTTGAACTGTGGTGTTGGAGAAGACTCCTGAGAGTCCCTTGGGCAACAAGGAGATCAAACCAGTCAATCCAAAAGGAAATCAGTCCTGAATATTCATTGGAAGGACTGATGCTGAAGCTGAAGCTTTAATACTTTGGCCAACTGATGCGACTTATTAGAAAAGACCTTGATGCTGGACAAGACAGAAGGCAGGAGGAGAAGGGGATGACAGAGTATGAGATGGTTGGATGGCATCATCCACTCGATGGACATGAGTTTGGGCAAGCTCTGGGAGTTGGTGATGGACAGGGAAGCCTGTCATGCTGCAGTCTGTGGTGTCCCAAAGAGTTGGACACAACTGAGCTACTTAAGTGAACTGAACTGAAGGCAATATAGGTAAACTGATAAAAGTAGAAGTATCAAAAGGGGCTTTTGCTATTCGATTAAAAAAAATGATCATGTAGCTGAGGTCTGTCTTCCACACAGTGTAACCAAATTATTTGGGTCAGGTACCCAGTGAATTGAAACATTTAAGCTCTCCTAAATCGTGTTTATCATTATTTTTATTTTCAAGATTTATACTAAGTAGTCCTCAGTCTTGTCTTCTTTTCTAAACCATTGCAAAACCCTTGATTATTTTTCTCACCTACTCATTCTAGGTGAAAAATTGCTCCTTCATTTATCTCTTCCCAAACCCAGTCACCTCTAACCCACCCTCCTCACAATCTGATGATGTGATGTTCCTAGTGCCATGCACTTCCTTGACTCTCTCTTGCCTTCAACCCAGTGCACTGGCCCTTGATCTTCACCAGCAGACTTTACCTGACATTTGTAAGTCCTCACAGATACCCCAAGGTGTCTCCTCCAGAAAAACTTCTACACTAGTTCACTCTCTAAACGTTATCAGCTGTGTTAAGCTAAAACACCAATTATTTAGGTTTTAAAAATCAGTGACCATTTTTAAAAAATAACCCTCACTGTCTACTGACACTTTCTTTATCAGTGCTCAGTCTCTTCAGTCGTGTTTGCGACCCTATCGACTGTAGCCAACCAGGCTCTTCTGCCCATGGGATTTCCCAGGCTAGAATGTTGGAGTGGGTTGCCATTTCCTTCTCCAGGGGATCTTCCAAACCCAGGAATTGAACCTGGGTCTCCTGCATTGGCAGGTGGATTTTTTTTTTTTTAACCACTGAGCCACCTAGGAAGCCCTTTTCTTTATCAGTGTAAGATATTAAATATTACATCTTATTAAAAATATTAAATATTGTATAAGTCTCATAAAAATCAATAAAATAACCCCTTCTTCTTATACTTCTTTTGTTTTAAAAATTAAAATATCTTAAAAACAATCTACAGAGCAGTAGTCACTGAAGGGCCTTTTAGCTCTTCAACTTTTTCATACTCACTAAAATTCAGAACTACATTCATTGCAATCTCAGTGTCTTCACCAAGTAAAAACTAAGAGAGACAAAAAGTCAATCTGAGTTTGAAAAGGTCTTTATTTTTCAAAGTGCTTTAAGGTGGATCCTCCATTATGTCATGTTGAAAAGAATTTCATTCTACATAGTTAACAGAAGGACTTTTGTCAGTAAGACCAGCAAAATGTGCCTGGAAAATGTTCAGCTATTTTGAAAATAAATGTCAGGATGTCAGTTCCCTATTTCTCCTGCTGCAGGCTATCATTACTTAGCTATATAACACTCATTTGCACTGGCCCTATATATTAACCCCATCAGAGATGTGTAAACAAAACGGGACAGAGTTCCTGCTAACCAACTTCCTATTATTTAATGTTATGCATGTTAAAAAACAAACAAACAATCAAAAAACCTACTTTGGTTTCTTCCCTCAATGTTTTCAGATTTAGCAGTTTACAATCGATTTATATCTATAGTCATTTAAAATGAACAGAAAAGTAACTATCATTTTTCAGCTGATAATGCTGCTCCATTAAATATGACAGAGACAGAAGAAAATGTAGACTTGATGGAGGAGAGACGAAGCTAGCATTCATAAAGCCTTTATAATTACAAATCCAGTAGTGCTAACATTCTATAAGATTCCATCATTTTACTTACTCTCTTCATTTTTCAATATTCAACTGTATCCATAGTAATTTCAAGGTAGTCATGGAACGTTCAAGAACAAGTCAGCATTAATTCATTTGTATTTCTAACTTAAATTATATCCTGCAGTAACATAAAATAAAATACATCTGCAAATCAGATAGTCAATAGCTATGTTATTTCCACTTAGGATTTCATCATCACTGCAGGTTAAAGTAGCTAAATTTATTCTTTAAATTGCATGAGAAGCCATTTTGAGGATGAACTGCATGCATATATGGAAAGAGGGAAGGAAATAGAAATAGTAGAACTTCTAGCCATGAAGTGCCTTAACCTATTTATGCAGCTACATCAAAGCTTCATTTTCAAAATTTCCATATAAGGACATTTATCATGGCATTGCATACAACGGGAAAAAAGTAAAAACCACTCGAATGTCCTAAACTAAGAGATTTGTTGTTGTTGTTCAGTCGCTGTTGGGTCTGACTCTTTGCAACCCCATGGACTGCAGCACATTAGGCTTCCCCATCCTTCACTATCTCCCAGAGTTTGCTCAAACTCATGTCTACTGAGCTGATGATGCTCTCCAGCCATCTCATCCTCTGTCGCCCCCTTCTCCTCCTGCCCTCAATCTTTTCCAGCATCATGGTCTTTTCCAATGAGTCACATCAGGTGGCCAAAAAGTAAGAGATTAATTGATCAATAAAGATGTTGGCATAACAAAATGTTATATAGTCATTTAAAGATACTGAGATATCATTATAAGAAAATAAGTTCACAAAACATTTATGTTTTAGTTATGAGATAAGCATGCTTGTATTATTGGGTTTAAATATGTATATGTATTAAAGTCTATACTTATATATTAGTGGGAGGCCATCTACAAAAATAAAAACAGTTTATGTGATAGGATTATGGATGATTATTAGTTTTCTCTTTTTCTTACATGCATTGTTATAATTCCTGTAGTAAATATGCTACAAATATTAATTTTATAAAATATATTTTAAGATTGACATCCTTCAAGAAAAATTTTAAGATGTATTATGTTTACTACGAAAAAGTATATATGGTTCTGTATGTATGCATATGTATATATATAAAATACATTTATATATATGCATAATACATATATAAATTCCCTGTCTATCTAATTTAAAATATATCACTTAAAATATCTTCTAACACAAAATTGCTTCTGATCCTGGATTAATAGGATTGCAAATATATAACTGACAAAATAATTTTCATTTCCACTTTGCATTCAAGCTTACCAAAAGCAGAAATAAGCTAGTGCCTTAGAAGTCTGAGTTCCATAACCTTATGTCTGAGTGCCTTAGAAGTCTGAGTTCCATAACCTATGGAACCTGAGTTCCATAACCATAATCTTGTAGGCATTAAATCAAGGTTGGATACGTTTTCAATTTTCCTTTTAATCAAATCTATGAGCAAGAAACCAGGAAATGAGATCACAGCAGCTGAGTTACAGCTGTGGTCCCTTACCTCCAAACCTAGAGATAAGGCATATCAGGAGTAAAAGTTCATTTAGCCAAAAACAAGGAAGAAAAAAAAAAATAGTACATAGTACATACACATACACGCATATAGCCACACACATACACATACACACACACATGCCTTCATAGTGTTTCTTAAGATTTAGAATTCTTGGAAAATATTTTAGTATGTGAAATCATTTTGCTTCCACTTTTTAAAAAACCATGCAAATACATGTTTTTAAAATGGAAAGCAAAAAGAGAAAAAAATTTCCCACAATCCACTCTAATAAAATCAGAAATGAAATTAGGAAAAATATTTTTGTGTAATTACAATTATTAAAAAAAAATAAGCTCAATTATATGAGCTTACCATCATTAACTCATCATTACAAATCTGAATATTCAAATGCACATAATAGGTAAAATCCTTTGGGGTTTTCATGACTTTAAAATTGTTCTCTTGCAGCAAATAAGTTCATATCCCCTTATAATTTTCATAGGCCCCTATATTTTCCCATTAAAACATGTAATTATTTTATTTAAAATTTATTTTAGTAATACTTCTCCTCAGTAAGATTGTAAACAATTTGAGTACAAGGACCACTCTAGGTTTTTCTCATTATGATACCCCCAGAACCTAGTTCAATGTTTGGATCAGAGTAAGGCTGTATCATACAATTACCAATAAATGAATGGCAGCTACGCAATGAATGACTGAAAAGCCTCTTCTCTGAATGAGCATCATTCAACTTACTTTGAAACTTGACTTTGAACCTTCTAACTACTTTTGAATTAAATCTCTCTTTTTACCTTTTGGTATTCCCTTTCCTTTTTGCTTTGAGAAATCATAATAGCTACTTTGCAGTTTTATTTTTAGAAGCTTGCATCTAGAAGAATGCTTATTCATGAGTGCACAATATTTTTCACTGTCATATACTGGAAACACTGTAAGTTTTGGGATAAAAGTAACCTGGGCCCAAATATTTGCTCAAGTATGTACCTGTATGATATTGGTGTAAGCTATCTTCACTTCTTTGTGTTTCAGTACATTTATACAATCCAAACATACATAACCTAACTAGCCAGCCTGGTAGTTGTAGATGAAAAGTAACATGTGTAAAGCACCTTGGATGCAGAAGGAATTTCCATAATTGTAGTTCCATCCCCTGACATACTTAGACTTTAGTGCTGAATAGCAACCAATGACTTTGGTTATCTGCTTTATGCAGGATTTCATGTCTCATACCCCATTTAGGAAATCATCACCCTGGATAAACAATCTGTGAAACTAATTCTATCTATGAAATTGTCTCAGAATCATGGGCTGTCTTTACCAAAAGAACAGACAATTGGCTCCTGAAAGAGTTTCATTTGCAGCCTAAGACTGCTAATGCAAAGAAAAAAAAAAAGCACCATCTCCAGGGACAAAGAAGGCATAAAACAGCTATAGACACAATGAAAAATCATCAATTGTAGGAAAGATAATTTAGCAAAGCGACAAAATCCGCACATTAATTAATGAGAATGTCTACAGTTTTTCATTGAAAGCAAATGGCCAAGATCTTAGAATTACCTTATAAGGAAAGTAACAACATGCCTGCCCATTTTCATGATAGTGTTCCGCCAGGTCTTTGATCCACTGGAAGAAAACATGATTTATTCAACAAACATACTTCGTGATATATCTAATTATTCTATCCAGAATAGGAGAAACTCATATTTCACAGGTATTCAACTGAAGTTAATTGGGGGTCTCAGCATAAAAAAATAACATTATAGGGTTTATCCAGCAATTAGTGTTCCCTGCTGTCATTGATGAAAGTTTATTTTTAAAGTAACCTTTTCTTTTGTGCTGGGATAATAGGAAAGAGCATGGAAATAAATGAAATTCACATACAAGAATTTAAATACCTGAAACTCTGAACATCATTTCCCACAACTGTAACAAAATAATAAAAGAATATTTATCCATCGATAATATCACTTTATAAGAATTAATTCATCTAAGATGTTCCACAAGTCTGTGTCGTTCTTGTTCAGTCATCAAGTCATGTCCAACTCTCTGCGACCCCATGAACTACAGCATTCCAGGCTTCCTTGCCCTTCACTGCCTCCCCGAGTTTGCTCAAACTCATGTCCATTGAGTCAGTGGTGCCATCCAACCATCTTATCCTCTGCCACCCACTTCTCCTCTTACCCTCAATCTTTCCCAGCATCAGGGCTTTTTCCAGTGAACTGACTTTTCACATCAGGTGGCCAGTGCATTGGAGCTCATGATCCTGTGAGCGTTGTCCTATTATTAACCCCAATTTACAGGTGAGGAAAGCAGAGCTCACAGAAGTTGAGAAACTTACCCAAGTTACATAGTTAGTACTTGGCAAACTTCAATGAATGTATCATTTATCCACCTGCAAACCTGCTCTTAACTATTCTTACCTAGGAATTAACAAGAATTCATACTTAATGATGTGAAAATGTTTGCTTGTTATAGAGAGCACATGGATAACCAACAAAATAACTAAAGGGCAGGCAACTGAAGGAAGAAACATCAGGAGACTGCATAGACTATAGAAGTGAAGGTAGTTTTCAAGCTTGCTTTGTCCAATTGCTTCGTCACCAAGTAGGCCAAGACAGGATGATAGGGAAGAGTTAGCCCAGCCTGGCATCTTCTCATAATGTTACTGTATAAAAGCCTTAATAGTATTTCTTCCTGACTAGTTGAGAGAAGATTCTACCCTACTCCAGACCAATACCTTGATTTTGTAAGAATTTAACAATTTAGATAACATGCTGGCTTTTTCCTCTTACTGTTCTGAAATAAATTGCCACATCAGCAAGACCTATGCTTTAGCAATCAGCCCTGTAGACAAGGAAATGAAAGATTCTTTGAATGGGGTAATTTTCTTCTCTCATGAAGTGGGAGAAATAAGTAGTTAGTGAACTAGTGATTAGCATATTTATAGAGTCATTTACATACTATTAAAAATTCAATCCACTTGTGGCTTAAATCTACAGTTTAAGAACACAATTATACCCTGAGGAAACCATAATTGAAAAAAACACATGTACTCCAATGTTCATCACAGCACTATTTATAATATCTAGGATATGGACACAGATGATCATTGACAAATGAATGGATAAAGAAGTTGTGGTACATATATACAACAGAATAGCATTCACCTATAAAAAGGAATACATTTGAGTCAGTTCGAATGAGGTAGATGAATCTAGAACCTATTATACAGAATGAAGTAAGTCAGAAAGAGAAAAATAAATATCTTATATTAATGCATATATATGGAATCTAGAAAGATGGAACTGGTGAACCTTTTTACAGGGCAATAAATGAGACACACACATAAAGAACAATCTTGTGGACACAGCCGGGGAAGAAGAGGGTGGGACAAATCAGAAGAGTAGTATTGAAACATATATATTATCATATGTAAAATAGATAGCCAGTGGAAATTTGCTGTATGATGCAGACAGCTCAAATCTGAAGGTCTGTGACAACTTAGAGGGGTGGGATAGGGTGGGAGGGAGATTCAAGAGGGGAACATATGAATATCTGTGGCTGATTCATGTTGATGTATAGCAGAAACCAACAAAATATTGTAAAGTAATTATCCTCCAATTAAAAATAAAAAATTTTTTTAAAAAAAGAACACAATTGAACTGTGATCAATATTAATTCCAAAACACCTAGCTGTATCAGAAAGAGAAACTTTCTATTAAAAGCTTGCTCCAGGAAGTATCTCCAGTTTCACTTATTCTTCTAGTCTCTGTTTTACGATTCATACTCTCAGCATTTTGATGTTGAGTTTGTGTCACTTTGCCTTCTCTCTCTTTTCTAAATAGATACTTTTTCTTTGGGTACATTTGATCTCCTCAAACTATTATGGCTCATTGACCAGCTATGCCTGTTCTTTCTTCAGGATAGCTTTGCTCCTTTAACCCTTGTGCAACAATTTGCATGCCTAACATGTTATTCTAACCCAATTCAGAACAATTTAATAGGTAGGGAACTCATTCATGCACTCATTCAAAGAATATTTAACTCATGGCAGGTCCATGTTAAGAGCTGACCAATTATGAACAATAATTGTTCAAATTCTCAGAGCTTAAAGTATTTAATAAAGAGCTATGTACAAGGTGCTATAGAAAAAAAATCAGCCCAGATTGGTTGTCACAGATTTCTTCTTCAAAGAAGTACTCCTGAGCTGAGACTTGAAAAATCACTAAGAAATTTAGCCAGGTGAAGGATTAGAAGGACGTAGCATTCTAGCCAGAAAGAAAAACTAGGTGAAGAAAACAGTACCAAAGTGCCAAAGGATTAGGAACACCTGTAATGTATAAAACTAACAAAAGATTGTCGTTCAGTTATTGTCAGCTAAAGTGAGCAATGGCAATGTTTTTCAGATCATAGCACTATCACATATTCCTTCTAAAACCTTGGTCTGTTCTCAGTTCCTTTATCTATAAATGAGTATGCACTGCCTCAAACCACACAGAGCAGTTGTGATGGTTAAGTGAGGAAAGCCCATATTGTATACCGAGCATAAAACGCCTTGCAAAAAGTGCTTTATTGTTATTAATTTTCAGACTAGATCATGTCATACTGGCAGATACTTGAAGCAATCTGCTAAAGAAAAGACAGGAAGTCATTTAAATTTTTAAATATACTTAAATATGTAATTATTTATGTTTTTATACACACACAAACACATTGTTGTTCAGTCACTAAATTGTGTCCAATTCTTTGCGACCCCACAGACTGCAGCACACCAGGTTTCCCTGTTCATCACCAACTCCCCAAGCTTGCTCAAACTCACATCCATTGAGTAAATGATGCCACCCACCCTTCTGATCCTCTGTCATCCCCTTCTCCTCCTGTCTTCAATCTTTCCTAGCATTAGAGTCTTTTCCAATGAGTCAGTTCTTCACATCAGGTGGCCAAACTATTGGAGCTTCAGTTTCAGCATCACTCCTTCCAGTGTATATTTAGGGTGGATTTCCTTTAGGATTGACTGGTTTGATCTCCTTGCTGCCCAAGGGACTCTCAAGAGTCTTCTCCAGCATCACCGTTACAAAAGCATCGATTGTTCACCACTCAGCTTTTCTGATCCAACTCTCACATCCATATATGACTACTAGAAAAACCATAGCTTTGACTATACAGACCTTTTTTGGCAAAGTGATTTCTTTGCTTTTTAATATGTTGTCTAGATTTGTCATAGATTTCCTTTCAAGGAGCAAGTGTCTTAATTTCATAGCTGCAGTCACCATCCACAGTGATTTTGGAACCCAAGGAAATAAAGTCTGTCACTGCTTCCACTTTTGCCCCTTCTGTTTGCCATGAAGTGATGGGACCAGATGCCATGATCTTAGTTTTTGAATGTTGAATTTTAAGTCAGCTTTTTCACTCTCCTCTTTTACCTCATCAAGAGGATCTTTAGTTCCTCTTCACTTTCTATCATTAGAATGGTATTATCTGCATATCTGAGGTTTTATCTCCCTGAATAAGGCAGTTTAGGCTGGCATAAAAGAACAAATAAATAAAGCAAATTCACAGTGTTTAGAAGTTAGGTGAGGAGACTGCTGAATGAAAAATCCCACTCTTAAGTTTTGGCCTTAACCTGAAATTGCCTTGGAACTTGCTGTCTTAAATGGAACTTGGTATTCTTTTTGTGACCTCAGTTAAACCTCGGCATTCCTGTCATCCTTCTGAACACAGATGCATAGTTAATGAGTCTGGACTGAAAGGCAAGAGTTTCTGATCAATCTGTATTTGATGCCCCTCCCCACTCAAATGTATGAAATGTTTTAAGAAGTCACTTTCACAGGTCAAGACTGATTTCTTCCCACTGCAAAAGGAGCCTTGATATTCCTTTCTGGAAATCTGAAGAGAAATGTTAATTATTTACTAGAGTACAAGGTAGCTTACTAACCTGTTTAATGTTTACCAGAATTTCTCTCTTTTTTCTAAGTAGACCCACTATGCAATAGACCCAAATAGAGGATACTCAATGCTTCTGTTGAATCTCATTTTTATCTTAACTACTTATGGAAACAAATCTGGGTAAGGAAAGATAAGTAAAATGGTGACATGTTAAGGTTGCTAACTTTATGCAAGCAAATATCTGCAATGCTTTCCCTTTATCTCTATGATACCTGTGAGGTGACTCTTCTAAATTCCGAGTCCCTTGAGGAAAAGGCTGTCTTTTGCCACTGACTCCTCTGGGTCTAATACCAGGAATTCCGATGAAGAATATTTGGATGGATAAAAGGATACATTGCCAAGAAAAACAAAAGCCTCTTCTTAGGAAGACAAGACATGAATACATGTAGAAACAAACATGAATGATCACAAAGTAGTACATAGCTATGTGTGAAAAAATAAGTGGGAAAGACATTATGTTTTTAGTTTGTAGAAAAATCCAAGTGGCTGCTGATACTGTGTGGACTTTCAAATAGTATTAACTTGAAATAGGAGTAATGTTTAAATTAAAGTAGTGCTTGGATAGAATGGCTCTTTACATTAAGTAAACTTTAACAATGTTTCTATTAACAATTCATTACTTTTCTACTCTGACATTTAATTTAACAAATACTACTGACCAATAACATGTCATGTGACTGTTTCTTGCAGTTGGCTGAAATGATTGCAATTTAATTCTATATCACAGGCTTCCCAGAAATTCTGATTCACACATGTGAAATTAATTTAAAAAATGGAAAAATACTTCATTACCTGATAATGTCCAGACTTTTCTAAATGTGGGTTCCACAAAAGAAGAAAGAAGTAACATATGGCTAAAAAAAATCAAGAAGCACGTGTTAATCTAAAACATTACTCTCTAATGATGAGTTCCCTCTCTCTAAAAATTGCTGCTTTTTCTGTTTATACTAGTAATTCATACACATTAGTTGCTCAATATCCAGTATAACATTTAAAACATGTAAAATATAATTGTTTCCAAAAATGTAAAAAATATATACAAGCTTATTTTTTATTTGAAATTTAGAGAAGTGAGTATTGTGGGAAGGCAAAGTCCTCCATAAAACAGTAGACAGGTCTAATTCTATAGCAAGAGCGATTTGGGGACCTGAGGCTCTCAAAAGGACTCTCTTATCCACCCATCAGCCAAGTTAGTAATCCAAAAAAAATTACTCCTTCATTTCATTTAATCTATAAATGAAAAATTAAAATTTAATTTTCTATTCTGTTTGATATAATCATCTGACCGGATTGCAGTAATTGGCAGGATTAGATGAACAAACGATATAAAGCAACACAGGACTGACATCCATGCTTGACTTTAGGGCCTATGATCTCATTAATTCTACCCTTCCAAATACCTGATTTTGGCACATGGGGCAAAGAGCAATTCTGTGCCATCAGAGGCAAGTCCAATTGGAGGCTCAAGGAGAGCACCACCATATAGCCACAAAGCTTGCAGTAACCCTTTCTCTTTCTTTGACTATAGGATCTGCCAGTTTTAACTTCAAGATTGATGCCTTCAAACAAGAAAACTCTAGAATGTACTGGAACAATCTGACCAGGTTGCAATCATTCCTCTTACAACACAAGACTCATTGGCTCCCTTCTCCTCTGATAAAGAAGAGTGCTGATTGATCCATGACCCAGCATCCTTTGGCTTAATTATCTTTATCTCGATAGAGGACACAATAACAATGTCTACTACCACTTTGTAACCACCCCCCCCCATTTTTATTTTTCAAACTTCAATTATTTGCTTCTAGTTAGTCTCAAAAGTTTTCCATTTGGTTTTGTATCATCTAGAAGCATTTTTCTTTCATTCAACAAATGATTACTTATTTAGGACCACCATATCCACAGCACAAACAAGGGTGAGAGGGAAGAGAGAGAGGAGAACCTAAACAGGAATGAGAAATAAATAATGATCATGTTCTTAAGACGCTTACAAACAAGCATAGCCACGTGCATAAATAACTATATTATAAGGTTTTTTTTAAATGGCAATTACCATAAGAAAACAACCAATATCTAGAAAATTCTAAAGAAAAGAAAGAACAACCAGCTAAAGAGATCTTGTTAGGTTTCCTGCAAATAAACCTGTCATTAAAGGGCTTCTAGTAATTTATCATGGGTGTGATAAAGGGAAAAGGACTTCAAGGCGGACCAGAACACTGAGTAGCAAATTTCTGTTTAATTAAAACAAATGTTCCGAAATAGACAAGTAACCAAACGTGTAAGCAGAAAAGCTAAAACTTTTCATGTAAAAGGCAAATGTAGGGAAAACAATAACATCATTCATAGTACTTCAAAGTGTCTATGTACAAAATCTGTTAATTCTTTAAAATGAAAATGTAAAAAGCCAAAGAATCCCCTAAGATTTATGACTAGTCCTAATTGTTCAGTTCAGTTCAGTTCAGTCGCTCAGCCGTGTCTGACTCTTTGTGACCCCATGGACTGCAGCACACCAGGCTTCCCTGTCCATCACCTACTCCCAGAGCTTGCTCAAACTCATGTCCATTGAATCAGTGATGCCATCCAACCGTCTCATCCTCTGTCGTCCCCTTCTCCTCCTGCCATCAATCTTCAGTCCTAGTTGTAACCAGTGTCATAAGTCTTAAAGGACTACAGGGCATTAGGCATGGGTTTCTCAAGTGGGCAACGAACAGAGATGACTTTGGACAGGATGCCATGATCTTATGATCATATACAGTGTTAAAGATAGTTGAGGCAAGAGGCTCACTTTCTCAGAGTGATGTGAGGAATAGCAGAAAGGTGACTCTGCCCCCAAATGATCTCTCCCAGTAAGGGATGGAAGGGACTGAACCTCTAGAATTAACTATTAATTATGTCTTGGAGACATTTGTTAATTCGGCAGGCTGTCCTTCAGCACCTACCTACTTTCTGCCAGGAGTTGTGCTCTATAAAAGATACAAAATGGGAGTAGATAAATCCAACACATAATGTTCTTTCCTCTGCCTGGAGTTGCCCCCACCCAAACCTTCCCCTCCTTCACATTCCACTGTTCTCCCACTGGCTCTTTAAAATCCTTCAGGCCTTAGGAGTAATTCACATAGTCCCCTTCCCATCTTAGTCTAAAGATGGTCTCCCCTTTTACTGCCTTTTACAGAAGTTTGGGCTTCCCTGATGGCTCAGTTGGTAAAGAACCCACCTGCAATGCAGTAGACTACCTGCAATGCAGGAGACCCGGCTTCCATCCCCGGGTCAGGAAGATCCCCTGAAGAAGTAAATGGCAACCCAATATTCTTGCCTGGAAAATCCCATAGACAGAGGAGCCTGGCAGACTACAGTTCGTGGGGTTGCAAAAGAGTAAGACACAACTTAGTCACTAAACCACCACCATCTCACACCTAACAGGCTAGCAAAGTGGAGAAGGCAACCATAGCAGATGTTTCTGGGCTTCCCAGGTGGTATTAGTGGTAAAGAACCCACCGGCCAATGCAGGAAACATAGATCCCAAGCAGGTTCGATCCCTGGTTTGGGAAGATACCCTGGACGAGGGCATGGCAACCCACTCCAGTATTTTTGCCTGGAGAATCCCATGGACAGAGAAGCCTGGCAGACTACAATCTGTGGGGCTGCAGAGAGTCAGACATGACTGAAGCAATTTAGCACATATAAGTTTACTTTTTTTCTTCAGCATATTTCTCCCAACTTACAGTTATGTTCTTTTTAGTATGTTTATTTGTTTTCTCTCTCTTAGAATAGAATGGACTTTTCTCTGAGAGCAGAAACCCAATGTTTTGTTTAACTTTATATCAGCAATATCTTAAAGAAAAGTGCTGTTGTATTGTGGATGCTCCAAAATTTATGATGAACAAATTAATGAACATGTTAATTCTACTATTGAAGAGTGAAACCACAAACTGAATTGAGAATTCAGTACATGTTATGAACTATGGCCTCCTACACATTATAGCGTGAACAATATTTCAGTTTGCCTGCAACAGAGGGGTTCCCCAGAGGAAAAATGGAGTTTTCATTACTAAAGCCAGGACAGTCCTGGGAACTAGAAGTGATTTGTCATCATTGCATGTGAGATGTGGTTTGCAAGACAATGGAGATTGCACTGTGTGACCAAAAGAGCATTAATCATAACTTACACTTGTATCATATTTTTCAGTTTTAAAGAGAACATTCAACATCACCTCCCTGTTCCTTTGTACTTCTTTGAGACAAAGAGGCAGGAGACTATCACCCTTAGGTTATAGGTGAGGAACCTGCAACTTAGCTTAACAGATTACTCCAGAGTCATCTGCCTAGTAAATAAAGCCACGGCACAGGAGGCCATGACATTGAAAAGGCCATTAATAGTGAACAAACCAGATAAAGTCAAATAAGCTCTCTCATCATTTATAGAACAAATACAATATTTCTTGGTCAGGAGTATTTTCCTTGAACTGATATTTTCTCCAGGTCTCTGAAATATTTTTAGTTTCATGTTTCTAATTTCCAGTGTAATGTTGTTGAAGCTGTTTTTAATTAATGGCTTTTTTTGTCACGATCTCATTATATGCGTGACTTGTGTCGGTTCTTTGAAGCTCACTATATCATCTCATGACCCCAGTGGACACATAGAGCTTTGCTAATGGTAGGAATGTTTTCCTTTAACATCTTTCAGCTCTCACAGATTCCTACGAAACAATCAACTGTAGGTAATTAGAAGCTATTGACACTAAACATAAGAAAACATAACAGTAACAACCAAAAAAAGCCGAAGGCAAATAAATTTATCTTAGGACAAGGATCTAAAAGGGTGGTTTTTAAATAGTTAGGGTATAACAAACATAAGGAAAACTAGTCAATTTTTAAAATACAGGTTTTTCCAAAAAATAATAACTTCCTTTGTGACAATTAGGAAAATCATCCTGCTGTAATTATCTTCTGGCTAAGACTAGTATGGCAAGAGAGACTAAAGGTCAAAGTAAAGATCTATGTCCCAGAAAAAGATGAAATATTTGAATGAGTCAGAGCTCTCTCATCATCAAGTTTAACCTCTGGTTCACTCGAAGAAGCTTCTTACAGTGAAACCCATTAAAAATTAAACCAAAGCAAAGAGTGTGTACAGAAAAGGAAATCTTCCATAAATAAATTGGTTACAGAAGATCTATAACATTTTTCTTGGAAAAATGAGAGATTTAGTTGGAAAAAGGAGAGACAGAAAATTATTGATTTGGACTCAGAAATTACATTACTGTTGATCTCAAATCTGAAAAGAAGAAGGCTCCTTGGATAAAGTCTCTTTCAATATTTAGCATGATTGAAGCCATCGCTGACAAGTGTAATAAAGGTTTTCCAGCCATGAGCCTCTGCCCTTACCCACATCTTCTGCTTCATGCAGACCTCAAGGAGTGATCCACATTTGGAAAGCAGATGGGGTATAAGCAGCAGTTAACTCCTGTTCTAATCCTCTTGTTTGTCTAGGGCACTTCTCTCCCTTTCTGCATGCTTACTTGCTCTTTTTTCAAAGGACTAAGTGTTCTTTAGCTTCCAAAATTATCATTTTTCATCAATGTGTGAAAAGAAAACAGCAAGAATTCTTGTCATTAAGGCTATTGTATTTCAAGACTGAGAATACAATACTCAAAGAACCAAACTTCTTCTATTTGTGAGTGATTTTAATTTAACAGTTTCCTCCCAACAGTAACCTTGTAATTAATCAAAATCAGAAAGAAAACTACTGAAAGGAAAACAGTTGGGAAAGTGCTAAAATTGGGTAATGGCCTAGATATATTCAGATAAGGTGTGTTTAATAACACAGCATGAGAAAATCAGGGGAAATATTTAATAAGCTTGCACTCATGGTAGCATTTTTGTTCTTTAGTGAATAATGAGTTAGATTATGCCAGGAGAAAATTCATTAAAATAAAAGAAAAATAGTTCTAGTATAATTTAGAAAGATGATCATAAATATGCAAAAAATAGCAGTTAAGAATTAAACTCTTCATGTAAAGCAAAATTAATGTCACTAACATTATCCAAAGTCAACCATCTGGTAGAAAACCTTAAAGTAAGGTCATTTTTAAAAAATACTTATTTATTAATTTGGCTGCACTGTGTCTTAGTTACAGCACTCTCAAGATCTTCAGCATGCAGGATCTTTAGTTGTGACATGAGAACTCTTAATTGCTGCATGTGGGATCTAGTTCCCTGACCAGGGATTGAACCTGGCCCCCTGCATTGCAGCACAGAGTCTTACCCACTGGATTACCAGGGAAGTCCCATGTAAGGTCATTCTTGATTGATAAAAGGCATCATCTAAACTACACCACAACAGATCCACTATTATAGGTGAATAATATAGTGTCAGGGCTTCCTAGGTGGCCCAGTGGCAAAGAATCTGTCAATGCAGGAGATGCAGGTTCAATCCCTGGGTCAGGGAGATCCCCCAGAGAAGGAAATGGAAACCTTACTTCAGTATTCTTACCTGGGAAATCCCATGGACAGGGGAGCCTGGCAGGCTATAATCCAAGGGGTTGCAAAGAGGTGGACCAATTTAGCAACTAAACAACAACGACAATATGGTATCAAAATGCATCAAGAAAAACACTATTAGAAATTTAAAAAAAGTAATATAGATAAGGACTATAGTAAATATGATTTAACAATTCATTGTCAAAATATATAAAGCAAATAAAAGGCATAAATCAGAGTATAAATAATAGCTTTGTTACTATTAATAAAATGAAATTAATTGTTATATTTTCAAACATACTACTTAGCAACAAAAAATATATACTGGCAGGTCAAGTATCTAAGTAAGAATTAAACACTGCTCAAATACTTGGTAGCAAAAAGTTATATATTTTATAAAATATAAATTTTACATAAATATGACTACATTTTTTAATCAAATTGTTTAGGTATTTAAAAGTTCAAAATATTTTGTCAATAACACCAACTTTGAGAATAATAAAGATAAAATTGCTACATATCATTTAAGGAATACAATAAACTACAGATATAATTAATTTAATGGCCTTAAACATATTATTAATAAAGTAAATGAATGAATAGTACTTATGAATAATTTGTATTCTTAAATGCTTGTTATTTTAAAATAGGAAAAAAAATGAAAATAATACCCAATTTGGAAATTTTAAGAGAATAAAAGGCCCAAGGAAAGGAGGCAGAATGAAGTAATTAATATAAAAAAATTTTTAAACAGGAAATAAAAGAGGTATTTAGAAAAACAGCTATAGTATTGACCAACTTTTCAGAAATCTAATATAGAAAAAATTTTAAATAAAATTGGAACCATGGAAAAAGCTGAAAAGAAAACTTTAAACGTTTCAGAGAATATTGGCTACATATGCTTACAAATAAACATAAAATCTCATGAAATGGATGGTTTTTCTTGGGAAAAAAGATCAAAATTGACTGATGATGATGTAGGAAGCCTGCATAGGTTGTTCATACAGGGACAAAATGAGGAAAGATTGACCTGCCAGCCAAACTTTGGAGCCAGTACTAATATTCATAAATAATCTCACACTTTGAAGAAAGAGATGATTTCCATCTTACTTAATTCTTCCCAGAATACTACAGAGAGAAGACAGAGTTCCCTTCTGAATAGGCAGCATAGTTAGGACACAGGCCAGTGGCATCTTACGAACCAGTGCTTTTCTCACTATACAGAAACAGTCATTCTCTAGTATGGCAAAGCATGCATTTCGACAGAAATACGTTTATTTTTCTTTTTTAAACCCATTTTACTGGGGGAAATAAAATAATTTATCTTATTATAAAGTGAAGTAAAATAGTGAAGTAAAATAATTTTCCCCAGGTCACCCAGCAGAGGAATTTCATCTGTCTCTTCTAAGGCTCACACCCTTTCCACCCAGCAGAGGAATCTCATCTGTCTCTTCTAAGGCTCACACCCTTTCCACTTCCAGGCACAATGCTTGGGCACCCAGCCATCAACCTCCAACCAGCAGCCTACACCCTGACAGTAATTCTGCAGTTACTCTCACCACTGTCTACACTCATTCATTTTCTATAACCACATGTAGCTCTCAAGCCTTGACTCTATTTGATAGCCTACACTTGAATTCCTTTAAAACAAAACAACTCAGTTACTTCCACTTTAAACTGGATTTCTTTAGGGAAACTACTCAGTCACTTCAGGATTCTTCTCAGAATTTCTTCCCCCTCCCCTTTTCTTTGTTATCTGTGATGAAGCTCTGGAGGTTCTGGGGTGTGAGTGAGGTTTGGTCCATGCTGACTTCTCTGCTGGTGGACGTGGCTGCAGTTCCTCAACTCTTCCATTGGCTTAGGCAAGGCTGAAGCATCACTATCGTCACGGCCCATCTGAGGTGGACTTCTGCTCATCCCCTTACCTGGCATCTCTGGGACCACCATCAGGCATGCCAGCTCTCATCTTTAGGTTCCTTTCTTGCTCTACTCATTGGATTTCTTCATTACCAGACAGATAAACAGTTTCTACTCATGGACTGCTGTTCCATAGTGAGATGTGCAGCTAAAGAGTCCTCCTGCCCTCAGCAGTTCTACACAGGAAGCAGGACCTCTACCTTCAGGAGTTTTTCTAGCTTTTGTCACTCAGGCAGGGCTGATTAATAAACACTTCTCAGAAACCCAGTGGGTTGAATACTAATACCTGCATGTTTAATCTCCTTTCTCTAACCCCCTAAACTGGTTACAACTTCTATACTAGCCCAGAAAATCATGGTGCCTGAAGTGGAGTAAGAACACACCCCAAGAACCCTAGAGAATTCTCAGGTGTAGGACAGTTCACCTCAACAGACACAATGTTTAGTTTAGGCAACCTTAATGGGATTCCAAATCTTTAACTTTCATTCTCCAAACAAATTCACAGTCCACAATTAGAGAAGATAGACTCATTCTTTTCTTTTGTTCCCAGATTATGTAATCATTATTTCAGAATGAATAAGCAAAAGATTAAGTAAGGAAAAAAAAATTTTATTAACTGAATTGGCAGCTTTCAAAAGTTCCTTTGATCAACATAATAACGTATTTTCTTTCCACCGTCACAGCATTATTGTATGATGCTCAATCACTAAAGCAACCAAAGATATGCAGAAGATACACCCCCAGCAACTCTGCAGTTTTAAAAGTAAGTAAAATTTTTAGTGACAAGAGTTAAGGAACCATCCCTTGGCTAATTTATTTAGTTCAGGCATTGAAACAGTTTATTGGCATCTGAACTACTCTACTTCTATAGTAAATACAATTCAGGAAAAAAAAAAAGATATGCACAGTTACATGTTTTTTCACTTAACATTTTAATGACAAATAGGCTAGTCAGAAGGGTATATGTAGTTGATTCAATCATATCACACAGACATGCTCTTTACACAAAACCTACAAACCACAAGAAGCTCCCAGAAATTCGGATGTCATCTTAAAACATTACTTTTCTCTCAGGCTCCCCAAACCTATCCCATTTACCAAATACTGTGAGTTTGCTACTTTAATCTCTCTTTTTATTCTTCAATTCCAGCAGTCAATGATTTAGTTTAAGATTTATCATTTCGTGATATTTACGACACTGGCTTCATACTTTCTTACTCCAATTCAATTGCCACACCTGTCAGAGCACTCTGATCTGTCCTATCAAGAGTTCTTTTTGCAGCTTCCTGTCACCTTGGAGGAGGAAATGGCAACCCACTCCAGTGTTCTTGCCTGGAAAGCCCCATGGACAGAGGAGCCTGGAGGGCTACAATCCATGGTGTCACAAATGGACATGACTGAGCATCTGAGTGCAAACACACACACTCACTGCCTTCAGAATAAAAAGTCCAGACAGCTAGAACAGCCTTCCCGAAGTTCCAGTCTCATGCCTGCTGCTTTCCCTGCCTCATCTCTCCTTCTATCTCATCATTTTATTCTGCTGGCTACACTTGCAACTCCTGCTAATTGTCCAGCTTTCTTTCATCTCCAGCCTTTGAGCTTGCTTATTGCCCCTCTTTCTAGAATAGCCTCTCTCTCTTTTCCCTCTCTTCACTCAGCTAGTTTTTACTCATCTTCCAACATGCAGTTTAAACAGTATCCTCCTTCCACCTCCACACTCCTCCCATGTGTGAAATGGAGCACTGCTCTCCATGAACTCCCATAGGCCCCTGTGAATATTTCCTTTGCTAGAACTCACATCTCCTTTGTCTTCTGCATCGCAGGCAGATTCTTTACTGCCGAGCCATCAGGGAAGCCCACTCAGCACCATACTAATGTCACTTACTTTGTTTCTCCTAAGGCAGTCAGTTGCCACAAGACGGGAATGTGTCTTTGCCATCTTCATAAACCTTGGGCCCAGCACAATGTCAGGTATAGTAACCGTTCAAAAAGTATTTGTTGTCTGAGTCATTCAATAAAATAGAGTGTTACTTGGTGGCTGTGTAATCTTGAGAAAAGAACCTAACTGCCTCAGTTTCTTCACCTATAAAATTGGTATAATGTTACACTTATCTCTTAGGATTTGTAAAAATCTTAAGTGAGATTCTTTGCTAAAGAAATGTTGGCTGACAAATCTATGTTTATATTCCTATTCTCTTTTTTTGGCAGTGTGACCTACTTTCACTGCATTACCTAGAGCACATTTAATGATCTTTCCAAACTTTATCTTGCTCATTTATTAAGATTTTAATGTCACTGCCTCCCAATGATTAAATGGCATATGTGCATAAAAGATGTAGCAGAGCTTTGTGGTCAGTTGTTACTTAGTATAAATTTGCTGTGATTATTTCAATGTTAATATTTGGTTTAATAATACTTGTTGTTAATGACACTTTGTTATAAACAAAGTGATTAAGACTCTAGGAATCTGTATTATGAAGACAGTTCAGGACTTTCATTAGACTTGTAAAGAAATAAATTAGTTATTAGAACTGACTCAAATGCGTTCCTTTTTATAGCTGAGTAATATTCTATCATGTATATGTACCACAACTTCCTTATCCACTCATCTGCCGATGGACATCTAGGTTGCTTCCATGTCCGAGCTATTGTAAATAGTGTTGCAATGAACATTGGGGTACATGTGTCTTTTTTAATCCTGGTTGCCTCAGGTATATGCCCAGTACTGGGATTGCTGGGGTACCCAAAGCCGGTGCTCTGTGACAACCTGGAAGGATAAAGTGAAGGGATGTGAGAGGGGGATTCAGGATGGAGGGGATACATGTATACCTATGGCCAATTCATACTGATGTATGGCAAAAACCATCACAATATTTAAAGTAATTATCTTCCAGTTAAAATAAATCAACTAATTTTTAAAAGGAAATAAATTTCCTAAGACAAAAATGTAACACTTTTGGAAAGACAACATAAGTAACAAAAATTAATTGATTATTGTTATAACATATGGGATTCATTTGAAACTAATAACAATAAGTTATTCTCAAGATTTGTATCAGATTTCTTCCTACAATTGAAAGGACTTTGATGACAGGCAAAATAATAATTAGCAATGTACATATCTAGGGCAATATATTTTGACATTCTTCAACTACTTTGGAACATTAAACATCAAGGGAAGCAGAAATAGCACAGAGAAAAAGGAAAAGAAATTAAGAATGACTTTAAAGAAAGCACAGGAAACATGATTTTTATTTGACCTACATTTAGAAAGGGAAGTTCTATAGCACAGAAATAATGAGGAGATGTTGGATACACTGAATATCTAATACTTAAATTCAACTTTTGCTAGACATTAGGAAAATGATTAGATTTTTAAACCTCTAATTTATTGACAGTATTTAAAGATCAATAATGTCTCTTGCAAAAGCAAATGTTAAAGATTTGGTTATTTAAAAAGGGAAATTTGTCTTAAACTGTTGCTTATGATCAGTTTTGACAGAGAACAAGTCTTTTAACTGTCACAGTCAATCTGAGGATTCATTATTTTCTATTTATTTAACATTACAGATGTCAGTATTGCATCAAATGTAGACAGCTTGGTGCCTGCCCTAAGGGAAGAGAAAATTTCAAAATGGGAAGAGTACATAGCCTTAATAAGTATGTTATATTTAACTTTTGACTTTGGCTGTATTTCGCAGCTCTACCATACAAATAATATTTTCTCTGCAGTATCTACCAAAATACTGCAGAAAGGTTAGTAGCATTACTTTCAAAAGAAATTAAACAGGCTGTGCTGATAAAGCTGCTTTCATTGTTCGCCATTTACCTAAGAAGCTTATAACCTTTTTTGGAAGAAGCCAGGGAATGAAATATAAACATTTTCCTTAAGCAAAGCACATTCTTTTCAGAGCAGCACTGGTTATATTGGAATTCAACTTATCTAGATACTAGTTTGAGGAGCTTAGATCATGGTGAGAGGGGCAGTGCAGACATGTTTTAAATATTTCTTTTTTGTGATAAGATTAGAGAGCCAAAAATGGTAAACCATAGGCAGAAGTCTTGGTTTGAAACCAAAACATGCCCAACACAGTGAATGAGCCTCTAAGTTCTATGATCAGAATCATAGAAGAACTGATCATTCCATAAACACAGTCAGGAGAAATGTGTGTCTATGTGTGTCTACGTGTACATGTATTTGTGTTTGGGGGCAGGTAGAACAGGAGGAAAGGACATGAGAACTAAGCAGAACATGGGGTTCTGTACAAAGACAAATCCTGGACAGGAGAAGGCAACCGCACTGAAGAAAATATCATGAACAAGATGGCCGGCTCCCACCCGCCCATATAGGTCTTCATGCACTTGCTCAAGAACTAGGAAAATACAATTTTTGTAATGTTTGCATCTCACAATGAGTTTCTCAGTTAGTTTTGATAAAAACAATGCTATTTAGCAACCTCTTGCAAGGTTTGTATTTTATACATTTAAATACAGTCCTTTCTTATATTTCAGAAAATATATTACTGTCTATAAACTTTTGAGTCTACAACAGCAAAGTGTGAAGCTCAGAAAGCAAATTATTTTTGTAGTTAAGTAGTTCTGTCTCTTAATATTTCATCAATTTTTTTGGTGTGAAAGGTTACTAATATCCTTCCTTAGCATTTAACTTTTTATCTGCTAGTCTTATATTACTAACTAGATTGCAAATCCTTTTTTTAAAAAAAAATATTTATTTATTTGGCTGTGCCAGATCTTAGTTGTAGCACACAGGATCTTCGATCTTCACTGTGGCACATGGAATCTTTAGTTGTGGCATGGGGGATCTAGTTCCCTGAACAGGGATCGAACCTGGGCCCCCTGCATTGGGAGTGCAGAGTCTTAGCCACTGGACCACCAGGGAAGTCCCTAAATTGCAAATCCTTGTGTCTGATTTTCCCTGTGTCTTCCATAGGACTAACTCAGAGTCTTTTATGTAGACAAAAATGCGTTTTCATTTTATTTCATTAGAAACAATATTAGGATGGAAATCAGAAATAAAAGCTTCATTTTAAAGTTAATTTAGACCATCTAAAAGGAAAATGAGAAATAATACTAGAAATAGATGGAAAAATAGCACTCAATCATTTATTCATTCAAAAACATTAGAATATTCATGTGCCAAATACTGCTTTAGGCTTTTGGGACATTTTCATGCACGATACAGACAAAAATACTTGCCCCAGATTGGGGAGAAACAGGATGAGGGGAGTGCCAGGGGCAGAAATGTGGGGGGAATGGGGTAGATTTTTAATAGGGTGTCAAGGAAGCCCTCACTCAGAAAGTGATATCTGAACAAGACCCAGTGGAAACAGGGAATGAGTCAGGGGAGTATTTGGAAGAAGAATACTCCAAGCAGGGAGAACAATGTCAAAAGGCCTTGAGGGTGAAATAGGTTATGTGTGCTCAGAAAGCAGTGAGGCAGCCTGTCTGGGCCAATCTCTGTGAGAGACCAGAGTGAGTACTGCAGGAGATAAACTCAGAGAGACTGTAAGCTTGAGGAAAGGTACAGATTATGTAAGGCCTTACAGGAATTCTTACTTACATAAGGACTTATTCTATTTGGGGGAGGGGAGTGGACAGTGAGATATAAATTCAGAAGATGCTAACAACAGAAGGGCCACAATCTGACTTACACTCTAATTTTTACTTTAGGATCAGTCTGTTTCTTTTATTGAAACTGTGCTATACCAGTGAGAGTTTGCTGTAGGGGCAGGGAGCTCAAACCTGGTGCTCGGTGACAACCTAGAGGGGTGGGATGGGATGGGAGGTGGGAGGGAGGAAGAGGGAAGGGACATATGTATACCCATGGCTGATTCATGTTGATGTATGGCAGAAACCAACACAATATTGTAAAGTAATTATCCTCCAATTAAAAACAAATACATTTTTTAAAAAAAGGAAACTATGCTATAAAAGTGTAAGGGAAACCAGTCGGGAGAAATGTCAACAATCTTGCAAAGAAATGTGGATGGTTTGGCCCAGAATGATAGCAGTAACTGTTGTGAGAAGTGATAGGATTACAGTTATATATTGAAGTTAAGGTCAATGAGATTTGATGGTGTAAAGTGTGAAAATAAGACAGAAATCACAGATGACTGAAGGTGTTAAGAAATACTATCTAAAACTTGGAAGTAAGACAAAGGGATGACTATACATTCTTTTTATATAGACCGTTGTCTCACAGGCCTGGGCAAGGATGATTGAATTCTCCAGGGCATATACCGATGTTGACTTGCTATTTGCTATTGTGAAATAACTTCATTACTGTGAAGTTACATGTTCCCTTGCAAACGTGTGCACTGGAGAGGCAAATATTTCCCACCCATTAGAGAGGATAACCTCAGCAATAGTACTGTCCTAAAGATTATTAACCACTTTTGTCTCCAATTCAGCAAAATTATTTTGCTTGCCTTCCTGACTGACTACACAACATCAGCATCTCCTTTCAATCAGCTTTACCTCTTTTGAGTCTTTGATTCTTTCTGAATCAGCTTTACCATCCTGCTGATTCCCTAATACATGAGCTAAGAAATTTTTGGCACATGTCCACTGTATATTTGTATACGAGCCATGGATTTATCTTTTTTTAAAAAATTATACTTTGACACAGGTGCTGCCTGTGAGCAATGGGAAAAATAAACCTACCACTTACTGAAGTTGGGGAGATTGTTGGAGGTACCAGGAAGATTGAGAGTTTGGCTTTGGACAGGTGATGTACAAGGTGCTTATTCAAGTGGAGATATTGAGTAGGAAGTTGGATGGAAGAGTTTGAATGAGTGAAGAGAGTTGTATTCAGGGGATGAAATTGGGGCCATCAGCATCAGACATGGCTTAAAAGTTCAGAGATAGGGTAAAATCTCTACAAGAGTCCAGCTAGAAGAAAGGTCAAAGGATTGAGTCCTGAGGCCTGCAAACAATTAAAGTTTAGGGAAATAGGATAAATGAGAAGAAAAAATAAAGTGGCTAGGAAATCCAGGGGTTTATGCTGCCTTGGAAGCTAATTTTCTGTTGATGGGGGGGGGACTGTGCTCCCTCCCTGTTGTTTGACCTGAGGCCAAACTATGGTGGAGGTAATGAAGATAATGGCGACCTCCTTCAAAAGGTCCCGTGCACATACTCCACACTCAGTACCTGTAACCCTGCAGCAGGCCATCGCCAACCCATACCTCTGCTGGAGACTCCTGGGCACTCACGGGCAAGTCTGGGTCAGTCTCTTGTGGGGTCACTGCTCCTTTCTCCTGGGTCCTGGTGCACACAAGGTTTTGTTTGTGCCCTCCAAGAGTCTGTTTCCCCAGTCCTGTGTAAGTTCTGGTAGCTCTATGGTGGGGTTAATGGTGACCTTCTCCAAGAGGGCTTATGCCATACCCAGGTCTACTGCACTCAGAACCCCTGCCCCTGCGGCAGGCCACTGCTGACCCATACCTCTGCAGGAGACACTCAAACACTCAAAGGCAGGTCTGGCTCAGTCTCTGTAGGGTCTCCTGTTGTGCACAAGGTTTTTCTGAATGGTTCTGTGAAGACCTAAAAGACCTTCTAGAACTAACACCCAAAAAAGATGTCCTTTTCATCATAGGGGACTGGAACGCAAAAGTAGGAAGTCAAGAGATATGGAGTAACAGGCAAATTTGGCCTTGGAGTACAAAATAAAGCAGGGCAAAGGCTAACAGAGTTTTTCTAGGAGAACACACTGATCATAGCAAACACCCTTTTCCAACAACACATGAGAAGACTCTACACATGGACATCACCAGATGGTCAACACTAAAGTCAGATTGATTATATTCTTTGCAGTCAAAGATGGAGAAGCTCTATACAGTCAACAAAAACAAGATCGGGAGCTGACTGTGGCTCATTGATGAACTTCTTATTGCCAAAATCCAACTTAAATTGAAGAAAGTAGGGAAAACCACTAGACCATTCAGGTATGACCTACATCAAATCCCTTACGATTATACAGTGAAAGTAACAAATACATTTAAGGGATTAGATCCGATAGACAAAGAGCCTGAAGAAGTATGGACAGAGGTTTGTGACACTGTACAGCAGACAGGGATCAAGACTGTCCCCAAGAAAAAGAAATGCAAAAAGGCAAAAGGGTTCTCTTAGGAGGCCTTACAAATAGCTGAGAAAAAAAGAGGAGCTAAAGGAAAAGGAGAAAAGGAAAGATATTCCCATTTGAATGCAGAGTTCCAAAGAATAGCAAGGAGAGATAAGAAAGCCTTCCTCAGCGATCAGTGCAAAGAAATAGAGGAAAACAACAGAATGGGAAAGACGAGAGATCTCTTCAAGAAAATCAGAGCTAACAAGGGAACATTTCATGCAAAGATGGGCACAACAAAGGACAGAAATGGTATGGACCTAACAGAAGCAGAAGATATAAAGAAGAGGTGGCAAGAACACACAGAAGAACTATACAAAAGAAAACCACGATGGATGATCACTCACCTAGAGCCAGACATCCTGAAATGTGAAGTCAAGTGGGCCTTAGGAAGCATCACTACAAACAAAGCTAATGGAGGTGATAGAATTCCAGGGGAGCTATTTCATATCCTAAAAGATGATGCTGTTAAAGTGTTGCACTCAATATGCCACAAAATCTGGAAAACACAGCAGTGGTCACAGGACTAGAAAAGGTCCGTTTTCATTCTAATCCCAAAGAAAGGCAATCCCAAAGAAAGGCAATGCCAAAGAATGTTCAGACTACAGCACAATTGCACTCATCTCACACACTAGTGAAGTGATACTCATTTTTTTACAAACCAGGCTTCAACAGTACATGAACCATGAACTTCCAGATATTCAAGATGGATTTAACAAAGGCAGAGGAACCAGAGATCAAATTGCCAACATCTGCTGGATCATCAAAAAAGCAAGAGAGTTCCAGACAACATCTACTTCTGCTTTATTGACTATGACAAAACCTTCGACTGTGTGGATCACAACAACCTGGAAAATTCTTCAAGAGATGGGAATACCAGACCACCTGACCTGCCTCGTGAGAAGTCTGTATTCAGGTCAAGAAGTGACATTTAAAACTGGACATGGAACAAGAGACTGGTTCCAAATTGGGAAAGGAGTACGTCAAGACTGTATATTGTCACCCTGCTTATATAACTTACATGCAGCATACATCATGTGAAATGCTGGGCTGGATGAAGCACAAGCTGGAATCAAGGTTGCCGAGAGAAATATCAATAACCTCAGATATGCAAATGACACCACACTTATGGCAGAAAGCGAAGAACTAAAGAGCCTCTTGATGAAAGTAAAGGAGGAGAGTGAAAAAGTTGGCTTAAAACTCAGCATTCAGAAAACTGAGATGATGGCATCCGGTCCCATCACTTCATGGCAAGCAGAGGGGGAAACAATGGAAATGGTGAGAGACATTATTTTTCTGGGCTCCAAAATCACTGCAGATGGTGACTGTAGCCATGAAATTAAAAGATGCTTGCTCCTTAGAAGAAAAGCTATGACAGTTGGATGGCATCACCGACTTGATGGACTTAAGTTTGTATAAGCTCCGGGAGTTGGTGATGGACAAGGAAGCCTGGTGTGCTGCAGTCCAAGGGGTCGCAAAGAGTTGGACACGACTGAGTGACTGAACTGAACTGATGACCAACCTAGACAGCATGCTAAAAAGCAGAGACATTACTTTGCCAACAAAGGTCCATCTAGTCAAGGCTATGGTTTTTCCAGTAGTCACATATGGATGTGAGAGTTGGACTATAAAGAAAGCTGAGTGCCAAAGAATTGATGCTTTTGAACTGTGGTGTTGGAGAAGACTCTTGAGAGTCTCTTGGACTGCAAGGAAATCAAACCAGTGAATCCTAAAGGAAATCAGTCCTGAACATTCAATGGAAGGACTGATACTGAAGCTGAAGCTCCAATACTTTGGTCACCTGATGCAAAGAACTGACTCATGGAAAAAACCCTGATGCTGGGAAAAATTGAAGGCAGGAGGAGAAGGGGATGACAAAGGATGATGAAACAGTTGGATGGCATCACCAACTCAATGGACATGAGTTTGAGCAAGCTCGGGAGTTAGTGATGGACAGGGAAGCCTGGCGTGCTGCAGTCCATGGGGTCACAAAAAGTTGGACACGTCTGAGCGACTGAAACTGAACTGGAAGCTAACTGAAGAAGATGTTTCAAGTAGGAAATAGAAAACTATTCTGTCAATGCCGCTGAGTACTCAAGCTAGATAAAGACAGAATTGACACTGAATTTAGAAACATTTGTGTCCTTAACCAAATCACTTTTGTTGCAGTTATGAGCTTAAAACCTAACTGGAAAAAATTTCAAAAGAGAATGAGGATGAAGTAATTGAAGTCAGGGAATACAGATGATTCTTTGGAGAAATACTGCCTTATCTCTTAGTAGGGATTTTTCATTCATGGTAGGAGGAGAATAGGCTGAGGCTATGTGCACAGATTCAGGCCCAGGTTCACAGCTATGCATGTGAACTGAGACCAGTCAGCCCGACTCTGTGCTTTTCTTAAGTCATACTCTGCTCTGAGGGTACAAATATAAGGTGGACTAAAAGTTTGATGGAACAGCAGGTGACATTTTTCAGGTGATCATGATGGAGCAAGAGATGTTCAAAGGACATGAGGCTGTACAGAGAAATGAGTATAGTCATGGGCTACAGAATTTAGCTGGAGAAGGAGAGTAAAAGGCACATGAGACAGTAAATGAATTGTGAAATAGAGGAACAGAGGCTTTTACAAAATTAATGTTGAAGTCAGAGAACTCCAGAAGTAAGTAATAAAGTCAGAACTCTGGGAAGGTGGAATTGGTAATTCTGATAATTCACACTATAGATGGTTAATTACAAGGTCTAGATCACGACTGTGATACTTAGTAGCTTTTCCATTTTGGTTTATCAAAGGATCTTGAATATAGTTCCCTGTGCTATACATTAGGACCTTGTTGCTCATCCATTTTAAATGTAATAGTTTTATCTACCCCTCCCAAACTCCCAGTCCAAAATATAAAAAAAGGAATTTACATATGTGTATAACTCCATCACTTTGAAGCAGAGATTGGCACAACACTGCAAATCAACTAGACTTCAATAAAAAATAAGCTTAGTGGCTAAAATAGGGTGAAGATTCAAGGTCAAGATTCAGGTCAGATTCAAGATTCAAAGGAAGAAGCAGAGGCAAAGAATACCCTCAGAAGTGAACAAGCACACAGCATTGACTCCCAAGGAGCAGTTACCCAGCTCAGAATGGTGTGGTGGAGTGAGGCTCCCAGCAAGTCTGGGTATTGAGACTGTGCTCTTAGCTAATACTTTATCACGCCATGCAGTTTGTAAAGTAAGTTGTATTGCTTTTCACAGCCTTAAGTTAGAGAAATAGGAATCATTGTAGAAACATTTTCTTTGTATACTAGAGTGGATGGTCTTATAAATAATGCTTTAAAATACCCATCTTTTCTACTTCCCAAAATAGCAATTTGTAAGTGAACAACAACTCATCTCTTGGCCCTCTTCACCAAAAACACAAGCAGAAAGCAAAGTAGGCAGTATAGAAAGCTGCTGCTGCTGCTAAGTCGCTCCAGTCGTGTCCGACTCTGTGCGACCCCACAGACGGCAGCCCACCAGGCTCCCCCGTCCCTGCAATTCTCCAGTCAAGAACACTAGAGTGGTTTGCCATTTCCTTCTCCACTAGGTAACAGTAAAACCAGTGGCTGACACATGAGAAGAGGAATATAAAATGAATCACGAGGTGATGCAAAAAGAAGGAAAACAAAAAATGTTTAAGAATAAAAGAAGGGAGAAAAATTAGGTTCCAGAGAATGAGAAAACAAGCTTGCAAGGCTTTACATAGGGAGCAGAAAAGCCTACATATAGTAATAATAATGAGTAACCTATAGAAAGAATTACTCAAGAATGTATACTGCTGGAAACAATGAAGCAATAAAATCAAGGTATACCAGTAACTTCTGGTTGATAAACTACAACAGGTATCTTACGACTGGGGAAGATTTGGGGTGTTTAAAATTACTCACATTGACATCACAATGCACAATAAAACACAGTCTATTAGTAATTTGTGTAAAGTATAACTATTTAATATATGTATGGCTTCATTTATGAAATCTACATCAAAATTCACAAATAATGGCTTTTATTGCTTATTAATTAATTAATTATTGCTTATTAATTAATACTACTAGTATTAGTTATGCTTGAATCCAAATGACACTTAGAAGCATGAAAGAGTCAACACAGTGTTCAGGTAACAATGGAGGCTCCAGAGCTGGTTATGTTGGCACCTTCTTTCTGCAAGATGAAGTTACAGATTTAATATTTAAATATGTTTGGTTATACAATCACTCCTCTCTTGATATAAATGAAAGTGTTCATTCAAGAGATTGACTCGCCTTCTTTTTTAATAGAGCATTAAAAAGATAGTAATCTCAAGAAGATTTATTATCATGTAAATTGTTCACTTTGATGACAGAAGAGGTAGGAAAATCTAATAAAAACAAAAAGAATGACTTTGATTTCTATCAAACCTGCTTGTGAAGTCTCAAGTAATCCCTTAAAGACTTGTCCACACCCTCATTATATAAAGGTGATCCTGTCACTTTTTCATGATGTTAAGGGAAAATTAGTTTGAGAACAAATGTTGACTGCATACTGCCAGTTTTATAATAAAGATAAAAAGACTTGGGGTTGGAATGGTGTTACTTAATTTAATTAAGAAATGATCTCTAGCCGTCCTTATTACAGCAAACATGATTGAACGTATACACATTTGTTCTGTTCACTTAACTGGCAGGAAACATTGTTCCTTAATTCCAGCTTACGCATTCTTAGTTATTTTCATAACAACACTGAGAAAAACCAAACAGTACATTTCTAGCAGATTATAGCACTTCTCAGATAGTCCTAATCACTTGAACAGCATTACTAGGTGCAAGGCTTAATGCCAAAATATTCTAATTATGCACAAAGGTGCTGCCTATCTTTAAAGAAGGCATCTGAACAAGACGGAACAGTATCTCTACATATGTCTGATCCTATAAGGATTTAAAGGATTTATGGTCATCAAATAACTTGAAATTTTAGAAAGTATTTTTGGTCACTTGTAGAAAAGGCTATAGTCAAATTACAGTTTCATGAAAACAGTACTAGAAAATTTTAGAATTTGCCCTACCCTTCTACCATCAAAAATGTAGTCCCACTGTTTATTTTGATAAATAATAATTTTTATTTTGTATGGGTTAATTCCCTGCACTGTCCATGCACACACACACATTTGTTGCATATCATGTTGTAAGTGCATCTATTGTTTAAAGTTTGACTGGACTTATCTGTAAATTCCCCAAATCTTGATGAGCTTGTGAGAAGTTCTTTCTCCTGGTGACAGCAATGTCTGCATCAGGTTATTCCAGGGGCAACTGAGAATCTTGATCTGTTTCACAAGTCTTAGAATGTATCTAACGGTTAGGTTTGCCCCCTGAATTATAAAGCATCTCAGGATTTCCAGAAAGCAAATGCTTGTCACTAACCTTATTTATGTTTGTTATGTCTGTCAAATGTTTCAGATGCTCCAAATTGCTCCATCTCCATTATTCCTCTTCAATTAACTTTGAGAAAGTGGGGAAAGGGACTGCAAATGTCTGCTGCGTTCTGTTTGTGTTCATGTGCTGGTCTCACAAAATCTCAAGGGTTTCTCTACTTGATACTCAGAATGCTCACAATTAAAAGTGAAAGATGAGATATGAACACATGTTTAAACAACAACAACAAAGTGTGTGTAAAGTGAGAAGGGAGTTAGTTGGCTGAAGGAATCTGAGCATTAACTTCAGAGTAGCTTCCATATAAGAGAATCTTAAGTTATATCATCAATGCTCAATTTCTCTTCATCTCTAAACTCTGCTTTCCTCCCGTGTCCTCTCTATGCTTAGGCTGCTCCATACCATATTTCATGAAACCTTATCACCACTGATTATAAGAAAAAAAATTAACTTAATGTACCAGCAAGGAAAAAAAAAAAAACTGTTGATCTTTAAATAATAGCACAAGTTTCTTATGACACAGAACGTAAAATGCACCCCAATCTCAGAGATATTAAAATATAAGTGAAAATGGGGCATCCTAAAGTCAATGAAGGGCTTCCCTGGTGGCTCAATGGTAAAGAACCCACTTGCCAATGCGGGAGATACGGATTTGATCCCTGGGATAGGAAGATCCCCCAGGAGAAGGAAACGGCAATCCATTCCAGTATTCATGCTTGGAAAATCCCATGGACACAGGAGCCTGGCAGGGGTTGCGAAAAAGTTGGACACAACTTAACAACTAAACAACAACAGCAAAAATCAATGAACTATAATTGGCCATTTTCTCATCAACTCCAAGGTCACAGTAGTTTATAACACTTATCAGGAATAGTTAAACTTAAATCACACCTATCTCTGAACAAATTAAGTGGCTGGCCAGAAAACCAGTATATGTTGATCAATTTCACTCAAGCCCCTGGGGCCAATAGTAGGGAAGAGATGGTTTCCATAAAGAAAGTTAAGGTCTCTTCCAGAATAGGAGGAAATAAATTCTGGAAAGACAACAACATAATAAATGCCCAATATTATAAACCCACATAAGAATTAAACCATAGGATGTCTGACTTTCATTAAATAATTGTAAGTGCCTTCACTGAATATTTGATCTGCATTGCAAAAAGATTTATAACTCAAGATCAATTTATAAAGAAAGAAGAATAACATGTGGGGGGGCTTAACAGTATCTGAAAATGCTTCACTTCTCTTTCAAAAGATCATTTCTCTTTTTATCCTCTATCTCTTGTTTCAAATCTGTTCACAATATGGAAACCACCTACTGTTAGTCCTGAGGCATATAGCATCAAGGCTACAATTATTTTTAGTCAATGAAACATTTTGATAGTATTTTTCCAGTAATATGTTTGTTTGGACAGTACCCAAATGTGAGCTAATTTCATCTTATGTTTTAGTAATGATGCAATTTATACAATAACTCTGAATTAGTTGAACACCCTATGCAGTACTTTCCAAAGGGAACAGACAGTAAACAATGAAAAGCTCCTCTATAGATCCTTATAACATAATAAGACTAGCTGGTTACTTTTAATTCAAATTATAGGCAAAACTAAGAAGCACCATAAAGAGGAAATTTGAGATTTTCAGTTGTTAGGTTTTTCCTGCCAATGGGTAGCACTGATGCCCCTTTGCTAGCAGCTCAGACCCTTTTTAACTTCAAGAGATGCAGCAAAAGATGCCCTCTAGACTGGCCATCCAGGGTTAGGAAGCACATCAATCTCCAACCCACCAGAGTTCAGCTACTCTGCAGCCCCCAGTGGGGCGGTGACCAAGGGGATCTTTGGGTGACAGGCAGCAGAATCAGAAGTGGTTGCAGAATGTAAGAGCTATTTAAGATTCAGTCATTATGCATGAGTCTCTACTCTGTAGACACTAAGATGCTTTTTCATTTATTAGCATTTTGAAAGTAGAATGTAATTCAGCAACTAAAGCAGCCAGTGCAGCAAGAGCAGCCATATAATGAAAGAAAAGCAGACAGGACATCAGGAGACAGGTGGCCCCAAAGAGCTCCAGTGAAAGACCTGTGAGAAAAAGAGACAGATTCTATAAAGATTCACAGAGAGGGTAGCAAAGCCCTACCAGAAACACTAAAAAACTGAGCACTCAGCCTCTCCTAAGAGTATGTTTTGTGTACTTAGTCACTCGGTCATGTCTGCCTCTTTATGACCCTTTGGACTGTAGCCTTCCAGGCTCCTCGGTCCATGGGATTTTTCAGGCAAGAATACTGGAGTGGGTTAACATTTCTTCCTCCAGGGGATCTTCCTGACCCAGGGATTGACCCTGTATCTCTTGTGTTTCCTGCATAGCCGGTGGATTTTTTTTTTTTTTTCCCAGTGGGTTTTATCATACATTGATATGAATCAGCCATGGATGTACACGTATTCCCCATCCCAATCCCCCCTTCCACCTCCCTCTCCACCCGATTCCTCTGGGTCTTCCCAGTACACCAGGCCCGAGCACTTGTCTCATGCATCCCACCTGGGCTGGTGATCTGTTTCACCATAGATAGTATACATGCTGTTCTTTTGAAATATCCCACCCTCACATTCTCCCACAGAGTTCAAAAGTCTGTTCTGTATTTCTGTGTCTCTTTTTCTGTTTTGCATATAGGGTTATCGTTACCATCTTTCTAAATTCCATATATATGTGTTAGTATGCTGTAATGTTCTTTATCTTTCTGGCTTACTTCACTCTGTATAAGGGGCTCCAGCTTCATCCATCTCATTAGGACTGGTTCAAATGAATTCTTTTTAATGGCTGAGTAATATTCCATGGTGTATATGTACCACAGCTTCCTTATCCATTCATCTGCTGATGGGCATCTAGGTTGCTTCCATGTCCTGGCTATTATAAACAGTGCTGCGATGAACATTGGGGTGCACGTGTCTCTTTCAGATCTGGTTTCCTCAGTGTGTATGCCCAAAAGTGGGATTGCTGGGTCATATGGCAATTCTATTTCCAGTTTTTAAAGAAATCTCCACACTGTTTTCCATAGCGGCTGTACTAGTTTGCATTCCCACCAACAGTGTAAGAGGGTTCCCTTTTCTCCACACCCTCTCCAGCATTTATTGCTTGTAGACTTTTGGATAGCAGCCATCCTGACTGGCGTGTAATGGTACCTCATTGTGGTTTTGATTTGCATTTCTCTAATAATGAGTGATGTTGAGCATCTTTTCATGTGTTTGTTAGCCATCTGTATGTCTTCTTTGGAGAAATGTCTGTTTAGTTCTTTGGCCCATTTTTTGATTGGGTCATTTATTTTTCTGGAATTGAGCTGTAGGAGTTGCTTGTATATTTTTGAGATTAATCCTTTGTCTGTTGCTTCATTTGCTATTATTTTCTCCCAATCTGAGGGCTGTCTTTTCACCTTACTTATAGTTTCCTTTGTAGTGCAAAAGCTTTTAAGTTTCATTAGGTCCCATTTGTTTATTTTTGCTTTTATTTCCAATATTCTGGGAGGTGGGTCATAGAGGATCTTGCTGTGATTTATGTCAGAGAGTGTTTTGCCTATGTTCTCCTCTAGGAGTTTTATAGTTTCTGGTCTTACATTTAGATCTTTAATCCATTTTGAGTTTATTTTTGTGTATGGTGTTAGAAAGTGTTCTAGTTTCATTCTTTTACAAGTGGTTGACCAGTTTTCCCAGTACCACTTGTTAAAGAGGTTGTCTTTTTTCCATTGTATATCCTTGCCTCCTTTGTCAAAGATAAGGTGTCCATAGGTTCGTGGATTTATCTCTGGGCTTTCTATTCTGTTCCATTGATCTATATTTCTGTCTTTGTGCCAGTACCATACTGTCTTGATGACTGTGGCTTTGTAGTAGAGTCTGAAGTCAGGCAGGTTGATTCCTCCAGTTCCATTCTTCTTTCTCAAGATTACTTTGGCTATTCGAGGTTTTTTGTATTTCCATACAAATTGTGAAATTCTTTGGATTTTTTACCTGCTGAGCTATCAGGGAAGATTACTCCTAAGAGGGTGGAGTTTAAATCTTTGGTAACCCATGCCAAAAGATGATCAGGGGGCTGAAAATGAAGGAACATAGTTAAAGCAGCTTTTGTATGTATGCCATAAACTATTCATTTAGACACAATTTCATTTAGACTCTACAACTTTAGGAGGTAGATGTTCTATGTTACAAATGAAAACACTGAAGCCAAGAGGAATTAAACAATTTCTTTAAGGAAACAGTAGAAAACTGACGAAAGCAGTACTATCTACTAGACATTCATTCATAAATTCAACAAATATTTGTGGGTACCTTCTATGTGCCACGTACTTACTTAGTTAAGTCAAAGTCCATGGTATGTTTTTAAATAAGAATTCTAAAATTAGTAAAGGCATAAAAGAAGGAATCTAAAACATAAGAAAAATAATATGAAGAAAGAATGAACTGATTTGGAAAACAACTAAATAGAACTTTAGAAATGAAAAATAAGGTCCTTGAGATTTTTCTTTTATTTTAATGCTGTGGATAGGCTCAAAAAATAACTGACACTTCCTGGGCACTTACTATGAACCAGATACTGTCCTAAGCATCCATTTATTTTGTCCTTACAACCCAGTTTTGAGGTAGGTATTATTGGTATCCACCTGATGCAGATACACGAAAATGAGGGGGAACTTGCCCAGAGTCACATGGCCAATTTGAGATGCCAGGATTTGAATCTAGGATTGTAGAGTATTTAGTCTTTTTTCTTTTTTAAAGCTGAACAAAGATACAAGAAAAGGGATGTAATTCACATACCATACAATTCACTCCTTTAAAGTATACAATTCAATAGTTTTAGTAAGTCCACAGAGTTGTGCAATCATCACCGCAATCTAATTTTAGACATTTTCATCACTCGCAAAACAAAACCCATGCCCTTCCCTGCTCCCCATTTCCAGGCAACCATTAAACTACTTTCTTTAGCTTTGCCTATTCTGGATATTTCATACAAATGAAGTCATACAATAATGCAATATGTGTCTTTTGTGACCGACTGCCCTCACTTAGCATAATGTTTAAAAGGTTCATCCATAATATAGCATGCATCAATACTTCATTCTCCTTTTTATTGTCAAATAATATCCTATTGTATGAGTAGACTACATTTAATTTATCCATTAATTAGCGGATGGATGTTGAAGTTGTTTCCACTCTCTGTTATAAGTTGAATAATTCTATATGAATAATGCAGCCAGAATGTTCCTATACAAGTTTTGTGTGAATATGTTCTCTTCCCTCTAAGGCATACAGATAAGAATGGAATTACTGTGTCATATATAACTTTGTGTTTACATTTTGAAGAACTACCAAACTGCTTCCCAAAGTAACTATACCACAGTACATTCATTTTACATTCTAGCTGCTTTGAAGTAATATCATATTGTGGTATTTATTTGCATTTCCCTATTGACGAATGATGTTGAATATTTTTTCATGTGTTTAGTGGTCATTTCTATATCTCTTTTGGAGAAATGCCTATTGAGGTCTTTTGCTCCCATTTTCTGAATACAAACTATTTGTGCTGCCTTTAACCTAGCTCTTAGCAAAAAGTCTGTAAATAGGGTAGCAGGATAAAATAGGAGAAGGGAGGTAGTTATCATTAAATGAAGAAACCATAAAGTTTGTGATATGAAGTCCTTTACTGTGAGACTCGTCAAGCCCAGAACACTGAATCTGGTGGAAACACCACCCTAAAGAAGACAAAATAAATGATTATATAAAAGGTTTTAAGACAGACAAATAAAATTGAAGCTTCAGACTTTTCCAGATCACTCTCCTCCCCTTCCACAAATAATTCTTCAACAAATAACTTGCCTCATTCAAACATACATAGTAGTAAGAAAGGGTCAGATGGATGAAAATGTGTGTATAATTGGCATTCCTATAAGAGAGAATTTATATAATATCAAAATTATTTAAATGTTTAATAGAAGGAATATTTATTTAATAAATAAAATACACTTGGCCCAGAAAACAAAGAAACATAAATACAAAGATGTGTCTTAGTATTAATAAAATTACTAAGCATTAAGGGTAAAAAAGAAAAATATATCCCTTCAGAAGGGAAAAGAGGATGTACAATAAGTGTCCCATATCTTGGTTTCAGACATTTCTAGAGTAACACTCCATATCTGAGGACAGTGACGATGCCTATACATTACTGAGGGAAAGAAAGTGATGTAACAATTTTATCCCAGCAAAGTGGCCTACTGCATGCAAGAGCCAGAAAGAATGCAGCATGTGTGAGCCCTTCTTGTAAAATTACTGGCCAATGAAACCAGCCAACTGACAGATGACTCAAAATAATGAGCTCAGGGAAGAAGCCATGGGCAATAAACTAATAAAGAGCTCTGAATCTATTTAACTGTAGAATTCAATATGACGCTTTTGGTTGTAGGCAGAATTCAAATATTATACGCTTTGACAACATATGATTAATAAAATAATATTTCAAAAATTAGTGGTCAAGAGAAGGGAAGATGGCAATCTCTAAGTGCATTTTAATACGATTCAAATATCTCAGAGAAATTGTGGATTCAGTTCAGACCACCACAATAAAGTGAATATCACAATAGAGAAAGTCACACAAAATTTTTGGTTTCCCAGTGCATATAAGAGTTATGTTTACACTATACTGTAGTCCATTAAGTGTGTAATAGCATTATGTTTAGAAAACAATATATATACTGTAAAAGAAAGAATATTTTATTGCTAAAAATGCTAACCATCATTTAAGCCTCCAGCAAGAGTTGTAATCTTTCTGCAAAAGTAACATCTAAGATCACTGATCACAGATCACCATAACAAATATAGCAAAAATGAAAAAGTTTGAATTATCTCAAGAATTACTGAAATGTGACCAGAGACACAAAATAAGCAAATGTTTGAAAAGTGGTGGTGATAGACTTGCCTGACACTGGGTTGCCACAGAAGTCTAATTTGTAATAACCAAAATATCCTCAATGTACAATAAGGTGAAGCGCAACAAAATGTGTTATGACCACAGATTTTTTTAACTAGCAATTTTAAAAAGAAATTTAAAATTTTTAAGAGAGATTCTTCATTTTAATGGACATTATGACTGAATTTCATCAAGTGGTATGACGTGTCCTTTTGGATTTGAGTAAATATTACATTTAACTGGATTATGTGTATCACTATTTTGAGACAAAATTATGTATGATATGGCCCAATAAGTATATGCTTGTTAAGTGTAAATTGATATAATAAATTTTTTCACCTTTAACTAATTGCATTAGTAGATTTCTTGAGATATCTTCACACTCCTGAAGCAAATTCAGCTTGAATCATGGTATATTCTTCAATGAACTGCTCAATTTTTTTTAGTAATAATTATTTAAAATTTTAGATTTAAGTTCTTAAATATATGTATGGTGGGAAGTCGTACTAGCTTATTAAGTAAACACCAGCCTCATAAACCTTAGAGATTTCTGTGGTTATGTGTGATGGTTTAAATAATAGTATACTTATCCAATTTTTAAACAAATTTTTAAATTTTTATGGCATGTCTTACATATCTTCCAAATCTCTTCCACAGGTATTATCTGCTCAGATTTTCTATTTTTACTTCAGTTAGTTTTGTGACTCAAAAATCACCCAATTCCTTTTGGCTAGAAAATCATTCAACTCCTTTTGGTTTTCAAATTTTTTGCCATAGAATTACAGGTAATATTCTCTCATAGTTCTCTTAATCTCTTCCAAATATTTTGTTATATTTCCTTTCCTCCATCCCAACCCATTAAGACGGAATTTTTAAAATTTCTTTTACTGCCCCACTCCACACACACACACACACACGATTTCTAGAACACTATTCCTTAATCCCTGGGTCTTGCTAATCTATAAAAGGGGTACAGTTTGTTCAGTTTAGATTTTTAAGCCATAAAATTGCACACAGGTACAATTATCTTTGATTATCCTTGACCACAAGATGAAGTCTTTGTCTTGATTTTACAAGCCATACTGTTTAAATAATATGTATCTTTAAATACCAGAGTCATTCAACAACCAAGACACACACTGTCAGAGGTGTGTGGGAAATGCTACTGAGGGAAGAAATACATCTTCCATTTCACATTTATTCAGGGGTATCTGCTTATTAAATGAAATTAAGGATGAAATTGGTAGCAGAATTTAAATCTCTCTCTGTTTTTCCCTCCTATTCTCCCTCTCTCTGCTCCCACACCAAATAACTTAGCTCAAGGCAATTATTGGGTTTTTCCATAGTAGAATAAATATATCCTCTATTTCAAATTTAAGACTTAAAAATACATAGTCATGGCATCATCTTAAATTTACTACGTATCATTTTTTCTTCTTGAGATGTTAAGTTCTTCATTGAATTTTCCTTTAGTTAGGACACCCATTTGAGTATATTTTTCAGACAGAGGATAAAGTGGTATACTCTGATCTCCTGAATTTGGGGAAATTTGTCTTTCCATTGGCTGGTTGGACAGATGATATCTTGGCTGGGTATATGATTCTTGAACTGTAATCTCTCAGTAATCTATTAAACTAATACGACTGTTTTCTTGAATCCAATATTGCAAATGATATGCCCAATACCACAAAGTTGTGATTTTCTTTCCAGGCTATCTATTCTCTGGAAACTTTTAAGACTTCCTTTTTATTCTTGAAATTCTGAAAAGCCACTAAGATAGGCCTTGGTGTATGACTTTGTAAATTAATTCTTTCCTGGTTCACAGGAGGATTTTCCAATGAGCAGACTCAAATCCATTTTTAGCCCAGTCAGTTTTTGTTAATGATGAAATTATTACCACTCTATTTCTTCATTTTTCTCCCTACAGATCTCCTGGTGTTTATATGTATGTTTTTAGAATATTTTCTAAGATTATTATCTTTTATTTAATAACATTCATCACCGTGTAATTTTACTCCGTATTGTTAGAATTTACCTCCATTTAATCTTCAAGAAAAAAAAAAAAAGTGTTTCTCATCAGTGACCATAGGAAGATTTTTCTGGTATGTGATCTGAACCATAACTACTGATTTATTAAAATTATCTTTTCATTCTCCCACTGATTTGGCCACAAAGGGAGCTATTTATTCTTGTCTCAGTAACTGGGTCTCCTTGTTATTATTCTTTGTTGAAAGATTTATGTCCCAATGGCACTTGTACAGTGATGATATCTTTATCATTATTCTTTACCAATTGGACCCACAGTCAAGAGAACGGCAGAAAGTACACGTTTGGTACTTGATGGCTGACAGTGAAGGCGCTGGTAGTTGTTAACAATTTGATGATATACAAAGGAACAATTTGGCTTCCAGTATCTCCCTGTGAGAGCAACAGCTCAGTCCAAGTCCTGGAGTCAAGAGCAACTCAGCTGCAGTGCAGTTTGCTTCCAGGTTCCCAGGGATTCTCTTCGGGTGGGTCCTTCCCAAAGGACACAGAGGAAGAAGGCAGGTACTGCTACTCCTGAGCAAATGTAGATGTGTCTTTAGTGACTCTCCCAAGACCAAAGAAAGCCAGGTCTTCCTTCCAGGTCTCAAGCTTTTCCACTGTCACCAACCTGTGGACAAGTAATAACCTATACCTCTGTAGGCTATTAGATACTTACTAAATATTTGTTAAATGAGTTACTTAAAGTCACATGACTTGGGAATGGGCAATAATCATGGTCTCCCTCCTCCTGGTCAAGTGACTTTCCTACTATAAGCTCTTTCATCTTGATACTGTGCTGTTGTTGTCATGGTTAAGGTGTTTAAACTAACTCTGCTTGCTATGTTGTGGTATTTTTCCATACATGTATTCTCATAATATCCGTTTGTGTGACTCTGATTTGCAGAGTCACCTCAAGAAACAGGCAACCTAGATGTCCATCAGCAGATGAATGGATGAGAAAGCTGTGGTACATATACACAATGGAATATTACTGAGCTATTAAAAAGAATACATTTGAATCAGTTCAAATGAGGCAGATGAAACTGGAGCCTATTATACAGAGTGAAGTAAGCCAGAAAGAAAAACACCAATACAGTATACTAACACATATATATGGAATTTAGAAAGATGGTAACGATAACCTTGTATGCGAGACAGCAAAAGAGACACAGATGTATTGAACAGTCTTTTGGACTCTGTGGAAGAGGGTGAGGGTGGAAAGATATGGGAGAGTGGCAATGAAACATGTAAATTATCATATGTGAAACGAATCACCAGTCCAGGTTCGATGCATGAGACGGTGCTCAGGGCTGGTGCACTGGGATGACCCTGAGGGATGGGATGGGGAGGGAAGAGGGAGGCGGGTTCAGGATGGGGAACACATGTACACCCGTGGCGGAGTCAAGTCAATGTTTGGCAAAACCAATACAATATAAGTAAAATAATAAATAAATAATTTTTTTTAAAAAAGAGAGGGGCTTCAGCCTTCTTGTACCTCAGTTTCTCTAAAAATAAAATGGATATAAAATGACATTTATACAGGCTTTTGATCTTATAAAAGTATAAAATGTCACTAATTAGCATTCTTTAATGCTAGCTTTTGTGACTGTTAAAAATATAATAATGCTCTGAACTCCTTTAGTGCCTTTCATCTGAGAATGTTAAAGTGTTTCGTAAACTTTTACTAATTAATCAAGCACATTGTACAGGAGGGACAGTATTATTATCTCTACTTAATGGATTGGAAACAGGAGTTCACTAGATTACAGACTAAAGGACAGACTCCAGACAGGACAAGAGCAAAAGTATCTTTGTCTGGACTTTGTTCTTAAGGACACCCAGCCCACTGAAGGGCTTCTCTCTTCATGACAAATAATTATACACTATAAAATTTTTATTTTGCCTTTGAGGCAGAAGAAAACACTTCCCACTCATTCTTCCCCTCTCTTGAATATAACCTCAACCCATGGGAGAGAAGTGGACATGCTCCTCAGCTCTTTGCATCTCAGGGATACAAATCTCTCCAACGCAGATGGGCAGACCATGGACAAGATGCTAACAAATTTCTTCAGCAGTTTTTATAGATGTAGCTTGTGTAAAAGTTCATTGTAAAACAACATATATTAATAATGTATCATTGTTTAACAATTAAAATGCTTTCATACATTCATTTAGTCAATGAATGTTTATTAAGCATCTCCTAGGTGTCACACACTATTCTCAACAATAAGGATACAGCAGTAAATAAAACAGTTGTTACTGTCAAAAAACGTTACATTTCACAGGAAATGGAGGTGAAAAGAAATAGTAAACAAAGAACTACAGACATCATAGGAAAATATAAGAAGCAAGGTGGAGACTTTCCTGATGGTCCAGTGGCTAAGACTCTGCACTCCCAGTGCAGGGGACACGGGTTTGATCCCTAGTGAGGGAACGAGATCCCACCTGTCACAACTAAAGAATCCTGCATGCTGCAACGAAGACTGAAGATTTCATGTGCCACAACTAAAACCCAGCACAGCCAAATAAATAAATATTTTTTAAAAAAGAAAAGTCAAGTTCCAACATATTTATTGTCTTCTCAGTTGTTAATAAAAGATGTTTAAAAAGAAGAAGAAGAAATTGAATTACAGTAGGGAAGTGAAGAAAAAGGGAGAGGCCATGCTATTCTCTATAGATGCCAGGGAGCTGGCATTTAAACAGACATAAAGGAAACAAAGGGGCTGGTCTACAACTAATGAGGGGAGATTTTTCTGGCAAAAGAAACAAGGGCAAAGGTCCTGAGGAAAGAGTGTGTTTGGCATATTCCAAGATCAACAAGAAAGCCAGTGTAGTTGGAGAAAAGCAAACAAGATGAAGAGTGAGATGAGATTAGAGAGGTGGGGGCAAAGGATGGAGTGGTGCTCAGAACATGCAAAGCCTTATTGGCCACGGGAAGGGTTTCCATTTTTATTCCAAGTGATCAGTGAAGCAATTGGATGGTTTGGAGGAAAGAAGTGACATGACCTGACCTATGTGTTTAAAAGGTCACTCTAAAAAAAAAATTAAAAAAAAAAGGTCACTCTAGCTGCTATATGGAGAATAGACCACAAGGATGGAAGCAAGATTTTGTTGCAGTACTCAAGACTCGAATCAGACTGTGGCAATGAGACCCCAGAGGAAATGTTAAGTAGCTGGATATATGAGTCTTGAATGCAGAGAGGACGGCCAGGTTGGGCAGAAATATGTGGGCTGGATGAGATCACGAAGCAAATGAAGGTAGCAGGAAGGAAAAAGAGTGCCAGGCTGAGCCTCAGGATGTCACTGTGTATAAGTGGGAAATCAAGGGAAAGCCCACCAAGAAGACTCAACAGTGAGCAGGGAGATAGGAGATGAACCAAGAGAGTGATATCCTGGAGGTCAAGTGGGGGGGGGGGGGTGGGGGTGGGGGGAGTATGTTTCAAAGAAGAGAGAATCACTAACTGTATGAAATGGTGTTGAGCAAAATAAGGTCTGAAAACTGACCATTAAATAGTGAAATATGGGTCTCATTAAAGACCTTTAAAAGAAAAATTTCAAGAGAATAATGAGAATAAAAGTCAGATGGCAGTAAAGTAAGTTTTCTTTATAGAAATCTCTCATATCCTTCTTTCTGACTGAATTCTGAATTGCTTAGGTCTCTTTCTTATCAGAGGAACTTTCTCCAACCCTGAGCAGCTCTGACTTACCTTAAACTCCTAATGCTTGTATTTTCTTGGTGTTTTTTGTTTTTGTTTTTCTATTGGTTAGTAAAATATCATTTCCTATTTAATTCATCATTCATTCAACAAATATTTATTCAATATCTGAAAAACACTTCCTTGGAGAGCTGCAATGATTTTCACAGATAGTATTTTTAAATTGCTGGGAGATAATCAATAATCAACAAAAATCTTATTGTTTTGGTAATATTTTTCTGGTGAGATATTTACTCCCATTACATATTTAAACTACTGCAAGCACAATTTGTTGCAATAAAGTAGCTACAGAATACTCTTGGGTTAACCAAAATTTGGATAGCAGAAAATCCAGCTGGGCTACAAACCTTTTCCCTTTATATGGAGCTCAATATAGGCTTGCATGTTATAAAAAGTATGCTAGTTTTTTCAGAAAATGGTATGGATAAAAGAGAGGCAGAGGTAAAACTGACACATTTTCTAATAGTACGGGGAATTAGATACTGAGACTAGCCCTTCTGATGAACAAAGTATTTGTAAAGTTTTTCAAAATATATTTTAGCTAACTGGCAAGAAATCAAGGAATCTCTAGAGACCAAATGGAAAGCAAAAGCAAGAACCTGAAAAGGTAAATGGATTTCCACCCTGTCTTAGCTCAGATTCCCTAGAAGGAGCACCTGAGGCCAGAGCTTATATACATGGATATAGTCTCATCTAGAGTCTAGCCTTAGTCTGATGCAGGGAGCAGAGAGGGCAAGAAAATTGGGGCATAAATTTCACCACTGTATTTTTCCTCCCAAGGCAAGCGAACCACATATTTGAACCCCTGTATTAGTCAAGTAACAGTTAGAACTGGACATGGAACAACAAACTGGCTCCAAATTGGGAAAGGAGTACATCAAGGCTGTATATTGTTACCCTGCTTATTCAACTTATGCAGAGTACATCATGAGAAACGCTGGGCTGGATGAAGTACAAGATGGAATCAAGATTTCTGGGAGAAATATAAATAACCTCAGATATGCAGATGATACCACCCTTATGGCAGAAAGCAAAGAGGAACTAAGGAGCCTCTTGATGAAAGTGAAAGACGAGAGTGAAAAAGCTGGCTTAAAACTCAACATTCAAAAAACTGAGATCGATGCAGCTCTGAAGCTGAGGTGCAGGGCAGCCATTTCACTCCATGAATTGTGGTCTAAAGTCCTGGGTTGAGAGACTTGTGGATGCAGCACCTATGAGCAAGTGAAACTGGACTAATGGCAAAGGAGAAAAAGGATAATAGAACAAAGTTTAGGAGTGTATGGCATTGCCTTCAGATAGAATTACATTTACCAACAGGCTTGTGATTCACGGAAATACAACAGTGCTGTCACATTTCTGTGTAACATGGTTGGCAAGATTAAAGAATCCATCTTAAAGAGATCAAGCCCTGAGCCTTTGGAGTGGGAGCACTGACTCCAAGACCCTATACTACCAGAGAACTAACCCTAGGGAGTATCAAACAGTGAGAACTCACACAAAGGAAACCACCTGAATACAAGACCCCGCATCACCCAACCACCAGTAGCACCCTGTGCAGGATGCCTCATCTAAACAACAAACAAAACAAAAATACAAACCCAATCATCAGCAGACAGGATTACCACCTCACTCAGCCTTGGACATCAGAGGAAAACAAACAAACAAACAAATAAACAAACAAAAACTCAGCACAGATTTTACCCTATACAACCTTTCACAAACCACTAGATCAACCTTAGGAGGGAAGAAAGCGAAAGGAATAAAGAATTCAACCTTGAAACCTGGGAAAAGGAAACCTCAAACACAATAAGTTAAAAAAAAAATAGTGAAAAGGAAGAAAAATACAACACAAATGAAGGAACAAACTAAAAACACAGAAGTCCAAATAAATGAAGAGGAAATAGGCAAACTGCCTGAAAAAGAATTCAGAATAATGATAGTAAAGATCATTTAAAATCTTGAAAACAAAATGGAGAAAATGCAAGAATCAATTGACAAAGACCAAGAAGAATTAAAGAATAAACATACAGAGACAAACAACCCAATTACTGAAATTAAAAATACTCTAGATGCAATCAATGGATGTGAGAGTTATATAAAGAAGAAAGCTGAGTGCTGAAGAATTGATGCTTTTGAACTGTGGTGTTGGAGAAGACTCTTGAGAGTCCCTTGGACTGCAAGGATATCCAACCAATCCATCCTGAAGGAGACCAGTACTGGGTGTTCATTGAAAGGACTAATGAAGCTGACACTCCAATACTTTGGCCACCTTATGCAAAGAGGTGACTCATTTGAAAAGACCCTGATGCTGGGAAAGATTGAGGGCAGGAGGAGAAGGGGAGGACAGAGGATGAGATGGCTGGATGGCATCACCAACATGAGTTTGAGTAAACTCTGGGAGTTGGTGATGGACAGGGAGGCCTGGCATGCTGCAGTCCATGGGGTTGCAAAGAGTCAGACACGACTGAGCGACTAACTGAACTGAACTGAATCAATAGCAGAATATCTGAAGCAGAAGAACGAATCAGTGAGCTGGAAGATAAAATGGAGGAAACAACTTCTGAAGAGCAGAATAAAGTAAAAAAGAAAGAAAAGAACTGAGGATAGTCTCAGAGACCTCTGGGACAACATAAAGAATACCAACATTCTAATTATAGGGGTCCAGGAAGAAGAAGAGAAAAAGAAAGGGTATGAGAAATTTTTTTAAGATATTATAGTTGACAGTTTCCCCAACATGGAAAAGGAAACAGTCAATCAAAAAACTAAGATCATGGCATCCGGTCCCATTACTTCATGGCAAATAGATGGGGAAACAATGGAAACAGTGGCAGACTTCATTTTCTTGGGCTCCCAAATCACTGCAGATGGTGATTGCAACCTTGAAATTAAAAGATGCTTGCTTCTTGGAAGAAATGCTATGACAAACCTAGACAGTATATTAAAAAGCAGAGACGATATTCTGTTGACAAAGTCCATCTGGTCAAAGCTATGGCTTTTCCAGTAGTCATGTATGGATGTGAGAGTTAGACCATAAAGAAGGCTGAGCACTGAAGAATTGATGCTTTTGAACTGTGATGTTGGAGAAGACTCTTGGGAGTCCCTTGGACAAGTAGATCAAACCAGTGAATCCTGAATATTGATTGGAAGGACTGATGCTGAATGTGAAGCTCCACTACTTTGGCCATCTGGTGCAAAGAGCCGACTCATTAGAAAAGACCCTGATGCTGGGAAAGACTGAAGATAGGAGGAGAAGGGGATGATGACAGAGGATGAGATGGTTGGATGGTGTCACTGACTCGATGGACATGAGTTTGAGCACACTCTGGGAGATGGTGAATGACAAGGAATCCTGGTGTGCTGCAGTCCATGAGGTGGCAGAGAGTTGGACATGACTGATCAACAGAACAGAACAGAATCAGTCAGTTATTATGTATGGGCTGATAGAGTCAACCCTAACTGGAACAGTTCAGTTCAGTTCAGTCACTCAGTCATGTCCAATTCTTTGCAACCCCATGGATTGCAGCAGGCCAGTCTTCCCTGTCCATCACCAATTCCTGGAGCTTGCTCAAACTCATGTCCATTGAGTCAGTGATACCATCCAACTGTCTCATCCTCTGTCATCCCCTTCTCCTCCTGCCTTCAATCTTTCCCAGCATCAGGCTCTTTTCCAATGAATCAGTTCTTTGCATCAGGTGGCCAAAGTATTGGAGTTTCAGCTTCACCATCAGTCCTTCCAATGAATATTCAGGACTGATTTCCTTTTGGATTGACTGGTTGGATCTCCTTGCAATCCAAGAGACTCTCAAGAGTTTCTCCAACACCAAAGTTCAAAACCATCAATTCTTTTGTGCTCAGCCTTCTTTATGGTCCAACTCTCACATCCACACATGACTACTGGAAAAACAATAGTTTTGACTCAATGGACCTTTGTCAGCAAAGTAATGTCTCTGCATTTTAATGTGTTGTCTAGGTTGGCCATAGCTTTTCTTCCAAGTAGCAAGTGTTTTTTAATTTCATGGCTGCAGTCACCATCTGCAGTGATTTGGGAGCCCAAGAAAATAAAGTCTGTCACTGTTTCCATTGTTTCCCCATCTATTTGCCATGAAGTGATGGGACCAGATGCCATGATCTTAGTTTGTTGAATGTTGAGTTTTAAGCCAACTTTTTCACTCTCCTCTTTCACTTTAATCAAGAGGCTCTTTAGTTCCTCTTCACTTTCTGCCATAAGGGTGTGGTTATTGATATTTCTCCTGGAAATCTTGATCAAGCTTGTGCTTCATCCAGCCTGGCATTTTGCATTAGGTACTCTGCATAGAAGTTAAATAAGCAGGGTGACAATATACAGCCTTGATGTACTCCTTTCCCAACTTCGAACCAGTCCATTGTTTCATGTCCAGTTCTAACTGTTGCTTCTTGACCTGCATACAGATTTCTCAGGAAGCAGATAAGGTAGTCAGGTACTCCCATCTCTTGAAGTATTTTCCACAGTTTGTTGTGATCCACACAGCCAAAGGCTTTGGCGCAATCAATAAAGCAGTAGATGTTTTTCTGGACTTCTCTAACTGGGACCATTTCTCAGAAAAGAGAGGGAGCTTGAACTTTGAGCAACCAACCCACTTTAGCTATGGAATGGAAGTACCAACCCAGTAAAAGGGTCTGAGGAGGGGACTCTGAATCACCACAATACTATTACAGCCCACTGCTTGCACCAGTGAGATGCATTTTCTTCTCACATCAAGTTCACTCCAGCTAGTTACAGTGTCTCCAGGGTACTAAGATGTTAATTCCTATGAAAATTTAGGAGGGATATATTATTGGAATAAATAGGGTCCCCACTGTGGCAGTTGATCTCTGAGAGAAAACTGATGCTTGTCTTCTAACTTTCCATTAGTCCAGGATAGCACGTCTAATAGCTTGCCTAGTGGAGTGACCCAGATTCTCATCCCTGAGGTGTTGACCTCATCAGGCCATGACTGCTTTACATGCCCATATACAACTAAAACGGGGCATAAAGATACCCCAAAATACCCCCGTTCACCATTGTACTACACACATCCTACCAGCCACAACACCTAACAGCAGTCACAACTTTTCACGAATATGAGGATCAATCACACCTGCTGGTACATGTCCTTTTATGTCTCCTCTTCTGCAGGCATGGAAAACTCATGTCAGCTGCATCTTTAAATGTATGCGGTCTCTTAACTCTATGCCTTGGGTACTACTATCCCCACTACTAGCCAAGACCTCTAGACCCACTGAACCTAAATTTGTGACAAGAAACATAAGTTCCCCTTAAGTAGTTTGCTGTAAGGGAGAGTCCATGGGACCACTTCTGCTTTGACCCCTTGATTTCTGAACATATTTATTCTATCTACCGGAGAGTGTGCTCAGTCACTCAGTCATGTCTGACTCTTTGCAGCCCCACAGACTGTAGCCCATCAGGTTCCTCTATCCATGGGGTTTTCCAGGCAAGAATACTGGAGTAGTTGCCACTTCCTACTCCAGGGAATCTTCCCAACCCAGGGATCAAACCCACATCTCTTGCATCTCCTGCATTGGCAGGTGGATTCTTTACCACTAGCCCAATAAATAGCAGTTGTTGGTTTAAGGAACATAACTGCATCTTAAAGTATAGCCCTAGAGCCAATATCTTGGTGCCCCAGCCAGATCTTGCCTAATAAAAATTCACACTGGCCCCATCACTGGAAAATAGCCCTCAGCCAACAGGAGCCACCTGGCACAGGAAGCTACATTCCTCTCCATTCTGGAAAGGAGGAAAGTCAGCCAATGAGTGATTGACACAAGGTAAAAGGTCATCACCCTTGCTCAATATAGAACTAAATCTATGATGCAATGTGTGCCCCAAATCTTCCCAGTGGGATCAGATTGAACCTAATCTCCAGCTGAAACCAGAGTCATACTTTCCCCTTGGCCCTACCCAGTTTCAACTGGGGCCTTTCTTCTGAGAATACTCCCCTTATAAATCACTTGACCTAGAGGTTTTGTTTTTTTTTTTTTTTATGCTTTTCATCTAAGGAACTGGACCAAAGCTAGCACTTCACCCTTGCAAATCAGCATTTCTTTGCATACAATAGATGTGATATTAAGAAGCCAAACTCCCGGAAAAAAAAAAAAAAAAGAAGCCAAACTCCCATCTGAACAGCACTGAAAAACATCACTGCCATGAAGAACGATGGAAATAATAAACAGGTAACTATAAAAGTTCACTTTTTCTTTTTAAAAATTATTTAAAAGATGACTAAGATAAAAATTAATATTAATGCATTTTGGGGCTCAAAATATATGTAGAAGTAAATATACCAAATCAATATCCCAAAGCATAGTACTAGGGTTAGTCACTCAGTCCCAAAGCATAGAGGAAATGTAACTGGAATTATACTGTTGTAAGGTTCTTACATTAATATGGTGTAATAATATTAACTCAAACAGACTTTTATAAATTAAAGATATATCTTGTAATCTCTGAAGAAACCACTAAAAAATAATACCAAGAGCTATAGCTAGAAAACTATCAGAAGAACTAGAATGAAATCCTAGAAAGAAAATTATAGAGTAATTGTCAGACTAGTTGTAAGCCTAAGACTCAATTGATGTTGTTTGAAAAAGATGCATTTAAATATAAAGACACACAGAAGTTGAAAGAAAAAGGATGTAAATAAACATATTATCCAATCCCTAAGACTAAGTAATTCAATGTGACTAGATTATTTCCACACAAGAAGTATTATCAGAGATGGGGGTTATTTTATAATGATGAGAAGAGTTATTCATCAGGAAGACATAACTCTAAATGTGTACTCATCTAAGTACAGAGCTTAAAAGTAAATGAGGCATAAAAGAACAGAAGTGATGGGAAAAAAGACAAATTCAATTAATGCCCCTTTCAAAATAACTGATAGAATAACTACCCAAAACTATTAGTAAGGATATAAAAGACTTGGCATAATTGCTAGAAGGTACATCAGTATATATCCTGTGGACATTAAATCATAATAGATAGATATTATGAGCATCTTTATGCCAATAAATTTAATAGCTTCAATAAATGGAAACATTGCCTGAATAATACAACTTTCTAAAACTGACACAAGTACAAATGAAAAATATGAATAGGGTAGGGAAGATCTCCTGAAGAAGGAAATGGCAACCCACTCCAGTATTCTTGCCTGGAAAATCCCATGGACAGAGAAGCCTGGTAGGCTACAGTCCATGGGGTCACAAGAGTCGGACACGACTGAGCGACTTCACCGTCACTTATACCTATTTTAAAAATTGATGTAATTAAACAACTTCTGAAAAAGAAAATTCCAGGTTTAGATGACCTCACTGTTGATGTCTATCAAACATCTAAGGAGGAAACATCAATCTTCAAAAGATCTTTTAAAAAACAGAGGAGGTAGATACTTCCCAATTGGTTTTATGAGAACTACCAAACCTGACAAAAACATTACCATTAAAAAATGGAGACCAAATAGACTTCTATTTTGGAAAGCTGAGGAACATTGAGTTGATTTGCCAGGAGAACGAGGGGGAGAACAACCCTGTGCTGCAGAGGATAGTGGACATTCTCTACGCCACAGACGAAGGCTTCATGTACCTGATGAAGGGGGCCCACAGGAGGAACAGGAAGAGTATTAATAGCCTGGACCAGCCGAGCAACATCCGAATTCTTCACTCCAAATCATGTGCTTAACTGTAAAATACTCCCTTTTATTATTCTTAGAGGACTCACTGGTTTCTTTTCATAAGCAAAAAGTACCTCTTCTAAAAGTGCACTTTGCAGAAGTTTCACTCCTTTTCCAATAAGTTTTGAGTTAGGAGCGTTTACCTTGTAGCAGAGCAGTATTAACATCTAGTTGGTTCACCCAGGGAACAAAGAGGCTGACCATGGGGCTCACTTTGTGGATGCTGGTAGCACTGATAGCTGGAGAAGGTGGAGACCTCAGTAGAGAAATGTAAAGACTGATTTGAATTTTAAGTTAATGTGAAATCTTGGCAGAGAACGTTTTAATAAATAAATGCCTTAAGAGTATTTAAAAAAAAAATGGAGACCAATATATCTCATAAATGTAGACATACACACACACACCACTTACAAATTATCAGCAAATTAAATCTACTGGTACTTAGAAAGGAATACATATCATGACCAAGTAGAATTGATTCCAGGGAATTTTTGAGAAAATTTCTACATGATTATTTTTAAAAACATGGAAAGTCGTTTGATATAATATAGCAGTCATTTATGCTAAGAACCCATGCAAGCTAGGAAGAAAAGGGGATTTCTTCAACTTGAAAAAGAGGATCTCTGAATAACCTATACTTAATATCATATTTAGTAGCAATTATTAACCCTTGTGGCAGAAAGTGAAGAAGAACTAAAGAGCATCTTGATGAAAGTGAAAGAGGAGAGTGAAAAAGTTGGCTTAAAACTCAACATTCAGAAAACTAAGATCATGGCATCTGGTCCCATCACTTCATTGCAAATAGATGGGGAAACAGTGGAAACAGTGGCTAACTTTATTTTTCTGGGCTCCAAAATCACTTCGGATGGTGATTACAGCCATGAAATTAAAAGACACTTACTGCTTGGAAGGAAAGTTATGACCAACCTAGACAGCATATTAAAAAGCAGAGACATTACTTTGCCAACAAAGGTCTGTCTAGTCAAGGCTATGGTTTTCCCAGTGGTCATGTAGAGATGCAAGAGTTGGACTATAAAGAAAGCTGAGCGCTGAAGAATTGATGCTTTTGAACTGTGGTGTTGGAGAAGACTCTTGAGAGTCCCTTGGACTGCAAGGAGATCCAACCAGTCCATCCTAAAAGGGGATCAGTCCTGAGTGTTCATTGGTAGGACTGATTTTGAAGCTGCAACTCCAATGATTTGGCCATCTGATGTGAAGAGCTGACTCATTTGAAAAGACCCTGATGCTGGGAAAGATTGAGGGCAGGAGGAGGAGGGGATGACAGAGGATGAGATGGTTGGATGGCATCACTGACTCAATGGACATGAGTTTGGGTAAACTCTAGGAGTTGGTGATGGACAGGGAGGCCTGGCGTGCTGTGGTTCACAGGGTCACAAAGAGTCAGACACGACTGAGCGACTGAACTGAACTGAACTGAATTCCCCCTGAGATTGGGAAAGGCTAAGATATTTGAACTCAGCACTTCTATTTATTAATAACACTGTACTGGCGATCTTTGCAAATGATAAACCAAAAAGAAAAAGAAAAAGGAAAGACATCCAAGATTGCAAAGGAAGATACATAACTATTTTTAGACATCATTGTTCATGGAGATTTTTACCAAAGATTTACTAAGAAATTTAGTAAAGATTCTTTAGAGTATTAAGTTCGCTAAGTCACAGTATACAACATATTAAAAAATACAGAAGATCAGGTGGAGAAAACAATGTAAAATATGTTTTACAATAACAACAAAAACATAAAATAGTTGGAAATACATCAAATGAAAGATGTGCAAGATCTCTACATTAAAAAGGCAAAACATGGAGAAGGAAATGGCAAGCCACTCCAGTATTCTTGCTTGGGAAATCCCAAGGACAGAGGAGCCTGGTGAGATAGGGTCACAAGAAGAGTCAGATTAGGCCGACTAGACTGACAACACAACACAGAGAGACAGAGACTGGCAGCAGACGGGGGCCGAGGGCACTCCCAGACCACAGGAGGCGCCCCCGGACCACAGAAGGCACCCCCGGATCACAGGAGGCACCCCTGTCCTGGATCTGCCCTGACCTCCTGCAGCCTGAGGGGCCTTAGAGGGCCACTGGCAGGGTCTACTGCTGAGCTCAGAAGCAAACCTGGCATCACACCAGTGAGGGGTCCACAGGAGGTGATCCTGAATCTCCCCCACCCCCAATGCCTTCCCAGGACCAGGTGCTGCAGTGAACCATTCAAGCAGGAAAAAAAAAAAAGGGCAAAACATTCCTGGGAGAATTTCAAAAAGATTCAGATAAGGGGAGAGTTATACTATGCTCATGGGCTGGAATGCTGTTAAGAAGTCCATTATCCTTAAAGGAATGAAAATGTAGAATGAAATACCAATCAAAATTCCCTCAGTATTTTTAGATAAATCAGCAAGCTGATTTGATAGTAATTAGGAGGATATGAAGCACTTAAATTATTCCTCATTTTCAAAAAAAATCCAAAGTTTTCTGACAAAGGGTTACAAAACTGGAGGACCTATGCTACTTCATTTCAAAGTATATTATAAGTTGTATTTATCAAGAAAATGTGGCAGCAGTGTAAAAACAGACAAATAGGTAAATGAAAGAATAGAAAGTCCAAAAACAGACAAAAATTTATATGGTCAACTGATCTTTTCTACAAAGTAGAAAGGTAATTCAATGGAAGCAGAATAATTTCTTTAGCACATTATGCTAGAAAAACTGAAATACAAAGAAAAGAAACCAAAACTCAACTTCTGTCTAAATATAAAGCTAACACTATACAATTTCCAGAATAAAACATAGACTAACTTTACAATATTCAGGTGAGCAAAGATTTCTTAGGACATAGACAGCTCTAGCCATAAGAAAAAACAATAAATTATTCTCAATAAAAATTAAACTAGTGTTTCTAAAAAAAATCATTTAAGACAATAAAAAGGCTGAAATAATAATTAATCTCTATATACTCAGATTTTATTTGTAAAATATTTTTATAATACGTTTATATTATAAAATATATTCAGAATATATTTTGTATATTCAGATTAGATAAGGAACCCCTTCAACTCAGTTATTAAAGTTCAAGTTAAAAAAAAAAAAGTGATAGACTTGACCAGACACTTAAAAGTATAGGAATTTCCAAAACATAAGAAGGAAGATACTCAAGATCATTACTATTTAAGAAACTTCAAATTAGAACCATAATAAGATATTACTTCACACTAATTAGAATGACTGAAATTAAAATTCATAATACCAAGTGTTGAGGAGGTGGAATAAATGTATCTCTCATACACTGCTGGTGGGAGTCTAAAATGTAATGGCCACTTTAGAAAAATAGTTTTCAGTTTCTTATAAATTTAAGCATACATATATCCTATCTCCCAGCAATCCTATTTCTAGGCATTTACCCCAAATAAATGAAAAGATATATTTACAAAAAGATGTGTACAAGAAAGTTTGAGCCATTTTATTCCTTGTAGCAAAATACTGATAAATATGATAAATAGCAACAATCTATTGGTCCGTCAACCTGTGATTGTAATATTTTAAGAACTTGGAGTACTTAGTAGCAACAGGAAGGATCGAACTACTGATACATAGAACAAAGATGAATTTCAAAACATCATATTGAGTGGAAAAAGCCAGACACAAAAGAGTACATTCTGTATAATTCCTTGCATATAAAGTTCTCAGGCAAAATAAAGCTGTGGTTATAGAAATCAGATTGTTTCTAGGGATAAGGGCAGGGGGGTGAAAGATTGCAAAGCATACTAGGGAATTTTCTGGGACAATGGAGACAATCTACACATTAATTGGAATGCTGATTACACAGGTATAGTCATGAGTCAAAAATTATTGAGCTACAGCTCAATACGTTTAATTTTAATAAACTTAAAATGTGTGCATTTTGTTATATGTAAAGAACTCAATATAGTTTAAAAACAATTTCAAATTAAGAATGACACTGTTCCACCTGTTTTCTCTAACTATGGCAACAGCAACGATAACAAAACCAAGGTTTATTGAGCAGCTGTTCTTTGTGAGGCACTATGATAAATTCTTCACACATGTTAACTGATTTGACTTCCTAAGAAATCTTTAATACTTCATACCATAGATGCGATTAATCCCTATCTGTATTGTATACACCACAAAGTTGACCCACAGGTCATTGCATCAAAATGCTCAGTGACTAACAAGAAGAAACTGGTGGAACCAGAGAATTAATCTAGGCATTCTAAACCAAAGTCTAGTCTGCTAATCACCCCACTGCACTCTCTAATTTCTGTGCTGTGCTTAGTCGGTCAGTTGTGTCTAACTCTTTGCAACCACATGGACTGTAGCCCGCTAGGGTCCTCTGTCCATGTGATTCTCCAGGCAAGAATACTGGAGTGGATTGCCATGCCCTCCTCCAGGGGATCTTCCCAACCCAGGGATCAAACCCAGGTCTCCCACATTGCAGGTGGATTCTTTACTGTCTGAGCTACCATTAGAATAATGGAGTGGGTAGCCTATCCCTTCTCCAGGGGAACTTCCCAACCCAGGAATTGAACTGGGGTCTCCTGCATTGCAGGAGGATTCCTTACCAGCTGAGCTACCCTATTATTGATTGATTGAAAGATAAAGAGTCAATTTTTTAGCAACATTAGATTTCACATGGTTGGAAATTCCCAAGAACTTTGACACTAGGAACCAGGTAAGCATGTGTAAATCAAAATTAACATAATTAACCAGAGTTCTGTTTATGAAACATGGAACTACAAAAGGTAGCTGTCCATCATTTCTCCAGATGTTGGAGACAGGCTGCCAGTTCCTCAAAGCTGGCAACGTTAGCAGCAGCTGGTCAGTCAGGTTTGAGCAGCATCACTGTGTGGTCCACTAGAATACTTTGGATGTTTCCTATTCTGCTTTCCACTCTGCTTCACTAAATGGTCTCCAGGTGTTTTCAGAAAGGGCCCACTATCATCTTCCCCTTTAGCAACACATGAACCGAACCAAAAGAGAAAAGGGTGTGGGATTGTGTTAGGTTTCTCAGTGGAGGGCATATCAAGATTTACAATAGAACAGTAGGCATTTTGCCATCTCTGCATGAAGTATATGCTTACTTGACAGCCAACAAGCTGGAACACACAACAAAATCTTACTTATGAAACTAAGCTACACTAAAATCTATAGGTTTGTATTCACCAAGACACTTAAGAATTGGATTTCATGTCATGTAATCAGGTTTTATGAATTTTTTTTACTGCTTTGTCATCAAACCAATGGAATTAATTTGCTTTTCCATTACATGTTTGTGCATAGTTCTCAAAGCTACGATAGGAAGGCAAGGTAATTGTACTTCCTTTTAAACCATTTTTTTCATTTTTTAAAAATAATTTATTGTTCAGTTTATGACAATCTGGAGTAAGAGAACTCATTAACTAGACCTAGAAAATATTGTGCAAAGAAAGGTGTTTAACACTCGCATGTTATCTTTGTTCCAGAATTAAATTAGGACTAAAGGCCAGAATTAAAAAGGCCAGTGTTTCTCTAAATGACCTCCTTCACCAGGGTCAACTGAGTGCTCACTTGTAAAAGAGAGTCCTGGGTTCCATTTCCGTGCCCACTATATCAGTGTCTCAGCTGAGGATCCCAGGGCAACATTTTACTAAATAAAATTCCAGATGGTTCCTATTTACCCTTAAATTTGGCAACTCCTGCTCTAGGCCTGACAGAGAGGGGAAAAAATAGCCATCAGAGATTTTTATTTGTAAGAGGCAATTCCTAAAGTGAATGGAGAATTAAACCACAGCCAGCAAAAGAAACATTTCACACCAGCACAGCCGCTTCTCTCTGCAAAGGGCTGCGTCCAGGCTTAAAAACAGGATCTGTAAAATCTACAGCACACGATGCCATTATCTTCAACCTCACAAAGAGGGTTTTAGATCTGCTACATGAAAGATGTAATAAACCACACAGATGCTACATTGAACTAAAGCAAATGCAAGGGGAGAATTTAATACCCACAGATATAAAACCTCAGTTTGTTTTTAAAGATCCTTTTCATCTCAGGAAGAAAGACAGATTTAATCAGTTCTTTTGCAGACGTTATCCCGTGTCAGACTTGTGCCTGCCTTACTTGAGTTCAAAGGGGACAAAGGTGGTTTCTTTTTCTAAGCCAAGTTTGGAAGGGGCAGGGAGTAAAATAAATGAGCAGCCACCTTTATGCCCATGGCTCAAATGATGTGTAACATAAGAGGTATTCCTGTTTTGAGGAAAATGAAGAACATGGTTCTATAGAAGCTTAAATGTAGCTGAGCTGTGGTTTCTTTTCTTGTTTGTTTTTTTACTTTTTTATTAAAATGGAAATGAATGAATGAGTGAACAAACGAACTAACAAACACTTTTAAATAATGTGATTGAGTATGCTTTATGTATTTCCTGTTCTTGGCGAGATTTTTCACCTGTGAATGGGGACTGCCTCCGCATTACAAATGGGCTTCCCTTACCTCATGAACCGAGACTGGCCTCAGTAAACCTGACAAGCTCAAGAGCAAGGAAAAGATCTTTGGAAACAGATGGCTCCAAGCCAGACTTTGTCCTTTCAAAGCAACTCAACCCCGAGCTACTGGAAAAGGCTGGATATCAGTGTGCTACTTTTCCGTCCAGGCTGTTGTCATCACTGCTACATAGCAGGCTTTGCACCAGCCAAGTTTGTTCCTCTGAACTCAACTGGGAAGTAGTCCTCAAACTAGTCCTACAGAACTATGAAGCCAGACCAGGAAAGAGGCAAACTAATTCTTATTACCAAAGCTGTACCTTCATTGAAAACCTATTAAATAAAACGTCCACATTTGGTACAAAATGCAAGTGCTTAGAAGAAAAGAAGAACAGGTTTGGAAGGCCATATCATGAAGCACAGAATGGCACTGTTTGTTTTTTTTTTTTTTCTAACATATTCTAAATAAAATGGCCACCTCAAAGGCTAACCACTTAATATTTGGGGGTCAGGTTTGGATGGTTAAAAGAAGTACGGTAGAAAATAAATAGGCTTTTTAGCCCAGAGATAAATCCACGAACCTATGGACACCTTATCTTCGACAAAGGAGGCAAGGATATACAATGGAAAAAAGACATCCTCTTTAACAAGTGGTGCTGGGAAAACTGGTCAACCACTTGTAAAAGAATGAAACTAGAACACTTTCTAACACCATACACAAAAATAAACTCAAAATGGATTAAAGATCTAAATGTGAGACCAGAAACTATAAAACTCCTAGAGGAGAACATAGGCAAAACACTCTCCGACATGAATCACGGCAGGGTCCTCTATGACCCACCTCCCAGAATATTGGAAATAAAAGCAAAAATAAACAAATGGGACCTAATTAAACTGAAAAGCTTTTGCACAACAAAGGAAACTATAAGTAAGGTGAAAAGACAGCCCTCAGATTGGGAGAAAATAATAGCAAACGAAGCAACAGACAAAGGATTAATCTCAAAAATATACAAGCAACTCCTACAGCTCAATTCCAGAAAAATAAATGACCCAATCAAAAAATGGGCCAACGAACTAAACAGACATTTCTCCAAAGAAGACATACAGATGGCTAACAAACACATGAAAAGATGCTCAACACCACTCATTATCAGAGAAATGCAAATCAAAACCACAATGAGGTACCATTACACGCCAGTCAGGATGGCTGCTATCCAAAAGTCTACAAGCAATAAATGCTGGAGAGGGTGTGGAGAAAAGGGAACCCTCTTATACTGTTGGTGGGAATGCAAACTAGTACAGCCACTATGGAGAAAAGTGTGGAGACTTCTTAAAAAGTTGGAATTAGAACTGCCATATGACCCAGCAATCCCACTTCTGGGCATACACACCAAGGAAACCAGATCTGAAAGAGACACGTGCACCCCAATGTTCATCACAGCACTGTTTATAATAGCCAGGACACGGAAGCAACCTAGATGCCCATCAGCAGACGAATGGATAAGGAAGCTGAGGTACATATACACCATGGAATATTACTCAGCCATTAAAAAGAATCCATTTGAATCAGTTCTAATGAGTTGGATGAAACTGGAGCCCATTATACAGAGTGAAGTAAGCCAGAAAGATAAAGACCAATACAGTATACTAATGCATATATATGGAATTTAGAAAGATGGTAATGATAACCCTATATGCACAACAGAAAAAGAGACAGATGTACAGAACAGAATTTTGCACTCTGTGGGAGAAGGTGAGGGTGGGATGTTTCGAGAGAACAGCATCGAACCATGTATATTATCTAGGGTGAAACAGATTACCAGCCCAGGCTGGATGCATGAGACAAGTGCTCGGGCCTGGTGCACTGGGAAGACCCAGAGGAATCGGGTGGAGAGGGAGGTGGGAGGGGGGATCGGGATGGGGAATACATATAAATCCATCGCTGATTCATGTCAATGTATGACAAAAACCACTGCAATATAAAAAAAAATGTTTTTTAATAAAAAATAAATAAAAAAGAAAGAAAATAAATAGGCTTTTTAGAGGGATACCAATAGAAATTAGAGAAGCAATTCTGGATCCTTCACTTCACTAGCAAGGATTTTCAAATCTGCTCTTGTCAATATTATTCATTTCCTCTTCTGGCATACCTGGCACCATTTCAATTCTCTGTCATTAGAATTTTTTATTTATTATATTGACCACACAGGAATCACCAGCATTTCCTATTATTTTTAAATGATTGTCCATTAATTATCCTCTAAACTTGACATACAGGGTTTACATGGATCAGTATTTGTCTAATCTAATTGTTCTGCTTTATGAGGGAAAACCAAAACAGAGTATTTTGTGCCAAGATGTTGAAGAAAGCCCCACAACACTTGGAACCTTAGCAACACTCAAGGAAAGGTATTTTATGTCATAAGAATTGGAGACTTACATAGAAAAATGAGTGTTTCTAGGATTAGCTGATAATGAAAGGCACATTTGCTTCTTTCATCTCTCTTGTCAGTGCCTGTGATGGTGATGGGGGTGGAGAGTTACTGTAAAAAATACAGATCTGTTGTAATTAGAGAAAAGATATATAACTTATAAGGCTCATCAAATGTCCTTCCTTGAGCTGATTTTAGAGCTATCAAAAGTCATAACCCCCCCCCCCCACCAAAAAGTCATAACCCCATGATTCTAGGAGGTATGATGGCATTTACAAAAATCTCTTATAATTTGGACATGCTAACTACAATCTCTACCCTCTGTTTTCATGAGACTCAAAGGGACTACAGATGGTAAAAGAAGTGAGATCGGGCAGTAACCTGGTACACTTAAATCACTAATATCACATTAATATATACAGTGGAGGAGTACAGATTCAATGACTGGGTCTAAAATAGATGTACAGATACCTTCTAAATTTAAATGCTGTGGGAATAAATATACACAGAGCATACTGTTCCTGCCTTCAAGAAGTTTAGATACAAGAAGCATATTGTGATATTGCATTTCTTCTACAATTCTATGGATAGTCACCTCCCTTCTTGGTAAGAACTTAACTTGAATGCATCATTTGCACACACTGTCTGTAGGAATTCAGCCCAAGAATGAAGGCAAAGAGTTCATCTGATTCCCTATGACTTGTCTGTTCTGAATTTATTTCACAGATCATCAAAAGCTTATGCATTTGAAAACACATACACACAAAAAAAAACATATTCTTACCTGTGCACTGGTAAGAATTCTAAAGGAAATATATCAGCTGAATATTTGGATTCTCTACTTTCAGCATATTTGAAATATGAAATTATAATTAAAGACAGACTTCACCAGATATAAATTTGAGATTTAATTTATTATTTTAGCAAAATTGGATAAACCATGCTGAATATTTTTTTGCCTCAGTTAGCTTTATGTTCTGATAAAATTTGCCAGGGAAGTCCCACTGACCTTTGCTATATACATACAAATTCACTAAGACGTTCTGATGATCAGCGTTTGTGTTTTATTACATAAATAGTCAAGTTATGCTTCATGAATCTCATAATTAGCAAAATGTGTATATCTTTTAACTAACATAAATATGTATATTTTTACATTTCAGCTGACACATTCTTACTGACAGCCGCTCTGTTCCTCTCTCCCTCTTCCTCTCTCAATACTTCAAAGAGATTGGGTTGAGTGTTGACTCTCTGGGCACCCAGATTACTATGTATATCCTACTATATACAATTAATCTGATTACCCTTTAATCATTTTCCCTCTCATTTTGTTTATCCAAGTTCTATAAGGACAGAGGCTTTGTTTCATTGTTCTTATTATCCCTCAGGTTTAGCACACAATTTGTCACAGGATAAGTATTCAATAAAATATTCACTGAATAATTAAATGATACCTCCCCTTGAAAAGATCAAAATTTAGTAGGGCTGGCATATATGTATGTAACTAACTATAATGCAAAGCAAAATAATATGACAAAAGAGTTATTAATACTAGATAGATGTATTTACTCTATTTATAGAAGATCAAATTATTTTTGCAAATACATTATAATTACTAAATAAAATATTTGCTTGCAGAATTTCATAGATAATTGCACAGCACTTTTTTCCTAAGTGTGCTATTTCCCTGATATTTATTCTTTCCCTTAGAAAATAAACAATGTTTGAATTTTTAAATATTAACTTTCTATTTTACGCTAATTTCTTGCATAATTATAATGAACGTAAAGAAATTGAAGAGTTGTCTTGTTTTTTTACTCTCTTTTTTGAAAAGTTATCTTCTGTTTTCTCTCTGGCTTTGGGTATATGTGGGGGGAAAAAGTGTTAAGTAAACTTGACTATAAGTAAAACTGAATTATGTCATTTATTTCCAAAGGAATAAAGAAAGGGAAAGAAGGAAGAGGAAAATAAAAAGGAAAGGAGAAAGAAAGGAAGGAAGGAAAGAGATAAGAATGGAAAATTTTTTTCAGAGTCATGGAAAGTTAACCTCACTGTATAGAATTAGAACCATAGTCAAATATTTGCCAGATATTTGTACTTAAGCTTTTCACAATGATACCTGGCATTTGTTCACTATGAAAAGAAAAAATACAAGTGATTAGTGCCAGTCTTTTTTTTTTTCAGTATTGACTACAGATTGTTATATTTACAAAGCACAGTAGAATCTTCAGAAGTTTCTTTAAAATCTTGAAAACCTTCCTTTTATTGCTGTTTCTGTCACAGTGATTACACAATCTCGTCTGGTTAATATTAAACCAGCTAAAAAAGCCAAGTATTTCACTATTCCACAAATATGAATTTAATCCTGAATTTGTTAGCTTTTAACAAATTGGCTCTGATTTTACAGAAAATAAAAACTTCCTCCTTTTAAAACAAACCAGAAATAAGCCTCTTCTCCAAAAGAATGTATCACTTGATTATTTCAACCTACTGGACTCAAGCCTTCTTTCTTAAGAAAAGTAACCATGCAGGTGGTGGATGACTCATGTGACTGCCATGCCTCAAGTTTCATTCGTCCTTTTGAAGAATTCTTTATAATAGTAACTATTGTCCATGGTCAAAATTCAATTACTTTTTAAAGGAAATAAAACCTTTATTTCTATTTATCATGAAACTTTCAACAACACAAACCAATATCAATTAAGGTTCTAAACTAGTGAAATATAAAAATAGTACTTATATTTTCAAGGATATACATACATATTCCAGTGGGGGGCTGATTTTTTTTTTAAAGAATTTGTAATTTGAGGGGATTTTCTGCTGAGTGATAGGAGGTTTGTCTTCCATCTTGGCTCCAATAATTACTAGTTATGGAACCTCAGTAAAAAGACTTACTATTTTTAAACCTTAGTATCTTCAGCTATGGGCTTCCCAGGTAGTGCTAGCAGTAAAGAACCTACCTGCTAATGCAGGAGACATCAGAGATGCAGGTTTGATGCCTGGGTTGGATAGATCTCCTGGAGGAGGGAATGGTAACCCACTCCAGTATTCTTGCCTGGAGAACCCCATGGACAGAGGAGCCTGGCAGGCTACGGTCCATACATAGGGTCATAAAGAGTCAAGCAAGACTGAAATGACTTGGCAGGCACAGCATTTTCATCTATAAAATAGGCATGATAGTACAATTACTTCATAAGAAGCAATGTTGGGAAAATACCATTAAAATGTAAAAATATTTAGACTCATTGCTACATGATTGGCCTAACAAGCATTCAATAAAACAGCAGTGATTTTCATCAAGAGCCAAATCATTGGAAAAGACCTAGAAGAAAGATTGTAGGCAAAAGGAGAAGACGGCAGCACAGGATGAGATGGTTAGAAAGCATCACTGACTCAATGGACATGAATCTGAGCAAACTCCAGAAGACAGTGAAGGACAGGGAAGCCTGGACTGCAGCAGTCATAGGGTCACAAAGGGTCAGACATGACTTAGCAACTGAACAACTACAATTTTTATCAACATTATTATTATTATTTCCAATTGACGGCTTCATATTTTAATGCTATGGGCTTCCGTGGTGGCTCAGATGGTAAAGAATCTGACTCTATTGCAGGAGACCTGAGTTTGATCCCTGGGTCTGGAAGGTCCCCTGGAGAAGGAAATGGCAACCCACTCCAGTATTCTTGCCTGGGAAATCCCATGGACAGAGGAGCCTGGCAGGCTACAGTTCATGGAGTCACAAAGAGCCGGACATGACTGAGCAAATAATACTACTTTCTTGCCTTTATAGATACATATATATTATTATGTAAGTTCCAGTTATGAGTTTCTGTCTTAGGGTGGTTTCCCAAAAGTAGACCCTAGAGCAAGAATTTTAGTGTAAGGAGTTTATTTGGGTGGTGATTTCAGGAAGCCTCAGTAGGAGCGAGGGAAACTCAGAAAATAAAACTTTACAACTTACACTGTTGGTGGGAATGCAAACTAGTACAGCCGCTATGGAAAACAGTGTGGAGATTTCTTAAAAAACTGGACATAGAACTGCCATATGACCCAGCAATCCCACTTCTGGGCATACACACTGAGGAAACCAGATCTGAAAGAGACACGTGCACCCCAATGTTCATCGCAGCACTGTTTATAATAGCCAGGACATGGAAGCAACCTAGATGCCCATCAGCAGATGAATGGATAAGGAAGCTGTGGTACATATACACCATGGAATATTACTCAGCCATTAAAAAGAATTCATTTGAACCAGTCCTAATGAGATGGATGAAGCTGGAGCCCCTTATACAGAGTGAAGTAAGCCAGAAAGATAAAGAACATTACAGCATACTGACACATGTATATGGAATTTAGAAAGATGGTAACGATAACCCTATATGCAAAACAGAAAAAGAGACACAGAAATACAGAACAGACTTTTGAACTCTGTGGGAGAATGTGAGGGTGGGATATTTCAAAAGAACAGCATGTATACTATCTATGGTGAAACAGATCACCAGCCCAGGTGGGATGCACGAGACAAGTGCTCCGGCCTGGTGCACTGGGAAGACCCAGAGGAATCGGGTGGAGAGGGAGGTGGGAGGGGGGATCGGGATTGGGAATACATGTAAATCCATGGCTGATTCATATCAATGTATGACAAAACCCACTGGAAAAAAAAAATAATAATAAAAAAAAAAATTACTGAGAAAAAAAAAAAAAAAAAAAAAACTTTACAGGAAAATTTTAAAGGGGAGAAAGAGGAGGGATCTTGAAAATATTAACCAAAGCACATATGCTCTTTCATTTGTAAACCCTGAGACCGTCTTCAAGTTCCTTAGCGTATACTTTCAAGATCCTGTCTATGATCTTAAGCTGCAGCTTAATAGGCTAACCAAATGACTGAGAGGAACAAGTTTATCTCTTCTTCAGAGATACTATTCTAGATTAGATCTCTGCTTAAAACCTTACTTAAGGGTGCTTCCCTAGTGGCTCAGGGGTAAAGAATTCACCTGCCAATGTGGAGGCCCTGGGTTCTAGTCCCTAGTCTGGCAAGATCCCACAAGGCGTGGAACTAAGCCCGTGCACCATTAACTATTGAGCCTGTGCTCTAGAGCCCGGGGGCCACAACTACTGAAGCCCCTGAACCTAGAGCCTGTGCTCCGCAAGAAGGGAAATCTTTGCAATGAGAAGCCTATGCACTGCAACTCGAGAGTAGCCCCCACTCACCGCAACTAGAGAGAGCCCATGTGCAGTAACGAAGATCTACCACAACCATAAATAAATTAGCATTGTTCTTTCAAAAGAAAAAAAAAAACATACCTAAGGAAGCAGTGTCTCAGAAAATAATTTAACAATAGCATCTACTAATCACATATGTGTCACATTTTCCATTCTTGTTTAATCATTGTTTAGTATACAGGAAACATTAGGATGCTCTAACTGAAAGGCTGTTTAAATATGGAAGCACATGTACGCCCATGGCTGATTCATGTCAAAGTATGGCAAAAACCACAACAATACTGTAAAGTAATTAGCCTCCAATTAAAATAAATAAATATGGAAACGGATCCTCATAACCAGCTACTTCTCACACTAAAGCTTAAGAAACGTGTCCTTCTCATGCTCTCTTATTCATACACAAAGTATAAGTTTTACTGTCATAATTATCACCTTCCTTACTGGAAAACCTGTAACTTTGTGAATAGCAAACTGTATCAATTTTGCCAGTTTTCTATAAATATAATAATAATTATTATTATTAAAATGGGAGGTTCAACTTTGAAAATAGCTGATGATAATAAATAGGGATGCCACTTACATCCCAAAAATGCAAAGGGAGAAAGTATACAATAAAAAGGCTGTAATCACAATCTCTTTGTTGAATCCAGCCCATAATTTCCAATGTCAGAATTCTATATCCATATGGTTCATGATAACACACACTTGGTTAAGTTGTATGTGTTACAAAAGACAACCCCTCCTCAGAGAAAACTCTAGCATAACTTAATGAATAGGCACAGATCTGAAGTGATGGAGTTCAAATTATTTCTTCTATTTAAGGGAGTAGCGCTTAGGCTAAACTATGAGATAGTGCTTTTGGAATGTTGATGGCTTTCTCTTTAAAAAAATATCTGAAAGAATTTCATAACTCCAGAAATTTATAACACCTTTGAATCTGGAAACATAGATTTTATTGTTGGTCCCACCATCAATTTAATAACAGCAGCCTAGACACATGTTTCCTCTCTCTCTTATCTATCCTACTTTAGAGTTTTTGGTAAAAGCAAAGTACAGGTAAACATACTCATCAGTCTTATTTTTAATAAATAAAAATTCAATAGGTAAGTAAACTTTCACACTGAAGTATATTGAATGAATACCCAAGTAATGTCCACCTAAAGATCAACTTTTTTTCAGGCTTACTGACTTACGATTTTTAAAACCGACACCAACAGGCCATGGCTTGGTATTACTATTTTCCGTGTGAAACTTTTCACTCACTACTATTCACCCTTGTGCTGCGCTGGGCTTAGTCGCTCAGTCGTGTCTGACTCTTTGCGACCCCATGGACTGTAGCCGGCCAGGCCCCTCTGTCCATGGGGATTCTCCAGGCAAGAATACTGGAGTGGGTTTCTATACCCTCCTCCAGGGGATCTTCCCAAGCCAGGGATCAAACCCAGGTCTCCTGCATTACAGGCAGATTCTTCACCATCTGAGCCACCAGGGAAGCCCAAGAATATTGGAGTGGGAAGCCTATCCCTTCTCCAGAGGATCTTCCTGACCCAGGAATCGAACTGGGTCTCCTGCACTGCAGGTGGATTCTTTACCAGCTGAGAGGTAAACCAGCTAAGTCCATTATTCACCCTTAGGTTTCTGCTATTATTTACTCACCAAATATATTTCAGCATATACTATGGGTTTCCTAGCAGTAAAGACTCTGCTTGCCAATGCAGGAAATAGGATGTGGGTTCAATCCTGGGGTCAGGAAGACCCTCTGGAAAAGGAAATGGCAACCCACTCCAGTATTCTTGTTTGGGAAATCCCATGGACAGAGGAGCCTAGTGGGTTAATGTCCACAGGGCCACGAAAGAGTCAGACATGACTTAGCAACTAAACAACAATAATACATCAGGTACTGCTACAGCCGCTAGGAATACAGGAGTGAATAAAACCTATACAGCAAAAGTAAATAAAATCATTCCTCCCAGAGCTTATACATTGGTTCAATCCTCCAAGATTCCAGTAAGTTCCAAGTTATTGTTAAATCAATTTCATCAGGATAGTAAAGTCTTTTTGACTTGCAGATGACAAAGAATAAACTTGAGTATTTTGGAAAGAAAGGTAATTTATAGAGTGAAGAAACCACATTTCTTGATTATGCTGCTTGTATTGAAAATCCAGGAATAAGGATCACATTTAACCTCATGTTCTAGGTAACTCAAAAATTAGTACACATATAACACCCACTCTTTCATTATCAATATATCTTTACTCTTTCCCCTTATCATATAAATATGCTCAGATTTTTCCAATATTTTTAAAAAGAAAACTCGCCATGGTTTGCCTCCCTTTCAATCTACTTCTTCTTTTTTAAGCGTATTTGGAAAAGAAACTTCCCACTTATTTTCAGTCCTCACCTCTTACGGCTCTTCACTTTGCTATAACCATCCCTAGTTCACAACTCCTGATGTAAAGGCAAGTATAATTTTAATTTTGTCTCCCATGGGTAACTAAAATTAATTCAGGGTATATGCCCCTGCTTGTGGAGAAAACCCAGACCAATCCCAAGGCTTCTCTGCTTCATTCAGTCAGTGGGTCAGTTCAGTCTCTCAGTCATTTCTGACTCTTTGTGACCCCATGGACTACAGCATGCCAGGCTTTCCTGTCCATCACTAACTCCCGGAGCCTACTCAAACTCACGGCCACTGTGTTGGTGATGCCATCCAACCATCTCATTCTCTGTCATCCACTTCTCCTCCCACCGTCAATCTTTCCCAGCATCAGGGTCTTTTCCAGTGAGTCGGTTCTTCATATCAGGTAGCCAAAGTACTGGAGTTTCAGCTTCGGCATCAGTCCTTCCAATGAATATTCAGGACTGATTTCCTTTTGGATTGACTGGTTGGATCTCCCTGCAGTCCAAGAGAGTCTCAAGAGTCTTCTCCAACACCACAGTTCAAAAGCAGCAATTCTTCAGCACTCAGCTTTCTGTGTGGTCTAGCTTTCACATCCATACATGACTACTGGAAAAACTATAGCTTTGACTTAGACGGACCTTTGTTGGCAAACTAATGCTTCTGTTTTTTAATATGCTGTCTAGATTGGTTACAGCTTTTCTTCCAAGGAGCAAGCGTTTTTTAATTTCATGACTGCAGTCACCATCTGCAGTGATTTTGGAGCCCAAGAAAATAAAATCTGTCACTGTTTCCATCGTTTCCCCATCTATTTGCCATGAAGTGATGGGATCAGATGCCATGATCTTAGTTTTCTGAATGTTGAGTGTTAAGCCAACTTTTTCACTCTCTTCTTTCACTTTCATCAAGAGGCTCTTTAGTTCTTCTTTGCTTTCTGTCATAAGGGTGGTGTCATCTGCATATCTGAGGTTATTGATATTTCTCCTGGCAATCTTGATTCCAGCTTGTACTTCATCCAGCCTGGCATTTCACATGATGTACTCTGCATATAAGTTAAATAAGCAGGGTGATAGTATACAACCTTGACATAATCGTTTCCCAATTTGGAACCAGCCTCTTGTTCCATGTCCAGTTCTAACTGTTGCTTCTTGACCTGCATATAGATATCTCAGGAGACAGGTCAGGTGGTCTGGTGTTCCCATCTCTTGAAGAATTTTCCACAGTTTGTTGTGATCCACACAGTCAAAGGCTTTGGCATAGTCAATGAAGCAGAAGTAGATGTTTTTCTGGAACTTTCTTGCTTTTTCAAAGATCCAGCAGATGCTGGCAATTTGATCTCTGGTTCCTCTGCTTTTTCTAAATCCAGCTTAAACATCTGGAAGTTCACAGTTCACATACTGTTGAAGCCTGGTTTGGAGAATTTTGAGCATTACTTTGTAGTGTGTGAGATGAGTGCAACTGTCCAGTAGTTTGAGCATTCTTAGGCATTGCCTTTCTTTAGGATTGGAATGAAAACTGACATTTTCCAGTCCTGTGGCCACTGCTGAGTTTTGCAAATTTGCTGGCAAACTGAGTGCAGCACTTTCACAGCATCATCTTTTAGGATTTGAAATAGCTCAACTGGAATTCCATCACCTCCACTAACTGTGTTCATAGTGATGCTTCCTAAGGCCCACTTGACTTCACATTCTAAGCTGTCTGGCTCTAGGTGAGTGATCACACCATTGTGATTATCTGGGTCATGAAGATCTTTTTTGTATAGTTCTGTGTATTCTTGCCAACTCTTCTTAATATCTTCTGCTTCTGTGAGGTCCATACCATTTCTCTCCTTTATTGTGCTCAACTTTGCATGAAATGCCAATATCTGCTTAATATTAAGTAATAGATGGCCCTGCTGTTGGTTTATGTCTCATACTGTCTGTTAGTTAATCAGTTGCATCCAACTATTTGCTCACCAGGCTCCTCTGTCCATGGGCTTCTCCAAGCAAGAATACTGGAGTGGGTTGCCATGTCCTTCTCCAGGGAGTCTTTCTGACCCAGGGATTGAACGCAGGTCTCCTGCATTGCAGGCAGATACTTTACTGTCTGAGCCAACAGGGAATGCACAAATTCAGTCTCAATTCAATAATTAGAATGTCTTTACCAAGATATTAATCAAAACTCCAAATTCGATTATAGCATTAAGCATTCCCCTCCCCTAGCTAGGTCCTCCTTCAGGCCCTCTTCTTGCCTGTTTTGTGCATTAATGGAAGGAGGGAGAAGTTGATAGGAAAGAGGAAAGAAGATGACAAGAAAAGTCTTAAACAAAAGTGCAGAAGATCAACTTTAGGAAAATTATAAATGTTTAAAATACACCCAAATATTGCCTTGGAGATCATGTCCCTGACCCCCTTTAGAGTTTAAATTGGTTGTCCCTCTTATTCCCTCTTATATCAGTATAACCCAGTTCTTCTCCTTCATGTTAATTATCACAATTTATAAGATTACATGTGTTTTTTTTTTAATTTATTTATTTTACTTTACAACATTGTATTGGTTTTGCCATACATTGACTTGAATCCACCATGGGTGTACATGTGCTCCCCATCTTGAACACCCCTCCCACCTCCCTCCCCATCCCATTGCAACAAAAAGAATAAAATACTTAGGAATAAATCTGCCTAAAGAAACAAAAGACCTATATATAGAAAACTATAAAACACTGATGAAAGAAATCAAAGCGGACACAAATGGAAGGACAGAAGATTACATGTTTTAATTACTTGGTATATGTTTTGTTTCTCATGTCTGTTTTTCTCACCCAAATTGATCTGATATCAAGGCATGTCCACTGTGTTTCCCGCTGCTTACTCAGGGCCCAGAACAGCGTATAGCATAATCATAACTGCTCAGTGTATATTAATTGAATATGTGAAGACACAAAGCATCGTGGATAAAATTCATCTTTTAGATGAATTAGAATTCTGCTCAGAAACTGTCAGTACCTCTGCATCATCCTAGTAGACAGCAGCCATTACACCATTAACATCAAGTTCTACAATCAAAACTTTGTTCTCAGTTTTAGTGTTATCCACAGGACACTAAAACTCTTAGTATTCAATTGAATTTTGAATTCCTTTTTTATTATTCAAACTTCTTTCCTTTTCTGCTGTGTTAATCATAATACACATATTTTACTTGCCACATGTCTCAAATCCGTTTTCAGAAGGAGGCAGGAAGGAAAAGATGAGAAAGGAAAAGAAGGGAATGGATTATTACTGATTATGGTAAAAGTATGAAACTGCACCATTCTTAAAGGTTGAGAATGGCTCATCAAGAGAGTTGCCATGAATCTAAATGTTAGTTATAAAACTAATAAAAGATATTTGTTTAATGTTTTACAATATATAATGTACTTTCATTATATATATTCTCACACCTATAGTTCACAACAGCCCCCAGGGTTAGCACATGGATTTTGGTCCAAAATTCAAATACGGATCAATTTCAGCTCAGAGAAATTGCATGACTTGTTCAAGTTCTCATAGATATTAGGTTGGTCAAGCTATGACTCAGATATAGGTCAGCTTTGCCAAGTTCATTGCTCTTTATAAAATACCACTGCACTTCCTTCAAAAGTGAAATTTCTGTGTGTAATTGAAAAAACAGAACCAAAGAATGGAGCTTTAATTAGGATTTCTTTTAGGAGCACAAGTAGTAGGACTTCTTTATCACATTAAATGCCAAGATAAGTGGATTTACCTACACCCATACCTTTGCGCTTATTCAGTACATTGAGATACTGAAACTAATTCTTCCAGGCATTTCTGAAATAAAGTGATGAAGTTTTTGAATCTGCATTTTATCAGACACAGATACAGTATTTTGTATAGGGCTTGTCAAGAGAGAACATCTAAAGCAGACCATTATTTAATTACAATGAAAACTGAAGTAAACAACATGAGTGATTTCTGAAAATCTAACCACTGAATGCCACACCCTTGGCAACTCCCCTAAGACTCACAAGAAGACAATAGGGTAGATTGTGTTAAGAGAATATTAAAAATAAGCATTAAGTTCTGTGCCAAGACATAGCAAAAGATAGAATCTTGATGAAACCTAATGAATAAAAGTACCTAAACTTATTTAAGGGACGCTTCTTTGTTTATTTTTTCACTTTTTGGTGTATCTTAACCAACATTCTCCTGTGTTAGATGATTGCCATGTGAAAGGTACAGTTCTAAACAGAAAGAGCTTTCGATTAAGTCCATGAAATATTTTTTAAAAGCATAAACTTGAAGTCAAATAAATGTGAATTTTAATCCCACCTGCTAATTATTACTATTATTACTAGTTATTACTATTATTACTAGTTATTACTATTATTACTAGTTATTACTATTATCTATGAGAATGAAGCAAACTACTTATACTTTTTGAAAACAGGACATAAAGGACTACTGTCAGGATTAAACAAGATGTCATATTCATCTATCCATTGCTTCATTCAGAAAATACTTAGTACCAGGTACTATACAAAGCACTCAAGATACAGTAGTGAACAAAAGAAAAAGTCTAGTAGGCCTGAAATAAGAAAGTGCATACCATAATGCATGAAACATACCATAATGCATGAAACATAATTGGTACATAAGAAACACTGACTTTCTTTTTCAGTTCCTTATATCACACCACCGAAATCCTTCGTTCTTTGTTAACAGTAATTGCATGGATTAAACCAGCAATACTTAAACAG